>NW_026606182.1:4967500-5567500 GCF_029834395.1 Sorex fumeus | reverse complement strand
TTGGCCGTTGATGGGATTACACGGCGCCAGGGGGCCAGTTGGTGGGTGTGACCCCCGCCTACTGGAAGATGGAGGATCTGGGTGGAGGATGCTTGGCCCCGATCCGAGCAGACTTGGAGATCTCAGCCCCGGGACCCGCATGCCTTTGTTCCTCTGCCGGTACCTTCATGCGTGTGGAGGGTGGTTTCGGCATGGTGGTGGCTGCAGAGAGAGGAGAGCACAAATCTCTTATAAACCATCATTTTGATTTTTATTTTGGGGGTGCTCAGGGGCTGCTCCTGCGGTTGGTCACTGCGGGGCATCTCTCTGGTCCTCCGGGCTCTCTTCGGCGCCCCTGCCTTCATATCCGACCTTGGCTCCCCCCTTCGCGGGGCTGGTGGGGCTCACACACGCCCTGACTATGGTGCTCGCAGGGGCAGGGGCAGTGCCCACCCTCGTTCTGGTGCTTGGGGGTCCCAGACAACAGAGCTCCAGGGAGCACGTGAGCAGCACCAGGGGTTCGAACCACGGGCTCATGCTGACAAGGCTGGTGTTTGCAGCCCCTGAGAGGCGCGCTGGAGTTTCCCCAGAGGTGCAGATTGTGTGTGTGTGTGTGTGTGTGTGTGTGTGTGTGTGTGTGTGTGTGTTTGCTGGGGAGTTGAGATCTTTGGGGAGCAAAACACTGAGATCAGCCGGGATGGAAGTGAGGGGTGCAGGCTCCCAACTGGGGGACCCCTCACTGGCGGCAGACACTGTGGGTTTAAGGCAGTGGCCGGGGTGGGACCCTGGCAGTGGGCGGGGGCATTGCTGACTCTCTTGTCTGTCCTGTCCCCCCTGGAAACTTGTGCCGTCACCCCCAACCCCGCATTTCCGTGGCCCCAAGTCCAGCCTTTTCCCCCAAAACAGCTGTGGGGTGCCTCCGCCCCTGACCCCCCTCTTCCTGTGGCCGCCCCATCCCAAGTGTTCGCAGCTGGGAGGCTGGCGGGAATAGCCAGCCCCCTCCTGCTGGACCCTTCCTTGGTTTCTGGAATCTTCCCCATGAAGGGGCATAGGACGGGCCTGGGGAACCAATGTTTGAGGAGCAAATTGGGGCACTGCCCAGAGGGGGCCACATTCTAGGCCCGGGTCCCACAGCAGCCCCCCGACCTCCCCCACACACCCCTCCCACACAGGCCTCTTTGCCGGCCCCTCGGGTGGGTACATGCCTCAGCGTGACGGGGGTTCCCTGGGGCACCTGCCCCCCCTGCTCCCCCCAACCCCTCAGCCTCGGTATTAGCAACCCCCCTTATTTTTTGAAAAGAATTTCTGGATTGAGAGCCACACTCAGCAGTGCTCAAGGGCCAGGGCTCAGTCCTGGCTCTGTGCTCAGAGCTCACTCCTGGCTCTGTGCTCTGGGCTGACTCCTGGCTCTGTGCTCAGGGTCAACTCCTGGCTCTGTGCTCAGGGCTTGACTCCCAGCTCTGTGCTCAGGGCTGACTTCAGGCTCTGTGCTCAGGGCTGATTCAGGGCTCTGTGCTCAAGGCTGATTCCAGGCTCTGTGCTCAGGGCTGATTCTAGGCTCTGTGCTCAGGGTTCACTCCTGGCTCTGTGCTTGGGGCTGACTCCTGGCTCTGTGCTCAGGGCTAACTCCAGGCTCTGTGCTTGGGGCTGACTCCTGGTTCTGTGCTCAGGGATGGCTCCTGGCTCTGTGCTCAGAGCTCACTCCTGGTGGGGCTCAGGGGATCATATAGGATCAAATCTAGGTTGGCTATGTGCAAGGCTAGTGCCCTCCCCTCTGTACTATCACTCCAGGCCCCCGAGCCCCTTCCTGGGAGGCAGAAAGTGCCCAGGTCTGGGTGACTTGCCCCCCCCTTTTTTTTCCCTCAAAAAACCCAGTAACCAGCCCTTTTCTGAGAGCTTAGGACACGTCTGGGCCACACAGAACTGGGATCCGGAGGTGAGATAAGGTGGTGGCTGTGGAGCTGCTGTGGGAATGTCCCCTCCTACATGGAGGCCTCTGTAATGGGGACTTGTGGGCCTGACAGGGACAGTTAGTCTGATGGTGGCGGTAGGGGGGGAGCTAGTCTGATGGTGGTGGCAGGGGGAGCCAGTCTGATGGTGGTGGCAGGGGGAGCCAGTCTGATGGTGGTGGCAGGGGGAGCCAGTCTGATGGTGGTGGCAGGGGGAGCCAGTCTGATGGTGGTGGCAGGGGGAGCCAGTCTGATGGTAGTGGCAGGGGGAGCCAGTCTGATGGTGGTGGCAGGGGGAGCCAGTCTGATGGTGGTGGCAGGGGGAGCCAGTCTGATGGTGGTGGCAGGGGGAGCCAGTCTGATGGTGGTGGCAGGGGGAGCTAGTCTGATGGTGGCGGCAGGGCCTTGTTCTGCTCATAGGTACTCTCTGGCTCCCTGAGCAGCTGGGTGCGTGCCCACCAGGGTGCCCGTGCCTTGTACAACTCCCCTGCTCTTCTGCTGACACTCAGGAAGGCGCATTGACAGCGAGGAGCCCTGAAGCCCCAGCTGTGCAGCGTTGGGGGGTGGGGGCTCCCTCGTCTGGCTCCGGCAGGCCGCAGCTCCCTGGGTGATCTGTGGGTCTCCATTCTAGGGAGGGGAGCTGAGGGCACCCTGATTTTCATGATCGTCACCCCCTAACCTGCCACCCAGGAGCTTGAAGTGCCTGGAGCAAGAGTTCTCTGCTTTTTTTTCTTTTTTTTTTCTTTTTGGGTCACACCTAGCTATGCACAGCGGGTTACTCCTGACTCTGCACTTAGGAATGACTCCTGGTGGTGCTCGGGGGACGCTATGAAATGCTGGGATCAAACCCGGGTCGGCCGCGTGCAAGACAAACGCCCTCCCTGCTGTGCTATCGCTCCAGCACCAAGAGCTCCCTGCTGTCCAGTCCAGCAAGCAGGCTGCGAGCCGGACAGGTGCCAGCGCGTCCACAGACAGTGCTGGGCAGGGCTTCCGCCTGCTGGCAGCGGGTCTGTGTCCTCTGGTCTGGCCAGGCCCCGAGGGGCACCTTCTTGGGCACTGGTGGGGCTCAGAGTCTGACCCGGGAGGGCACAGGCGCTGACCTGGGTTGCCCTGGGAGCTGCACCCGGCTCGCAGTCAAACTGCCACTGCAGCAGCCTGGGCAGTGGAAAAGGGAGGCGCTTGCCCTGCGGGCGGCCATGCCAGCTTGCACCTTGGATGGAATCTCCTGGCATCGCAGATGGTCCCCTGGGCACTGCCAGAGGGTGCTCCTGAGCACAGAGCCAGGAGCAGCCCCTGAGAACTGCCGGCCATGGCCCCAACCTTCGGGAATCAACAAACAGCAAATAAATTTAACCTCAAACCAAGGCCTGGAGCCCTGGTATGGAAGGGCTCTGGCCTGGCACACAGCTGATCCGGGTTCCATCCCTAGCACCCCGGACGGTCCCCTGAGCCCTGGCAGAAGTGAGTCCTGAGCACAGAGCCAGGAGTCAAACCCGAGCACAGAGCCAGGAGTCATCCCTGAGCACAGAGCCAGGAGTCAAACCCGAGCACAGAGCCAGGAGTCATCCCTGAGCACAGAGTCAGGAGTGAGCCCCAAGCACAGAGCCAGGAGTGAGCCCTGAGCACAGAGCCAAGGGTGATCCCTGAGCACAGAGCCAAGAGTGATCCCTGAGTACAGAGCCAGGAGTCATCCCTGAGCACAGAGCCAGGAGTCATCCCCGAGCACAGAACCAGGAGTGAGCCCCAAGCACAGAGCCAGGAGTCAGCCCTGAGCACAGAGCCAGGAGTCATCCCTGAGCACAGAGCCAGGAGTGAGCCCCAAGCACAGAGCCAGGAGTCAGCCCTGAGCACAGAGCCAGGAGTGATCCCTGAGTACAGAGCCAGGAGTCAGCCCTGAGTACAGAGCCAGGAGTCAGCCCTGAGCACAGAGCCAGGAGTCATCCTTGAGCACAGAGCCAGGAGTCATCCCTGAGCACAGAGCCAGGAGTCAGCCCAGAGCACAGAGCCAGGAGTCTGCCCTGAGCACCTCACACTGTCTCCGAGCAGAGCTGGCTGGGCGTGGAAGAAGATGGGCTGGTTCCAGGGTGGGGAAGGACGGGGGGGCAGTGGGGGTGGGGGTGATGTTCACCCCACTTCATCCTGCCCACCTGAGGCCCAGGGGCCAGTCCATGGGTCCCCCGTCCTGCCGTGGGGGGATGAGCAGGGTGGCCCGTCCCGGCCCTGGCCCTGGCCGGGCCCTGGCGCTCGGGCGAGGGAGCGGAGCGGGAATCTGGCCGCCTGCCAAGTCGGCGCTCGGGCGCGGCCGCCCCCCCTCACTTCCTCCCACAGAATAAATCTTGCAGCTCCCACGAGCGCCTCAGACGCTCCATCTTCTCCCCATTAACAACCCGGCCTGCGTGTTCCTGCTGCTCCTCGCTGCCCGGGGAGGGCTGGGGGCTCCGTTCAGAGCTGTCAGCGGGGGCTGGTGGGGCGGGGGCAGACCGAGGGTCAGGGCACTGCTGTGTCCCAAAGACCCTCCCCCACGCCCTGCCCCCCCTCCCCATCTCACCAGCGGCCCAGAGGCTCCTGTCCTGGAGACTTTCCTTCTTCTTTGTCTGTTTATGGGTCACACCCAGCGGTGGGAGGAAGGTGTGTGTGTGTGTGTGTGTGTGTGTGTGTGTGTGTGTGTGTTTGTTGGGGGGGGGCGCTCCAGCCCAGCTCTGATGCCTGTTTTGGGATCTTCAAACCGGTTTCCTAGCTGGGGGCGGGGGGCCGGGAGGAGGGGCAGGATTGCCTTTAAAAGGGTCCCTGGGGGGCTGGAGCGATAGCACAGTGTGGAGGGCACTTGCCTTGCACGCGGCAGACCCGGGTTCGGTTCAATTCCCAGCATCCCATAGCGTCCCCTGAGCACCGCTAGGAGTAATTCCTAAGTGCAGAGCAGAGCCAGGAGTAACCCCGGTGCATCGCTGGGTGTGATCCAAAAAGAAAAAAAAAAGAAAAGAAAAAAAAAGAAAGGGGTTGGAGAGATAGCACAGCGGGTAGGGTTCGATCCCCGGCATCCCATATGGTTCCCTGAGCACCGCCAGGAGTAATTCCTGAGTGCAGAGCCAGGAGGAAGCCCTGTGCATTGCTGGGTGTGACCCAAAAAGCGAAAAAAAGAAAAAAAGAAAGAAAAGACAGGGCCCCTGCCTCTCAGTGCATCCTTCCACGGGGGAGCAACAGTGAGGGAACCTGTGTGTGAGGGGAGATCCGGGGTTCCGTCAGGCCCCACGACTCTTCACCCCACGAATTTTGCCCCCACCCCTGCATAGTCCCGCCCATCCCTGCCCGTGACCAGGATTTCTCAATTTTGTTTCCTGCCTCTAGATTTCTCACTGGTCACCTGCGGGGTTCCACCTTCTCAGACCTGGGCTTCGACCATCAACCATTGGTGGTCTCAGGGCCTTTGGGAAGGAAGGGTTGGGGGTGAGGGGCTGGGCAGGGGGCACCGTCTCTTCCAGAGGTGGCGAGAGATGGAGCACCGGAGGCCACTCTAACCCGCGGTCACTTCCTGGGAAACGGTGTCCCGGGCTGGAGGGAGGGCGCAGAGAACCGCCAGGCACTGGCTTGGCTTGGCTTGAGGCTGGCCAGGGTTTGAATCCAGGCACTTCTGCACAATTGAGCACAGAGCCAGGAGTCAGCCCTGAGCACTGCGGGGTGCTGGGTGCTGGGTGCTAGGTGCTGGGTGTGCTCAGCGTGCGGGCAGCTGGGAGGGCCGGAGCTCCACCTGTCCCCTTTGCCTTCCCCGCAGGAGGGCTGTCGGTGACGCACACGGGGCCCCCGATTATGGTGTCTCTGGCCTACAGAGCGGTGACCTTCGTCTGCAGAATCTCCTACAAGTACAGTCCGCCGTTCAAGAACTTCCAAGTCAGCTACTTTTACACGGACGTGCAGGGCCGGCGCAGCTCCACGCGGGGCACGAACTGCAAGCCCGGCTCGGGCACTGAGAACCAGACGGCCACGCTCACATGTTCGGTCACCCCCTCGCTGTCCAGTGCCGCGGCCACCGGCACCTACTACTGCTCCGTGCTCTGGGGCTCACAGTCAGCCACGGGTAACGGCACGTTCATCCTAGTCCGAGGTGAGGCATCCTCTGCGGGCCCTGCAGCAGAGAAAGGGCCGCCACGCCGCCCCTCAGGACACTCAGGGGGCTGGAGCGGGCTGGAGCGATAGCACAGCAGGGAGGGCATTGGCCTTGCATGCTGGCCAACCTGGGTTCGATTCTCAGCATCCCATATGGTCCCCCGAGCACTGCCAGGAGTGATTCCTGAATGCAAAGCCAGGAGTAACCCCTGAGCATCACCAGGTGTGACCCAAAAGAGAGAAAAAAAAAAAAAGAACAGACTCCCAGTGGCTGGTGGGTGGTCCATTTGCCACCCATGGCGGGGAGTGGACTCGAGCACTGAGCTCTTTCTGAGGACAGAATCCTAGTTTCCAACATCGACTCAAAGGAGTGAGGACACCCCAGCATTTAAGCGAAGCCCAGCTTCGCCCGGGAGGAGGCTCGGCGAGAAAGCACATACTGTCATGCACTAGATGCGGATCTTGGTCCCGGCACCACCAGTAAACCCAGCAAGCCCATTCTCTGAGCTGATTCTGACTCCCACCAGGAGCAGCTGAGCTCCAGGCCCCCAAGGGCCCGAGTTTGGATCCCAGGTCAGCCACTTGCCAGGAAGTGACGCCAGGCCAAGCCTTATGCAACTGCTTCCCCGGGTTCCTATGGAGGGGTGGGGCCGGAGGGGAGTGAGGGGCTCAGGGCAGCACACAGGGGTGGGGGGGGTGCCGGGGACCTGGCCAGGCTGTCCGGGACTTTTGGCGGGGGGTGACTGAGCCCCTTCACGTGTGCTGGTCATGGAATGTGCCCTGGGACACAAGACAAACTGTATCCTGGCACCTGGTTGGCACACTGCAGAGCTCTGCCAGCCGGATGGTGAGATGAAGGCAAGGAGAGCGGGAGATGATGGATGAACAGACAGACGGGTGGAGAGAGGGGAGGGAAGGAGAGATGGATGGACAGGTGGATGAGTGGGTGGGTGGACGGTGGGTAGGTGAACGGGCAGAGGGTGAGGCTCTGCCCTTCAGGACCTGCAGGCCAGCCCCACCTGGCCTCTGGCCCCAGACTGCCCGTCTGGTCTCTGCAGACACGGTCCAGCAGGGGACGGCTCTCTGAAATCCCTCACCGGAAGCCGGGGCCTCCCCGGAGCTGGGGCCTGCCCCTGAGTGAGGGTCCTGGCGGGGCTTAGCTGGCGAGGGAAGGGCACCTGAGTCACAGAGATCGGGGGCTCTCCTGGGGAGCGGAGAGTTGTAAGTGGGTCTGGGTCCAGGAGGATGCTGAGATTTGGGGGTCTGGGGTGGGGCGTACCCCAACCTCTCCCAGCTGACTAATCACTGTGCTTCCCTGCCCTTCTGCTAGATTCGGGGTACCAAGAGCCCCCGCACCACCCCCAGAAGCTCCTGCTCTTTTGCTTCCTTGGCATCCTCATGCTCCTGAGTGTCCTGGGCACAGCCGCTCTGCTCTGGAGGAAGGTAACGGGCACCTGCCCGCCCCAAGACCCGCCCCTCCGAGGCCCCGCCCCGAGGCCTGCCTGAGGCCCCGCCCATATGAGGCCCCGCCCCCACGAGGCCCCGCCCATTGTATCCACGCCCACACTGAGACCAGCCCACGACCTGCCCCTCTGAGGCCCCACCCCTCCGAGGCCCCGCCCCTCCGAGGCCCCGCCCACTATATACATGTCCCCTGAGGCCCCGCCCCTATAGGCCCCGCCCATTGAATCCATGCCCCTCTGAGGCCCCACCTCATGACACGCCCCCTCTGAGCCACACCCCTCCAGGCCCCGCCACCTGCGTTCCCACCACTCTGGGGCCCCGCCCCCTTTGAGTTCTCGCCCCCCCTCTGTTCCCGCCCTTCTTGTCCCTTACCCCTCTGAGTCCCTGCCCCTCACAACACGACCCCGTCCGTTGCGGCAGGCCTGATGTCCCTGCACACAGGCTGGACAGGACTAGGGTTCTGGCGCCTGCCCCGGGGCCTGGGTTCCCAGCGCCTGTGTCTGAGGGGTCCCCCTGCTGGGTCTCTGCCCCTGCTAGGTCTCTGGCCCTGGATGTCCCGCACCCACAGGCAGCAAAGGGAGAAGCTTCTTTTTATTTGAGTCACCGTGAGATACACAGTTCCCGTGTCAGTCATACAGTGTCCCAACACCTGTCCCTTCACCAGTGCACATTTCCTGCCCCTAAATGCCCGGCTTAAGGGAGAAGCGTTTTCTGTGGCCCCTGAGCACCAGGCCACTCCCTGGACAAGAACAAGGCCTCCTCCTCCTGCTGGGCAACTCTGGGAAATGAGGGGGTGCCCTCAGCACCCCAGCAAGCCTGGCGAGCAGCAGTGGGCATGTGGGGGCCACAGTGGATATGGGGGGTTTGCAGTGGGCATGTGGGGGCCACAGTAGGCGTGCAGAGGCTTGAGCAGGCTGGAGAGACTCAGTCCTGTTCTCTGGCACCCACTGGGGCAGGGGCTTCTCCGTGGGCCCCCCTGAACCCAGCACCCCTGCCAGGCAGTGAGGGGCACCATCTCCATTCCCGAGTGGAGGGAGGCAGTGCCCAGCGGGTGCTCGGGCCTCCAAGGCTATGGGGTGGGGGCAAGATGACCCTGGGGCTCTCAGGACTCCTGGACGGGGGGCAGGAGTCGCTGAACCTGGGGACAGCCCAGTCAGCTGAGGTCCGGTGAGCACCCCGGACCACCAGGGCCCAAAGCAGGGAGTGGGCCGTACCCTCCTCACTCACGGACACGCACAGAAGCCCGATCCCCTCCCCGGGTGCTGGGGCCTGGGCTTAGAGCGAGGAGCAAATTGACCCGAAGAAGCCTCTGACTTGGTGGAAGGAAGCAAGGGAAGGAAGGAGCAGGGGTTGGGGGTGGGGGGCAGGGACTGGGGGGCCGGGGGGCCGGCTGGTTTAAGGGGATAAAGAGGAGAGGAATTTGCTGGGCATATTAAAAAACAAAAAACCTGGGGTAGGGGCCACAGCCAGCAGTCCAGCTGTGCTCAGGGCTTATTTGATCCTAGCTCTGCACTCGGATCACTCCTGGCCGGGCTCAGGGGACCAATTACAGGGATGCCAGGGACCGAGCCTGGCCAGCCGTCACGCGGGGCCCTCCCTGATGGCCTGTCGCTCTGGCCCAAGTGCCAGGCTTGCTGTCTGCTTTTTTTCTTTTTCTTTTCTTTCTTTCTTTTTTTTTCTTTTTGGGTCACACCCAGAAATGCAAAGGGGTTCCTCCTGGCTCTGCACTCAGGAATCACTCCTGGCGGTACTCGGGGGACCCTATGGGATGCTGGGCATCGAACCCGGGTCGGTCGTGTTCAAGGCAAACGCCCTTCCCCCTGTGCTATCACTCCAGCCCTGCTTTTTTCGTTTTGTCTGGATTTGGTTTTCTGGTTTTGTTTTTGCTTTCAGGGTCACACCGGCCTGTGCTCAGGGGTCACTCACTCCTGGCTCTGCACTCAGGAATTACTTCTGGCGGTGCTGGGGGGCGGGGGCGGGGTGCCAGGGATCAAACCTGACACGCATGAGGCAGGCGTGCTTGCTGATTTTAGCCGTGGAAGAAGGGGGCCCTGTGAGGATGGCGGGGTGCCCTGGGGTGAGGAGAGAGTTTGTGAGGGGAGGAGCTGCAGTGTGGGGGAGGGGATGCTTGCTGGGGTAAGGGGGGAGCAGGCTGAGAGCCTGGTGACCCCAGGGCTGCAAAGAAGCAGGCGAGGGTCTGGCCGGTGGCAGCCCACTGCAGGCAGCAGGGTCTCACCCAGGCTTCCGGGGAGAGGCCCTCCCAGCCGCGGCCGACCCCTCTTCATCCTCACTGCACCCCACACCAGGGCACGGATGATGGTCACCCTCCTGAGGGGGGCCCTGCTGGGTCCCTGCAGGATCTGACACATCCCAGCATGCTTTGCTCCCTCCCAAGCCCCGCAGTTGGGGGGGGGTGCGGGGGGCGCGTTTAATGTAGTGGTCTCTGCAGGGACTTGGAGGGGGTTGTTGAAGGAGTGTGTGTCCGTGTGTCCAGTCCGGCCCCCTCCACCTGTGGTTGGGTCCCCCCTGAGTCTTCCTGCCCCCTGGGGGCCGTGTGCCCCTGAGTGTGGGGGCGGAGGCTAGGGACAGGGTCCCCCCGTGGTGTGTGGGCAGGGGGAGGGCACGGAGCCCTCTGCCCCACAGCCCTGCCTCTGTGCCCCCCAGAAGCAGGTGAAGGTTCTGCAGAAGCCCCCCGCCCGGAAGTGGCCGGACCCCCACCCTGCCAGCAGTTCCAAGCAGCCCCCAGCCGAGTCCATCTATACGGTGAGTCCTGGGGAACCCCTCATCCAGATGAACCCCCTTCCCAGCCCCCCAAGAGGCTCTGAAGTGGGGACAGAACCGCCACCTGGTGGGGTTTCTGTGAGGGGGCGGGCAGGGCCCGGTTTCCAGCTTCCACAAGCAAAATAATCGCAAGAGGGGCCTCACAGGACAAGGGCACCCCTGAAATCACCCACAGGTGCCGCCTCCAACCTGCCCCTCACTGCACAGACACAGCTTTATACCCTGGGGCCGCGTGGAGACGGGCCGGACACTGAGTACACTCGGCCTTTGGGGGCTCGGGGGCTTTCAAAGCAGGGCTTGTGGGCCCCCAGACCCACAATGCTCCCCTTAGAAGTGCTAGGGGCCCCTGGGGTCATCCTGGGGGAGTGCAGAGGACCGTGGGGTGCTGGGGATCGAACCTGGGGCAGACACGGGTGCCAGCCCTTGAGCCTTCTCCCTGGCCCAAGGTGACCTGAATTCTTGGGACAAAGGTCTCGCCCTGCGCCTGCCAGGCGAGCACACGGCACACAGCTGCTCGGCCCAGCTGGCGCCCAGTTGTCCAACTGCTGCCCGGGGAATATTTGCTGGGCACAGCCCTGGCATCCTCCTTTGCTCCAGTGACTCACCAGGCCACGCTCTAGAGGGGTTCTGGCATCAACTGCCTGAAAAAAATTCCTCCTCATCCCTCTGTCTCTCCATCCCTCCATCCCTCCATCCCTCCTTCCCTCCATCCCTCCATCCCTCCTTCCCTCCATCCCTCCATCCCTCCTTCCCTCCATCCCTCTATCCGTTCATCCGTCCATCCCTCCTTCTCTCCTTCCCTCATCCCTCCATCCCTCCTTCCCTCCATCCCTTCGTCACTCCATCCCTCCTTTCCTCCTTCCCTCCATCCCTCCTTCCCTCCATCCCTCCATCCCTCCTTCCCTCCATCCCTCTATCCGTTCATCCGTCCATCCCTCCTTCTCTCCTTCCCTCATCCCTCCATCCCTCCTTCCCTCCATCCCTTCGTCACTCCATCCCTCCTTTCCTCCTTCCCTCCATCCCTCCTTCCCTCCATCCCTCCATCCCTCCTTCCCTCCATCCCTCTATCCGTTCATCCGTCCATCCCTCCTTCTCTCCTTCCCTCATCCCTCCATCCCTCCTTCCCTCCATCCCTTCGTCACTCCATCCCTCCTTTCCTCCTTCCCTCCATCCCTCCTTCCCTCCAACCCTCTGTTCCTCCTTGCCTCCATCCCTCCTTCCCTCCATCCCTCCGTCCCTCTGTCCTTCCATCCCTCCATCCCTCCTTCCCTCCATCCCTTCCTCTCTTCCCTCCCCACCATGAGTATGTGAGATCTCTCTCTCTCCCTCTGCATATATATAGAAAAAAAGAAAGAAAGAAAGAAAGAAAGAAAGAAAGAAAGAAAGAAAGATGCAAGCCGTCATTCCAGCTTTATCTTGTGCCAGGAAAAATATTAGCAACAGACCCTGCATGTCTGCACGCACCATATTTCTAAAGCTGGAGTCCGTGGCCGGAGAGATAAGACAGGGCTTAGGACGCCCGCCTGGCACATGGTCCCGGCATCCCCTGGGGCCCCCTGAGCCCGGTCAAGGGTGATCCTTGAGCCCAGAGCCGGGAGTAAGCCCTGCGCACAGCTGGGGCGCACCCCCAAGTCCCTCCAACAAAATCTGTGATTTTCTTTCTTTCCCGTCCACTTCCGTGTCTCGAATGTCTTTGCCTGTTGCTGACGGGAAGCCTCCTCTTGCTTTTGATCACGGGTACTGGCCGGTTTCTCTGAGATGTGAGGAGGGGCACGAGCACCCTGAGGGCTGTGGGGTGCCTGGGGGAGGGGCCTGGCCCTGCAACTGCACCCCGGCCTGTGCAGGTGCAAATCAGTACCTGCAGGGACGGCTTCGCCATGTGGGTGCTGTAGGGCGACCCACACACCACCTCCTCCGTCCTCCTGGGTCTCAGGCCTTCCCGTTCTCAGGTTGTTTTCTTTTTTGTATATATTTTTTGGCTTTTGGGGTCCCACCTGGCGATGCTCAGGGGTTCCTCCTGGCTCTGCACTCAGGAATCTCTCCTGGCGGTGCTCGTGGGACCCTATGGGATGCCGGGGATTGAACCTGGGTTGGCCGCATGCAGAGCAAACACCCTCCCCGCTGTGCTACCGCTTGGCCCTCTCAGGTTGTTTTCTAAAGGTCCCTGCTGGTCTGGGCAAACAGATGGGGTTTCTCTACGGGCGGGCGTTACGTGGCCACCCTGCAGGACTCACTCATTCCCGGTCTGGAGGGGGAGCGCAGGGCGGGAAGTCTGAACCTGGTCATCTCAGGCACCAAGTGGACCCAGACTCTCCTGGGAGTGACTCTTTCTTTCTTTCTTTCTTTCTTTCTTTCTTTCTTTCTTTCTTTCTTTTTTTTTCTTTTTGGGTCACACCCGGCAATGCTCAGGGGTTACTCCTGGCTCTGCACTCAGGAATTACTCCTGGTGGTGCTCAGGGGACCATATGGGATGCTGGGAATTGAACCTGGGTCAGCCGCGTGCAAGGCAAACGCCCTACCCGCTGTGCTATTGCTCCAGCCCCGTCCTGAGAGTGACTCTTGAACACAGCACACCCAATCCCTCCAGCTGCCTCCGCCATTCCTTTTTCTTTTTTTTTAAATTTAAATTTTTTATTAAATATCTGTGAGATAGACCAAAGCTGTTCCTGATTGGGTTGCAGTCACACAATAGTCCAACACCCATCCCTCCACCAGTGTACGTTTCTCATCATCAAAGTCCCCCATTTCTCTCTCACCATCCCCTAACTCCTTCCCCCAAACCCCAGCCCAGCCCACCTCTATGGCAGGCTCTTAGGCACTTCTCTCTCTCTCTCTCTCTCTCTCCCCCCTCTCCTTCCTTCTCTCTCTCTCCCTCTCTCTTTCCCCCTCTCCCCCTCTCCGTCTCTCTCTCCCCCTCTCCATCTCTCTCTCTCTCCCTCTCTCTCTCCCTCTCTCCCTCTCTCTCCCTCTCTCCTTCTCTCTCTCCCTCTCTCCCTCTCTTTCCCTCTCTCTTTCCCCCTCTCCCCCTCTCCGTCTCTCTCTCCCCCTCTCCGTCTCTCTCTCTCTCTCTCTCTCTCTCTCTCTCTCTCTCTCCCCTTTTGTGCACTAGGGTTTGCAATACAGGTGCTAAGAAGAGGCCATTGTGTTTATTCAGGGTGTCCAGCATTTTTTTTATCAGGCTGGAGTAGCTTAAGGCTGGAGTAGCTTTTTTTTTTTTTTAATTTTTTTTTTCCTATTGAGTCACACCCGGTGATGCTCAGGGGTTGCTCCTGGCTCTGCACTCAGGAATTACTCCTGGCGGGTGCTTGGGGGACCCTATGGGATGCTGGGAGTTGAACTCGGGCTGACCACGTGCAGAGTAAATGCCCTCCCCGCTGTGCTATTGCTCCAGCCCTGGAGTAGGTGTTTTTTTGTTTTTGTTTTATTTTTTTTGCTTTTTGGGTCACATCCAGCGATGCACAGGGGTTACTCCTGGCTCTGCACTCAGGAGTTACTCCTGGCGGTGCTCAGGGGACCATATGGGATGCTGGGAATCGAACCGGGTTCGGCCGCGTGCAAGGCAAACGCCCTACTTGCTGTGCTATCGCTCCAGCCCTGAAGTAGGCTTTTTAACTGGGTGGCGGCTTCACAGTGTGAATGTGACTGCCCAGGCTTCCGGAAGTACAGGGAGGTCCCCCCGCTCAAATTCTGATAGTTTCTCTGGCAATTCCTTTGCACGCTTATGCTGGGGCTTAGGCCTTCCCGTTCTCAGGTTGTTTTCTTTTTTATATATATTTTTTGGCTTTTGGGGTCCCACCTGGCGATGCTCAGGGGTTCCTCCTGGCTCTGCACTCAGGAATCTCTCCTGGCGGTGCTCGTGGGACCCTATGGGATGCCGGGGATTGAACCTGGGTTGGCCGCATGCAGAGCAAACACCCTCCCCGCTGTGCTACTGCTTGGCCCTCTCAGGTTGTTTGGGTGTTGTCCGTTGGAGGAGTTTCGTCTCTTCCTTTCCCTCTTCGTATCTCTCATTTCTGTGTCCCCCGCTTCGTCCCTCGGCCCGACACCTCCAGCTGGAGATGGGGTCAGCTCCTTTTGGTGTTGACTGCATACTTTTTATTTGGGGGCGGTGGGGGTAGTTCTGGGGGAGTTCTGTCCTCAGGGGTGATCGCTGGCAGTGCTCGGGGGACCATACACGGTGCGGGCGAGTTCAGCCAGGCCTTCTGCATGCCAGGCAGGTCCCTCACCAGCTGTACCATCTCTGGGCCCTGCCATCTGATACCGCAGTAGTTTCCAAATGCTCCCCCCTCTTGTTTTTGTGTTTTGGGGTCACACCTGACAGTGCTCAGGGCTTGCTACTGGCGGGGCTCGGGGGACCATATGGGGTACCAGGGATTGAAGCCAGGTTGGCCATGTGCAAGGCAAGTGCCCTCCCCGCTGGACTATCACTCCGACCCCCTTAATTTTTCTCTTCTATTTCTATGGGGCCCTCTGATCCTTTTTTGGGGGGGAATCACACTCGGCCATGCACAGGGGTTCCTCCTGGCTCATGCACTCAGGAATTACTCCTGGCAGTGCTCAGGGGACCCTATGGGATGCTGGGAATCGAACCCGGGTCAGCCGAGAGCAAGGCAAACGCCCTCCCCACTGTGCTGTCGCTCCAGCCCCTCCTCTGGTCCTTTGCCACGGGAAATGCCAGACCCTGATTGATTCTGCACCCCACCCCCTTCAGGGTTTCTGCTCCCTCCCCCAACTCTCCTCTCAAGGTGTCTGGCGATCTTCAGATCAGGCCCAGCGGTCAGTCCTTGGGTTTCCTGTTCTTGCCTGGGTCAGCGGTCCCTGACTGCCTCCCACTGTCCCACCTCGACACGCTGCCTGTGGCTGTGGGGACTGTCCACACAGTGACCCCTGGCCTGAGTCTCCTGCTCCGTGTCCTGCCCAGGAGCCCGCGGTGACCCAACCTCTCAATGCTGACCTCTGGTCTGGAACATTCTCTGCCTCTCCCTCCCCCTCCCGGGGTGATCACGCTGAGCCTCCAAGTCAGGAGACTGTCCGCCCCCTTTGCATCTGCTGCCCGGGCACCTGCTGGACACGCAGAGGCCTCACAGCCGCCTTGGGAACCCGACGCTCTCCTGCCTGTGGGCCTCTGCAGTCTCTGCAGTCTCCAGCAACGGCTCTGTCCCTTCACGCCTGTCCTTCCTAGTGGCCGAGGAGGTTGTTGGGCTACACACAGCAGTGCTCAGGGCTCACTCTGGGCTCTGTCCTCGGGGCTGACTCCTGGCTCTGTGCTCAGGACTTGCTCCTGGCTCTGTGCTTGGGACTGATCCCTGGCTCTGTGCTCAGGGCTGGCTCCTGGCTCTGTGCTCAGGGCTGGCTCCTGGCTCTGTGCTCAGGGCTCACTCCTGGCTCTGTGCTCAGGGCTCGCTCCTGACTCTGGGATCAGGGTTTACTCCTGGCTTTGTGCTCAGGCATTACTTTTGACTTTGTTCTCGCTCCTGGCTCCACGCTCCGGGCTTGTTCCTGGCTTTGTGCTCACGGCTCACTCCCGGCTCTATTCTCAGGTTTACTCCCGACTGTCTGTACTCAGGGCTGACTCCCAGCTCTGTGCCCAGGGCTTGCTCCTGGCTCTGCGCTCAGGGATCTCTCCTGACTGGGCTCAGTGAGTACCAGGGACTGAACCTGGCTCGGCCACGTGCAAACCAAGTGCTTTTCCCGCTGTCCTCTGGCTCCGTGCTGTCTCCAACCTGTGGTCACCCGGCTAAGGACGGTGCCTTTCCTTGCCTGTGTCTGCCCCTCGGGTCCGATCCATCAGCGTGCCCCACGGGAGACCCTCCTCTGGGGCTAGTCGGAGCACCCCCTTCCTGCCTCCCTTCCCGGGGAGGGCCCCTAGCCTAGGGGATCTTCTCTGCCCTGCCTGGGGGTCTCAGTCCTCTAAGAAGCAGAGCGCGCTGGGGTGAGGGGAGAAGGGAGGGAGGGGCTGGCACAGGCTGGTCTGAGTGAAGGAGGGACGACGCGGGCAGTGGGCGCTCTGCCTGCTTACAGGGAGGACTCAGCAGGGATGGGGGTGTCCAGAAGGGGGAGCTGGGGCTGCCATGAGAACCCCAGGGGCTGCCCGGGGTGCAGGAAGACCAATAGAGTGATCCCTGCAGTGACCCCCGCAGAGTGATCCCCACAGAGTGACCCCTACAGAGTGATGGGTGTCAGACCTCGTCTGGCTCTTGCTGATTCTGGCCCTGGCTGTCCCGTAATCGCCGCCCCAGTATCTGTGCCGTTATGGGTCCTGGGGCCCAGCATCGTGTCCTGGGCACAGGGTGACCTGTCCCGGGGCACCCAGTTAGGGCTCAGACAGGGCAGTGACTTCTACTCTGGGCCCTGAGGTCTAGAAGACACCCCGACAAGGTCCAGCCTCTTGGACTAAGAACATTTGTCTGTTCCACAGGCAGGAAAGGGACGTGGCAGGTCTGGGTCCCCCAGAAGCCATCTGGGCTCGTACCAAACCCTGCCCCAGACCAGTCTGACCTGGCATAAGCCGGCTGAGCCGAGCTAAGAGCCTCTCACCCACGTGCCAGAACAGCCCAGCTCCGGCCGATCAACCCAGCCCAGCCCAGCCCAGCCCAGTAAAGCTCACTTTAGACCAGTTCAGACTAGCTCAGACCGATATGGTCAGTCCAGGCCAGTATAGCCACCAGCTCAGCTCAGCCCAGCAGGCCTGGCCCTGCCCCCGGAGAGCTTTCTGGAAGGCCATGCTGAGGGCAGTTCAGGCTGGCCAGTGGGCCCGGGGCTGGCTCGTCCGTGGCTCCCGGTCACAGCGGGCAGGCCCTTCTCACCCACAACGCAGGTGCGGCCCAGCGGTCAGGATTCAGCAACGCTTCTCTGACCAGCAGTCACCCCCTTGCCCCCACATCACACTGGCGGCCAGAGTGGGGGCCAGAGGCCTGCAGGCCCTGGGCACAGTGCCACATCACTGCCAATGCCAGCACCTGGTTTGACACGGAGCCCAGCTGGGCTCTGGCTAAGAGGGCTGAGTGCCGTGTGTCACTGCGGCCCCTCTCTGGGCTAACGTGGGGACAGCTTGTTTGCTGGGCCTGGGGCCCGGGCAGGAAGGGGGCACTAAGTTCCCTGGGCCAAGTGCCAGACCGGCTGGCAGTGTGCTGCCCTGGACAGGACCCCGGCAGGCCACAGCGCGCCTCAGAAATCCCCTGCCCTGGAAAGAGGCCCCTCCACCCCTCCTCTCTGACTCAGAGCTCCTGGGCTGGGCCCTTGCCACCTCTGTGTGTGACACCCTTGCAGGGAGGGTCTCTGGGCGCCAAACGGTTTATCACACGGGTTTTCACGCCCCGCTGCCCCCTCCCTGCCTCCTCGGGCTTCTGAGTACCACCTGGATCTCCCGCCTGTTACCAGGGAAACCGCCTCCTTGGCAACCAGCCGCATCCCGACGACACGCACGGGCGGGAAAGAGATGTGCCTGGGGCGGGCAGCGCGGGGAGACTAGGGGGCTGGGGGGCTGGGGGGGCGCTCCTCCAGCCCCAGGTACCCGCTTCCCCTCCCAGGGACTGTGCCAGGCGGGACCCGGCAGAGGGTTCCAACCCAGGGCAAGGGCCAGAGGTGGCGCTAAGCCGCCCTGACTGCTGAGCTGCTCACCATCCCCTGGTCCCGTTCCAGATCCCCCGGGGTGATAATTCCCAGCTTCCGGATGCGGGGGACTGAGGCACAGGGGACCCTGAGGCGGCCCTGGCTGGCATCTGGCAGGGCTAAGCGGTGAATCCCATCTTCTCTGGCTTCGGCAGGCGGGGGTAGGCATGAGGCATGCCAGTAGCTCAGTGGCAGAGCACAGGGCGTGAGGCCCTGAGTTCGATCCCCGACGCTACAACAACAAAACTGCACAAAATCCAGAAACAGAAGCAGAGCTCCAAGTCTCGAATCCTCGGAGCTCACGCTGCTGGGGGTCGGGGTGTCCCCGGGGAGCCTGGAAGTGTGGCTGGCTGCGTGGGGGGGCGCCCCTGACACGGGAGAGAGGGCCTTCGGGAGGGGGTCTGGGAGTCCCTCACGGCGGGGTGATGAGACAAGGGCTCTGTGACAAGGGTCCTGACGGATGTGGGGACCCCTCTCCACAGGCTCTCCAGCGCCAGGACACTGAGGTCTACGACTGTCTGCAGGGCCAGACCAGCAGCCCACCCCCCGCCCAGAACCTCCTCCCCCAGGTACGTGGCGGGCAGTGAGCTGGGAGGCTGGGGTGGCCGGGGTCAGGTAGGGGGTCAGTGTGCTGTTGAATGGGAGACACCATGGACCCTGATCAGTCCCCAGGGAACTGGCCACTGGGCTGAGTGTGGCCCCAGGCCACTCCGTGCAGACCCACCCAAGGCAGCCACCTGGGCAAGTCACATCTACAGTGACCAGTCGGGCAGCCGCTGTGGGGTCCTAGCTGTGCCCAGGCAGGGCCCGCGGCTGTCCGGATGGCCAAGCTTGACCCCTGCTGCCTCTGGAGGGATCCCAGGGGTGTCAGCAGGCCTGAGAGGGGTTGGCAGGCGTGAGGGTCCCGGGCAAGAGCCGCCATGGGGAGACGGCCTTCCTTCCCGACCCCTTCCTTGCTTGGCCGCCCCTGGCCCCCTCCTGGACCCAGTCCCGCGGCCAGTGTCTGCCCTCTCCCCTGCTGGAGGATGAGTGGCTTCTCAGCCCAGGGCTCACACCCCAGGTCCGGACCCCTCACCCCAAGCATAGCTGGGCTGTCTCGGGTGCTGCCCCAGTCCTGAGCCAGGCTCTGGGTGCTGGGCAGGGTGAGGTACATCTCAGTGGTTCAGAACCCTTGGGTCCTCCGGAACAGGGTCACAAGCTCCCCGGACAGCCACTCAGATGGGGTCTCAGAGGCTCTCGCTCCCCTTCCTCCCTTTCCCTCACTCTCTCCCTTCCTTCCTTCCTTCCTTCCTTCTTCTTCCTTTTTTCCTTCTTTCCCTCCCTTCCTCCTTCCTTCCCTTCTCCCTCCCTCCCTCCCTCCCTCCCTTCCTTCCTTCCTTCCTTCCTTCCTTCCTTTTTTCCTTCCTTCCTTCCTTCCTTCCTTCCTTCCTTCCTTCCTTCCTTCCTTTTTTCCTTCCTTCCTCCTTCCTTCCTTTTTTCCTTCCTTCCTTCCTTTTTTCCTTCCTTCCTCCCTCCTTCCTTCCTTCCTTCCTTCCTTCTCCTTCCTTTTTTCCTTCCTTCCTTCCTTCCTTCTTCCTTTTTTCCTTCTTTCCCTCCCTCCCTTCCTCCTTCCTTCCTTCCCTTCTCCCTCCTTCCCTTCCTCCTTCCTTCCTTCCCTTCTCCCTCCTTCCCTTCCTCCCTTCCTCCCTCCCTTCCTTCCTTCCTTCCTTCCTTCCTCCCTCCCTCCCTCCCTCCCTCCCTTCTTTTTTCATTCATCTGTCTTTCTCACTGGACAGTGCTCAGGAATCCCTGCCGGCAGGTTTCAGGGGACCATGTGGGGTGCCAGGGATTGAACCCAGGTTGGCCTCATGCAAGGCCAGGACCTACCCACTGTATAATCACCCCGATGCCCGTTTCTTTCTATTCCGCAGGTGAAAGCACGCAGACTCGAGAGTGACAGTGATCTGAACCTGGTCTATGAGAATCTCTAGGACAGCGTCCCTGGTCTGGACCCACTGTCCGAGCAGCCTCCGTCTGGACTTGACCGGGACCGGCAGGGAGGGCCGGGGCGCCCCACCCCTTCCTTCCAAGGCTCTTCTGCCTAGACCGCCCCCGGCCCCCTCCTGGACCCAGCCACCCCGCCAGTGTCTGCCCCTCCCCCATCCCGAGATTCTGGCTGGGGACACCTGTCTCACCGTGAGCTGGGTGTCGTGATTAAAGCAGGACCCTGCAGATGCTGGGTGTTCCTCTCCTGCCGGGGCCCAGCAGTCACTGGGAGTGGGAGCAGGGCGCTGTTGTGGGAGGCGTGGGGTGTCAGCCTCAGGGACATAGCTGGGGGCGTACAGGGACTGAGGGGTGGGGGCTGGGGCGCAGTGTCTGTGCAGGCCAGTGAGGAAGGAGAGATTTCCTTTGGGGGTAACACCCAGCTGTGCCCGGGAGCTGCTCCTGGCTGTGCTCAGGGATCACTCCTCCTGGCAGTGTTCAGGGATTACTCCTGGCGGTGGTGGTGCTCATTGATCACTCCTGGCAGTGCTCAGGGATCACTCCTGGTGGTGCTCAGGGATCACTCCTGGCAGTGCTCAGAGATCATTCCTGGCTATGCTCAGGGATCACTCCTGGCTGTGCTCAGGGATTACTCCTCTTGGTTGTGCTTGGGACACCCTCCGTGGTGCCAGGGTGAGCCAGATACAAGCAAGGGCCTTCCACCCCTGTTCTCTCTCCCCGGCCCCACACCCGGTTACTCGGGGGCAGGTTGACGGAGGCAGGAACTGGCACCTCAAACGCTCGACTCCTCCAAGCAGGACCCACTTCCTCACCCCTGCTCCCCGAACCAGCTCCAACCCTTGACTGCCCGTTCGTCCGCCCGTGAACCCAGCTGGCCTGTCTCGCCCCAGGTGGGGGAGGCCTGCCCAGCTCTGCCTCCTGCCCGGGGTCCCCTGGGTGGCTGCAGGGTTCCTCTGGGTTGCAGAAGCTCAGGTGGCAGGGTCAGGATCCCGACGCCATGGCTGGGCCAGTGGGCCTGGCTCCTCCCCTCACAGCCCCCCGCCCCCAGAAAACCGGAAGCCCATTTTCCCGACTGACAGGCAGTCAGTCACTCACCCTCAGCCCCTGCCTATCAGTCGGGGGACCCAGGCCGGCCACCAGCCGCCTGCTTGGTTCCAAGACAACTGAGCTGCGCAGGGAGAGAGAGGTGGGGCCTGGGAAGGTTCCAGAGAACAGTCTCCAGCCCCCAATGCCCGCCAGCCGGCCAGAGGCCTGACGCTGAGGCCAGGGCAGAGCCAGGAGTGAGCTGGACGCGGCCGTGCTGCCGGGCTCTGGCCTCGGTCCCTGGACTCCTGGTGTGGGTCCTGTCTCCCTCCCTGTGCCCCTGGGGACCTGCCTGTCCCCTCTCTTTGGAGCACAGACATTGGCAGCCTGGTTCCAGGTGAGGGGAGCAGGCGGCAGGGGTGGGGGAGGGGAGCGAGTGGGGCAGGCTGAACCCTCCCTGGTGTCTGGACACTGGACAGACAGGATTCCCGACTGTCCCGTCCCGGGTCCTGAGATGGGGGTGGGAGCAGCTGGGGTCCGGGCAGACCTGACCCTGAGTCCCCTACAGCAAGGTCCTGACCAGTAGCGAATCCAGCCCCGTAGGTCCTTGGGGTCATGTGACCCTGAGAGTTCCAGCCCCCAGCCAAGCCCACCTGAGCCCAGCTTTGTGGGCCGTTTGGGACGGCGCAGGGCCCTGGGGCGACAGAGGGGGCCACCCCCCACCCCGTTCCTGTCCCGAGCAGCCGAGTGTTTCCTTCTGGCCCTTCCAGAAAGGTGTGCGGCTCTGCTGAGCTGGAGGGGAGGGGGTTTGCAGAGGGGGCTGGGGGCGGGCCCAGGGCTGGGGGTGGGGTGCTGCTTCATATGAATGGGACCTGGAAACCAACCAGACCAGACTGGCCGAAGCTAAGCCTGGCATTGGTGCCCGGTAGCCAGGGCCATGCCCAGCATGGGGGGGACAGAGGGGAGTGAGGGATCAAACTTGGGGCTTCTGACTTCCGAGTCATTTCCTCAAGCCCCTCGCCCCTAAAGCCAGCAGGGCAGCTGTTGTGGGGGGCCCAGGCTCAAGCACCTGATACCCCTCCTTCCTGTCTTGCCTGGTGTCGCCCCGCTCACTGGGGAGCTTCTCCCGGCCTGCCCTGGCTTCTGCGTTCCCGCCCTCTCTCCCCTGCCCTCAGCGCCCGCCTGGGGACCCTCCTCCTCGCCCTGACCCCCACCTCCCTGGTCGGGCACTCTAGACGGTTTGCCCCATGCGCCTGCGGCCGCTTCTCTGTACTTGCTGGGGAAACTGCCCCCCCACCCCCCGACACAGAGGCGGGGACCTGCCTAGGTTTCTTCAGAATCTTCCAGAGGATTCTGCCAAGTGGGTTTCCCAAGAGGTTCTGCCGGCTTTGGGAGGGTCTGGCCGGCAGGCAGAGCGGGAGGCGGCCTGGGGCTGGGCACTGGCTCTCCCTCCTCGGCTGAAATGCATTTCCAGGCAAATCTGCCTCTTTCTTCCCCTCCGTTCTAATTTAAAGACCACGCGCCTCCTAAGGGGGCCTCTGGGAGCGCCAGGATGGATTTTTATGTAGTTCAATAGTTTTCTTGGCCGACTGCTCAGCCGGGAGAGGGAGGCTGGGCCCTGGCCCAGCCCAGCCGACAGTGGCCGCTCATGGTCACCCTGGCCTGCTGGGTGTGTCCCTCACACACCCCAGGAGCTCTCGGGCCCTGAAGCAGGACTCAGAGTCCAGAATATGGAAGCCGGTGTGGAACAGAGATCTCAGCTTCCTTCCTTCCTTCCTTCCTTCCTTCCTTCCTTCCTTCCTTTTCCCCTTCCTTCTTTCCTTCTTTCCTTCCATGCTTCCTTCCTTCCTTCCATCCTTCTTTCCTTCCTTCCTCCTTTCCTTCTATCCTTCCCTCTTTCCCTCCCTCTCCCCTTCCTTCCCTCCGTTCCTTCCTTCGTTCCTTCCTTCTTTCCTCCCTTCTTTTCTTCCTCCCTCCTTCCCTCTCTCTCTCCCTCCCTCCCTCTCTCCCTCCCTCTCTTCCTCCCTCCCTCCCTCCCTTCCATCCTTTCTCTTTTGGGCCACACCTGGCAGTGCTCAGGCCTTACTCCTGGCTTTGCACTCAGGGTTCTTTCCTGGCAGTCTCAGGGGCCTGTATGGGATATCTGTCGAGGATCAAATTCGGGTTAGTGGCCCGTACAAGGCCAGCGCCCTACCCCTGTACTGTCTCTCTGGCCCCATAGACTTGTGGTCAAAAGAACGGTGCCTTGGGGCTGGAGCAATAGCACAGCGGGGAGGGCGTTTGCCTTGCACGCGGCTGACTGGGGTTCGATTCCCAGCATCCCATAGGGTCCCCTGAGCACAGCCAGGAGTGATTTCTGAGTGCAAAGCCAGGAGTGATCCCTGAGCATCGCCGGGTGTGACCCAAAAAGCAAAAAAAAAAAAAAAAAGAATGGTGCCTTGACCCCACCTTGACCTCATCTTGACCTTCTCCCTGTGCTAGCTCTCCAGTGCCAGAGAGAATCTTTCTTGGGGGGAAATGGGGGCACCCCTGGCACTACCTGGGAAATGCAGATTAAACCAGGTTCTGCTGCGTGCAAAGCTCCGTTGAGCATCTGCCCGGCCCTAAGGAGGATCCCCCCCACCCTCCAATTTCCTAATTCATCCATGACCATTTTCACACACAAACATTGGCTCAGACAGGTGCTGGTTCCACGCTGAGAGGGGCAGGTCAGGAAGGCGGGCTGGCCACTGCCGAGCAGGGGAGGCTGGTTCTGCTAATTGGTCCCAGAAAGCCCATCTCTGCCGGGGGAGCCCCGAGCGGCGGCCCTGCCCTGCCCCTGCCCGCGGCCCCTCGCCTCGCCAGATGGCCCATCTGCTGCCCGCGCTGTTGCCAGCAGGCCAGTCCTGCCCAGGGGACACCCTTTGAGCTTCTGGAGGACCGAGGCAGGGCAGGGTGAGGGGCAGTCAGGGAGGGGTCCCAGAGATGCCCCCTGGGGGATTCCAGGGTGAGCTGTCAAAGGTTCTCTCAGGCCGGTCAGCTCAGCTCGGGGCTCCCCTGCTCCCCGCTTTCCTCCAGCGGCCCTAGGACCAATGCCCCCAGGGCACGGAGCCCCAGGCTGTGGCGGGCACCTCGACAGTGAGGTCCAGTCTCTGCACTGGGTTTGAGAAGGGGGTTCCCTGCGGCTGAGGGTCCGGGAATAAAAGTAACTGATGTAAAGGCGGCCCCTGCACCCAGGGAGCCTCGAGTCTGGGGCTCCGGCTCCCCCCGTCGGCTCTGACCCACGCCTGCCCCTCCTGAGGAGGAGGAAGGGGGTGCCGAGGAGGAAGAGCTCTTCCTGCTGATGCTCTCCCTGCTCCACACAGTGTGTGGGGCCCAAGCAGGAGTCCAGCTGGTGCAGCACTCATCCTGCAAAGGCCCTTCTTGGATCTGATCTCTGGCATCCGCCAGGAGCGAGCCCTGAGCACAGAGCCAGGAATGAGCCCTGAGCACAGAGCCAGGAGTCAGTCCTGAGCCCATAGCCAGGAGCCATCCTTGAGCACAGAGCCAGGAGTTAGCCCTGAGCACAGAGCCAGGAGCGAGTCCTGAGCACAGAGCCAGGGGTCAGCCCTGAGCACAGAGCCAGGAGTCAGCCCTGAGCACAGAGCCATGAGTCAGCCCTGAGCACAGAGCCAGGAGCCATCCCTGAGCACAGAGCCAGGAGCGAGCCCCGAGCACAGAGCCAGGAGCGAGCCCCGAGCACAGAGCCAGGAGTCAGCCCTGAGCACAGAGCCAGGGGTCAGCCCTGAGCACAGAGCCAGGAGCAAGCCCTGAGCACAGAGCCAGGAGCAAGCCCTGAGCACAGAGCCAGGAGCAAGCCCTGAGCACAGAGCAAGGGGTCAGCCCTGAGCGCAGAACCAGGAGAGGGGAAGAGGAGGAAGAGAAGAATGGAGGGAGGGAGGGAGGGAGGAAAGGAAGGAGGGAGGAAGAGAGAGGGAGAGAGAGGGAGAGGAAAGAGGGAGGAAGGGAGAGAGAGAGGGAGGAGAGAAGAGAGAGAAGGAAGAGAGCGAGATAAGGGCCTGGGAACTGAGGCGTGTGGTTTGGGAAATGGAACCAGCCAGAACGCAGATTTGGCCTGAAGGCCGCAGAGGAGTGTGGGGCGTGGCCCTGGGCTTCAGCCCAGAGCGATTCGGATCCTTGGCTTTGAGAACTCTAAGTCGATGATTTTTTCTGCTGGAGTCTGTGGTCCTTGGACTCTGGTAGCCGGGAGAGAAGAAACACTTTTCTGCACGGAGGAGCCTCTCCAGGCTGCCGGAGTGGCTCTGGCCTTGGGTCGCCGCCCTTGGCTCTTTCTCTCACGCTGCGTGAGCTTCTCCGGGCTGGCCTCATCAGGCCTGAAGGCCAGGCACCAGCTCTGGCACCCGACAGAAGGGCCGCAGCTCAGAGAGGGCCACAGAGTGGCCGGGGTCACTCAGCTGACGAGGGCTGGAGTGGAATTGGCACCCGCTTCCGGAACGGGAACGCCTACCGCCACACTCCTGAGGACACTGAACAGACGTCTGTGGATGCAAAAGGAGGCAGGCGGGCACGGGCAGACACACGGTGGCATGAACCCAAGGAGACAAGCCACTCTGCTGGAGCAAACCCAGGAAGACTTCCTGAGGGAGGAGATCTCAAAGATTGCGGGCACCCGAGGGACGGGGCAGAGAATATCATGAAAAGGGTTTGTGTGTGGAGGAGGGAGAGATGGTAGGAAAGGTGACGTACTCACGGACCACGAGAAGGACCTTGGGTATCAGGCTGAGGTCTAAGATACGCCTGGAGATAGAGCGGCAGGAATTCACTACGCTATTTATTCTTTATAGGACACTGGAGCACTGTAGCACTGTCCTCCCATTGTTCATCGATTTGCTCGAGCGGGCACCAGTAACTTCTCCATCGTGAGACTTGTTACTGTCTTTGGCATATCGAATACGCCACGGGGAGCTTGCCCGGCTCTGCCGTGTGGGCGGGATACTCTCAGCTGGCCAGGCTCTCCGAGAGGAGCGGAGGAATCGAACCCGGGTTGAGGGAAAAATTTGTCTCAACTTGGAAAGGAAGAATATGGCAGGGATTGGGGGTGACACCCAGGGGGGCTCAGATGGAACCCAGGCCTTCTGTGTGTCAAGAATAAGTACAGCCCGTCGAGCTGTGCTGCTCCTGGTCTAGCTCGGGACCTGTGAGTTACGCAGAAGCTTCATGGCTGGGCTGAGGCTGAAGGTGAGGGTGGGGAGACAGGGTCGTGGACTGGTTCAAAACTCAAGTCACTCTACTGTGTGTGTGTGTGTATGTGAGTGTGTGTGTGTGTGTGTGTGTGTGTGTGTTGGATGTGGAGGATATAAAGTCCTGGTGAGGGGCTGGACTGATAGTACAGTGGGTAGGGCGTTTGCCTTGCATGTGGCCCACCCAGGTTCTATCCCCGGCATCCCATATGGTTCCCCGAGCACCGCCAGGAATAACTTCTGAGTGCAGAGCCAGGAATAAGCCCTGAGCATCGCTGGGTGTGACCCAAAAAGATAATGAATAACTGAAAATAAATAAATAAATAAAATACAGGTCCCTGACTCTTGGAGTCATACCTAGGCCTTCACCTAGGTTAAAAGAAAAAAATAGTTCTGGTGACCTGCTGACATTCGTGTGTGAGGCTCAGGGGTGCCCCTGTGCCCCATCAGTGGGCAAAAGATTTTTTTTTTTTAAGAAACAGAAGCAGAGCAGGGAATGGGGTTGTGTGGGGAGAAACCCTGATGGCATCCAGGAGGAGGAGGTGCCCAGAGGCTGCCCAGAGAATCAGTCGGGACTCAAGAGGCGAGTGGAAGCTGCAAATAAATGGTGAGGAGGGGGTGGGTGGGTGGGTGAGCAGCCACAGCCACAGCGGAAGGAGAAGCCAGGAGAGTGGAACCCAAGGGCCCTTCCTCCCCCCCTGACATGCCCCTCTGGGCCCAGGCGGAATCGGAGTAGGCGCCACCGTCGGGAAACCCAACAGCAAATTCTAAACCAATCAGAGCGAATAAATGAGGGGTGATTACTGACAATAGGAGAGGGCGCGCGGCGGGGGGCCGGGGGCAGCGTCTCCTCCAGCACGTTTTAAGTGCTTTATAGGTCATTAACTACTTGACAGAGAGAGCCTGACACTTAATGCGAAGAATTCTGCGCCTCTGCCAGGGAAAATCAATCAGAAATGAAGATAGAGCAGGGCGGCGCGGAGATCTACCGGCGCACGGGCAGGATTCCATTTTCCATTTACACGGCATCTAAGGCCCCCGCCGCTGCGCATCCGAGGCTGTTTGGAACCCCCAGACCAGATTTGAGAAATACTGGAACCCCCACCCCTCCCTTTTTTTTGGTCACACCCGGCTATGCACAGGAGTCACTCCTGGTTCTGTACTCAGGAATTACTCCTGGCGGTGCTCAGGGGACCCTATAGGATGCCGGGGATCGAACCTGGGTCGGCCGCGTGCAAGGCAAACGCCCTACCCACTGTGCTGTCACTCCAGCCCCAATTGTTGTTGTTTTTAATGAAAGGTTTTGAAGAAATGAAAAGGCTGAGGGAGAGCTCGGTCCTCTGTCTGTGGCTGAACCCAGCCCTTGGTGCCAGGGATTGAGCCTGGAGGGGTCTCGGGCAAGGCAAAGGCCCTCCCCGCTGTGCCAACACTCTGGCCCCTGTAACCAGGTGCTTTCTACCCATTTTATTTGTTCATTTATTTTTGTTCTTTTTCTTTTTGGGTCACACCTGGCGATGCTCAGGGGTTCCTCCTGGCTCTGCACTCAGGAATTACTCCTGGCAGTGCTCAGGAGGACCATATGCGATGCTGGGAATCGAACCCGGGTCGGCCGCGTGCAAGGCAAACGTCCTCTCTGGCTGTGCTATCGCTCCAGCCCTTTTCTCCCGATCTTGTCTTTTCAAATCCTTTTTGCTTTCTGCCTCCACTTTCTCCGGGAGTCCCAGGCTGCCACCAGCACAGTCCAAGACCTGACTCCTTCCTCTGTGAACCAAGCAGGAGGACCGTGTCTTTGTTTTTTCATTTCACTTTTCTTTGGCTTTGGGGGTCACAGCTGGTGGTGCTCAGGCCTTCCAGCGGGCTCTGTGCTCAGGGCTTCCTCCTGGCTTAGGGGACCTCAGGGGACCCTAATGGGGTACTGGGGATTGAACCCGGGTCGGCCACATGCCAGGCGAGCGCCCTGCTCACTGTACTGTCATTCCAGCCCAATTACCGCCTCTTTAATTAGCTTGGCTTTTTAATCACCACCTGTTTGTGAAGCCGCTTTTATTGTCCTTATTCATCTCATCTTGTGCATGGGGGATGCTGGTGGGAACTAGGTGGAGAGTGGGAGCAGGAACAGACAGAGGTGGGGCTTCTCTGGGGCCAGAGTAGGGGGCTGTCTGGCCAGGGATGGCCGGAAGGGGAGGTGTGAAAAGACCCCCACGTCCATCTCTCTGCCACCCACTTCCTGCTGTCTGTTTAGGCAGCAAACTGGTACCTGGAAGGCGGACTCCGCCCTAGGAATAGCGTGGGCATGGATCCAGAGGGCAATATGGTTGGACAACTTCTGTCTTTAGTTTGGGGGGTAGCACATCAGGTGATGCTCGGGGCTTACTTCTGGCTCTGTACTCAGGGATCACTCTCCACAGTGCTCGGGGGACCTTACGGGGGTCCGGGGCCTGACCCTGGTCGCCTGTGTGTGAGGCAAACACCCTGACCCCTGTGCTCTGGTGCTTCGCGATGCTTCTCCCTCCAGATTGCTTTTCCTCCCCTGAACCTCGTTACGGGCTGATACTGTGTCCCAAGAAGATGTACTGACGGCTCAGTCCTGGGTACCTGTGAATTCACCTGATTTGGAAATAGGAAGCAGGAAGACAACATCAAGCAGGATCTGGGGACTCTAGAGTCCCACCCTGGGTCTACCTAAGACCCAGAATGGGTGGGGGAGGGCACGGGTCTAAGGCCACGTGAGGACAAAGACAGGGATGCACTTCCCATCTCTCTGAGCTGGCCCTCTGCACACCAGGTCTGCCTGCCCAGGGGCTCAGAGAGCATTAACACCTCCTCCCCCCATTCCAGCTTCTTCCAGCACCCTCTCTGTCAGAGAACACCCGCTCCCCCTCCCATCTTGGAGACCACCCTCCAGTCAAAAGGTTCTGTGTGTGTGTGAGGGGGGGGGGGCATTCCCAAGGGCTGCCTTTCCCCCAAGAACAGCGCGCCAGATTGTCAGTTTATTTTATACCCGAAAGCCCTCCCACGTTCTGCTAAACTCTCAGGAGTAGGCAGCGGCAGCCTGATTTGAGCAGAGTGCATTTAGCATCCCCCGTGATTTGCAGGGGCGCGGGGCCCGGGGAAAGGAGAGGACTCAGTAAAACCCACCCGGGCTCGGAGCATGAAGCGGAGGGCGGGCCCCGACGGCCCAAACGCTGCCCGCGCTCGGCACAGCACACCCGCGGGAATAACTGATCTTCGAACCCTTCGCTGCTCGAGTGCAGCTGTTTTGACAGATGGGGACCAAGGCCCCGACAGCCCCGGGGCTTGGCTGCGCAGCGAGCTGAGTCCCCCGTGATGCACGGCCCCCGTCAGCTCAGCGCTTCACGTGCAGGTGACCCGCATTTCTCTGCACGGCGGAGGAGAGTCAGTCCGTCTTTCAGGGATGTGATCAGCCGCAAACCCTGCGTGCACATGGTCCAAACTCTGCTCCAACCCCGAATCCGTCTGGAGCGCCTGCTGCGTGTGCCAGGCCGTTGGGGCCACCGGCTTCCGTTGACAGGGACGAAAAAAACGCAGGTAGAGGTTAAGGGCTATGCCGGGGAGCGTGGCAGCAGCGAGGAAAAAAGGCTGTCGAGAGCTCAGGAGGGCCCCAAAGAGCAGCTGCGGCCTCAGGAAAAACGGCCAAGAGAAATGAAACCCGCACCCCCTCCCGCTCCGGCTGCCAGAGCCCTGTTCTTAGGCTCAGCCAATCAGATGCCAGCATTGCGGGCCGGTTGACCAATCAGAAGCCGGAACAGGAGCTCGAGTCGCAGGCCACGGCTTCCCCGGGGAGGGAGGCGGGAGGCGGCGCGCCCCGCCCCCGGCTCGGCCCCGCCCCGGCCCCGCCCCAGACACGCCCACGCCCCGCCCTGACCACGCCCCGCGGCCAGCCGCGTCTGCCCCGGGCCCCCCTGGCCGGCGTCCGGCCGCTGGGGCCGCGTATTGTCCACAAGGGCGAGAAAAGCAGGAGAAGTGGGGAGGTGGTGGGGGCCGCCGCGTGACCGCGAAAGGATTTATAACATTTTCGTTCGACAATGTTGCGAAATGTGTGAAAGCGAGCGCGCAGCCTGGACCCGGGCGTGAGGGCGCCGGGCAAGGTAAGGAGCCCGCTCGGGCCAGGCGGGAGCGCAGGGGCAGATCCGGGCCTGCCTCGGGGGTCCGCGCCCGGGCCTGCGCTCCGAGGGGTCGCGGCAGCGCTGGGACGCGTCCCCAGGGCCGAGACGGAGTAGGTGGGCGCGCTGGGACTGGGGGGACCCCCAGGACCGAGACCGGAGCAGGTGGGCGCGCAGGGACCGGGGAACCCCCCAGGACCGAGACCGGAGCAGGTGGGCGCGCAGGGGACCCGGGGGACCCCCCAGGACCGAGACCGGAGCAGGTGGGCACGCAGGGACCCGGGGGACGCCCCAGGACCGAGACCGGAGCAGGTGGGCGCGCAGGGACCCGGGTGACCCCCCAGAACCGAGACCGGAGCAGGTGGTCGCGCAGGGACGGGGGACCCCCCAGGACCGAGACCGGAGCAGGTGGTCGCGCAGGGACGGGGGACCCCACCAGGACTGAGACTGGAGCAGGTGGGCGCGCAGGGACCCGGGGAACCCCCCAGGACCGAGACCGGAGCAGGTGGTCGTGCAGGGACTGGGGGACCCCACCAGGACCAAGACCGGAGCAGGTGGGCGCGCAGGGACCCGGGGAACCCCCCAGGACCGAGACCGGAGCAGGTGGTCGCGCAGGGACCCAGGGAACCCCCGAGGACTGAGACCGGAGCAGGTGGTCGCACATGGACTGGGGGACCCCACCAGGACCAAGACCGGAGCAGGTGGGCGCACAGGGACCTGGGGACCCCACCAGGACTGAGACCGGAGTAGGTGGGTGCGCAGGGTCCGGGGAACCCCCCAGGACCGAGACCGGAGCAGGTGGGCGCACAGGGACCTGGGGACCCCACAAGGACTGAGACTGGAGTAGGTGGGCGCGCAGGGACCGGGAGACCCCCTCCCAGACCGAGACTGGAGCCGGTAGGCGCGGCGCAGGTACCGGGGGACCCTACCAGGACCGAGATCGGAACAGGTGGGTGCGCAGGGACCCGGGGGAACCCCAGGACCAAGACTGGAGCAGGTGGGCGCGCAGGGACCCTGGGGGACCCCCCAGGACCGAGACTGAAGCAGGTGGTCGTGCAGGGACCCCGGAGGGCCCCCAGGACCGAGACCGGAGCAGATGGTCGCGCAGGGACACCGGGGGATCCCCCAGGACTGAGACCGGGAGCAGGTGGTCCCGCAGAGAGCCGGGGATCCCCCAGGACCGAGACCGGAGCGGGTGGTCTCACAGGGACCTCGGGGGATTCCCCAGGATGGAGACCGGAGCAGGTGGTCGCACAGGGACCCCTGGGGAGTCTCCAGGTTTGAGACCGGAGCAGGAGGTCGCGCAGGGACCCGGGGACCTCCCAGGACCAGACCAAAGCAGGTGGTCGCGCAGGGGCTGGGGGGAGGCGGCTGTCGGGCCTCAGAGACCCCCGCGGAGTCAGGACCTGCAGCCCGTGGCCGCCGCTGCCGCCGGCGCGCAGGTGTAGACGCGTGAAGTTTGCCGGGTGCGCCCGGGAGCGCGCGGGACCCCGCAGGCAGCTCTCTCCTTTCGGCCACCTCCCGGCTCGCTGGTCTCCATCTCTGGTCCCCTCTGGGAGTTGGGAAGGGAGTGAAAACCGAGTTCTAAGGCCAAGCAGAGGGGCTTCATCCCGAGCCTCTCAGACAGCGGCTCCCCCCAGCAGCATCCTGGGGCCCCCACAACAGGCGGCCTGTGGCATCCCCATGTCCCTCAGGTGGGGTCTGAGGGGTGAAAGGGTGGGGGGCAGTTTGGTGCTGGGAAAAACGCAGCTGGAACCAGGAGCCTGCCTGCCTGCCTTCCTCCCTTCCTCCTTCCTTCCTCCCTCCCTTCCTTCCTTCCTTCCTTCCTTCCTTCCTTCTTCCCTTCTTCCTTCCCTCCCTCCCTCCCTCCCTCCCTTCTCCCCTCCCTCCCTTCCTTCCTTCCTTCCTTCCTTCTTTCCCTCCCTCCCTTCCTCCCTTTCTTTTTTCCTTTCTTCCCTCCCTCCCTCCTTCCCTCTTTCCCTCCTTCCCTCTTCCTTCCTACCCCCCTTCCTTCTTCCTTTTTTTCTTCCTTCCCTCCTTCTTCCATCCTTTTCGTTTCTTTTCCTTCCTTCCTCTTTTGCCTCACTGAGGCAGGCTGGCAGTGAGGGATGCCGGTGATGCCCAGGGCCTGGGGCTCAGAGACATCCTGAAACTGCTGACCTGCACCCCTGGGCACTGCATCTGGGGCACTGGGTTTCTAAGTGACCCTCTGTAGAGTCGCCCCCGGGCCAGGGAGGGCGCAGGGGCAGGGCCAGCGCTCTGTGTCAGGAGGACCCGTGATGCCCACTACGACTGACCAGGGGGCCACACCCATATTCCCCTCAAGCCTCTGAGCACGGTCTGGGATGGACCCCAAACTAAAAAAAGAAAAAAGACACTGCCCCGTGTGAGTCTGTGTGTATGTGCCTGTCTGTGTCTGTGTGTGTGTCTGTGTTGTCTGGTGTGTCTGTATCTGTGTGTGTCTGTGTTGTGTCTGGTCTATCTGTATCTGTGTGTGTTTGTGTGTATCTTTGTATATCTGTGTCTGTGTGTGTGTGTGTCTGGTGTGTCCATATCTGTGTGTGTCTGTGTGTATCTGTGTGTCTGTATTATAACCCTGTGTGTCTGTGTGTGTGTTTGTGTGTGTCTGTGTCTCTGTGTGTGTCTGTGTATGTTTCTGTGTGTGTGTATCTGTGTGTGTCTGTGTGTCTATGTTATGTATCTTGTGTCTGTATGTGTGTCTATGTCTCTGTGTGTCTGTATATGTGTGTGTATCTGTGTGAGTGTCTGTATATGTGTGTGTGTCACTGTGTGTGTCTTTGTGTGTCTGTATATGTGTGTGTGTGTCTGTGTGTTTCTCTGTATGTGTGTATCTGTATCTGTGTGTATGTTGTGGAAAGGAGGGATGCAGGAGCTGGGTGGTTGCTCCCTTTCTTGTTTGGGGTGATCCTGGGTGCCCGGACCCTCTCCCTCTGCTCTGCACCCTAGCCCCACTCCTCACAGTCCTTTGCACATGCTGATTGGACATCTGCTCTGACCCATACGGGCACTTCAGTGCCAGCAACACAGACCACAGACCTCTGGCGCCCGGGATTTCCAGACCAGTGCAGGGACAGATGGTGAACACGTCTGCAGGAGACAGGCCTGGGCAGGGGCGCCCTCTCTGACGGGTGACCGTGAACCAAAGGGATCAATACTTTTGATCATCCTTCGGGTCCTAGCTCCAGTGCCCTCTCCTCCAGGAAGCCTCCCCCGACCTCCCCTCAGAAAGACTACCAGACTGGGGTTCACTGCCTCTATGGACATTTCTGTGTCATTACTCGGTTGGTGTTGATCTCCCCTCAGGAGTTGCAGAGAGGGGCTGGAGAGATAGCACAGCGGGTAGGGCGTTTGCCTCGCACGCGGCTGACCCGGGTTCGATTCCCAGCATCCCATATGGTCTCCTGAGCACCGCCAGGAGTAACTTCTGAGTGCAGAGCCAGGAGTAACCCCTGTGCATCGCCAAGTGTGACCCAAAAAGCAAAAAATTAAATAAATAAATAAATAAATAAATAAAAAGAAGTTGCAGAGGCCATCAGGACTGCACTGGAATCTTTTCTGAGTTGTTGGTGAGAAGTGTCTGGCAGAAGGGGAATGGAGGGTAGATCAGACTTCCCCAGGGAGTGGGGTCGAGTGAGCTAACAGAAGGACTAAGGGGTACATGCTTTGCACGTGGCTGACCCCAGGTTTGATCTGTGAGCACAGAGCCGGGAATCTGCCCTGAGCACCCCCAAATAATTATAAAATAGCACTGTAGCACTGTCCTCCCATTGTTCGTTGATTTACTCCAGCGGGCACTGGTAACGTCTCCATTGTGAGACTTGTTGTTACTGTTTTTGGCATATGGAAAAAAGCCACTAGGAGCTTGCCAGGCCCTGCTGTGTGGGCGGAATACTCTCGGTAGCTTGCCGGGCTCTGCGAGAGGGCCAGAGGAATCGAACCCGGGCCGGCTGCATGCAAGGCAAACACTCTACCCACTATGCTATTTCATAGTGTAGTGGTTATCACGTCGGCTTTACATGCAGAAGATCCTGGGTTCAATCCCTAGTGGAACCAGTAGTGGCAGCAATTATAAAGTAAAAAAAAAAAAAAAATTCCCTCCTGGGGGATATAAAAGAACTTAGCCCTGAACTGAGATCCTCATCAGCTGGGGAGTTTCTTTCTCTTCTACTTTTTTTTTCTTTTTGGGTCACACCCGGCGATGCACAGGGGTTCCTCCTGGCTTTGCCCTCAGGAATCACTCCTGGCAGTGCTCGGGGGACCATATGGGATGCTGGGAATCGAACCCGGGTCGGCCGCGTGCAAGGCAAACGCCCTACCTGCTGTGCTATCACTCCAGCCCTCTCTTCTACTTTTTAATAAACTTGTTTCCTAAATCACACACACACACACACACACACACACACACACACACACACACACACCTGGGTCTGTCCTGAATAGTAGTGGCTGTTGTCACCCTTCTTTGGGGTCCAGGACCCTGCACCCCATTTGTTCAAGGGGATAAAGTGAAAGGTCAGCAGGAGGGCGGGGTAGGACCCCTTACTCAGGCCAGCCTGACCCGCGTTCCCAGGCCGGGTGGCAGGGAGGTGGTGGCCAGCAGAGCTTCCGGGGGCCCTTGGCAGTGGTGTCCTGCCCTCTGGTGCCGGTGACACTCTGCCTGCAGTTGGCGGCGGCCCGGGCGGCCTGGGTCCCCTCACCCTCTGGCGGTTTCTGGGTACCACGAGCAAATCCCTCCCCCGCGTTCTGCCAGGGCTGGGTGCCTGGCACCTTTCCTGGGACAGAGGAGGCTCTGAGCTGCCCCCACGCTCCCGGTTCGGGGGTTCGGGGCCTGGAGCTGAGCCTCCCTGGGCCCCGGCGGGGAGGAACCGAAGGCGGCGTCCCTCCTCCCCCCCCCCCCCCGCCCCCCCCGCCTCCCGACTGCAGCGGCGTGGAAAAATTAATTTGCCGTCATCCCCTCCCTTCTGTTCTTTGGGGATCACCAGCCTTCTCGGATATGTATTTAAATCAGATCTGTGGCTCCCCAGGGGCGCGGCGCCCCCTCCCCACCCGCCGGCCCCCCCTTCCTCCCGGCGGGAGGAGCACTGGATGGAGAGTTAGCCATCCGTGGAGGCGGCTGGGCTCTGCTAATGACGGGGCTGTGTGGCCTTGGGCATAGGAGTTAACTTCTCTGGCCTCCCTGGAAGCAGAGGTTAATGATAATCCTCCCCTCAAGGGGGGCTGTGAGCATTACAGCCGGGGAAGGGGGGGCCCCAAGGAGGCCCCCGTCTCTCCATTCCTCGGTTTCTCGCCACTGGCTGTGGCCTCATTAGCCGGTGACCTTGGGCAGCCCACCCAGCCACTCTCCAGTCTGCCTCCTCCTCTGCCAGGCAGGGGGGCGGGGGAGGGCGGGTGTTCCCAGAGCCCAGACCTGCCAAGCAGCCCCCTCTCGTTATCCAGTGCTCGGAAAGCTCGGGTCTAATTGGCAGTGGCCCCCCTGCCCAGCTGTCTCTCCGCTTCCCGGGGAGTCCCGGGGTTTGGGTCCCAGAGCCGGAGCCTTGGCTCTTGGCTGGTTTTCAGGGCCAATTAGCTGTGATGTCAGAGGCCTCCGCGGGCGCGTGGCCAGGTCACCGGGAGGCCAGGACTCTGCTCCTCTGTGGTCTGAGGGGGGGCTCCCCGAGGCCCCCGGGAAGGGGCTCCCCAGGAGAAACCGTTTTCATGTTTGTCCCCCAGGCCTCCTGGAAGCCCCCAGTCTGAGTGTAAATTAGTCCTACCCGGTGCCTTTGTTGGCAACTGTCTGTTCTTGGAAGCCAGGGGCTTTGTCAGGAAGAACAAAGCTGTTTGGTGTTTTTCTGCTTTGGGGAAGCGTGCTGGGGGCGGGCTGTCGGGGAGGGGGGTGTGGGGGGGGGCGTGCGGAGGGGGGGCTGGGGGGGCTGGGGGGCGGGGCGCTGCTCCCCTCTCTGTCAGCCTCCAGCTCTCCAGCTCAGACTTGCTGGTTTTGTTTGGGGTTTTTAAGTCCTGTGGCTTAGGAGTCACACGTGTGTGTGTGTGTGTGTGTATGTGCGTGTGTGTATGTGTGTGTATATGTGTGTGCGTGTGTGTATGTGTGTATATGTGTGTGCATGTGTGTATATGTGTGTGCATGTGTGTATGTGTGTGTGCATGTGTGTATATGTGTGCATGTGTGTGTATGCGTGTGTGTGTATGCGTGTGTGTATGCATGTGTGTGTGTGTGTGTGTGTGTGTGTGTGTGTGTGTGTGTGTGTGTTGGCTGGGGGATTTTTTTTTTCCCTCCTCCTTTTTGGCTCATACAGTGGATGCCGGGGAAGCTAATTCCAGAGATGAACTTTTCCCAGTGTGGCTTCAGCAGCTTTGGGAAATCTAGACCTTTCTGCCCCTGTCACCGTGGTGTAGAGATCGAGGGGGGCCGGGCGAGAGGGGTGGGGGTGGGGCCTGGCGGCGCGCGCCCCTGGGCCGCTGTTCTTCCGCAGGGACATCTGGAGAGTTGGGGCATCTGGCCGGCGGGGCATCTGGGTGCCGCTGACATTTAAGACCGCACAGCGCACCCCAGCCCAGCCCTGCAGCCCCCTCCCTGCCCGAGAACCACCCGCTCTCTCCAGCCCCCCCCCCGCAGCCCCCCACCCCCACCGGAAACCTGACGGGCTCCTGACATCATGGCTGACTGCTGAGATGAAGGAAGGGGCTGTCACAAAGCAATCCGACAGATCTGATGGATTCCCAAATCAGACGCCCTCGGGCGGCACCGAGCCTGGAGTCAGGAGGATGTGAGCGGGAAAACAATAACAAAAATAATTAAAATAAAATAAAATAAAATGCAACCTTGCCCTGGATGAAATGCCTTTCAAAAAGAAAAGAAATTCGAATCCTTTCGGACACCCTCTGGTTTTCACAGAGATTTTGGCTGCCGGGGATCAGGAACAGCTAATGAAATGGGATTCTCTCTTCCTCTCTCCTCCCTCTCTCCCTCTCTCTCCCCCACTCTCTCTCTTTCCCCTACCCCCCCTCTCTCTCTCCCTCTCTCTCTCCCTCTCTCTCTCCCTCTCTCCTCTCTCTCTCCCCCACTCTCTCTCTCTCCCCCACTCTCTTTCTTTCCCCTACCCCCTCTCTCTCTCTCTCTCCCTCTCTCTCCCTCTCTCTCTCCCCCCACTCTCTCTCTCTTTCCCCTACTCTCTCTCTCTCTCTCTCTCTCTCCCTCCCTCCCCCTTTCTCTTTCAGACAATTTCTGCCATTTTTTCCGCAGGAATCGCTTTTTAGATGTGACCTTGACCTCACTGACTGACAGGCAGTGTCCACTGGCCTTGAGCTCATTCAGGACACACAGGGGCAGCTGAGGCTCTGACCTCTCCTCACCAGGGGTCCAGGAGGTCACTCAGCTGCCGGGGAGGATGGTTCTGGGGCAGAAAGTCTCTCTGATGTGTTTGCTTTTGGTCTTTCAGCCACACCTGCGGTGCTCAGGACTTAACTCCTGGCTCCTTAACTCAGAATCACTCCTGGTGGGCTTGAGGGACCCTCTGGGGTGCCGGGGATCGAACCCAGTCAGCAAGGCAAGTGCCCTCCCCTCGGTACTGTTGCTCTAGCCCCTGAAAGTCTCCTTGAAAGGACAAAGTCTTGAGAGGAGCCCAGGGCCCGGGGCATCCGTGGAACCTGGGGAGTGGGGGGTGAGGGGGTCCTCCATCCTCACATCACCCCAGCACCCGCCAGTGAGCCCCAGGAAGAGCTGCAAGCTGAGGGGTTCTCTGCTGCCACTCCCGCCCCAGTGAGAGGCAGCGCAGAGGTCCACACAGTGGGCCTGCCCACCCCCCTTGTGGACAAGCTGTGGGACCCACCATCTGTGCCTCAGAGACTGAATCATGTCCGTGTGTGGGCCCCCTGTCCCCCCCCCCGCCACGTGCTGGCCGGTCTCACAGCCGGGAGGGTCCTGTGTGCGCCTGAGGGTTCTTATCACGGTTCTGCCCCCCACGATCTATGTGACCACAGTGACCTGTGGGCCTGGCTCTCCCCGCCGCCACCCTGCAGGCCCCGTGGGACCAGCCTGGGCTCAGAAGGAAGGGAGTGAGCCAGTGTCCCCCATGTCACTCTGAGATGTGACTGAGCTTGGCAGGGGCCGGTGGGGGGACCAAGGGGAAGCATCTGGCTGCTGATGGGGTGGGGGTGATAGCCCAGGGCTGCGGGGCCCCCTGCCCCCCACTCTCCAGATGCAATGCCCCGTTGTCCAATAAAGTCCCACCTCAGCAGGCTCCCGGCAAGTCAGGCTGGTGTTGTCCCCCGCCTCAGGCCCCAGAGTACCACCTGCCTGTTCTCTGGGGGGATGGCCGGGATGTTTCCTGAGCACCCGCGGTCGCTTTATTCTGGGGCGTTTTATTTTATGATCATTCGTTTGCTTTCGATTGGGGAGTCACACCCGGCCCGGCCTGCTCCTGGCTCTGTGCTCTGGGATCACTCCTGGCAGGCTCCCGGGGTGCGGTGGGGTGGGAAGGGGGGCCCACACGAGTGCCCGGGACGGAATCCGGTTGGCCGTGTGCCAGGCGAGCGCCCGTCATCGCTCCCCGCCAAAGCTGGAGCCCTCGACTGCCCCGGCTCGCCCCTTCTGCGTCTGCCAAGACTCTTTAATCATCCGACTCGAGGGAGATGAGCTGCCGCCGAGTGTCAGGGAGGCCTGGTCGCCCTGAAGCGGGGCCAGCCCTCCAGTGAGACTTCTCCCTGGCGGTGGGCCCGAGCTTCTCCAAAGAGATGTTTCTGGATGTTTCTGGAAGCTTCTGTTGACACCTTAAAAAGTTGTCGCGTCCACTGCACGGGCCAGGGGCTGGTGCCGAGCTAGTGGGGATGGCGGGGGTTGCCCCAGCGGGTTGCTGAGCGCGAGGTGGGCAATCTAGAGGGTCGGTTTCTCCCTTCAGTGGGCACTGCCCGATGGTGGGTGGGTGTCTTGGTGGAAGTGAGCTCCGCAGTTTCCGGGTGGGCGGAGGAGGCTCATGGCCCGAGGGGGCAGTTGGTTTCCCTGCCTCTCCCAGGCTCGCCCCCCATCTGAACTCCTGTTGTCAAAGGCAGCGGGGCCGAGAGCCCTGCAGGACACCCAGGCCTTCTCAGGCCCCAGCCGTGTCCCGTGCCCCTCCCGGGCACCCAAGCTTCCCTTGAGCGGCGGGGAGAGGCGCCCCTCCACCTGCCTGCAGACGCTCCCCAGATGTCAGCCTCCCGTCGGGGCTGTCCGGGGCAGGGCCGACTGTGTCCCTCGGGTACTCACCGCGGCTTCTTCTTGGGCTCTGCTCGGCTCATGCCTGCTGAGCAGCTGGGACCGATGCCTACCCCTCTCTGTTTTTGCCCCTCTAGGGTGATTATAGCAGCACCCTGCCACACACATGCACATATGCGTGTGTGCGTGTGCACACACACAGGCACGCACACACATATGCATGGACACCATGCAGGCATGCACACACACACATATAGGCGTGCACACCATGCACACACACGCACAAACACCATGCACACCATGCACACATGCACACACGCACATATAGGCATGCACACCGTGCACACACACATACACACGCATGCACAGACACCATGCACACATGCACACACATGCACATATAGGCATGCACATATGCACGGACACCATGCACGCATGCACACACACATAGGCATGCACACCATGCACATACCCATGTGCACACACATATGCATCGGCACCATGCACACATGTACACAGGTGCACACACAGAGACACACATGCACACAAACATGCACACACACATGCACACACATATGCACGGACACCATGCATGCACGCACACACACACACATAGGCATGCACACCATGCACACACGCATATGCACGGACATATGCATCGGCACCATGCACACACGTACACACGTGCACACACACAGACACGCATGCACACAAACATGCACACACACATGCACAGTCACACCCCAGTTCTCTGGCGCACGCAGAGAGGGTGTCCGCAGGAAGTCACAAAGACCGGTGCCCCCAAACCAGCACAGACGCCCCCCACCCTAGAGCTGCAAACACCTTCATCGCTATTTGCGAGTCCCTTTGAGGGCCGGGAGGGCACTCTCTGGAACCTTCTGGAAGGAGTGGACTGAAGTCCTGGAGGAAGGAGCGGTGAGCTGGAGCGTGTGGTCTCGGTCGGGCCCGGTGCCTGCGGTGGGGACGGAGTCTGCCCAGGCCGAGCTGGGGGCTCTGCAGGGAATCGGGGGGGGGGGGTGCGAGAGGTCCGCCCAGGGCCACCTTGAGTGGGACTCGGTCCAGACCCCCCTCTGGCCGCTCTTTTCTTTCTCGCCCCAGCCCCAGCCCGGAACTCTGTGGGATGAGATGTGGGTCTCGTTCCGGGGTTCCCGTGTCCTCTCACATGTGTGTATGTACATGTGTGTCCCACGGCCAGCCGGCCCCTCCTCCCCAAGGGCCCCGGTGAAGCTCCGCCCTGGGACTGGCGGTCTCCCTGTCCCTCAGCTCAGCGCCCTGTGTCCCGGGCCAGGCACCTCTCTGCGCTCCATGAAAGCCTGGGGCTCGGTCGGTCGCCCGCCTCTTGGGGGACCCCAGTGTCCCTGTGTGTCCTGTGACTCACCCCTGTCGCTCTGCCCACTCTGGAGCCTGCCAGGCTGGAGGATCTGAGGGCAATGAGCGTGGAGGGTTAAAGGGGGGGCCGGAAGTGGGGAGGGTCTGACCAGCCCTGACGGCTCCCCCTGAACTCAGCTCAGAGGGGGCAGGCCTGGGGGGCTGAAGTGGCAGCTGGTGGTGAGAGCTGCCACGGGCAGGTAGGACCACCTGGGCGCCAGGCTGGAGGCAGTGGGCTGGGCCCTGAGAAGCTCATTATTTATTCATTCATTCGTTCATTCATTCATTCGTCAGCAGACCTAGTGCCTGCGCTGGGGACCCCACGGGCTGTCCTCACTGTAATGGGGGGGGGGCTTGCCACGGGATTTACTACGGGAGTAAGGGGTGCCAGGCCCCCAGTGAGGAGTGCAGGGAGAGGGAAGGGCGGTCCCCGAGGGGACGGTGGTGCCCTTGAGAAAGTGACCTTTGAGCAAAGTTGGCCAGGCGGGGAGCAACCAGAGAACGAAGGAATAGACTAGGAAGGAGGGACAGGCAGGGAGGAAGAGCAGGAGGGAGGCTGGGGTGGCCCCGGGGAAGGAGGGAGGAGGTGTGTGTGCAGATGAGCTGGGGAAGAAAGGGGGGGCCAGGTGGTGAGGCCTCAGAGGCGCACCCCCAGAATCCCTCGGCTGTGAGTTGAGAATAGACAGGGGGAGGGGCGAGGGCCCAGCCAGGGAGGCAGATCAGAAGCTGCCGTGGAAAATCATCTAACAGGATCTGATGAGGGATTGGCTGCAGAGAGAGAGGGAGAGAGAGGGAGAGGGAGAGAGAGAGAGGAGAGGGGGAGGGAGGGAGGGAGGAGGGGGAGGGGAGGAGGAGCCGGAGAAGGAAGAAGGAAGGAAGGAAGGAGGGGGAGCAGGAGAGAGGGAGAGGAGGGGAGAGGGGGAGTGGGAGGGAGGGAGGGAGGGAGGGGGCAAGAGCGGAGAGAGGGGGTGGGGGAGGGGAGGGAGGGAGGGAGGACGGGAGAGAGGGAGAGGGAAGGATGGAGACAGAGGCGGGAGGGAGGAGCAGAGAGGGAGAGACAGATTGGGAGGAAGGGGAGAGGGAGGAGGGGGCTGGAGGGGAGAGGGGAGGGGAGCCGGGGAGCAGGGCTGAGTCTCTGCCCCCTCTCGGGGGTCTCTAGGGAGCTCTGGCCAGTGTGCAGGAAGGGCCAGTTAGATTCAGGGGGGTTCTGAGCAGGGGTGCCGGTGCCCCAAACAGTCAGACCTCTGGACTGGGCACTGGGCTTAGGGGGCCTGGGGGTGCTGACCGCGCCTCCCACCCCCTCTGCCCCGCCCACCTCCTAAGGGGCCCCACCGTTGGCACCCCACACCCCCCAGCACTCAGGACAGGCCCCTTCCCCAGACCCAATACCAGCAGATCCCCCCAAATCAGGCCACTGAGACCAGGTTGTCCAACCTTTCGAAGCCGGGGTCCCCCGTGATGGATGGTCCAGCCAGTCAGGCACTGCCTTGCAGGGGCCTGGCCCCGGCACCCCAGAGGGTTCCCAAGTCCAGCCAGCAGTGATCCCTGAGGGCAGAGCCAGGAGTACGCCCTGAGCACAGCCGGGCATGGCCCCAGACCCAAAACATTCTCAAGGAGGCTGGAGTGATAGCACAGCGGGTAGCCTTGCACGCGGCCGACCCAGGTTCGATCCCCGGCATCCCATATGGTTCTCCCAAGCACTGCCAGGAGTGATTCCTGAGTGCGGAGCCAGGAGTAAGCCTTGAGCATCACTGAGTGTGACGCAAAAAAAAAAAAATTCTTAAGGGGTTTTATAAAACCATTGTTCTAAAACCATTGTCACATAAGGCTGGGCCCACTCCCCGCTAGGGTTCCGGAAGAGGTCAGCTCTTCCGCAGGTAGACTGAGGCACAGGAACCTGTCCTTCCCCGGCCCCCGAACCCAGCTTTCATGAGACGATTTCCCCAGGCTTGTGAAGTGCTGAGGTATAAATCTTATTGCATTTACAGAGCTGTGCTCCCATTGTGAGGAACTCATTCCAGAACATTCTTACACCTCTCCCAAGAAACCCCGAATCCACGTGTGATCTCTCTCTTCCTCTCCTCTTCCTCCCGGCCCTCCACAACAACCCTTCAATCTACGTTCTGTGATTCTGGAGCTGGCGGCCAGCCCTGGACAGTGCATATAAACGGAATCGGGTGTTTGTGACCTTTCGTGTTGCTTAAAGATCCTTTCACGTTGTTGTAGGAATGAGCACTTTTCTCCGTTTTTATAGCTGAATAGTACTCCACTGTGAGAGCTGACCGGTGGGGCTCCCAGCCCCCCAGTTCTGTGTAGCCATGTTGGTGGGCATCTGGGCACTCTTCAGTCTGAGGCTGTTCTGAAGAAATGCTGCAGCCTGCGCCCAGGCTCCCTGGGGTCTGTCTGGGGGTCTCTCTGCGACTTGCATTTAACCCTTTGATGGCCACAGCGGCCACCCTGTGCCCTTCCCTCCAGCAGGGTTGGGGAGCCCCGAGTCCTCCAGCCTCTTCTCCCCCTTCCTTGTGGGTGTGGGCGTGCAGCCCTTCTGGCTTTGACAATTCCCTGTGACTGTGCACTTTTTCTCCTGAGCGTATTAGGTGTTTGGGAGTCACCTTTGGCAAGGTGACAGAGTCCTCACATTTCCTTCCGTGTCTTCGTTTTGGGATCACCCCCTTAGGGGTAACAACTAGTTCTGTGCTCAGGGAACCCTACGTGCGTGTGCTGGGGATCGAACCCGAGCTCTTGGTCAAGTGGCCACAGCAAGGCAAGTGCCGTTCCCGCTGGATCATCTCTCTGGCCCTTTCACTGCATTTTAAAATCAGGTCAGTGGGCTGGCGTGTGTGTGTGTGTGTGTGTGTGTGTGTGTGTGTGTGTGTGTGTGTGTGTGGAGGGGTAGATTCAAAGGGCTGAGCACATGCTTTGCGGGTGGGAGCACCCAGTTTGAGTCCCCAGCACCCCACGGTCCCTGGACCTCACTGGGAGTGATTCCCCAAGCACTGAGCCAGAAGCCCTGAACACCTGAACACAGCCGCGTGTGGCCCAAACAGCGCTCAAACAGCAGAGCTAAAGGAAACTCAGCTGCTCGTGGCTCAGTGCTCGGGGGCCCTCTGGCAGTGCTCAGGGCTCCCTGTGCAAAGCCTGTCCGTGCACGAGCCTTTCACCTACCCCTGCCGAGGGGATTTTGCTCCCCAGTTCTGGGGTTTTGCTGGTGCTTTGGGTGGTGCTGGGTGGTGCTGTCCTGCCCGGTGGACTGGGGAGAGGCCACGGGCCCGGCACTTCCCTGAGCTCCGTCGCTGGGTCCTGGGGCTCCTGTGCCCCCGGGGCTGGGGGTGTCCATCTTCCACTGGCACCACCTCCTGCCCCCAAGTGCTCCCGCAACCTCTGCTCGGCCCAATGTGTGGCAAATTCTGAACTGGCAGGAGGGTGGGGTCTTCGTGGGGTCCTCACTGCCCCACGCAGGGCCCTGGCCCCAGGCGACTTCAGAGGCACCTGTCCGTGCCTCAGAGCCCCAGAACCACCTGGCTGGGAGGAAACTGGGGTCTGCGGCTCCCACCCCACCCCATGCCCGCTGGGGCCAGCTCCCCTGAGCTCTCACTGACTTAAACGTTCCTGAACTTTCCAGACTTTGTAAGTCGAGCAACTCGAACTCGGGAAATCAAGGAAAATGATTATAAAATAGACAAGATCCCAGTGTGTACAGCAGCGGATGGCTGGGCTGGCGCAGACATCGGCCTGGAAATACCGGCGACTGCTGCCCCCCCTGAAAAGTGGGCCCAGATACAGCTAAGGGGCCCCCCAGGGGTGGGCTCTGGGGAACTGTGATGTCCAAGGATGGAGTTTCACTGTCCTGGGACCAGAAGACCCTGAAGAGGGGGAGATGGGGACTGGGGACAGTGAGGGCTGCTGGGCTGACCGTCCCTGGCCCCAGCCCCCTCCCCATGGCACTCTGCCCCTCCCAGACAGTGCTCTGCCCTCTCCCAGGTCCTTCGGTCTGTCCAGCTGGTCTCCCAGAGGCCCTCCTGGAAGCAGCCTCGTTCTCCCCTGTAGGCTTGCTCCCCGGCGCCCCAGCTGGGCCTGCCACCTGCCCCCCACCCCCCGCAGGGCCCCCGCTGGCATCACGTTGGCAGGCGCCGTGCCCTGAGCCCCTCCGCTCCCTCCCAGAGCACTCAGCAGCCGGTGGGCTCGGGAGCCAGAGCGCGAGATTTATTGTGGTTTTTAGGGGGCGTTTAGGAGCCGATGTGATAATGTCTGTGAAGGCACTTTGTAAACTGTGGCGGGGGAGTGCCGAGGGCACGCGAGGGGCTGGGGCTGGGGGGTGGCAGCTCAGCTCCCCGCAGGACATCCTCCGTTGGGGGGGCAGAGAGACCCTGCCCAGGGAGGTCGGCCCAGCCCGGCCTGAGCATCATCATCAGAGGCTCTGCCGGCAGCTCCGGAGTGAAGGGAGAGCAGGTGAGTGGCGGGTCCCTCGGTGGCGCCCTCCAGGGGCTGTTCTGCTGACACCAGGCGGGTGGGGTGAGACTTCCTGGCTCAGCCTGGGGTGGGGCGGGGTCCTGCCTCAGCACCCAGCTCCCGCCGGAGATAAGGAGACAGCAGCTGGACTGGGCTGTCCGCCAGAGAGGAAGCTGCCCACGTGGGCCCCAGACAGATGTCCCCATCGAGGGGGCTTCTTCGACGCCACGTGCTTATGGGCTTGTAAAGCTCCTACTAAGCGTTGGTCCTGCTCGAGCCGCTGATGGAGGAAGAGGAGACCCCGTCCCCCAGAATCCTCCTGAGGCGGGGACAGATGGGCCACAGGGGGGGAATCAAAGAGGGTTTTTCTTTTTTTTTTTTTTTTGCTTTTTGGGTCACACCCGGTAATGCTCAGGAATCAACTCCAGGCGGCGCTCGGGGGACCCTATGGGATGCTGGGAATCGAACTCGGGTTGGCCGCATGCAAGGCAAAGGCCCTACCCGCTGTGCTATTGCTCCAGTCCCCAAGGCGGGCTTTTCAAGGGGATGATCAGAACTGCCGGTTCTGGGGGTCAGGGAACGGCTCAGCCCATGACCTCAGAGACGCTCTTGGGCCCTGGGGGGACTCAGCTGGTTCCCTCACCGCGTCACCTGCCATTACACCATCCAGGACTGCAGATAAGGCGGCCTTGGGGCTCTGGGCTAGACAACAGCTGGCCCCGATGAGGTCCCTGCACCAGGCTTGTCCCCCACTGAGGCGCCCACACCGGATGGACACTGGCAACTGCTCTCTGCCCCCAAGTTCCGGCTGGGCAAACAAACGGAGGCCTGCCCAGAACCACCAGCACCCGCACCTCAGGGTGCACGAGGAGGTCGGCACTGGCAGCCCGTCTGCCGAATGGAAAACCACAGCCGTAGTCTCGTGAGAACAAGGACCCTCAGGGAGGCCAGGGGGCAGCTCCTCCTTCCCTGCGCGAAGCCCATGGATGGATGGACGTGGCGTCACAGTCTGAGCTCCGATTCCGTCTCCAGCACAAGCCCTCCAGGCCGTGAGCACCGACCCGGACAGGCCTGTTTTGTGGGCAGAGAGATCCCAAGGCCACACAGCCGGCACCCGGGGCCTAGGAGGGCACCCTCGGGCCCCAAGCTTTGAGTGCGGCCCTCTGTCTCCTTCCAAAGGGTCCCCAAGCCTCAAGGCCACGGTGAGGAGGCTGAGCAACCCTGGGTCCAGTTGAGGAAACCGAGGCCTGAGCTGGTCCATCCCAGCAGGGATGTGGAGAAATCCAAGCTCAGGCCCGCTCACCCCAGGACCCTGACACTGGATCTCCTGGCTGGCTCCCCCCACCCTCCTTGCCGGCTTTCCTCCCGGACATCACAGACGGGGTTACTGACCCAGCCCAGCTCTGCACGTCTGCGGGGCCCTGTGATGGGCCGAGCCTGGGACGCCTGTCTGGGCCCGGGGTCCCCATCACTCCGGTTCCCACCACACTCAGGATCAGCTCTGTACCTGGCACCCCAAGAGGTGGGTGTCACTCTCCTGGAGTTGTTTCAGACTCCTGGGTCAGTGCTCCGACAGGATTGCCCTCTCCAACTGGATCCAAAGAACGGGATCCCGGGAGCTGACAACACAGAGCTTTAGTGTCACAGAGATATGTGTGTGTGTGTGTGTGTGTGTGTGTGTATGTATGTGTGTGTTTGTGGGGGGGGGTCCTGATCTGTCCCTCCCCTCCCCTGCTGAGGAAGGCCGACGAGATGGCTGTGCCAGCCGGGGACAGCTCTCAGCAGAGCGCTGTCCTCCGCCAGAGCGAGCCCTGGCCATCTGCAGCCCTCGGACCCCGCGCTTTCCAGGCTCCAGAGCGGCCGGCCAAGCCCTCCCTGTGCCCGCCGGCCACTCCCCCAGGTGCATGGCACCTTCTGGGCAGGATCTGTGCCAGCTGAGGGCAGCGGCAGCAGCCCCGGAGCCTTGGCAGTGGGATTATCGCAGAGAAAAATGAAGCGTGGAGATCATTAGCTGCCTTGGCTGGCAGGAGCTTTCCCGAACAAACATTTGGAGCTTTTAAAATGAACATCAGCTATGGGGACTGGTGCCCTGTGCCCACCATGCTCAGGCGGCCTGGTGGTATCCGGATCCCAGCCACTGCGGGCGCCACCCCGCCAACGCTTGCTGAGCCAGCCAGAAGGCAGAGGGCCCGGGTGCCAGCCAGGAGCCGGGCGGGTGGGTGGAGCCGCCACCTCCGGGGGGCACTGGGAGCGGGAAGGGGCCGAGTGGGCATGAGGGCTCGTGCTGGGGGCGTCACAGAAGTTGAGGCCCCCACTGTGCCGGAGCACAGAATAGCCTTGCACGTGGTGGGCCTTGGTTCAGTCCCTGGCTCCACACAGGGTCCCCTGAGGCGCACCAGAGTGATCCCTGAGCACAGAGCCAGGAGTCAGCCCTGAGCTTCCCCAGGTCTGGCCCCGAACCCAAAAATCGGGGAGAAGGGAGAAGCGCGGCCCAGCCCGGGGGGCCAGGTGGGGGCCGGGGCTGCAGCCGAGCCCACCGCGGGTTCTGCGGGGCCCCGCGACCACCACCCTCTCCCAAACTCAGCCGGCCGCGCCGCGCGCCTTGGCGAGACCAGGCCGGATTCTTCCAAATGATGGGAATTAATTTTAATTAACCAGCCCCCCCCCACCCGCCAAACCCTCCCGGTTCCAACCGGGCCCCCCACCCGGCCCGGGAGCCGCCCCGGGCGCGCGTGCGGCGGGGCGGGGGGCGCGGGGCGGGGCGGGGCTCGCCCCCCGGGGCGCGCAGGGGGGCGCGCGGTGGGCGGGGGCTGGCGCGGCCCCCGCACCCCCAGCCCTGCACGCCGCGGCCGCCCGCCGCCTCCATCCGGGCCTCTCCCCACCGCCCGCGCCCCTCCCCCGCCGGCGCGCACGGCGCCCGCGCCCCTCCTCCGCCCGCCGCCCTCCGCCCGTCCTCCCGCTCCCTCCCGGTCGCTCTTAAGTGCCATCGAGGGGCGCCGGGAATTGCAGCCAGTAAATCGCGCCCGGCGCTCGGCAGCGGGGCCACCGCCGCGGCGCCGCCCGCCGGGAGCCCGCCCGCCCGGCGCCTCTCCGGGGCCCGCCAGGCCCGCCCCCCGCGCCGCGCAGGGCCTGCCCCGGGCCGGCCGGGGCGCGCGGGGCCCGCGCTGGAGGCGAGGACGCGGCGGCCGCGGGGCGCCCGGCCCGGAGCGCGCGGCCCGCGCCCCCGCGCGCCCTGCCCGCGCCCGCGCCCCGCGCTCCGGAGCCCGGCCCCGCTGCCCGGGCTCTCCTGCGGGACCGATGCCGGCCCTCCGGCCGCCAGGGTAAGGGGGCAGCTCGGGCGCGGCGGGCCGCGGCGGGGCGGGGGCGCGCGCGGGTGGGGGCGCCGCCGCACCCGGGCCCGGCTGGCACGTGGGGGCGTCGCAAGTTCCCTCCGGAGGCCGGACAGGTGGCGAGGACGCGGGGGCGCGCCGCGCGAGGCGAGCCTGCCGGGGCCCCATTGTACAGATGAGCAAACAGAGGCCCGGCCCCGGGCAGGGCTGCCCTCCCCGGCCCCCGGCCTCGCCGGCTGGCCAGCGCGTGGCCGAGCCAGCCCGCACCGCCGCCGCGCCCCCCGGGCGCTGGACGCCCAGGCCCGGGAGCACCCCGGTGGGGCGCACACAGCCCCCCCGCCCTCCAGCGGGGCTGTGCCTGTTTCATTGTAGCAAAGGAGGGGCAGAAACCAGCCCAGCTATTGTCCCACACCGCGTTGCAGCCCCTGGAGCTGCTTTTGTCGGCGCGCCTGGGGCGGGCCCGCGCCCCCAGCACCCCCGCCGGCCCGCCTGACTCCCGACCTCGAGGCCCAGACGCTCGGCCCGGGGTCTCCAGCCTGGCCAGCCGCCCGGCTCCCGGCTCCCCCGGGGGATTCTGGGAGCGCCCCGTTGCGGGGCCCTGCAGGACCCGCTGGACGCGGGGAAGGCCAGCACCTGGGGTCAAGATTCGGCCCTCCGCTGGGAGTGGAGCCCTGGGCTGGACCCCCTGTGCTGCCCGGGGAAGGCCCTGCCCAGCGTGGTGGGGGCTCCTCGCACCCCCTCCATCTCTGCCCAAACCTGGCTCCCCCTGAGAGCCTGGAGGGGGGCAGCCCTCAGCTTCCCCTGCTGGCCCCGAGCACCCCAGCGCCTCTCAGGACAGTGCTCCGGTGGCCAGCGTGTGGGTCCTGGCTTTTGCCAAGTGCAGCCCCAGGTGTGGGGCCCGCCTTGAAGGTCCCTTCTCCACTGGTCCAGCTCCTTAGCCGACCACTGGCCATGGCGTCACTTCCCCCAGCGCCCAAACCCCAGGCCCTGTTGCCTGCCCGTCCATCCCATCTGCCCCTGGGCTGCGCTGACCCGCGGGGACACAGTGGCCAGGGGCCCTCCGACCGCCACGCCAGCTTCTCCACTCCCGTCCCAGGCCCAACTGAGGCCCAACTCCTGAGCGGCCACGAGGCTGGCCCTCTGTGTCCCCTGCTGTCCACGCCGGCGGGCACCAGCCTGCACCCCTCCCCACCCGCCAGGGTCCCAGGCCTCCCGTCCCCTTGTGGTTGGCCCTCTGCTCCCTGTCTTCCACGCCCCCAGCCCCTCTGCCCTGCAGCCAACGCTGCTCTTGCCAGGGGCATCCCCAGCTCTCTGCAGATCTGCCCCTTGCAGCCCTGGGCACCACGCCCGCCACATGCCCCCCTCCAACACTGGGCACTCCAGCAGAGTCAGGCCAGCGATGGGGAGCCCAGAGTGGCCAGCCGGGTGACCCTTGCGGAATGCACTCTGCAGGGGTTGGCAGAAGCCGGTGACCCGGTGCTCTGAGAGCCCCCAGGAGAGGCACCGCTTCTTGCCCCCGGGCCTCCTGCTGCTAGACCCGGGTCCCCCCTTGGGCTGGGGATCAGCTGTCCTGAGCATCCTCCCCGAGGAGCTCCGGGTCCCAGGCCCCGCGCGGAGGGGCTGGGGCGGTGCTGGCGGGGCCCCGGGCCCCTCCCTGCCCGGTCCCCCGAGGCCCCCGGTCCCGCGACCCCTCGGTGCTCACCCCTGACGTGCTCCTGGGGAGCAGGGAGAGTTATGTCAGGCCCTCTGGCCGCACGCCAGGGCTCCCCATGGAACTATAAATTGACCTGTCGGAGAGGGAAGAGATTAATGTCGGCCATCTTCATTAGCGCGTCCCCTGGGGTGACAGCGGCTGCCCTGAGCTGGCGGATCCAGGGGTGGGGGGAGGCCGGGAGGGGGTGCGGAGGGAGGGGGGGGTCCGCGCTCCCCCCCCCCCCCGCCAGAGGGGAGGGCCAGGGGCCAGGGCCTGCCGAGAGCCGCGCGTCCTCCTGCTGGCCTGGGCAGCAGGCCTGCGCTTTGATGGAGGACCCATGTGCTAATTGGGAGCAGGGCTGCGGCCCCGGGGCTCTGCGGGGGGCTCCCGGCCGGCCGCCCGGCTCTGTGGGTCTGTGGGGCCTTCATTAGAGGCCTCTCCCCTGACCGGCGAGGAGCAAGCGCCGCTGCAGATGGGGGGGTGGGGGACCGAGCTCTCCCCCCCTCGCCGCCCCTCCCCCCTCCGACTGCGTTGATGGAAGGAAGGAGGGGCAGAGTCTGTGCAGGGAGGCGGGGAGGGCTGGGAGCTTGGCGGGTGGGGGGCTTGCAGACCCGCTGCGTGACTCCCGCGGCTACCCCCCCCGCCGTGACCTTGGGCTAGCCCCCCCCCCCGTGTGCCCTGCACCTCGACACCACCCGCGCCTCTGGAGGGGGTTGGGCTGGGTGGGGGGAGATGTGGGTAGCGTGTTTGGCGGCGTCTCCAGAAAAACGAGGACAAGGTGGCATCCGGGGCCCGGCTGCAGATGGGGTTCATCTGCCTGCGTCCAGATCTAGGGGTTGTCCCCCCCCCACCCCAAGGAGCCTCCCCCCCGCCCCGGACCCTCCGAGCCTCAGTTTCCCTGTCCGTGATGGTCTTGGGGGCTGCAGGAAGCAGGCTTGGTGGCGCTCCCTGGGACCCTTCGTTCGTTCGTTGTCCCCCAGGCCGGGCCCTGCCCTAGTGACCCGCCCCAGGGCTTGGGCATGACCTTGTGCCCGCTGGGCTCCCTGGGGAAGTAGCCCGGGGACAGGTGGGCACTGCAGAAGCTTCTGGGACCTCACAGAAGGCGCCTCCCCCCAAGCCTCAGCGTTCTGGAATGCTCCGGGGGGCCACCGGGGAGCAGAAGCCCTTGCAGATGGCGCCACGCCAGACTCTGCAGTGGGGACCCCCAAGCACAAGTGTCTTCTTCCTGGGGTCCCCCTGACCCATCTCTTGGGAATGGGGGATGCTGAGACCCCCCCTCCGTATCCTTCCCCATGTCTCCACCTTTCCCGGGGTGGGCATGAGGGTCCGGCTGAGCCCCTCAGATTGGGTCCCGTGACCATCTGCTGGGGTGGGCAGCAGCTGAGTTGGGGCCTTCATGGGATGTCTGGGGGTCTGGGGGCGCCGCTGGCTGAGCCCCTTGCCTGGGGCCCTCGGAGAACAGCAGGGTGGCTCCTTGCCAGGGCCTGGCGCACGCCTGGTGCTGAGTAGCTGTGCTGAGTTCCTGCACCCGGGTCATCCCTGCACGTCCCCCCAACTCCTGCTTGCATGGCCCTGAGGCCCCCGGTTAGGGGGGGTGCGGCTTCTCCCCCAGTCCCGACTCTCGCCCCCCGGGCACCCGCTCTGCGCCGGGCATCTCTGAACGGGCGCCTGTGGTTCTGGGGTCAGAGAGGAACAAGTTTGAGTCTCCGCCAAGCCGCTGTGTGGCCCCGGGTCCGATGATGCTCAGAACCTCTGTCTCTGTGTGTGGTGCAGTGAGCCCATCTGCAGTCACACCCGGGGCGTGGGGGTGGGGGGCACGAGCGCCCCCTCACGGGCGGGTGAGCTCCTGCCCCCTGGTGTTGCCAGGAGAATCTGGGTACGTTTATTGAGGGGGGGCTGGGGTGCCTGCCGGCTTCACTGAGCCATCTCTGAGAATAAAGGGCTGTGGGGAGCGGGTGTGTGTGTGTGTGTGGGGGGGGTGCTGCTGGGAGGGGGGCTGTCCTAGGGGCTGGAGGCTTTTCTGGAACCGTCCGTGTGGCCTGGCCAGGTGGCCGATGTCCCGTCCCGTCCGGAAAATGGGATGAGATTCCCCGCTGGCTGGGCCCCGCGCTCAGACCCTGGCAAAGCTGACAGCATCTCCCGGTGGGGGGGGGATCCCGGTGTGTGTGGGGGGTCCCGGTGCGACCCCGGCTGGCTTCCCCACCCCGAGCCCCTCAGGACTCACGTGTGGCGGCGGCTGATGAGGAGGTGCTTTTTGTGCCAGCCCCGTCCCGCCTGGCAGCCTGTCGGGACCTGGCAACATGGCTGTCTGCCTCCGCCCCCAGCAGGCAGGAATCACTAGCGCGTTAGCAGTTTCATTAAGCCTCTCGGCAACCTCCGCCTCCCGCCCCGGCTTCCCCACTAATTATTTTCCCAGCCCTTCCACTCGCAGCCCCTGAGCCGTGCTCGGGGATTGGCCGAGTGGCCCTGCAGGCAGGCGGGCAGCTGGGGCCAGACTCTGCCTGGTGGGGCCACCCCCCCCCCCCCACCCGGGGACACCCCCTGCCTCTGGCTTTCTGCATTTCCTGGATGCTTTGTGTCCCCCTGGGGCCTCCGTGGAGATGCAGACCCGTGGCCCGCCGGGGTGATGGTTAACCTGTTGGTACGTACACGCAGGGTCTGCGCAGCTTCCCGGGCACGCCGCCCCGTGCAGATGGCATGACTGGTCCTGGGCTGGCGCTGGGTGGGCACCTGGCTGGGAGGGCACTAGATTCTGGGTGCTGCAAAGTTGCCACCAACTCTCTCTGGGGTGTGGATAGGAGACCCGCTGGGCACGGAGCTCTGATGGGGTGGAGGGTTGACTTCCTGGGGGTCCCAGGCCCCTGCTTTCCAGGGGGAACCTGAGTTGGGTCTGTGGGCCTGGTACAGGGTTGGGGGGCTCTGATAAGCTCATCCTGTGAAGGGAGGCAGAGCCGGGGGTGGGAGTGAGGCCCAGCCGCGACTGGACCCAACCCTAGGATTTTTAGTTACCTACGTAAAAACGTTCCCATTTGGGTCTCAGGTTCCCCTGAAGGGGGTTTCTTTCTCTGGTGGCCAGCAGAGGGTGGGCCGAGGGGGAGACTGAGGCGGGACCTTCCGAAAGGGGTGACGTGTTTCCGTTGGGTTTTGAAGGATGAGTTGGAGTCCCTGTGTTAGGGGAGCAGACTGAACGGCAGGGGTTAGCTGTCGGGGCAGGACACTGAGGACCAGCTGTGGTGCCTGGTCTTGTCTGTCTAAATGACCGGAGCGGGGGGCAGGTGGCGATGTTGGGGTGAAGAGCGGGGTTGACTGAGGACCCCGGGGAGCCCTCAAGGCGGGGGGCTGGACCCCCTGGGAGTGGGTCTTGGGCTTCTCAAATGTCTGTCTCTGGCTTGGAGGCCGCCCGCGGCAGTGCTCAGAGCTTACTCCTGGCTCTGTGCTCAGGGCTCGCGCTGGGCGGGGCTGGGGGCCCGTGTGGGGTGCCGGGGATGCTCTTCTAGCCCCTGCCTGGCGTTTCTTAGCCCTTCCCCCCACGGTGGCCCCTTCTGGCCTTATTTCCTTCTGTGTCCCCCCCACCCCCCGTCCTACCGGCTGTCCTCGAGTGTCCTGCCCTGGGCTCCTCAGTTACTCCGTTTTCACCTGTGGCCCCCTCGGGTTACGCTGGGGCCCATGTGGCTTCCGTGAGGAAGCGCCTGCCCGGAAGGACCCTGAACCCCCATGGTCAGGCAGGTGCGGTGGCCCCGTGGAGACCAGCGGGGATCACAGAAAGCAACTGCCCCTGGACAGGCCACCGGTGCCAGTGAGTCACAAGGCACCCGAGAACCGGCTCTGTTCCCTGGCGGGGGTGCGGGTCCCCGAAGCCTAAGGGAGGCCTCTCTGGGGGCGACAAGCCCAACCTGAGGGATGCTGGGCCGGGGGCGGGGGCGTCCTGGGTGGAGGGGACACGGGGATGCCTGGAGACGGGGGTGCCATGGGGCTGGAAATCCCCATTTCTGGACCGAGCCCCTGGCCTGAGCTGGGAGGTGGAGATTCGGTTCAGCTCGTGGTGGTTGGAGCGAGGGTATCCACTTGGGGGGCAGCGGGGGGTGCCCACTTGTGTTTCAAGTTCAGGGCCTTCCGACCTGATATCCCTGCGGGTCCTACTGGAGCGTGTCTGTGGCACCCACGTGCCAGCCAGCTGCGGAGGAGGCCACGTGTCCTCTCTGGGCAGGCAGCTGGGCTGGGCTCGTGGCTTCCGGCTGCTGCCCTGGAGGGGGCCGTGGGCAGTGGTCGCTGGTGCAGCCGGTGCAGCCGGGACCGTGTGCGGGGCCCCAGGGCTGACGAGGGTCTGGAAGTGAGGGGCTCGGCCCCACTCACTCACTGCCCCCCAGGGAGGGGGGAGTGAGGCCCCCTGGGGTCTCCTGCGTCCCTGCTGCAGTGCTGAGTGCCAGGTGACCTCCAGCCGCCCCCCCCACACTGCCAGGCGTGTCCCTGTTTTGCAGGTGCAGAGACGGAGACCGGGAAAGCCAGGCTGATGGAGCAGGAGGTCTGGGTGCCTGGGGACACATTTCCAGGGACACGTGTGACCGTGTGGCACCTCCGTGCGGGTCAAACCTATGACAGGCTTGGGCACCGTGGGGGGCTCCCGCACGCCCCTCTTGGCCCCTGCCCACCCAGACCCTGGCCGTGACGGTCGGCGGCTGCCTTTTCCGGCCCGTGCGTGCTCCCTCTTGCAACCTGCGCCCGTCTGTGCTCATTCCAGCCGGAGACCCAGGACTCGAGCCCTCCTGCTGACGGTCCCCGCGTTTCCCAGGGCTGGGTCCTGCTTTCTGCCCTGCAGGACTCCCGAGGCGGGGCTGGTGTCACTGGTCCTCTTGGTCCCCCCTGGGCACTGCTGTGGCCGCCTCACCGAGTGAGTGAGCGAGTGAGCGAGTGTTCGTTGACCCTCCTGCTGGGGTGTCGGGACCTTCAAAGATTTTTGCCTTTCGGTGCTGGGGATTGAAAAGCGAGAACCTCTTTCCACGACACGCCCCGCTCTGTGTGATTCGGACAGACGGGACATCCCTGCGCCTCAGTTTCCCTGCCCAACAGACCCCCTCCATCGGCCTTGTGCTGATTCTTTGCACGTGGGCTGTCTGGAGGAGTCTCAGGGCTGCAGGCCAGACAGCACCGCCTCAGGGCTCGTGTCCCCGAGCCCCCGATGACCCCGCTGGGCCTGGAGGGTTGTGGGCAGGTGGGAGCCAAGGCTGGGGACCCGCGTGTCCCCGAGCGGCTCTGTGGCCCCGGCCGCATCCCTTCTCCCCAGGGAGCTCGCTCTTCCCGGGGCTGGGCTGTTTCGGGGACGGACCGTCCTGTCCAGGCGGTGTTGGGGGCTCTCTCGGGAGGGCCCAGCGGACGGCAGCGGGAGCCGCGCACGCGGCGGCTGGGCGGCTGTGCGGCTCGTCAGCCAGGCGGGCGGGCGTCCCGGGGCTGCGTTTGATTAGTTCAGGTTGACAGTCCTGCTCCGTGGCGCTGCCGGGAGGGAGCCCGTGATTACCCTAATGAAGCTTGAACGCAGTTTGTCATCCAAACAGCTGGTTCGGAGCCGCACCGCCGCCAGCTGCCCGGCTCAGCCGTGCAAATGCTCGCCCGGCGGAGCAGCCGTGCCACCGGGGCCGTCGGGCTGGGGGCCAGCCCGGGGGCACTGCGGGGGGGGGGTGGGTGGGGGCGTCTCACAGGGCCGTGGAGCAGCCCGGCTGGGCAGGGCGGACCTCCCCGCAGACGAGACTGAGACAGTGGAGCAGGGCAGCTTCTGAGGACTGGCCGGGCACCTCCTGGGCCCCGGGACTCAGTTTCCCCCTCTTTGAAGTGGGTGCTGAGGGGGCGCGCTGCTAGTGTCTGGGTTCAGAGGGGCTGTCGGCCTTCTCGGGGAGGGCTCCCCTGGACTCTGGGTCAGGGGCCCTCGCAGGACTTCACAGCTCTTGGCAGTGCTCCTGTCTCCTCTCCCGTGGTCCTGGGCTGTCCCCGAGGGCCAGGAGGGCTGCCGTTGTGTTCCGTGGATCCAGTCAGTGAGTACTTGTGTGCACACCGCACAGGGCATGACTGTCTCGTGTGTTTGTGGGGTTTGCCTCAGGCGTTGGCAACTCCCGGCCTGCGGCCTGCCCCCTTATCTGGGGAGCCAGCCGTAGCACCCACCAGGATGAAGGGAGAGAGTGTGTCTAGGAAGAAAGACTCAGGTGGGGAAGCGCAGCACGTGCAAAGGTCCTGAGGTCTGAGTGCTATGCTGGGGGAGGAAATGAGTCTGCTGGTCATGCCTTGGGTGGGGGTGGGGTGAGGTTGCTGCAGATGGGGAAACTGAGGCCTACAGCACAGGCCGGCGGAGGGGAGGTGCCCTGTGATCCTCTTCAGCCTCCAGTCTACCTGGCAGCCCTGGGTAAGCCTGGAGCAGGTTTCTGGGCCCAAATCCCTGGGGCCCTCTGGAGTGTGCTGAGCTGTGGTCAGTCCAGGGAAGTGGCCTCTTCTGTGCACCCTGGTGGAGGAAGAGAGGGGGCCAGCGCCCCCCTGGGTCTCCCAGACAGAGAGGGACTCTGGTCACTCAGGGTCAGGACCTGCTTTTTCTGTAGCACCCATGGAGACTTCTCTAGGCCTGGCTTGGACAGGAAGGGGCTGGGCAGGGGGACGGGGGGCTCCGGGGGGCTCCGGGGGGGCACTGGCCTGCCACCCCGGGCCTCTTGTCTTCCCTCGCATGCAGCCCCTTGCCTCTCAGCCTCTCAGCTGTTGGGGGGCTCCTCCTGCATCGGCCTGCTGTGCCCACCTGTCCGCCCCTCTGTCGGGGACCACCGAGCCCCCAGGACCCGACTCCCCTCCTCCCCCCCTGCTCTCCTCACTCCAGTCAGTCTCTTCCTTCTGGAGCAGAGCGGGCAGGCTCGGCCTCAGGTGCCCCCCCTCTGCCTGGGCCATCTGCCTGGTCCCCTCCGCCGCCAGGTGTGGGCAGGTGGGCAGGCCAGACGCGCGGGCGGGCGCCCCCCCTCCCCCCACCGCGGAGCTGAGCATCATCCTGTGAGCACGGGAAGAGGTTTATGGCCTCGCGGCGGGAGGGCACTTCCCACCGCTGCCTTATCGCTGCTGCTGCTGCCGCGGCCGCTGCCAGCTCGCGGCCTGGGGTGACCGCCAGCGCCCGCCGCTCTGTGCCGCGTGCTGGGAGGGGGCTGGCTTATCAGCCACCCGCCCGCCTGCCTGGGGACCCCTCGCGCCTCTGCCCTGCTCAGGGGGGCGGGGGTGGGGTTGAGACGCCTCCGGGCCTGTACGCCTGGCCGTGCCCCTTCCCTGGCTGGGGTTGGAGTGGGAGTGAGGGGCTCCCCCCCCCCGCGGCTGGGCTGGGTTAAACGGGTCAGGTGTTGGGGCTGGAGCAATAGCACAGCAGGTTGGCCTTTTGGGGGCCAACCCGGGTTCGATTCCCAGCATCCCATAGGGTCCCCTGAGCACCGCCAGGGGTGATTCCTGAGTGCAGAGCCAGGAGGAACCCCTGAGCATTGCCGGGTGTCACCCAAAAAGCAAAATAAATAAATAATAAACAGTTCAGGTGACTGGACCCCGGGCTCCACAGGGGGCCAGCCGGGTTCAGGGGACGGGGTGCGGACTCCAGTTCTGAGCAGGCGGAAACTCCAAGACCCTCAATGGGGGCACAGAGATGGGGCTGAGCTGCAGGGGGTGGATGTGGGGGAAGGGCGTGGAGAAGGAGCTGAGCCCTGGGCCCGACTGTCTCCTTGTACCTCAGTGGGACCACCAGGTGCCTCCCAGCCTGAAGACCCCTCTGCCTCCAAGAAGCCCGCCAGGATACTCCTCAATGAGCTTACAGCTCCAGGACCCTGGGCGTTTGCTGGAGGAATCGTTTGCAGACTTGGGTACACTGGGGCATCTGGCCCGACCAGAGGGGAGTTGAGGGTAGCTGGTACAGCAGTCCTCTGGTCAAGGGGGGTGCTCCCAGCCCTCCCTTGACCTGGACCTGGGAGTTGAGGGGAGCGTGTCCTCCTCAGAGAACATGGGGCCTGGCTGGCAATGACCGTGGCTGGTTGGATGCTCAAGGAGGGGAAAAGAAGAATATGGCTTAAAGCATGTGCTGTGGAGATTCGGAAATCAGGAAGGCTTCCTGGAGGAGGGGGCCTGATGCTATGATAGAGGGATATGCCAGAGTGAAGGAAGCATGGTGTGCCAGGTGGAGGAGAAGCCTGTGCAAAGGCCCCGGGGTGTGCAGTGGCTCCCATTAGAGGAGCCCATGGCAGCATGAGTGGTTGGACCAAGATTGTGAGCTAAGTGTGAGGTCCCCATGAAGCAGAACTTTGGCGGGGGTGGGGGGTTGCTTTAAGCTGGGCGGTGATCAGATTGGTGACAAGCATGGACCTGGGTGCCCTCCTGCCTCTCCCTCCATGTGCCTTCTTGGGCAGGGCAGCGTGTCCCTGGGCCTCAGTTTCCCTGTCTGTGATCTGGGCTCCCTCTCCCTGGGTGGGAGGCGGTGTGGGGTGTGGGGCTGGAGTGGGACTGTTGAGGAGACCATGTCAGCCCCCCAGGCCCCACGGGAAGCCCCCACTTGGGAAGTGAGTGACCTGTCTCCCTCCTGGGCTCCGTCTTCCCCTGAGACTCTCAGCCCAGTGCTCCTTCATCTACCCCGCCTGGCAGTGCCCGCCCTGATCCGAGTGTGGCTGCAGAGGGAGCGTTGCTGGGAGTGACCACGTGGTGTGCCTCACACAGATGGGCGGGCGGGGGTCTGTGATGCGTCCACATAGGAGCCTCTCGGCCGGTCCCGGGCTGGGGAGGAGACACTTTCCCCTCGGGGGGACCCAGCTGTGAGCCCTCAGCAGCCCCCCTTAGCTGGGGGAACCATACGGGACCCCCCAAAGGGAGCCTGAGGGTGGGTCCCCCATAGGTGTCCTGTAGCAGGCAGAGCCGGATGGGCTCTGGGGACCATCCCAGGACCATCATGTCCTGGTCCCCTGCCCCCGGGACAGGCCTCACCCTACGCTTTCACCCAGGACAGGCCCAGGCCTGGCTGGGAGGGGGCAGAGTTGGACCCGCCACCACCCACCACCCCAGACCTAGGCTAGCCCCGCCCCCCCACAGACCCAGGCTGGCCCCGCCCCCATCTCCGGCCCAGACTGGCCCCGCCCCCAACAGACCCAGCTGGCCCCGCCCTCGTCCCGCCCCCCGCAGACCCAGGCTGGCCCCACCCCCACTGCAGACCCGGCTGGCCCCGCCCCCACCAAACTGACCCCGCCTCCAGCCCCGCCCCCACCAAGACCCAGGCTGGCCCCACCCCCACTGCAGACCCAGGCTGGCCCCGCCCCCACCACAGACCCAGGCTGGCCCCGCCCCCACCGAGACTGGCCCCGCCCCCAGCCCCGCCCCCACCACAGACCCAGGCTGGCCCCACCCCCACTGCGGACCCAGGCTGGCCCCGCCCCACCGAGACTGGCCCCGCCCCCAGCCCCGCCCCCACCACAGACCCAGGCTGGCCCCGCCCCCACCGAGACTGGCCCCGCCTCCACCCCGCCCTCCCACAGACCCAGGCTGGCCCCGCCCCGCCCCCACAGAGGATGGCCCCGCCTTCAGCCCCGCCCCCACCGCAGACCCAGGCTGGCCCCGCGGTGGCCTGCACCCCTGCACCCGCCGGACCTCTGCACTCTTCCAGGGGCCACGTGCTCCGTCCTGCGGCCCGGGCCCCCGCCTGGCGCTTGCGGGAAGGCGTCCGCGGTCCCTCCTGGGTGCCACCCACCTGGGTCCTGGCAGGGTGCCCAGGCTCTGGCGCCCGCAGACGCTGGTGGGATTGGATTAAACCCGCAGGCCCGCCCGCGACGCGCTGGGGAGCAAGCGGGCAGCTTGGACCTGTGCCAGCCCCCCGCCCGGGGCGCAGGCAGCAAACGGGGATGGGGGGGACACGGGGGGCCTGGCCGCCCTGCCCGGGAGTGGGGGCAGGGCTGACGGGTCGGGGCACTCCTGGATGCCTCTCCCAGGGCTGGTCAGTGGCCTCTGCTCCTGGGTCCTGCAGCGACTCTGCCCCCAGCCGAGCCGGGCCACAGCGAGTGACCTCTGGGTGGGAGACCCGTGGACGGACAGCCGCTCGCGTTTGCCTCGTGTTCACGCACGCGCTTGCGCATTCTTGATCCGCATTCATTCATTCACACTCATTCATTCCTGTATTCACCGAGCCACTCATTCATTCACACTCATTCATTCCTGTATTCAAGTCATTCATTCACACTCATTCCTCTATTCACCGAGTCATTCATTCATTCATTCACATTCATTCCTGTATCTAGCGAGTCATTCATTCATTCACACGCTTTCATTCCTATATTCACCGAGCTGCTCATTCATTCATTCATTCATTCAATTCATTCCTTCTTTCATGTATCTGTTCATCTGCGCATTCACCTCCTCCTGTGTTCCCCGCGTCACTCCTTTCTTCATTTACGCCTTCATTCCTTCACGCCCCTGCCTCTCCCTGCAGTTACCAGTCACTCGTTTCTTCCCTTATCCCTGCATCACTGAGTCACTCACTGAGGCTCACTCCTTCTCGCCCCCCTCCGCAGTCACCTCGTCTCTCTCTCTCTCTCTCTCTCTCTCTCTCTCTCTCTCTCGTCACCTCTTCGTGCGGTCACTGCCCTATTCCTTCCTTCCCTCACCGGTCCGCCAGTCACCAGGTGCACTCACTGATTCATCAATTCCTTCACCAGGTCACCCACGCTGTCAGTCACTCGCTCCTCCACCCCTCGCTTCCTCAGGTCACAGCCACTCACATCCCCTCACCCCCGCCCTCCTCCCCTCCCCGAGGAAGCAGTGAGTCTTCAGGGTAGGGCTGGGTGTCGCCTGGCCTTTGCCCCCGATTCAGCCCCGCCACCTCCTCCTTCCACAGTGTGAGGTGTTCTTTCATTGATTGATGAATGAATGAATGAATGAATGACCGTGTGCCCCCGCCAGGCCTTCCCGGGCAGTCACCCGGGACAGACAGACCTTGCTTCACGTGTTGGGGCTCTGCCCTGAAGCGCTCCTGCACCCCTGTGGGTTCCGACTAGCCCTGCAGGGCGCAGAGAGGGGCCTGACGGTTTCTTTCCTGGGCCCCCACGACACCACGTCCTCGCTGTCCCGACCACATCGTGCGCTTGTCCCCGAGCTCACGGGTCGTGACGCAGGAACCTCGGCTGGTGCCTCCTGGTCCGTCCTGGTGCTGGGGCGGCCGCGGCTCTTTACGGGACTTCGGGGGACCATGAATCTGCACCGCCCAACTCCTGGGTACTGGAACTCTCAGCCTTAACATCATAGTCACTTTTTTTTTTTTGCAGCGTCCCAGGAGGCATGTGTCCATTCCTGGGGGTGGGGGGCTGGCTGGCCAGGCATGTGGACAAATGCAGCCATGAGGGCACCCAGTCCACGGGACTAAGTGGGGCCCCCTCTTTCAGCCCCCCTGTGTTTCTTTCTCCTCTCTGCTTCTTTCCCAGACCCTCGTGTTCCCCCGGGGTCTGAGCTGCAGCGTGGCTGCCTGGGGGGCCAAGGGCCCCATGTCATCTTGGTTTTTTTTTTTCTTTTTGGGTCACACCTGGCAATGCTCAAGGGGTTACTCTGGCTCTTACACTCAGGAATTACTCCTGGCGGTGCTCAGGGGACCATATGGGATGCTGGGAATCGAACCTGGGTCAGCAGCCCTCCCTGCTGGACTATATCCAGCCCCTGCCCCCGCGGGTCATCTTGTCTCTGCACCTGGGTGTCCTCTGGGCACCCACTGGGCACCCCGTCTGCAGTCCTGGGGATTCACAGCCAAATGCCTGCGTTTCCCACCCACATCAGCATGATGGACAAGGCAGAGGGCAGTGATGACCTGAGCTCTCAGACGATGTCCAGGCGGGGCCTGGAGGCAGGACACGCTGGACAGAGACCCTCAGGAGTAGGGCGCAGCTCGAGGCTCGGAGTGCTCAAGGGAGCACGGCTGGCTGGGCTCTCCTATGCAGTCCTGCGCCATGCGCCCAGGCACAGACGCTGGCGGGCAGGGTGGGGCCCTGGGGACCGCAGTGGACTCTGGTGCCTGGCTCATGGGTGATGGTGATGAGATGAGGACTTGGGGTTCCCTGCGGCACAGAGGGGGCCATGTCCATGCAGTGGGGCAGGTCCTCGGGGTGCCAAGGGAGTGGGATGAGATTAGCAGGGCCCGACTGGTCCCTGGCCCGACCCGGGTGGCAGCAGGCGGCTCTGCGGGTGACGGGGCTCCCAGTGTGGTCCTGGCACTCTGGTCCCCTGTGCCCTCGGACTCCAGTGCTCATGACCACCAGGGGCCAGGGGGAGGGTCCAGTTTCCTTTTTGATCTCTCACTCTCCTTGGATTCTCGGGGCTCGCGAGTGTCCCCACTTTATGGAGGCAGCTCAGGATCAGCGCCTGGAACTGCTCAGAGTCTCTGGGCCATCTCGTCCATAGGGCTCTCCTGGGCTCCCCCAGCTGCCTGGGCAGGAGCAGGTCCTAGAACCCCTGCCTGGGGGACAGCTGGGCAAGACCAGACATGCACCAGCCTCCCTCCAGGCTGCACCTGCTGCCCGGGACCCCGCCACATCCCCACTCAGAGCAGCACCTCCTTCAGGAAGGCCTCTCAGATTTTCCCTCCCACTGTCACAACCCACATCCCAACGTGGTCTGAGTGAGGAGCTGGGTGCCCCTGATGGGGTCTTCTCTCTCCTGGTGGGGGCACCCCATCTGCAGTGCTGTGTCTGGAGCCTTCTCAAGGGGTGACACAGCGCTGGGAAGCCAGTGACTGCAGGCTCTGACCTCCCTGAGCAGGTGCCGCCCTCTGGCCCTGCTGGTGTGACCCACAGTGGACCCTGTGCTCCCAGGGCCCGAGTGGCCACTGTTGCCTGCTGCACAGCAGACCCTGGTGACATCTAGTGACAGGGCAGGGCCCCCCATGACAGCCCCTGGGCTACCGCAGAAAGAGGCCAGTGACTTAGCCCAGAGCCAGCCCTCAGCGGGGTCATGGGCAGGGGTGTGTGTGTGTGTGGGGCATCCCCGTGGAGCCTGTTTCTCCCCGTCTCCCCCATCCCTGCCCGGCTGTGGCTGCTGTTCCCCGCCTTCCAGGTTCCGCCTTGCCGGGCCCCACCCCACCCAGCCCCCACCTCCAGGGACCCGGGGAAGTGGAGGGTGTTATTGTGTATTTTAGCCGATTGTTCCCCATAAGCCCCAGCCTCTCTCCTCTCTGGGGTGGGGCCGGGGGGGGGGATGGGGGAGTAAATTATATATTGAGCTCCTAACTGGGGCTGAGGCCTTGTGGTTGCCATGGCAACCGGGCTGGAAATAGCTCTACGTGACATCAGCCGGCACAGGTATAGCCGGATCCAGCCCAGCCCCAGCCGAGCCGGGGAGGGAGGGGAGCCGGGGAGGAGAGACTGATTAGCATATGCAAATGAGGCGGTGAGCTGGGCGGGGCCCCGGGGATGCCCCAGGGGGCACCTGTGGCCTTAGCCCTAGGGCTCTGGCAGGTGCGTGGCCCAGCCGCCCTGGCCCCTGCCCCTGAACGGGTGCCTTGGCTGCCCAGGCCTGCCCGCCCCGTGGGCTCTGGGATTGGGGCCAGGGGGCCACCAGGCAGGGCGCCGAGTGGACGGGACTCTCCTGGGGGCTGGCTGGCGGGTGCCGTGGGCGCCAGCACCTAATGCAGCCGACTGGCCCCGTGATGGGTTCCCTTGACCCCCGCACTCCTCCTGCCCCTCCAAACCGCGGGAGAGCCCAGCCCCGCCAAGCCCCCACCCCCTGCTGTGCCTCACACCCCCATTCTGGCCTCCAGCCCCGGCAGGATGGACCTAGAAGAGCCCCTTGGGGCTTGGCGTGCCCCCCTCATCGGCCTCCTGGGTCTCGGGATGGGGGGCCGGGGATGTCGGGGAGGAGGTTTGTGTTCATAGCGCTTGTCGACATGTTACTGCCCCCTCATTGTACGGGTGTGCGTGTGCGCGCCCGCACGCGCGCGCACACACACACACACACACTTACGTACCCACAGAGCTCCGAGACTCGGCTCACACCCACATACAAACACACACACACACACACACACACACACTCTTACATACTTACCCCCCCCACACACACATACACATTTATACCCACAGGACTCCAAGAATCAGCTCACACACACACACACACACACAACTCACTCCACAACTCAGCTCACACTCCCACACACAAGTAACCACACCCACGCGCACATCTGTACACACTCTCGCTCTCCCACCCACACACACACATTCACACCAGAGCCGAGTCCCCACCTGAGGGTTCCCACCAGCCCCCTGGCCGCTTCCTGGCCAGATGAGCGCGTTTATTTGTGGGCGTTGGGGTGGAGGCGGGCAGTGGTGGGAGCCCTGGAGGGTGCTCCAGACCCCCCCCCTTTTTTTTTTTGTTTTCAGAAAGAAAGGGGATCTTGGTGGCTGGGAACATGGTGCCAAGGACGGGACCACATGCTTTGCACGCAGTGGCCCCAAGTTTGACCCCTGGCACCACATGGGCCCTGGGCACCATTGGAACTAATCTCCGAGCACTGCTGGGTGTGACCCCTCCATAAAAGAAAGAAAGGGGGGCTGAGAGGGCCGGGCATGAGCCGGTGCACGGAGACGGGATTGAGTGGGGTTCTGGACAGGAAGGTCCGGGGTCCCTGGCCACCCGTGCCCTGGACTGTTTCCAGGGCACGGGTGGCCAGGTTGATGACCCTGGGGAGTCAGGGGGTGTTGGGGGGGGCGGCAGGAGCCGCGGTTCTCCTGGGCCCCAGGGTTGGTGAAGAATGTGGGGGGGAGGGAGGAGACCCTCCAAATGATCTGGGAGGGGCACGGCCGATGGTGGGTGCTGGTTTCCTGCACGGATGGGTGCTCCTTTGCTTGCTCTGTGCGGGCCCTTGGGGGAAGCTCCCCTCGCTGCCCCTGAGGGCACCCAGCTCCCCTCTCCCCACAGACCTTTCCTTGGGCCTCATGACTGGCCCCAGGACAGCTGGGTGGTCAGGGTGGCGCTGCCCTTGAGGGGGTGGATCTGCTCATGGGAAGTGACTCCACCCCGAGGGTCACTGCTGCAGGTGCGGTAGCCCTGTGGACTGCGGAAGCCTGGAGCAGACCCACAGCTACCCTGGCATCCAGGAAGTCTTCCTGGAGGAAGGGGCGTTTGGGCTGAGTCTTGAAGGGAGCTGGCCTTACAGGCAGAGGGCACAGCACGGTGTGACAGGGACCTTCTGGTGCCTTCTCTGATCCTCTGACTGTGGGCAGGGGGTGGCGTGGAGATCCCGAGACCCCTCTCATGCCCGCCATCCTGGGAAGCCCTCCCTGACCAGCCTTTTCCTAGGGGGCCCTTGTGGCAGCTCCAGCCTTGAGAGAGGCCAGGGCATGGTGTGGAGGGGGCTTGCCTTGGCATGTGGCTGGTTGGGATACCCGGCACCCCATATCATCCCTGAGCACTGCAGAGTGTGGCCCCCCAAATAAAAAAAAAGGATGGGGTCTTCCTTGTGTCAGCCTGGCAGCCAGCTCAGAGGCAGCGTCCGTGGATGTTGAGTCACTAAGCGAGCAGGTGTGTGTGGTTCCTCCTGCCTGTCCCCTGGGCCTTCCATCCACTTCCCCAGGCCCCTCCTCTCCGGGATTCCCCGTGTTGCGTGCCTGCTCTGTGCCGGGCTCAGGGCTCGGGGACGGGTGACTCAAAGGCGGGTCCCCACTCTCACCAGCCCCCGGAGCCTGCCTGGGAAGCAGCTGGGTCCAGCGGGCTCTCCCTCCCCCTCCCCCACCCAAGGCAGCTCCGTGTGGGATTTGGGCCCCCCCCCCGGGGGATGTCGCCGCCTGACAGCAGCCATCAATCCCCGAGAGCAGCTGCGCCGTGTCAGGCCCTCCGCGTCCCTCCGCGTCCCGGTGACAGCAGCGACTTGCATTCAGGGGCGGCCCTGAGCACAGGGCTGGAGAGAAGGTTCCGGCCCTCCGGACCCGCCTGCGTCTCCCTGTCGGTCTCCAGGGCCTGGGATTAGAGGCCCTGTCTCGTCTAGTCCCTGCGTCCGCCAGGTGGCCCAGGGTGGGTGTCCCCGCCGCCCCTTCCACCCGGGCAGGCAACTGAGTGATTGATGCCATGGGGACACCGCAGCCCGCAGAGACCTGCCCTGCCCGGGGCCGTGACCTTCAGCGAAGCCACGGACGGGAGGAGGGGGGTGGCGTGCCCAGGACAAACCCGAATCTGCAGACCTGCTGCCCCGGGGCCCAGGAGAGAGGGAGAAAGGGAGAGGGAGGGAGGGAGAGGGAGAGGGAGAGAGAGAGAGACTCAGAAGAGATAGAGACAGATACACACAGAAAGATAGAGATGGGGAGAGATAGGAAGTCAGAGACAGGAGAGAGACAGAGACAGACACAGTAAGACAGAGAGAGACACAAAGAAAGAGAGACAGACATAGGAGAGAGAGGAAGAGAGACAGGAGAGAGAGAGGGAGAGAAAAGAGAGACAGAGGTGGAGGAGAGAGAGGAGAGAGACAGAGAGGAAGGCAGAGGAGAGACAGAGACAGACAGGAGAGACAGGGCCGCAGCACAGCGGGTCGGGGGCTTGTCCCTCATGCTTGGTCCCCGCGATCCCTGGTGGCTCCGAGTCCCGGCCAGAGTGATCCCCGAGCGATCTCAGCAGTGAGCCCTGATCGCTGCCAGGTGCACCCCCCGACCCCCAAAAAAGGGAGCGGAAGCGGCCACACATCATCTGGGGAAGAACATTCCAGGCCGAGCACGGCTGCTTGTGCTCACAGCAGGATCCGCTGAGTCCAGGGTGCCTCTCGTGTCCAGGGCTGACCGGGTCAGAGTCAGGTTCCTGCCGGCCGGGGTGCCCCTGGTAGGGGGGATTCTGGCTGACGACTGCAGATGCCTGGGGAGGGGGGCGTCTTTCCCAAGCGGGACGGGGGCGCCGTGGAGCGAGGGGCTCGGCAGTGGGCGACGCCGCCCTTGGTCCAGACAGTTGATGCCCAGAGTAGCCGTGTGGTGCTATTCTCTGGTGGGGAAACTGAGGCACAAAGCCGTCAAGAGCCCCACGCATGGCTGTCCGGGAGGGGTTGAGAGCTAGGGGTCCCCGCTGCTTCTCCCTGCTGCCTGCAGAGGGGCCCGCGGTGCACCCCACTCTGACCCCAGCCACCCTGGGCCACCCAGCTGCGCCCGCCGGTCCCCCTCAGGCTGCATTTTCTTGGGTATTGATGAGGGCGACCCCCCAGGATGCGGCCGGAAGTGGTGTTGAGCCCCTGACAGACGGGGCGTCCACCTGTGAGTCAGCCGAGCCCTGCTCTCCATCCCCATGTCCCCCAGGAACTGGCAGGGAGGCCGCGACCTGCCCCTCCCCATCTGCCCCGGAAGCAAAACCCAAACCCTCACCTGGGCCCCTGGGCCTTGCCCTGAGGCCTGTCAAATTGCTGGTTAGTGTCCCATGTCCCGAGCCAGTTAGTGTCCACCCCCGACTCTCCACCCTTGCCACCACACACACGTCTGCTCCGTGCCCCCACGCACCCACGGAGCTGTGTTGGGTCCTCAGCGCACGTGGATAAGTGACTGTCATCTGTCATCTGTTGCCCTGGTTTTTTAAAATTCAGTCCTCCAGGCCCCTAGGGTGACGTCCAACCCGTCTTCATGGCATTGGAGGTCTGCCAGGGTCCAGCGGAAGCAGGGCCTTCTGCCGGTGTGTCTCCTTTTCTGGGCCCTTGGCAAACTCCTATGTATCCTTCAAAGCCTCAGTCGATGTCACCTTTTCTATGAAGCCTTCCTGAGTGCTCCAGGCGGAGTTGGTGGCTCTGCCTTCTGACTCGGTAGCTGCCGGGCCACAGGGAAATGTGCAGGCTGCTGGGGAGACGGGCCCCTGGGGAGATGGGCCCCTGGGGAGACGGCTGGGAGGCCTGAGGCCTGGGGCCAGTGTGGAGTTGTGCAGAAGCAGCGTCAGTGCATTCTGCCATGCCGATGGCGAGAAAGCCTGCACGCTTGCATGGGATTTTCTTGATTTGGGGCTTTTTGGGTCACACCCGGCGATGCTCAGGGGTTCCTCCTGGCTCTGCACTAAGGAATGACTCCTGGTGGTGCTGGGGGACCCATTGGGATGCCGGCGATCAAACCCGGGTCGGCCACACATGCAAGGCAAAAACAAACGCCTTTTCCGCTGGTGTATCGCTCCGGCCCTGGTTTTCTTGTTCATCTCCCAGGCTCCGGGACCCCCCATACTCACAGATGGCTCCCGAGAAGCTGGAATTTGAACTCCGGGCTGTGTTCCTTGTGCTGCGCTGTGGTCTCCCTACGAATGTGGACTGGCCCCTGACTCCGTGTCTGGGAGGGGGCTGGGAGGGACACAGGGACACAGGAGTGACGCGTTTCTCCAGGCAGACCAGCCTGGAGGGGGTCAGCTGCACGCAGCAAAGGGGTGAGTGAGGCAGCGGGGTGGGTGTGCAGGAAGTGAGGGGCTGGGCCCCCCCAGCAGGGAATCTCAGGGGCCCCGGGGGCTGCCAGGGAGGTGGGGAAGTAGGTGACCGTGCCTGGCGGGAGCGGGGCTTTGGTCATGTGGCCTGTGACTCTCTTGGCACGTGGCTGCCGTGGACTCTGGGTTCTAGCAATTTCCACACTCTCGTCTCGGCCTCTCCGTTCATCTCTGCCCTCTCCCTGGAGCAGGGACAACCCCGGACCCTGCAGGAGCTTGAGAACCCAGCTTGGCTGTGACATCCTGGTGTCTCCCAGACCAGCCTCCACACCCCCTGGCAAAGGAGCTCTCTGACTCTGTTTCCCTGTCTGTAAAGTGGACGTGGGAGGGTGCCGTTCCTGGGTGTGAAATGCTGAGTTCCTGGCACACGGCAGGCCACAGAGTACCAGCTCCCAGGTCCAGTGCTCACGGCCCCTCCTCCAGGAAGCACCCCCAGATTCTCCAGCCTGTTGAACATTTCCCTATCTTAAGCACCCACAGGCTGGCTTCCTGTCCCCATGGCAGGTCCCATGGGTGCCTCGGGGGCTGAGCCTGCCCCCCTCACACCCCACCCCTGGGCCCCTCTCCCCCCCTCAGCTTCCAGAGTAGGGCCGTACACATAATAGACACTTAATACATGTTTATGGAATTGAATTAACGATAAAACGAGATAATGGCCTGGAAGGAGCCGGAGTTGTTAGGCGGGAAGGCACGGCGCGAAAAACCAGGCATATTTTTTTAAGCAGATTAATCTGGTCTTAACTCATTCTAATAGCCGGGGCCCCTATTGGCCAAGGCCATTATAATAATATATGGCGAGCCCCGCGCAGCCGGGAGAGCGTAGCGCCTCCGAGCCGGCCCGCCACCTCTCGGCTCTCCCGGCTAAGGCCGGGTCACACCGCAGCCACCGGGGCGGCGAGGCTGGAGGAGGCTCGGGGAGGCCTGGGGAGCACCGCAGAGGGAGGGGCCGGCCCCACCTCCCCTCTCGGATGCTTGCAGGTGGGAGGCTTGGGGCTAGACCTCACCGTCCCCCTCCCAGAGGGCTCCCCGCTCTGCTCCCCCTGAGGTGTTTCCAGCGTCTGTACCCCGGGCGGTGATGTTCTGCCTGTTTTGTAGAGGTGCCGCCTGAGCCATGCCGGGGACCCCTCCTGTGGTGGGGTCATTGGTCTCGTGCTGGGGGCGTCTCTTGGGCTACGTCTGATGATGCTCTGGGGGCTTGTGGTGCTGGGGCTACATCCAGTGATGCTCTCAGGTACCTACATTGTTCTGAAGCTACATCCGGTGATGCTCTGGGGTACCCATGTGGTCCTGAGGCTACATCCGGTGTTGCTCTGGGAGGCCCACGTGGTCCTGAAGCTACATCCGGTGATGTTCTGGGGTACCCATGTGGTCCTGAGGCTACATCCGGTGATGCTCTGGGAGGCCCACGTGGTCCTGAAGCTACATCCGGTGATGTTCTGGGGGCATGTGGTTCTGGGACTACATCCAGTGATACTCTGGGGGGCCCACGTGGAGCTGGGGCCTGCTTGGGCCTGGATCCCTGCTCCCACCGGGCGGCTTTTTGATCTTTTCCAGGATCCTCAGTGGCACCCGTCGGAGGGCTGGTGGTGGGGGCCAGCTGGCCTAGAGGAACTGCTAGGAAGCGAGTCTGGATTCCCCGGGGGACCCTAGTGTGGGGCTGGTGGATGGGAGATGCGAGCTGACGGCTGTGGGTGGGGATTGTGGGACCTGGAACGGGGATCCCCTCCCCCAACCGGCAAGGTGGGGAGCAGGCTAGGGAATTGGGGGGACTGGGCTTGAATATGGGAGTGGAGGTCGGGGGTGGCCCCTCAGGGTTCTGACCTCAGCGCGCAGGAGCAAGGGTGGACAGTGCTGTTTGATGGGACGGACGGCTCAGGCAGGCAGGCGGGGATGTGGCAGACCCCCTAGCGATCTCCTTTCCGGTTCTGGAAAGTTCTGCACTACCCTAGCATAGCCCAGGGACATTCCCTGGGGCCTCCCCCAGCCTCTGAGAACTCCACCCTGGGGAGGGGATGTCTTATGCTCTCTCTCTCTCTCTCTTTTTTTGCCTTTTTTTTTTTTTTGCTTTTTTGGGTCAAACCCCGGCGATGCTCAGGGGTTCCTCCTGACTCTGCACTCAGGAATGACTCCTGGCGATGCCCGGGGGACCCTATGGGATGCTGGGAATCGAACCCGGGTCGGCCGCCTGCAAGGCCAACGTCCTCCCCGCTGTGTTATGGCTTCAGCCCCGTGTCTCATGCTCTTAATCCGTGGTGCCCTGTTGTGCCAGAGGCCTCCGTGCGCAAGACAGACCTAAGGCGAGGCCCAGGAGGATCAGGATTCCCCCGTTCCAGGGCCCCTAGGGGCCCCCCGGAGCCCCCCTCCCCATGACTTCCCACCTGTCTCTTTGCAGGCGGACGAAGTCCTCAGCTGCCGGCCCAGCCTGGCGGGGCGGCTGTGCTTTAATCAGCCGTCGCCCCACTTTCCCTGGAAGGAGAGATTGCAGGTGGCAACTCGTAATTTCCCAGGCTTCTCCCTTTCATTAATTTCTCCCTGCAAAATGGAGGCTTTCTGCTGAGCTGGGGGATTGGCAGCGCCGCCGCCGTGGCTCCGGGCCGCCGCGCTGGGCTCGGGGTGGGGGTGGGGGTGGGGGGGCGGCAGGCGGGGGACTCGCTCCGTCGGCCGTGCACCCTCGCGGGGGGGCCAGAGGTCCAGCCCGTGTCCAGATCGGCTCTCTGAGCCCAGTAGGTCTGGAAAACCGCTGCCCAGGGCCGTGACATCTCCTGTGCACTGGGGAGGGTCAGCGGTGGCAGCCCTGGGGTACCCCGGCGGGTGTTTGATGGCACAAGGGTCTGTCCCCGGGGGTGCTCTGCCTCCCCTCACTGCCCCAGAACAGACTTTCGCCTTCACCCCACTTGGCCCAGTGGGGCAGTGCTGACCACCTCTTGGACCTCGGGGTCGGGGGGCGCACCCGGAAATCCTTGGGGAAAACCCTGGTCTCCAACCCTGGGGTCTGGGAGATCTCAGTCAGGTGGGCAGTTGGGGGCACTCTGGGGGCGGTCATGAGGGGACGGGGGGTGCCCCAGGGAAAGGACAAAGCCATTTACCTTTTTCCTACTTTTTGGGGGGCTTTGGGGGGGTCACGCCGGGGAATGCTCAGGGGCTGCGCCCCACTCTGAGCTTGGGGATCGCTCCTGGAGAGGCTGGGCAGCGGGGCTCAGACCTGGCCACCTGTGCCCAGTGTGCCCTCAGCCTTGGGGCAGGCGGCCCGTTGGGGTCCAGGGCGGGGCAGGGCCCAGGGCCTCACTCGCGTGTAATGGGGGGGATGCACCCCTAGGCCGTGCATCTGCCGAAATGCTCAGGACCTCTCTGAACCCGTTTTCTGCCAACAGAGCATGAGTCCCTGGAAACAAGCAGAGCTGCCCGGGGGAGCCCAGGTGGGCCTGCCCCCCAACCCCAAAGTCGAGGTCAAGGGCTTCAGTCTGGAGGAGTGGCCCCTGGCTGCCCCGAGTCCGTGCTCACCATCCTGGGACAAATCATGTAGCTCCCTTGCCTCAGTTTCTCCAGATCTAAATTGAGACAAATCTGCAGCAGCATTAGGGTGAGACTTTGATGCTGATGAGCTGACAGGCTGCGGGGGGTTTTGGGGGGACACTGAGGGATGGACACTGACAGCCAGAGATTTTCCTCCTAGGGCTCTGTTGACGAGAGGGACCCTCAACGCCCCACGACAGACTTGGGGCTTGGGGAGCCTGGCAGCCGGTGGGGACTGAGGGGCAGATGGGTGCCCAGGTCGCAGGATGAAGCCCCCCACCACAGCTCAGGCTTCTCTGCCCTTCTGACCCTGCCCTGCCGGCGCCCAGCTGGGAGCCTGACCCCACACCCACCTGTGGTCACTGCCATGGGCTCCCTACCTGCCTCTGCACCCGTCTGCCCAGGTCCTGGGGTTTCGGGGCTGGAGTGATAGCACAGCAGGTAGGGTGTTTGCCTTGCAAGTGGCCAACCCGGGTTCGATTCCCAGCATCCCATAGGGTCCCCCGAGCACCGCCAGGAGTGATTCCTGAGTGCATGAGCCAGGAGTAACCCCTGTGCAATGCTAGGTGTGACCCAAAAAGCAAAAAAACAAAAACAAAACAAAACAAAACAACCCAAACCAGGTCCTGGGGTTTCTAGACTGGCCTCCAGCGCGGCCTTTCTCTGCCGGGGAGGCCTGGGCAGCTGGGGCCAGCGGGCGCTGCCTGGATATATTTCCTCCCTTAATGGGGTATTAAGTAGCTGGTCCAGATGGGGCTGGCGGGTGGGGGGGGGGGGTGCGGCCTGCTTTGTATCAGCCTGAAATATGGCCCCGGCGCTACCTTGGGAGCCAGCTTTGATGTCCCCCCTGCAGCTGGGGCCCCCCTTGGCCTGGCTGCACCCCAGTGGGGTCTTCCACCCGGGGGGGGGCGGGGCTCACTCCCCCCGGCTCAGCTCTTTGCCCAAACCCCTCTTTTTTTCCTTTCCTTCCCCTCCCTTTCCCCTTCTCTGTTCCCCCCTCCTCCCCGTGCTCCCCCTTCCCTCCTCCTCCCTTTTTCCTCTTCTCCCTTGGCTTGCTGTGTCCCCTCCCTGCTTACAGACGAGCCCCCCATGCGCCCTGTAAGTGCCCCCCGGGAAGGGCTGCAGAGACTCTGAGGGATGTGAACCCCGCTCTCGCCCACCAGGAACTGCCGGTGGGAATGGGGAGACTCAACCCTGGTTCTGTGCCCCTCAGACACACACAACTGGGATTCCGTGTCCCCAGGGCCTGATCCGGCCTGGGAAGTGGGGGTGCAGGAAGGGCGGCACCTCCCCCAGCTGCCAGTCGCCGCCGCGTGCCCCCGTGGGTGCTTGGCTCGAGTGTTGGGTGGCGTGGCCCCGGAGGAGAGCCCTGGTGTCCTCCCTACATGGAAGGTGGGTGAGGGTCGATTCATGTGCTGGGGCCTGGGGGTTCCCGGGGGAGGGTGGTGCATGCTTGGCTGGTCTCCACGTGACACGGGCCTTGGAGCATCACAGGAGTGACCCCCGAGCACACGGGATCTCCCCCAGGCCCTGCCATCAGCGACGACCCCAGCTCCTGGCCACGGGTCACAGCGCTGAGCACTTAGCACTGAGCACTTGTCCCTTCCCTGAGGGGTTGGCGAGTGTATGCTGAGCCCTGGTGAGGTGAGAAGGGGCGAGATGTCCAGGATAGAGGCACCAGGGGGCCGCATCTCCCGAGGGATGAGTGTGGAGTGGGGGAGGGTCCCGATTCGGGAGACCCTATGGGATGCTGGGAATCGAACCCAGCTCAGCCGCGAGCAAGGCAAATGCCCTTCCCACTGTGCTGTCGCTCCAGCCCCAGTGGGGCCCTTTAAGGAGAGAGATGAGGCCCCCCCCCCAGACTGGTGCACAGGTGAGGTGAAGGGAAGGACACCTGGGTGGTCCCCCTCTGTCCCCCCTGTCTGCAGCTGCTCTGCTGGGCCCATCTGTCCAGTGTTCCTGATGGTGGTCTCTACCTTCTGCGAGCTCTAGTTCCTGACTGCTGTGGGAAGTCCCTCCAGCCTCAGTTTCCCCTTTTAGACAATGAGGCACTTAGCACCTTACAGTGCTATCCCTGGTGGTGTCCAGGCTTCTGCAGGGGGAGGGGGATGCCCCCAGCCCCCCGGGGCCACCTGCCTGACGCTCCAAGGCTCGGGGTCTGCTGCAGATGCAGGTGAGGTGGGACTGGCTCCCTTTGAGACCCCCGACAGCCCACCGTGAGGCGTCTCCTCCTGGGGCCGAGCTCAGGGAAGCTGCCTGTGGGCCCCCGGTGAGAGTGGGTGCCCGGACCCTGTTTTCTGCCCCCCGCGGACATGCTCAGCAGAATGTTCTCCTGCGACCGTCCACGCGTCCAGGTTCTGTAGCTGGAAAGGGCCCCCCATGCCCCCACCAGCATCCCCAGAGCGGAGGTGGGCTGCCCCCCACCCCATGCTCACACTGAACCCCCACCCCTGTCCTGGGGGTCCCAAACTCCGGCCCCCACTCCAGCTGCTTCCTCTCCATGGAGAGACCCCACTTCCTCCCATCTCTGGGCCTGCACCCCCGGGGTCCCCTGTGGAGGGACCGTCAGCCCTGGACACCGGTTTCTGGTGTCCCCCTGGCGCCCCCCATCCACCCCCGCCGTCGGACTCGGGTTCAAGCCTTGCGCGTCCTTGAGCTGGCAGAGAGTGAGTGAATGGAGCTGTCTCCTCCCTGGCCTGAGACCCCCCCGGTCCCCGCTCTGCAGGGACCCCCTGACCCTCCTCTCTCCTCCAGACACCTCCAGGGGTGCCCCGGTGCCCTGGGAAAGCTGTCCCTGGCTTTGCATGGCCTCAATCTTCCCTCTAGCTACTAGGGGCCACACACCCCCGTCTAGCCTCCCCGCAGCATGAGGCTGAAGTGAGCACAGCAGGAAGAGCACTGGCCTTGCACGTGGCTAACCCGGGCTCAATTCCCGGCACCCCATGCAATCCCTGCCAGGCGGGACCCCTGAGCACTGAGCTGGGAGCAAGCCCTGCGACCTGCTCAATAATAAGCTAACCCCGCTGCACAGGGGCCAGGCAGGGACTCAGAAGGCCGAGCACAGGCTCTACCCACGGGAGGCCAGGGTTCGATCCTTGGCATTACAGGGTCCCCTGAGCACTGCTGGGAGCGAGCCCCGAGTTGCAGACCAGGAGTAGCCTGAGAACAGCTGGGTGTGACCCCAAAAGCCAAAGGAAAGAAATGAAGGGGAGGGGCTGGAGCAATAGCACAGCGGGGAGGGCGTTTGCTTGGCACGTGTCCGACCCGGGTTCGATTCCCAGCATCCCATAGGGTCCCCTGAGCACCGCCAGGAGTAATTCCTGAGTGCAGAGCCAGGAGGAACCCCTGAGCATCACCAGGTGGGACCCAAAAAGCAAAAAAAAAAAAAAGAAAAAAAAGAAAAGAAAGGGGAGGGCAGGGGAGGGGGGAGAGAGAGACAGAGACAGAGGGAGAGAGAAAGAGAGGGAGAGACAGGGAGAGAGACAGAGAGAGGGAGAGAGAGACGAGACTGAGAGGAGAGAGAGAGGGAGAGGGGGGAGAGAGAGAGAGAGAGAGAGAGAGAGAGAGAGAGAGAGAGAGAGCGAGACAGACTGCAGAGTGAACACTGCTCTGTTCTCTGAGGCCTCTTCCGCGTCCCAATCCCGGCAGGCATCCCGGAGGGCACATCCAGGGCTGATTCCCGGTGACCCCTGTGTGCAGACCCCAGCCTGGGGGGGCCCCAGCATGACTGCCCGGGAAGGGCCCACCTGGCTTTCCTTTTTCCCTTAAACTTGGTCCAGACTTTCAGAGAAGCATCTTGAGCCTGAGTGTCACCCCGTGGGCGGGAGCGCGTGCCGGGCTGCTGGGATGATCTCGGGCACGGCAGAGTCCCCTGAGCACCGCCGCGAGGGACCCCACCGCCAGGGACCCCACAGCCCTTCACGCCCAGATTCCTTCCCTGCGGCTCCCACCAGCTCTGGGGAGGCCCCGGCGCGCCCTGGCCGGACCCTCTCCTGGGAAGAGGAGGTGAAACCTGCCCGGCCCGCCCATCCCAGCGGTCGGCCTGGCTTCCAGATTCTTCCAGCAGCCCTGGGCCCCCGCGCCTTCTCCCCACTAAGGAGCCGCGCTTGGGCACGTGACCGGCTGCGGCGGCTGCGGGAAGCAGGCTTTGATGTTGCGGGATTTCAGGGGCCCCTCCCCCACCTCCCCGCTCCCCCTCCTCCCTTCTTCCCTCCCTCCTCCACTCCTTCTCTCCCGATTCTCCCTGCTTTATCCCCCTCCTCCTCTCTCCCGGCAGCTCTTCCTCTCTTCCTCCCGCTCAGGGTTCCTGCTAATGGGGGGGGAGGTCCCTGCTTGGGGACCCGGTCACAGGCTGTGCCCTGAGGATGGGCCGAGTGCCTAGGGGAGCTTTCCTGGGGGACCCGCCACCTCCACTTGGGACTAATGAGGGCCCCCGGGGGTCGAGGTCGGCAGCTCCCAGCTTCATCCTTGTGTGTCCTGGGGGAAAATTGAGGCCAGGAGCGTTTGCGACCCCCTGCTACGGGGAGGGAGGGGCGGCTAAGACAGGGTTGGTGGGGGTGGATGGAGAACAGAGGGGGGCTCGGGGAGGGGGAAGCGGAGGGGAGGGGAGAGAGGGAGAGACAGAGAGAGAGAGAGAGGAGAGAGAGAAATAGAGGGAGAGGAAGAGACAAGGAGATAGAATGATGGAGAGAGAGTGACAGGGATAGAGAAAGGAAGAGAAACAGAGGGAGAGAGGGAGAGGGAGAGCGTGCAGGATCCTGCCCTAGGGGTGTTCTCTGGGGGTCTCTGCAGGGGTGAGGCCCTGGCCACCTGCCACCCTCAATCCCTGCCTCCTTACCCCACCCGTTCCGTTCCTGCGTCTCTGTCTCCGGGAACCTATGTGGGGACCCAGGAGGCGGTGCCTGGTGGTACCCAGGGAGCTGCCGAGGGTCTGCAGGGGCCCAGGTGCCACTGGTGGGGCTCAGGTGTCAGGGGGCAGGCCTAGTCTCCTAGTCCGGGGAACACCCCCCTGCCTGTGACCCTGCTCCACTTTCCGCAGTTAAATTTGTCCTGACGGCTGGTGCCTGAAAGGCAAGTGGGGAGACGAAGCAATTAGGGCAAGACGTTAACTGTCCCGCGGGCCGCCGGGCTCCTGTGTGCCCGGCACTGCCCGGGCACTGCAGGGACTGGTGGGGGCTGAGGTGCAGGAAGGGACCCAGCAGGGTCAAGCCTGCATCCTCCACACTGCCCGCCTGCAGCCTGGTGCCTGGGCAGGGGGCCCTTCCTCCTGCCCCGGTCCAGTCCCTGAGGCCTCGGTGGGCCTGGCTGCTCCTGTCTCCATTCAGGCAGCCGGTTCTCTCCAGAAGGGTCCAGCCACAGTGCGGCAGCTCCCGGCCTGTCCCTGGCCTCGGGTTTGGCCGCTCTGGTAGCCTGGCCGGGTCCTCCCGGGGAGCCTGTTTGCACCCTGGTTGGCTGTGTGGCCTCAGGTGAGCCACTGGCCCTCTCTGTGCTGTGGGAACAGGGAGCATGGAGTATTCTCTCACAGGGGCTTGCACCCAGCCGTGCTTTCGGCCACCACCTAGCTCTGTGCTCAGGGCCCCCTCCTGGAGGTGCTCAAGAGCAAGTATGGGGCAGGGGATAAAACTGGGTTCATGGGGGGGCTGGAGTGATAGCACAGCAGGGAGGGCGTTTGCCTTGCACGCGGCCGACCCGGGTTCGATCCCCGGCATCCCATATGGTCCCCGAGCACCGGGGAGGGCGTTTGCCTTGCACATGGCCGATCTGGGTTCGATCCCCGGCATCCCATAGGGTCCCCCGAGCACTGCCAGGAATAATTCCTGAGTGCAGAGCGAGGAGGAACCCCTGAGAATCACCGGGTGTGACCCCCCCAAAAAACTGGGTTCACCCACGTGCAAGGCAGGTGGTCCCCACGGTGTGACCCCCCAAAAAACTGGGTTTGCCTACGTGCAAGGCAGGTGGTCCCCACGCCTCCTCCCCCCTCCCCCCCCCCCGCCCTCGTGTCCCTCTCTGGCCCCGGGTGCTTGTTGCTTCGCAAGAGGAGGAGGAGGATGGTTGGGGGAGGCAGTCGAGTCCTGCCACCTTGCGCCGCTGTGAAGGGCCGGGTGTGTGGTTGTCTTGGCAGTTCCTCCACCCCCACCCACCGTGCCCAGCATGAGCCCCAGCACGTACCCCGAGTCTGCTCTGAACCCCATCCCTGCAGAGGGCCCGGAGATGCCCCTGGAGGTCCAGCTTCTCTGGCCAGTTTGTCCTGAGCTCACCTTGTCTCGGCTGGGGGCGGGGACCTGTGGGGACAGGACCCTGCTCTCCCGGGGACTGTCTTCCCCTTTGCCCAGAGGCGGAGGGACCTTGGCAGAGCCTTTGGTGCTGGGGCCGGAGCCATAATCCAGCGGGTTGGGTGTTTGCCTTGCACACGGCTGACCCGGGTTCGATTCCCAGCATCCCATAGGGTCCCCCAAGCACCACCAGGAGAGATTCCTCAGTGCAGAGCCAGGAGGAACCCCTGAGCATCACCAGGTGTGACCCAAAAAGCCAAAATGAAAAATATAAATGAACAACCAAGAAAAAAAAAAAACAGCCAGAGCCTCTGGCCCAGGGCCCACTGCTCCCTGCCCTGCAGGGAGGGTGTCTGACCCACTGTTGCTGTCGTGGTGGTCCTCGACCCTGCCCGCTTTCCTCCCTGTGGCGAGCCGGCAGAGGGGGGCAGGTCCTGAAGCTGGACTTTGGAGTCTGCCTCTGGACCCCTCTTGCTGTGTGGCTCCGGGTGAGTGGGCGCCCTGTCTGGGCTCAGTGGCTCTGTCTGGGGCGGGGGGATGGGAGGTGGGAGACAGGCAGAAAGGCAGAGACCTCCCACTCTTCTGCCGGAGCCCCTGCAGTGAGCTCTCGCCCCTTGCCGACTGTAGTCGCTGCTGTTTTTATTATGATTTGACTTGGAAATTGCCCCGAGCACGTGCTGCTCCTTGCCGGCTGCGAGAAACGCCGGGCGCCGGCCCGCGGGCCTGCAGGATTCCAGCCCCGAGCCTGGCCCGGAGCTGGCGTCCCCTCGGAGCGGAGGCCTGGCCAGGGGCCCGGTCGGGGCCGGGGGCTTGGCCCTGCCTGGCCTGCCTCCTGCTTGACAGCTCGGGCCCCGGGAGCTGGCTGCCAGCCAAGCTGCCTCCTCTCCGGCTGGCTGGCGTCCCGGGCCCGATGCCAGGGGGCCGGCTGGTGGGCGGCAGCTCGAACGCTGCAGGGCTGTGATCCCTGCCAGGAGGCTCCAGGCAGGGCTGTGTGCTGGGGCCTCCAGCCACCCGACATGGCCCTTGGGAGCTGGGCACAGCTGCATGGGCTCCCGGTGTCACGCCCCTCCCCCCCGACACACACACACACACACACACACACACACACACACACACACCTATCAGAAGGGGCAGAAAGAGGGCACAGCCATGGCAGGGGGTCCCCAAGCCTCCATCCTTGCCCGGAGCACGGGCTAGTCCTGCCCACCTGGCCGCTCTCACGGTAGCATCCACCTGTCCAGGGAGGAGGACCGGCTACTGGTCCTAATGGTGGCGGTGATGATGGTGGGGATGATGGCGTGGATGATGGCAGAGGTCATGGTGATGGTGGTGATGGTTGAGGTGATGGTGATGATGGTGGGGATGATGGCAGAAGTAATGGTGATGGTGGTGATGTTGGGGGTGATGGTGATGATCGCGGGGATGGTGGGGATGATGGCAGAGGTAATGGTGATGGTGGTGATGATAGTGGTGAGGTTAGTGATGATCTCAGGGATGGCGGGATGATGGTGGAGATGATGGCAGAGGTAATGGTGATGGTGGTGATGTTGGTGATGATGGCGGGGATGATGGTGGGATGATGGTGGGGATGATGGCGTGGATGATGGCAGAGGTCATGGTGATGGTGGTGATGGTTGAGGTGATGGTGATGATGGTGGGATGATGGTGGGGATGATGGTGGGGATGATGGCAGAGGTAATGGTGATGGTGGTGATGTTGGTGATGATAGTGGTGAGGTTAGTGATGATCTCAGGGATGGCGGGATGATGGTGGAGATGATGGCAGAGGTAATGGTGATGGTGGTGATGTTGGTGATGATGGCGGGGATGATGGTGGGATGATGGTGGGATGATGGTGGGGATGATGGCGTGGATGATGGCAGAGGTCATGGTGATGGTGGTGATGGTTGAGGTGATGGTGATGATGGTGGGGATGATGGCAGAAGTAATGGTGATGGTGGTGATGTTGGGGGTGATGGTGATGATCGCGGGGATGGTGGGGATGATGGCAGAGGTAATGGTGATGGTGGTGATGATGGTGGGGATGATGGTGGGATGATGGTGGGGATGATGGCAGAGGTAATGGTGATGTTGGTGATGATAGTGGTGAGGTTAATGATGATCTCAGGGATGGCGGGATGGTGGTGGAGATGATGGCAGAGGTAATAGTGATGGTGGTGAGGGTGGGGATGAGGGTGGTGGAGATGATGGTGAAGTTAATGCCACCCACTGCTCTGGCACTCTTCTCCCTCCCCTACAAACAGCGCTGTCACTGTTCCCTTCTGGAAGTGAGTGCGCCAAGGCTCCCAGACAGAGTACGCTGGCCAAAGCCCCGCCCCTGAGTGCAACTGAGCCGGGGTGGGGGGGTGCGTGCTGTGTGGGGAGGCTTCGTCACCCTGTCTGCAGGGGGTGCTGGATGTGGGGGTGCTGCAGACCCCACTGCGTTGCTGCCGGTGTGGGCCAGAGCAGTAGGCGGGAGTGTCCAGGACGGGCTTCTCGGAGGAGGTGCCCTTCGTCTGGGACCAGTGGTGCCAAGCTGGAGGGACAAGCACCCTGGGGAGAGACAGGGACGGGGCTCAGCCGTGGGAAGGAGCGGAGTGAAGCTGCTGTCTGTGGCCACCCGAGTCTGCGGGGACGGGGCAGGAGTTGGGGGTGTCTGGGACAGAGGCGACACCCAGCCCTGTTGTGCGGGGAGGGGGGCCCCGGGGAGAGCTCGGGGCTGGGGTCCAGCTTGTGTCTCTCCTCCACGGCCGTCGTGGGTTATCTGAACTCCCCCCGACTCTGTGATTTGGGGTGTTCCAGGTTGGCAGCAGCCGGCCTGCTCCGTCCCTCCGGCCAGCCCACCCCGACCCCCACACAGACAGCAGGACTGTCCAGGCCCGCGTGGATGCCCTCAGCATGGCCCTGCACCCCTCGGGCCTCACCTCACCGGTGGGGAACACCGTCTCCGTTCTCTGTCCACTGCCCTGGTGCAGGCCCAGACCCCCTGGGCCTGTGTGGGCCGGCCCAGCACCCTGGACAGCAGCGGCCTGGCCCTGCCCTCTCCCCCCCCACCCCCCCTACCCCCACGGCCTCTCCTGGACTCCCCCTGCTCCTGGAGTCTTTACTCTCCGGCACAGCCTGGTAATTAAAAACCTTCAAGGGAGACGTTATTGAGTTAGCATTAGTTATTTTGTCAGGCTGGGAGAGCGAGAGAATTATCAGTCCTCGGGGAGAGGGGGCGGGGGCGGGGGCCGCGCAGAGATTGGCAGGTGCCTGAGCCCGTGCACGGGGCGGGGCGACGCCGCTTGCACTGGGCGAATGCACCGCAGTGCAGTGCGGGCTGGCTGCTGCCGGGACCCTGGGGATCCCCCAGCCGGGGGGCTCTTCCTGCCGGGAGGTTCCCACGGTCCAGCCCCTCCCTGCCCTCTGCCCTCTGCCCTGGGACTGGGGCTCCTGCCTTTCAGCACCAGCCCGGGCCAGAGCTGGGATATGGGGGTCCGGATGCGGGTTGGGCTGGAGGGGGCCCTTGGCACTGGGCCCTGCTGTGACCTTGGGCAAGCCCCCCCGCCGCGCCCTCACCCCCCACCCCCACCCCGTGCGATCGGGAGTCCATCAGCGGCTGACCTGAGCTCTTGGCATTCATTTGCGTCGGGGGGAGGGTGGCATCACCTGCTGGGACCTCCCCCCCCCCAGGCCCTGTAAGTGCGGGACCCGGAAAGGGGGCGTGGGGGAAGCCCTCCTTCTGTGCTACCCCCCAGTGCTCATGCATCGGGCGCCCCACATGGGCAGCCGTGTTTGTGTGAGCACCCCGGGGCCCGCAGCTGGGCTCCATTATGGCCAGGAGTGGAGACTCTGGGCCAGACCCGCCTTTCCCGGGTCCGAGGTGCCAACAGGTCAGACTTTCCGTCTTCCAAGGGGGCTGCCCACAAGGACGCTTGTCTGGCTCTGCCTGGCCTCCTGCAGGCTGGCTGGGCCCCTGCCCCGGACACCCAGGCCCCGTGCTCTGCCCTGTCTGCTCAAAGATGGTTGAGGCAGGAGCTTGATTCCCTGACCAGCCTCGGGGCCCAGAAGGTCTCCTCTGACAGGTGAGGCCCGGTGAGAAGAGGGTATTGGGGTGGCCCCGGGGCCTGGCCACAGGAAAGGGCACCCCTGTAGAGTGAGCAATTGGCAGGGCTGATGCCATCTTCCTTCTGGTCATGGCAGCAGGCACAGGCCCCTTGTCCTCCAGGTTGCCGCCAAATGCCTCCTTCTCCAGGAAGCCTCTGGGCTTTTCCCAGGCGGGCCTGCTACGATACGGTTACAGTGACCCTCTCAGCCCACCTGGACCCACAAGGGGCTGGGGGTTGCCCCATCCCACCTTGCTCAGCCCACACAACCCTACTGATATCTGCATCCGTCCCCATCTCCACTCTGATGGATTCTAGGTAGGGACCCCTCTCCCCCACTCCTAGTGACTGCCTCCTCCAGGAAGCTCTTCCTAACTGCCCAGGCCCAGGGGCACTGGCTCCTTCCTGGAGGCTCAGCAGGACTGTGATCATGGCTTTCCTGGAGTTTCCACCCCCACTCCCTTCCCCGTCGAGCAACTTGTTACTGCGAAGGCATTTCTGCACACAGTAGGTGCTCAGACAGTGCCTTTGCTTATGGGAGGGGTGAGGGAACTGGCCAAACTCAAAGGGCTGTTTCCGAGAGGAGGAGGTGAGGTCCCCAAGGCGGGCCAGCGTGGAGGAGGGAGCCTGTGTGCAGACCCCTTGGGTTCAGAAGATCCTCATGCCCTGGCTAATGCACTTCCCAATGTCCCTCAGTTTCTTTGTTTATTAAAATTTCTGCGGTGCTGGGCCAGAGCCCACGTCCTCGGCATATGCCTGCCAGCTCCCGTGTTATCGCGGAGGCCCCTGCCCGGGTCTTGCGTCTCGTCACCCAGCCCGGTCTCCGCTCTCTGCTTGTGTCAGTCTGTGTCAGCGTCGTCTCCTGTGGTTCTGTGGACTCAGCCAAAGCCAGGTGTGTGCGCCGGGCTGTTGGGTAAAGGCCTTGTGGGTGTGACTTGGCCTGGACAGGGTCTCGGGGGTGCAGAAGACTTGGTCCCCGATTTCCAGATACAAGGGATGTCCTGGAATCACCGGCCTGCTGGTAGCTCCCCATGGCCAGGCCCCTCGGACCCCTCTCACCCAGCACACACACTCCCAAAGGGCAGCTCCAGAGGTGGCCTCCGGACTCAGTGCTGGCCATTCCTGGGAGTCCCGGGGCCCATCCGTGCTGGCCTTCCTTGGCACCTTCTGTTACTCCCACTCTATTGGGGGGTGGTCTGCCTACTTGTGCCAAGTGAGGCTCAGGGGCTGCCAGCTGCAGAGGGGTGCCCTGCTGGGTCTCCCCTGGCCCCCACCTCCCTTGCCAAGCGTCCACAGTGCCCCTCGCGGTTGTGTGTTTGGCGCAGAAGATGTTTTCGGTGCTTTTTGTCCATTTCCTTTTCTGTGTGTGTGCCTGTGTGTGTCTGTGTGTGTGCCTGTGTGTGTGCCTGTGTGTGTGTGCCTGTGTGTGTGTGCCTGTGTGTTTCTGTGTGTGTCTGTGTGTGCCTGTGTATGTCTGTGTCTGTGTATGTGCCTGTGTGTGTGCCCGTGTGTGTCTGTGTGTGTCTGTGTGTGTGCCTGTGTGTGTCCGTGTGTGTGTGTGTGTGTGGGTGTGGGTGTGGATCTGGGACTGGCTGTTCGATTGCCCTGTGGTGTGGAGACGGACGAGAAGACCCACACTGTGTCTTTGGCAGGATGTTGGGCCTCCGGCGGCTCCGGGCCAGGACGTCTGCGGGGGCAGAGATGGTGAAGGATGAGCGGGGAGACCCTCAGTGGGCCCCCCCGGGACTTCTCAGGCTGCTGCTTCCTGCCGGGGCCCCTGCCAGGGCCCCGGGGAGGGTTTGGGGTTGGGCTCTCGGCCTCCTGCTGGCCCCCCGTCCTCCTGCTGGGCCCCGGGAGCCCCCCGAGCAGCGGCCGGCGGTGCAGGGGGCGCATGCGTGCGGCGGGAGTGAGCCGGCGGTGGAGAATTAATATTCCTGGAACATCGCCCCGGCCGCCTGCACACGCCGGAGAATATTACGGCGATTAGCGGTGGGAGTTCGGCCTGCGCGCAATATCTGGATGGAGAATTCGGTGTGATTAATCTGGCGCTAAGTAGCAGCCTCCGGGGTCCGCGGGGCGCTGCCATGTTTGGAATGGCAAAAGAGGCTCAGGAGCGCAGCCGCTCTTCGGGGGTCCGCCGGGGCAGCAGCTGTGCCCGGGGCAGGCCGCAGGCCCCCCGCCCCTCCCCCCACCGGCGGCCCCCGGGAGGGCAGATTGCCCCGCCGTGGCGCCCGCTGGCAGAATGCCAGCAGGGCACCGAGGGGGGTGGGGAGAATGGCAGCCCCCCCCCATGCCCAGCCTGGCTCTGTCTCCCCCGAACCTCCTGCCCGAAGCCCCGGGCCCGGCCCAGTTCTCTCCCCTGACTCTCCTATCCTCAGCTGCACAGGCTCGGTGCTGGGGTATCTCTGCACAGTGAACCCCATCTCTGGCAAGCTCTCTTTCCTCCTCTGTGGAAGGGGGCGCGGGATTCTGTTTCACCATCCCGGAGAAGAGTGCCCATTTTATGGAGCAGGAAGCAAGTCCCCAGATGCTCGCAGCGGCCCCAGGCTCTGCACATGGGGGTCATGCTTCAGAATTCTGTGGCGGCGGCGGGGCCGGAGCGATAGCACAGCGGGGAGGGCGTTTGCCTGGCACGCGGCCGACCCGGGTTTGATCCCCGGCATCCCATAGAGTCCCCCGAGCACCGCCAGGAGTCATTCCTGAGTTCAGAGCCAGGGGTAACCCCTGTGCATCGCCAGGTGTGACCCAAAAAGAAAAAAAAAAAAAGAATTTTGTGGCTGTGGCAACCGCCCGCTTCTCCGGCTCAGTCTCTGTTCTGCCAGGCAAGTTTCCAAGTTTCCCCCTCTGTGGACTGAACCCTCCCAGATCTGATTTTCAGGGTCACTTTTTGCCCCTCCCTCTGTCTGATGGAGAGGGCCCCGCGTGTCTGAGATGACTCGGTCTACACCCGGCTGGAAAAGGGAACTTCGCGTCCTGTTGGAGGCTTGAGGGGCACCGGGAATGTCCACTGGCCCCGTTCGTGAACTCTCCTGGCTTTCAGCATCAGAGTCAGGCCTGGGAGGGAGCTTCTGGCTCTATCTCGCTGACATCTTCACTTTTAGAGGCGAGAGAGGCTTGGGAGGAGGAACCGGGCCTGGTCAGCAAAGTGGCAATGTTGAGGGAGGATCAATCTTGGGAATCAGCCAGACCTTGTCTGTGTCCTTCCGTCCTGGAATCTCCGTTTTCTCATCTGGAGAATGGGATCATCATGCCAGCCCTTTGCGGGGAGCGGGTCATGGTGGGCCTGGAACGCTCAGGTGGCCAGGAGATGCTGGAATGATAGCACAGCGCAGAAGGAGTTTGCTTTGCATGTGGCCAATCCGAGTTCGATCCCTGGAATCCTGTATGGTTCCCCGAGCACCACCAGGAGTGATTCCTGATTGCAGAGCCGGGAGTAACCCCTGAGCATCGCCAGTGTGACCCAAAAAGAAAAATGTCATGTGCTCTGCAATGGGTGCTTTGCAAGGGGAAATAACTGTTTTTCTTGGGAGTCCCAGGGGTCTTTTTTTTTTTTTTGCTTTTTTTGGGTCACACCTGGCGATGCACAGGGGTTACTCCTGGCTCTGCACTCAGGAGTTACTCCTGGCAGTGCTCAGGGGACCCTATGGGATGCTGGGAATCGAACCCGGGTTGGCCGTGTGCAAGGCAAACGCCCTACCCACTGTGCTATCTCTCCAGCCCCCCAGGGGTCTTTGGAAAGGGTGTCTTGTCCCTCCACCTAGCCTTCTCTCTGCCCAGAGACCAGGACTAGCCAACGCTCTGACCGTGGCAGAACACCAAAGTGTCTCAACCTCTGTGGACTGAACATTTCCAAATCTGATTTGCAGGATCACTTTTTGCCAGTGAGGCCTTGAACCTCCATGCAAGAAATTGATACCAGATCGATTGCTTCCCTCCCCCCGCCCCCATCCTTTCTGAAGTGAGCCAGGGAATGGCGTGTGAAAGGGGGTGGGGCTGTGGTTTCCCGGCCCTGAGCTGCTATGTCTGAAGCCAGGCTTCCCAGGAGGACCGTTTTTAGTTAGCGCTGACATGACGGGCCACAGAGCAAGGCGACAGGGCTCCTGGGGAGGTGGGCAGGCTCCGCAGGGCCGCAGCGAGCTCACGCTAACTCCTCAGTGCCTGGAACTTGAGAGCTCAGATTAGCTCTGCTTGAATGACACATGCGTGAAGGGATGGCTGTGCTGTCATGCCTGGCGGGATGGAAGACTGCATGCACGGTGGGACGGATAGCTGCATGTGTGGTGGGGTGGTGGCTGCATGCATGGTGGGTTAGATGGCTGCATGCATGGGACAGATCACTGCATGCATGGTGGGATGGTTGCATACATGATGGGATGGTGGCTGCATGTATGGTGGGTTGGATGGCTGCATGCATGGGACAGATTACTGCATGCATGGTGGGATGGCTGTATACATGATGGGATGGTGGCTGCATGCATGGTGGGGTGGTGGCTGCATGCACGGTGGGATGGTGACTGCATGCATGATGGGATGGTGACTGCATGCATGGGACAGATTACTGCATGCATGGTGGTATGGCTGCATACATGATGGGATGGTGGCTGCATGCATGGTGGGATGGATGACTGCATGCATGATGGAAGGGTGGGCTGCATGCATGGTGGGTTGGATGGCTGCATGCATGGGACAGATTACTACATGCATGGTGGGATGGCTGCATGCATGATGGGATGGTGACTGCATGCATGGTAGGATGGTGACTGCATGCATGATGGGATTGATGACTGCATGCAAGATGGAATGGTGGGCTGCATGCATGGTGGGATGGATGACTGCATGCATGATGGAATGGTGGGCAGCATGTATGGTGGGTTGTATGGCTGCATGCATGGGACCGGTTACTGCATGCATGGTGGGATGGCTGCATGCATGATGGGATGGTGACTGCATGCATGGTGGAATGGTGACTGCATGCATGATGGGATGGTGACTGCATGCATGGTGGAATGGTGGCTGCATGCATGGTGGGATTGATGACTGCATGCATGATGGAATGATGGGCTGCATGCATGGTGGGATGGTGGCTGCATGCATGATGGGATGGCGGCTGGTGGGACAGGTCAGAGGGGTGGACGCCTGGTGGTCTCAATGGTGGCTGTGTGCTTTGATAAGAAGCAGTTGGCAGGGGCTGGAGCAATAGTACAGCAAGTAGAGCCCTTGCCCTGCATGCGGCCAACCTGTGTTTGATCCCTGTCATCCCAGAGGGTCCCCTGAGCCCCGCTAGGAGTGACTGCTGATGGCAGAACCAGGAGTAAGTCCTGAACATCGCTGGGTGTGGCCCCCAAATAAAAACCAACAAGAAAGGAGCTGTAGGCAGATTGATGGGCAGCTCAGACCTGGAGCTCAGCATCCTGGGGACGAGCCCTTAGTCATGGCGACGCCTCACTGATCTCTGAGTGCTCATGTGTGCAGTGGGGGTCCTAGTCGCCCCTCACCTGAGACCACTTGGGGGCCTTCACCGAGTTCTTCCTTAAAAATGAAGGTGGAGGGACTGGAGCAATAGTACAGCAGGTAGGGTGTTTGCCTAGCATGCCGCCGACCTGGGTTCGATTCCCAGCATCCCATATGGTCCCCTGAGCACCGCCAGGAGTGATTCCTGAGTGCAGAGCCAGGAGTAAACCCTGAGCATCGGTTGGGTGTGACCCAAAAAACAAAACAAAACAAAAAAAATGAAGGTGGGTAGCACGCAGCTGACTGACTTTTACTACTACATTATTAGTGAAAATCTGGCCGAGGGGTGACAGGGCTACATGTTGACCTCAGCACTGCCACGACCCGGCCATATGGCCTGGGACAAAGTCCCTCCTGTCTCTGAGCCTCAGTTTCCACATCTGCAGCACGGCGGAGCCCGACAGTTCCAGCGTCTGCTCCCTGCCTGTCTCTTTCTGGTCTCCGTGCGACTGGTTTTTCTCCCTGGTCACATGCTCGGAGCTGAGCGGGGGTGCTCCCTGAGCACTCCAGCTCCCAGAGGCCCTGCTCTCAGGCGGGGGAACCCCACTGCCCACACAGGCCGGTGGCTGCTGCCTCAGAAATGTGCTTTGCCTTTGGGTGGGGGGTGGGGGGGCAGCCTGGATTCTTCTGTCTGCGCGTGCGTCTGCCTTTTCTCTCTTCCCTCCCTCAGTCTGCTTGACTGAACACACGCACCTCCTCCTCCAGGAAGCCTTTCCTGGTGCCCCCTCCCAGACACACTCCCTTTCAAGTCTCTTCTTTGCATCTGTTGCTCCTGGCTGGTCTCCCACTGCAGCTGTGAGGGGGAGGTTGGCGGCGGCATGTTTGTTGCTGAGTAACGGCAGGCATGCGCGCCCCCTGGTTCAAGGAGACCGAGGGAATCCCCTTCATTGGCCGCTAAGCGCCTGGCCTGGGTGCTTGGCACAACCTCATCCCTGGTACCTGCTCGCTCCAAAACTCAGTTAAGTTGAAGGTACTGCTGTGCTTCAAGAGTGGGGGCTCACGTGGCCGGAGCAATAGCACAGTGGGGAGGGCGTTTGCCTTGCACGCGGCCGACCCGGGTTCGATTCCCAGCATCCCATAGGGTCCCCCGAGCACTGCCAGGGGTGATTCCTGAGTGCAGAGCCAGGAGGAACCCCTGAGAAGCGCCAGGTGTGACCCCGCCCCCCCAAAAAGCGTGGGGACTCGGGCTGGAGAGAGGGTGCAGTGGGAGGGCACTGGCTTTGCACACAGCCAACGTGGGTTCAATTCCCAGCACCTCAGGAGTGATCCCTGAGCACAGAGCCAGGAGTAAGCCCTGAGCATCGTCAGGTGTTCCCCCAAACAAACAAGAAAAAGTGGGGCATTTGGGCTGGAGAGGTAGTACAGGGGTTAAGGCACCTGATGCCCTGGGCTGACCTGGGTTCAATCCCCAGCACTGCATATGATCCCCTGAGCACCACCGGGAGTGATCCCTGAGCACAGAGCTAGGAGTAAGCCCTGAGTTCAGTCAGGCATGGCCCAAAACACTTCCCGAATAAAATTAAAATAGTAAGTGGGGAACTCAGGCTCATGGAGCCTGGTCTGTTCGGTGAAAGTCCCTTTCCTGCCACTGGCCCATCCTATCACTCAGATTTCTCTCTCCCGACGGTGGCGTCTTGCAGACCCTGTCAGTCAGTGAAGACTGGGTCAACCCCCAGCGGCCCCCGGCTGAGTGTCTGCACTGCTCCAAGCGTTTCCCTTCCCTCCCACTGTCTCCAGCTTCTCTACCCACAGGTGGGGTGGGTGAGACTCAGAGCAGTAACTTGTTCAAGACTGCAGAGAATGGCGGTGTTGCAGCCAAGATTGAAAACCATAGTCTAATGGTGGTAGCCATGGGATGTCCCACACAGTCTGATGGCAGTGGCCATGAGATGTCCCACAATCTGATGGCAGTGGCCATGGGATGTCTTACACAGTCTGACGGCGGTGGCCATGGGATGTCCCACACAGTCTGATGGCGGTGGCCATGGGATGTCCCACACAGTCTGATGGCGGTGGCCGTGGGATGTCCCACACAGTCTGATGGTGGTGGCCATGGGTGTCCCACACAGTCTGATGGCAGTGGCCATGGGATGTCCCACACAGTCTGATGGCAGTGGCCATGAGATGTCCCACAATCTGATGGCAGTGGCCATGGGATGTCCCACACAGTCTGACGGCAGTGGCCATGGGTGTCCCACACAGTCTGATGGCGGTGGCCATGGGATGTCCCACACAGTCTGATGGCGGTGGCCGTGGGATGTCCCACACAGTCTGATGGTGGTGGCCATGGGTGTCCCACACAGTCTGATGGCAGTGGCCATGGGATGTCCCACACAGTCTGATGGCAGTGGCCATGAGATGTCCCACAATCTGATGGCAGTGGCCATGGGATGTCCCACACAGTCTGACGGCGGTGGCCATGAGATGTCCCACACAGTCTGATGGCAGTGGCCATGGGATGTCCCACACAGTCTGATGGCAGTGGCCATGAGATGTCCCACAATCTGATGGCAGTGGCCATGGGATGTCCCACACAGTCTGACGGCAGTGGCCATGGGTGTCCCACACAGTCTGATGGCAGTGGCCATGGGATGTCCCACACAGTCTGACGGCAGTGGCCATGGGATGTCCCACACAGTCTGATGGCAGTGGCCATGGGTGTCCCACACAGTCTGATGGTGGTGGCCATGGGTGTCCCACACAGTCTGATGGCGGTGGCCGTGGGATGTCCCACACAGTCTGATGGCAGTGGCCATGGGATGTCCCACACAGTCTGACGGCAGTGGCCATGGGATGTCCCACACAGTCTGATGGCGGTGGCCGTGGGATGTCCCACACAGTCTGATGGTGGTGGCCATGGGTGTCCCACACAGTCTGATGGCGGTGGCCATGGGATGTCCCACACAGTCTGATGGCAGTGGCCGTGGGATGTCCCACACAGTCTGATGGTGGTGGCCATGGGATGTCCCACACAGTCTGATGGCGGTGGCCGTGGGATGTCCCACACAGTCTGATGGTGGTGGCCATGGGTGTCCCACACAGTCTGACGGCGGTGGCCGTGGGATGTCATTAAAATTTTCCAGTCCGGGGGCTGGAGTGAGGGGTGAGACTTATCTCCTGTGCAGCAGACCTGGGTTCATCCCTGGCATCCCGTACTTCCCCCAAGCACCGCCAGGAGTGATCCCTGAGGGCAGAGCCAGGAGTAAGCCCAGATCATGGTCGGTATGGTCTAAAAAAAAAAAACAAAAAAAACCCAAATTGAAAAATAAATAAAACTCTGATCTGGGACCAGAGGGCTGGAGTAGTCTCCCGCAATGTGTGGGCGCCTCCGGGTTGGTCCTCAGGTTCCCTCCCTGCCCCCCACCCCGCCCAGACATCTTTGGAAAAAAAAACCCGGACCCCGAACTGGGACTAGGCGGCGCTGGCATGTGTGGGTAGGCTCCTCAGATTCTCAAACCCACTGTGTGCCACCCAGTTTCCATAGCACATAGATGCGTGTATGTGTGTCCAGCCCGAGGACAGATGGACAGTGCCCTGAGCTGGCAGACGGGCTGGAGAGGCAGGCGGGTGCGCAGACCAAATCTGCAGACGCACAGACCGCTCTGGCTCTGCCGGGGTCTCCCGAGGGCCTGCTCCTGCCCCCCCTGGCTGAGGAGGAACTGTGAGGGTCAGTGACCCGCCCACGCGTCGCAGTGATGAGAAGCAGAGCCAGCTGCGTCCCAGGGCCCAGGCCCAGGGTCCGTCCGCAGGAAATGTGCAGTCACACCCGGCCGGGGCCTCAGGCCTGAAACGCTTCTCAGCTGAGACGCTCAGTGGCCGGGAGAGGGGTGTGTTCTGCTTACTGGGAACCCCCGTTGGCACTTGCCCTGGTCTCTGCTGGCGTTTGTGACGCTGTGCCCGTTTCTCTAGGGGTCACTTGGTGCTAAGGTTCACCGAGCACCCGGAGGGGAGCTGGTGCCGGCTCGGGCTGGATGGGGGGAAGGACCCGTGCAAAGCCGAGTGGGGGTCTGGGGTCGGAGGTGGTAACCTTAGCTGTGGGTTTGGGGGAGTTCTTCCTGACATGGAGGGTGCTGTACGGTCTTGCTGACACCCTGGATGGCGGGGGGCAGGGAGACACGGCAGGACATCCTGGTGCCTGTGAACCTCATCCCATGCGGACTGGGCACTGCGGGGGCAGCTGTGTGCCAGGGAGCGGCTGCACCCCACGCCTGGAGGGGCCTTGCAGTTGGGGGAGCTGAGAGCTTGGGCCTGGGTGAGCATGGGTAAGCGGGCTGTGCTCCCCCTCCTGAGGGCAGTGCTCCCGGCCTCTCTTTTGTCTGTCCCAGTGCTCTCTGGGCTCCAGGGCCTCCGTCTGGCCATGGGGCACTGACCCTCCCTCTTAGACACACCCACGGGGTAAGTGAGTAAGCGGGGGATGCCAGGGGGCATGAACTATAGGAGGGGCCCCCTAAGACAGGACTTGGGGTGATGAGGACTGTTCTCCTCCCCCTCCGCACCCCACCTCTGCTTGGGGGGGTGACCTGGGCAGCTTGAGCTCATGGCCGGCCTCGTTTCAGCGGCTGCCAAATCCCTGGAGGTGCTGACCCCCAATTGCAGGCTTGGGGTGCCTTTCTTCCTTCCTGTGACCCCCCCCAGAGGGTTTTCCTACCTCTCTGAGGCCAGACCCCCTCCCCCCAACCGAGGCGGGGAGTGAGACCCCCGGTGTGCCCCAGCTGCTGCCCTTGACCCCGTGGGGCCCAGAGCTGTCATTCGTGGGGGGAGGAGGGGACAGCACAGGGTGGAGCCAATTAGAAATGGTCCCCTAAAGGCCCCTGGTAAGGAAGGGGCCCCTGTCCAGAGCTCAAGCACCGGAGGGCTGCGCCCCTCCCCGCCCCTGCCCCCTCCGCCCGCCCTGCCGCGCCTCCAACCTCCACCCTGCAGAGGTGAGAGCCGGCAGGGGCCGTGATGTCACGGGCTCTGCTGATGTCACCGCCCCGGCCCTGTGACTTCACTTCTCGCCGGGCAGGAGGAGCCACAAGGAGGAGGAGGAGGAGGAGGAGGAGGAGGAGGAGGCTGAGAGCCGGGAAACTGCCCCCCTCCCTCCCTCCTCTCCCTCCCCCTTTTTCTCCCACCCCCCTCCTTCCTTCTCTCCTTCCTTCTCTCCTTCCTTCCCTTCTCCTTCCGTTCCCCGCCTGCTCCCGGGCCTCCCGGGGGCTGTCCCCGGGCGCGGGCGGGTCGGGGGTCCGGGCCAGGTGGCCGGCGGGATGCGGCCGCCCAGGTAAGGTGCGCGCGGCGGGCGCCGCTCCCTGCGGCCGGGAAAGTTTGCCGGGCGCGCGGGGCGGGCCCGCGGGGCGCTGCCTGCACGCGGCGGCGGCGGCCGGCGCGGGGGGCGCGTGGGGGGCGGCTGGCGGCGGCCGCGGGGGCCCCCATCAAAGGCCGCAGCTGCTCGAGTGGCGGCTGCAGCTTTGAAACTGCCATAAAGAGCGGAGGAGGGAGGGGCGCGGGGGACGGCGCGAGCGGTGCCCAGGAGGGTGGCCGGGGCGCGCGAGGGGCGCGCGGGGGGTGGGTGGGGGCGCGGCGCGGCCCGGGAGGGGCGGGGCGGGGAGGGCAGCACCCTCTGGGCTCAGGGTCCCAGAGGCCCGGTGCCCCCCCAGCCCCGGCCCCGCCGGCGCCTGCCCTCTGTCCCTTCGGGGCCACTTCGCATCCTGAGCCGGGCCCCCAGCAAATGTGGGTGCAAGAAGGGGCTGGAGGCAGGGCAGGGGAGAAAAGGGGGGAGCTGGCTGGCATTTCCTTCTCCAACCCCCCCCCCCCCATTATTTCCAGGCATTTTCTTCCACCTCCAACAGGCCATTTGTCAGCGGCGATGAGCTGGGACAAAGGCCGGGGGCAGCGGGTGGTCGCTGCAAGTTGGACCCTGGGCACGGCCACCGCCGCGGCTGCAGAGAAAGGCCAACAATTAGGCAGCCGGGCGCGGGCTGGGCTCATGCCGGCTGTCGAGGGAGCCGTCATTTTGTGTTAGCGTGTGTGTCTGAGCCGGGAGGAGGGAGAGCAGGAGAACGACAGGAGGAGGATTATGACATTGTGTTGTCTCTGTTTGTGGGAAATGCAAATTTGGCACCAGCCGCTTTCCCCGGGAGAAGCCCGGAGAGTAACGGGGGGCCAAGGCCAAGGCCCCAGCCGGGCGCCCGCGTGGGAGGGTCGGGCTTCCCCCCCTCCCTGTGTGTGTGTTCCTCCCCCCTTTCTCTCTGCCTGTGCTTCTTCCATTTATTTTTTACAGTGAAGTGCAGGAAGACAGACAGGCCGGCATGGCGGGAGGAGCTGGTTCTCCTCCTTCTCCCCGCGCTAACGGGAGACCCCCCCCCCCCCAGCAAACCCCTCCTCCCAGCCTTCACCCCGCGCTCCTTGGCAGCCCTCCTGCCTGGTCCCCGAGGACCTGCCCCACCTGCCCCACCAGGGCCACACGCTGTCCTGCCCTTAGCCTGGGTGGCCCGAGGTCACAGAAGGCGACATCCTCCTCCGGCTACTTCCCAAAGGGGTCTAGAGAGGAGTGGCCGGGGAAGGAAGCCCCCACGGGGGGCACTTGAGACATCTGTAAGGTCCCCACAAGGATGGCAAAGGCGTCTGCAACCTTGTACGCCAGCACCTTGCAGGAAGGGCCCCCGGGTGGGAGCGGGCGCCTGACCTGGGTCAGGGAAAGCCTGAGCGGCCCCCAGGCCAGCTCACACAGGTGGAGGTTGGTGTGGGTTTAGCTGCAGCACAGACAGACGCCCGTAGGAATAGATAGAGTTCAGAGTGGAGAGGGGCAGGGAGACCTGCCCTAGGGTGGAGGGTCTGGACTGGCGTGGGCGGGAGGCGTGGCCTGCTGCCCCCACCTCCTGACCGGCAGACCCTCTGAACTGTGACAGTCCTAACCCCCCCTTCCCAGACCTCCCTGCCTCTGCTTTTGCTGGAACAAGTCTTTCTGGACTTGATCTGCCTCCTCCAGGAAGCCTCCCTGACCCTCTGCCTAGATGCCTGTGACCTGCCTACCTCTTACCGCCTTCCCATGGTGCAGCCCGCCCTCTGATGCCCATCAGACCCTCCTTCAGGCACAAGGTGGGCATCTGTAGGTACCAGCCATCCAGCCATTGGCCGAGTACAGAGGAAATTGGTGCCTGGAGACCAGAGGGTAGGGCGCCAGATGGAAGCTAGAGAGAAGGGGTGAGGGCTCGCTCCCTTTGGACACCTGCTCCCCAAAGAGGTACCCCCCCAGAGACACACAACCTGCTGTGAGGGAACAATCCACAGTTTGCTGATGGGGTGAAATGTCTGCCCTGAGCTGGAGGAACCTCCCAGGGCTCAATGACCCCCAGTTCTGGCGCACAGCCCTGCGTGGGGACCCCTGGGTTCGACCCCCTCAGGACCGCTGGGAACCCCCCTTCCCCTGCCCCGTTTTCCCCCCCTCCCATGCATTGTCTTCCGGTCCTGAGCCCCTAAGCTAAACTGCAGTGGATGGGGGGATAAAAAGAGGTGCCTGCTTGGCTGCCTTTCGTCTGCAGCCCTGATGCCCACGGTGCCCGCTGCTAGTGGGCAGGGGAGGGCAGGTGACTCTTCTGTGCCTCCGTGGGTGGTCGCAGGCCCACTTTTGGGCTGGAGAAGCCGGGAGGACACACGGAAGCCACGTAGGTGCCTGTAAAGGGCCCCGCGCCTGGCCTGCTGGTCTGCAGTGCCCGCTCTTGCCACCCTCCCGATCCGACGGCCCCTGAGTGTTGGTGGCAAGTCAGGCCCCTGGGCATGTTTCCCACCCCCCCTCACCCCGTCATGTGACTTCCAGCCAGTTATCTGGTCTCTCAGAGCTGCGTGTTCAAAGGACGCAGTCCAGGAAGTGGTAACCTCTCCCCATAAGCGAGATGAAATCGGGGTGCCTGCACACAGCAGGGGCTCAGTGGCAGCAGGAGGCGGGGGGGGGGGGCGAGGAGGGTATGAGGGTGCTGGTTGTAACTTAGAAGGAAGTTCTTCTTGGGGTAGGCCCCCGTGTGTGCTCCCAGGGGCACTCATGAGGGACTTTCGGGAGGAGGTGGCGTTTGAAGGCTTTGAAGAGTAAATAGGAGTTTCGTTTGCCAGGCTGAGGGTTCATCTTCAGATGGGAAAGCAGCGACAGAGTGGCTGGAGCGATAGCACAGTGGGTAGGGCGTTTGCCTTGCACGCGCCGACCCGGGTTCGATTCCCAGCATCCCATATGGTCCCCCGAGCACTGCCAGGAGTAACTCCTGAGTGCAGAGTCAGGAGTAACCCCTGTGCAATGCCGGGTATGACCCACAGAGCAACAGCAGAGGTTCCCAGTGACTGAAGTGAGGGAAAGGGGGTGAGGACGGAGAGGAGCTGACGCGGTGACAGGCTGAGCGGTTCCCTGCCTTTTGGCTGGTGCAAACTTGCCTTCGGGGACCTTGCTGGCTCTTTGCTGGCTCTCCGGGACCCCACAGTTCTGTTCTTGCAGGCAGGGTTGGGGACAAGGGGAGCAGGCAGTTCTGAGACCAAACCCAGGTCTTGGCCGTGCTGGACATGTGCTCTGCCACTTGAGTCGCGGTCACCTGGGCCTGGGACGGTATCACCGGGTGGCAGAAACTGCCCAATGCCAGCCGAGTGTGGGTTCAGGGGGCAGCAATCCATCCTGGCACCCCAGGTGATCGGAAGCTGCTGCCAGCGGCCAGGGAGGCTACGCTCAGCCTCACTGTCCCCTGCTGAGACAGCAGTGGGCACCCCCCTGGCCCTGCCGTTTGCGAGCTGTGGGACGCCAGGCAAGAGGCCTGGCCTCTCTGAGGTGATAACTGAAATTGCAGGGCGGAGGGAACGGTGCCAGGAGGTGGTTCTCACTGCGTAATCGCCCACTAGCTGCTGGGGGCATATGACGCATGTCAGCACTTGTCAGCTTGTCGTGAAGCGAGGCGCATGTCCAAGAACAGAGGCTCAAACTCCTGGCGGTTGGCTCGGAACCTCAGTTTCCCTTGCTGTGAAATGGGGAGAGTGACCCTGCTTGGTGTCCCAGCTCACACTGCCAAGCCCTCCCTTGAAGTTAGGCTCTGCTTGGGGGGGGGGTGAGGGATAGGGGGTGGGGGGCAAGGAGCCAGCTCCCCCCCTACCCTGCATACCACGGAGGGGGAGGGAGGGCCGTGTCCTAGAAGCCGACTGGGCAGAGCCCTGGAGATCCGATGTTTTCCAGCGACGTTAAACTTGGTAGAGTGACCCAGGCCAGATGGAACTGCAGCCGGGGAGAGAGGAAAGGCCAGAGAGGTCATGGTCAGGGGACACCCCTCAGAGATGTTACACTAGATCTCTTGGTAGGACAGAACTCCCCGCAGCCCGCCTAAAATAGGCCACGCCCACTTCCGAAGCGGCCACGCCCCCACGGGAACCTGGTGTGTTGGGGGGAGGTACTAGCTGGTAGGGGAAGAAGACCCCCACAGCATGGGCGATGAAGAGGAAGAGGCTCAGGGCTGCTGTTATCCTAGCGTCCTAGAGGACGCCTGGGGCGCTTGCACGGAGAAAGCCAAGTCCCGGGTTCGAAAACTGGCGGGTTAAAAAAAAAAAAAGAAAACTGGCGGGTTAACGGACCTGGGACACCCCTCACAAGGGCCAAGTCCCCTTCCTGCCGCCGGGCCTGGTGCTGTCACCTGTTCCCCCGGCCCCCAGCATCCCTGTCTGCTGCAGGGGGACTGATGCCCCCCTCCCCACCTGGCGGCCTCTTCCCCTGGACAGCTGCCACGGAGGTGTGAGTGGGCAGGAGCTCATTGATTTTTCCAGAAAGGACGCTTACTTTCCTGAGCCATCAGCTTTGAAGAGCGAGCTGCTGACTGGCCTTCCTGCCGCCCTCCTGCACCTCGGCTGTGCCGGGGAGGCGTCCCCCCAACACCCAGCACCTCCTTGTTCTCGGGGAGCGTCCAGGCGCCTAGGGATATGCCTGGCTGTGAGGCAGTGGCGCGGGGCGTGGGGGGGGGGGGGCGGCGGCAGGTGGTGGCTTTACTGCTTTTTTTTTTCTTTTTCGGCGATGCACAGGGGTTCCTCCTGGCTCATGCACTCAGGAATCACTCCTGGCGGTGCTTGGGGGGACCCTATGGGATGCTGGGAATCGAACCCAGGTCGGCCACGTGCCAGGCCAATGCCCTCCCTGCTGGACTCTCACTTCAGCCCCTTACTGCCTTTTTATCCCCCAGCACACACATTAGGTCACACGCTGGCTGTGTCATGTTGGGGTGTGTCACAGGCGCCTCGCTGCTTGTTCCTGGGACAGTGGACTCCCAAGGTGGGCAGGGCAGGGACCAGTGTGTGTGCAGGACACTGGCGCAAGGGTCCGCGGCTTCTGGGTGATGTCAGTGCCTGGTGTCCGTGTTCCAGACTGCAAAGCCAAGGGCTCGTGTCACCTTGGGGTCCCCTTCCAGGTTTACAGCCTGTCAAAACTGGGAGCTTAGACATGAGGCAGGGCAGGTAGAAAGGACCCTGGGGTGGGCACTGAAGCTGGGTTACAGGATGAGGTGTCAGGGGCTGGTGCGTCTGTGCGGCCGAGAAGACACCCCGAGAGGGGTAGTCCCGGCGGGTGGGCGGAGGGGCGTTCCTCAGCCAGCACCCACTTGGCTGGGACATTCCTGCACCCTTTCCGCAGCCAGGATGTGGGAGACGAGGGTTCTGCGTGGGACGGACTCCCCCAGCTCTGCCGCGTTCTGGGCTTTGGGTTCCGCACCTGTGATTGGGAGCACGGGGCTCACCCCAATGAATGCGGGGTGCTGCCGGAATGTTCTCCATTGTTAGCCTCTCTGTCAGCTGCTCCACCCCCCCCCCCGCACTCAGAGTTGTTGAAATGCCCTTGAGGTGATGGCCACAGCCCCCCAACCAAGGGGCTTGTTCCTGGGGCTCCCCCTTCCCTCCGGCCCCCCGGGTGGGGTGTGCGTACAGGAGTGGAAATGGGGTGCAGTCTGCCAGAGAGAGAACCGTGTGTTGGCTCCCACTGCTGGCCTGACAGACAACTGATGAAATATGTCACTTTCAAACCTTTGCAGAAAGAAAATTCTGGAAAGCGTTTCTTAACCCCATGGGGGCTGTAAGTCCTCTGAGCTGTTAGCGGGTTCCAATCTCGGCTTGGCCACAACTAGGCCAGGGATGCTCCGTGCCCGGGCCTCAGTTTCCTCGTCTGTAAGGCAGGGCAGCGGCGGCTGAGCCCGCAGTGCTCTTGGGCTTCTGTTGCGGGGGGGAGGGGGAGGTTTCCGCCGCTGGTCCCTGGCAGACTTGGGGTGTGCAGAACTGCTTTGGAGGGGACCCCCCCACCCCCAGCCAGAGTCTCACTAAAACCCTTGACTTTTGTGATTTCCAGAGAACGTGGAAGACCCCTCAGGCAGCCTGGCCCCTCCCGGGGGAGATGCTGGTAAGTGCTCTGTCTGTGACGTTCATCCCATAGATTTTGGGGGGGCACTCCATCTGTTGTTGGGATGTTGTGTGTGGGGGTCTGCCCTGCCTGGAGAGTTGGTGCGGGAGGGGTTCCTGGCCTCTGCACCTCCAAAGGGCCCGGGCTGACTGGCTGGTCTAATTGAAGCGAATCCTGTGGCTTCTGCTTTCTCAGCAGTTTCCTGCCCCTCCCTGCTCCCTCCTGCCCCAGGGCCTTTGCTCCTGCCGCACCCCCTCCAATTTCCTCACCTGGTTCCTTCTCCCTTCAGCTCTCGGCTCCTGGGTCTCAGGCCCCTTTCTGTCCTGTGTGCACCTGTCACAGGCTCCTCCTCCTAGCACATGTCATTGTTGCGATCGCTGGTTACTTAGGCTTCCTCCTCCTGGCTCTGCACTCAGGGATCACTTCTGGCCAGCTCAGGGGTGCCAGGGATCAAACCAGTCAGCCCGCGTGCAAGGCCAGCACCCTCCCCCCTCTACTATCGCTCAGGCCTCTTGTTCCCTCTGAAACCCCGTGGGACCCTAAGCTCCGTGACCACGGGCCCCCCACCCCCACCGCGGGGGGGAGTGGCCGGCCCGTGACTGGGGCCAGCGTTTGTGAGTGGACTTATGATGAGCATGAAGGTAAGGCTTCGTGAAGGCGGGGAGTTTGGGTGACACTCCAAAGAAGCTGTGACCTCTGGGCGCAGGAAGAGGGAAGCGCTTCCAGTCCGGAGCAAGGGACAGGCGAGGTCTGGTCACCAGGCAGGGGGGCATGGGGGCAGCTGGAAAGGAGAGGAGGACCTGGGGACCTTGAGGGAGGGGTCCAGGGAGGAGTGCCATCACAGCTGGCCTTTTTTTTTTTTTGCTTTTTGGGTCACACCTGGCGATGCACAGGGGTTCCTCCTGGCCCTGCACTCAGGAATGACTCCTGGCGGTGCTCGGGGGACCCTATGGGATGCTGGGAATCGAACCTGGGTTGGCCGCGTGCAAGGCAAACGCCCTCCCCGCTGTGCTATCGCTCCTGCCCTCCACAGCTGGCTTTAAAGGAGGCAGCGGTTCGGAGGTGGAGGAGCAGAGTCAGCCTGGTAGGGGCCCCAAGGGGAAGTGACTACCCCCCCCCCCGCCACACACACACACACACACACACACACACACACACACACAACTGGTGTGGCCGCTTCCAGAACATGCTGGTGCTTTCCAGGCGCCCGAGAATCCTGGCTGGGGGTCCAGCCTGGGGCCAAGGAGCAGAAACTTGGCCCCAAGCCCAGAGCCATGCCCCTACCAGGGTGGCTGCCGCAGATGCTAGAGGAGCCTGGACTCCCGGGCGGAGGGGGGCAGGTGAGCCCCTGGCCTGGCACCAGCTGCGCCTGCGTGGGCAGGGCCGCCAGGACAGGGATGGTTCTGAGCGGGGCGCAGGCCACTCCCGAGGCAGCAGCCGCGTTCGGCTCTGCGGTTTACATTCTTCGCAGGGAGCTTGGGTTTCAGGCTGAGAATGAAGAGCGTGTCAACAGCACAGGATGGAACAAAGTCTTTTCCCAGCATGCCTCAGCGTGCGGCGCGGCCTTCCCGCCGAGCCCGGCACTGGCAGGGCGAAAGTCCTGAGCTTTCAAGCAGGAATAATCCCCCACGGAACGGACCCTCCCCGTTGTTCCTCCCGAGGAGACGGCCCGCTCGCAGCCCTTCTGGCCCCCGTTCACATCCCAGCTCGGCCCTCTTCTCAGCCGCCCTGTGCCTCAGTTTCCTCATCTGCACAATAAGCGCCCGTGGGAGTCCCCACCTCAGATTGCTGCTGTGAGGATTAAGCCAGCCACCGTGGTGGAGGGTGTGTGTGTATGTGTGTGTGTGTGTGTGTGTGTGTGTGTGTGTATGTGCGCACGCGTGCTCTTGGATCATGTCTTTGTCACTGCCTGGTCACTACCAAATGTCCTGTCATCTCGTCTTCACCTTCGCACTTCCTTGTGCCATGAACTGAGTGACCGGTGGAATCCGGAGACCGAGTTCAAATTCCTGCCGACTGCTAGCTGTGTGACCTCAAGCGAGCGTCTTACCCTCTCCGCGCGCCCATTTTCCTGGTGCTGTCCCCTGAAGAGGAGAAATCCCGGAGGGGTTGTTCGGAGGAGTGAGTGGGGCTGCCCAGGTAAGGGGCTTGACTTCCTGGGGACAGACCACTAGCTCCTCCTCTCGTCCACGCCAGTTTCCAGACCCAGATGTGGGGCCCCCGGACAGTTTCTGAAGGACGTGCCTCAGTGTGACCAGGCTGGACTCCGGCTCTGGGGCCTGTGCTAGGCCGGCATGCCACGGGCTGCCCAGAGGTTGCCCCACGAGGTGCCGAGGGGGCAGAGGGTGAGCGCCCGGAGGCGTGGGGCTCCCAGTCTCCAGACACCCCGCTGCGGCCCCCCGCGCCCCCACCTAGGACCGGCGGGCTGCACAGTGGCGTGGGGTGCAGTGACCATGAGGTGCCCGATCTCCTGCGCCTGTCGCGGAGAGGCTGGTGCTGGCCTTGTGTGTGCACCCTGCGCCCGCTGGCCATCAGCAGCTCGTACCCCGTGTTTGTGGGCTACCAGGGAGCACAGCAGTCGAGAATCCAGCCGCTACGGAACACTGGGTTCAACAAGCCCCCACCTGGCCTCTTCCCAGCTGCGTGACTCGGGACAAGTTACTTACATGCTCTGTGCCTCAGTGGCCCCATCTGGAAGGTGGGCGTGATGACCGGAGCCGCCCCTGTGCCCACCTGTTCGCCTTGACGTGGATTCCTCTGGGCTGGCTCATCATTGACGGACATTTGCGCTGAAAGGGCCCTGGGGTGGGAGAGTGGGGAGGGGGTACATGTGGCCCAGAGTGACCTCGGGCGCCACAGCTGGTGTCCCGGAGGCAGTTCCCCGAGCAGAGAGCCCGTGACACGAATCCACGGCCGGTGTGCAGTGGGGACAGGATCCTGCCCTCCTGTCTGTCTCCTGCCCTCCCCGCACCTTGGGCACCCAGGGCTCTGCCTCGACCCCCTTGTACCCCCTTGGCCTTTGAGGTGGTCCTGAGCTTGTCCAGGAACGAAGGAAGGATCCGGTCACCCTGCTGGCCATGCTCTTGGATCAGACTTTTATTTATTTATTTATTTATTTTTTGCTTTTTGGGTCACACCTCTCTGTCTGTAGTGGAGAGGCTGGTGCTAGCCTTGAGTGTACACCCTGTGTCCGGTGGCCGTCAGCAGCACGTACCCTGTGTTTGTGGGGTGCCAGGGAGCCCAGCAGTTGAGAATCCAGCCACTGCGGAACACTGGAATTACTCCTGGCGGAGCATGGGGGACTTTATGGGATGCTGGGATCAGACTTTTTTTTTTTTTTTTGCTTTTTTGGGTCATACCCAGCGATGCACAGGGGTTACTCCAGGCTCATGAACTCAGGAATGACTCCTGGCAGAGCTCGGGGGACCCTATGGGATGCTGGGAATTGAACCCTGGTTGGCCGCGTGCAAGGCAAACGCCCTCCCTGCTGTGCTGTGCTCCTGGTACCCCTCCACTTGGGAAAGTGGCAGTGCCTCGCCAGGATGCTGCAGGGTGGGTCCCTGCTCTGAGCTCTGAGCTGAGGCGCGGCGGCCATACTGGGGAGAGTCAGCAAGAGTCACCCCCTGCAGAGAGCAGAGCCGGGCTGGATGCCTGCTCCATCCATCAGGGGGAGGGGGACACGGCGGCTTCCCCCCCCCCCCCCACCTGGCTCCGTCCACAGTCTCTGGTCTGCCTCCTGGGACCCGGGTGCCTCCATCCATCCGGTGCTGACAGATGGTGGCAGGGCCAGTGACCTAGAGGCAGAAGACGCCGTTTGTAAATGCCCGAGTGGCCAGGGCGCCTGGAGGAGGCAGCTGAGGAGCCTGAAAGGAAGGGAGTGACACGGGGTTTCCAGAAGCCGCCCCGAGCTGGGGACAGGGAAGGTGTCCAGTGAGCTTCTGGAACTGAGAGCCAGTGGACGGGGTTAGGAGAGGGAGAACAGGACGCCCCCTGGGTCTCCTGCCCGCTCCTCAGGGCAGGAGGGGAAACCGGGTTCTTGGGGCAGACGCAGAGGGAACAAGAGGTCGGAGGTGGCCGAGAATGTGAGAATGGACAGGGGACTCCACCCCCTGAGCCTTGGGGCCTGCGCTCATGTCACGGCTCCCCAGAACCGTGCCTGGTACTGTGCTCACATCATTAGCTGTTTCAATTCTCAAAACCTCATTAGATTTCCACAACATAGAGAAAAATTTTTTTTTTTTTTGCTTTTTTTGCTTTTTGGATCACACCCGGAGATGCTCGGGGGTTACTCCTGACTCATGCACTCAGGAATCACTCCTGGTGATGCTCGGGGGGCCCTATGGGATGCTGGGAATTGAACTCGGGTCGTCCACGTGCGAGGCAAACGCCCTACCTGCTGTAGGCTGTGCTATTGCTTCAGCCTTGAGAAATCTTTTTGGGCCCCCCCCCCCTTTTTTTTTTGCTTTTTGGGTCGACGAATAACAGGATGGTTGTGATTGATTGTGATTGTGGTTTTTGGGTCACGCCCGGCGATGCACAGGGGTTACTCCTGGCTCTGCACTCAGGAATTACCCCTGGCAGTGCTCAGGGAACCATATGAGATTCTGGGAATCGAACCCGGGTTGGCCGCGTGCAAGGCAAAACACCCTACCCACTGTGCTATTGCTCCAGCCCTTTTTGTTCCCTTTTTTAGGAAACTTTTTTTGTTTGTTTGGTTGGTTGGTTTGGTGTGGTTTGGAGTCACACCCCACAGTACTGGGGGCTACTTTTCGTGGTGTTCGGGAGGGGGGAGTGCTTTGCCATGGTATGAACGGGGTCCCGCATACACTCCAGCCCTTCAGTCATCTCCCTGGTCCCTGCCCCCATTTTCCAGTGGGGAAACCCAGGTTCAGAGAGGTGAATTGACTCGCCCGAGGCTGCACAGCACAAGAGTAACCCAGATCCATCTCTTGGCCATGACGTCTGCGTCAGGTCTCTGAGTGCACTCAGAGAATGAATGTAGCAGCCACGGGATGAAGAGGCCCAGGCCGGCCTGGCCCTAGGGCCTGGGGCTGTTTCCAAGTTCCACTGGGCAGTGTTCCACCGGGCCCCAAAGGGATGGGGACAGGACAGGAGAGGAACAGCCAGAGGCCAGGCCCCACTGGCACCCTGTCCCTTCTGAAGGGACCCTGCATAGCTCGTGTCCTAGTTTGACACCCAAGGGAGCTGAGGAATCTGGGAGAGGAAAGGAGGGGCGAGGGGGGCTGGGAGGCTTTTAGGAACAGGCTTCTCCCCTGCCCACCATTTTTTTCTTGGTGTTTGGGCCACTGCTGGTGATGCTCAGGGGTTCCTCCTGGCTCAGGAATGACTCCTGGCGGGGCTGGGGGGACCCTATGGGATGGCGGGGATTGAACCCGAGTTGGCTGCGTGCAAGGCAAGTGCCCCACCTGCTGTACTGTCTCTCCAGCCCCTCTTTTCCCCTACGAGTGCTCTACACAGAAAAAAAACTGAGGGTACCTCAGCACCCTGACTTCAGGAAGCTCCCCCAGCATCCTTCCTCATCTGTCCAGACAACCTGGGACTGTGTCTAGGGGATCCCCCGCCCCCCCGTCCCTGTGTGACCCAGAGCACATGGCATTTGTTTGTGTGCTTGTTTTGGGGTGGGGCTCAGGGGTCACTCCAGGTTCTGCACTCAGGGATCACCTTTGGTGGACGCTCCAGGGGAGTCCAAATAGGGTCCTGGGGATCCAACCGGGCTGACACCAGCTCCTTCCGGCCTTAGTGCTCACGTCTCACTCCTGCACTCTCTCTCTCTGGCCCCCATCTTTTTTTTTCTTTTTGGGTCACACCCAGCAATGCACAGGGGTTGACTCATGCACTCAGGAATTACTCTTGGCCGTGCTCGGGGGAGACCCTATGGGATGCTGGGAATCGAACCCAGGTCGGCCACCTGCAAGGCAAATGCCCTATCCACTGTGCTATCACTCCAACCCCTCGGCCCCCATCTTTTAAAGGTCTCGGTGCCAAAGAATTTGAAAAGGAAACTCTCAGAACAATGGGAACGGCCAGCGGGTAGGGCCTGGCAGCCCGCTCCCTCTGCCCCGGAAGAGCCCAGCCCTGCCTGGCATGCAGAAGGTGTTGGGGAGTTCAGGAATATAACGTCCAAGAATAGCCCTGACCCACTTTGGTGCCAGCCCCTACTTTGGGAGGTGGGACAGAAGCCAGGAGGTATGCAGCCTCTTGGGGTGCCAGAGCTCAGTACCCCCCAGCCCCCCACACCACACACACACTCCAGACCCTGCCTTCTGTGGGTCCCTTTCCTGGGGCTCAGGTTGCTCCAGCCTGCACGCCTTGGGTGGCCCCAGGCAAGGTGAGTGAAGTCTCTGGCTTGTGGGTGAGAGGCAAAGGGGTAGGGGCTGGCCCAGGGGAGTAGCACTGTGTGCCTCAAACTTACCCAGAGCATTGCCCTGGGCCACACCTGGTTCCTATCAGCCGCCACCTGCTGTGCAGAGCAAACCTCCAATGGCAGCTGGCTTTCCAGTAGAGCCACTGCAAGGGAAGGGAGCCACACGCTGTCCCAATATTTAGAATAGACAGCAGCCTACGGGACTGGTCCAAACACGCCTTGCCATTTTACGAGGGGGAAACCGAGGCCCTGAGTGGGGAGGGAATTTGGCGAACGGGCGTATCAGGGGCCAGATCACAGGCACTCTCGACTCAGCCCTGCCTTCGCCGGGACCTCGCTTTTGTCAGGGGGTGGCGGGGTGCCACAGGGCACATCTCCTTGGGGCTTCTACAGCTGAGATTCTAAAAGGGGGGAAACAAATCAAGCCATATCTTTGCTGCATAAAACATGCATGAGGTTTGCAAAGTCAGTCTGGGAATAGCCAGAGACTTGGCATTGCAAATCCACCTTCGCTCCCTATTAACCCAGAGCCAGGGTGGGGCTTCTGCAGCATTTAGTGCCCCTGCAGGTGAAGACCTTGGCACTGGAGCGGCTGGTGTGTGTGTGTGTGTGTGTGTGTGTGTGTGGAGGGGGGGCTATTCAATGCTCTAGAACATTTACCGCTTGGACCTCCCTCCCCCTCCACGACGATGAGCAGCACTGTGCACGCGATTTTGTGGGTCTCCTCCCCGCCCCCACCCTTGCTTTCACTGCGGAGGAAACTGAGGCTCCAGAGGGCAGCCAGGAACGCCGGTGCAGAGGGCGGAGGCAGCAAGGGAACTGGGCGCTGAGCCCGGGCCAAGCCGTCCCCCACGCCAAGACCCGCGGAGCAGGTTACCCCGGAGGGAGCCGTGCCCACACCCGCAGGTGCCCCGGGCGGCTCCGGGCAACTCCGGGGAGAGAGCCGGGGGGCCAGCAAGTGCCCCCGAAGTTGGCTCGCGGCCACTCCCGGGGCGGCCCGGAGCTGCGGGCCGGGGAGGCCCCGGGCGGGGCGGGGCGGGGCGGGGCGGGGCGCGCAGGCCCGGACCCCCGCGCCGCCGCCGCCGCCGCCGCCGCCGCCGCACGCGGGTGGGCACGCGCGCGCCCGCCCGCCCGCCCGCGCGCCCGCGCGCCCGCCGGCCCCGCCCCCGAGGCCCCGCCCCCGCCGCGCGCCCCGCCCCGCGCGCCCGCCCGCCCGCCCGCGCGCGCCGGCCCCGGCGCCTCCCCATTGGCCGCGCGCCGTCACCTGACGCTCTGTTATTTCCTGTGTGTGGGGAGAATGGAGAGAAAAAACCCCGAGCCCAGCCGCCGTCGGCCCCTGCCAGGCGGCCGCGGCCTCCGCCGGGGGAGCCCGGCCTGAGGCGCGCCGAGCGGGGAGCGAGCGCGCGGCCGGAGCGAGCCTCGAGGGGCCGCGGCCCCGGCCCGCCCCGCCCCGCCGCCGGCCCGAGCTGGAGGCGGCGGACGCTCCCCCGCCCCCACCCCGCGCCGCCGCCGCCGCCGCCGCCTCCCCGCCCGCCCCCCGGCCCAGGCCGCGGGACCGGGCGGGGGGCTCCCGCAGGTAACCGCCGCCGGGCCGCGCGGGGGTCGCGGGGGTCGCGGGCGGGCGGGAGGGGCGCCGCCGCCGCCGCTGAGGGGAGCCGCTCGGCCCGGGCGTGCGCGCCTCGCGGGCGGCCGGGCCTGGGCGGGCGCCGCTGAGGGGGCCCGGGGGTGGGGGGCGCCGCGGGGGGGGGCGTCCGGGCGCTCGCGCGGGGCTGGGGGCTCGGCCGGGGGGCAGCGCCGCGGCCGCCGGCGCCGCCAACACCTGATGCCATGTGGACGCGGCGGCCGGGGGGCGCGGGGACGGCGCGCGCACACGCGGCCCCGGCGTGGGGGTGGGGGGGCGCGCGCTCCGGGGCGGCCCGCGGGCGCGGGTGGGCGCCCGGGGGGCACGGGGGGTGGCGCCGGCCCGCGAGTGGCCCAAGCCGGCCCCGGCCCGCTCCGGCCGCGGCGGGCGCGGGGACGGGAGTGGGATTTAGGGAGTGGGGGGGTGTGGGGGCGCCTGCCTGGGCCTGTGGGTGGGGATTTTTGTCTTTTCTTGATTTTTTAATTTTTTAAATTTTTTTTTTTTTTTTTTTTTTGGCGTGTGCGTGTGTGCGGTTTCGCCTGCCTCCAAGGCAGCCCTTTGGCTGGTCCCGAGGGGACGGGTCCGAATCGGGATCTTCTTCCCCACCACCTCTCGGTTCCCCCTGCTTGGGTTATTTATTTATTTTTTTTTACATTTTTTAAAAATTTTTTTACACCCCCCCCCCCCCCTTTTCCCTTCTTCCTCCAAGACGAGATGACTCTGGCAACTGCTGTAAAATGGATGGAATTTTCGAGCCATTATCTAGCAGGCAGATCTTTGGATGATAATTGGACCCTTATGTTAACAGCCTCAGTGAAGAGTTTTCTGAAACATCCTACGTGGGGTGGCGGCGCTCTCTGCCTCCTCGATGATGGGGTGCTCCAGCCTCACAGGGGGACCTGGAACCCGCTGGCAGCTCGGTATCCCCCCCACCCAATAAATGACCCAGGGGACTGACCGGCCCTGGCCCCCAGTGCCACCCGCGTGGGTCACTGCAGGGCCGGGTGCGTCGCTGCTTCTGCCGCCGCCTCTCCCTCCTGCTCAGTACTTTTGTTTCCGCCGTGGGCATCTTTCCAGGGAAAGGCAGCCCTACCTGCCCCGGCTTCTCCGAGCCTGTCTCCCCTGGGACTTGCCAGCCCCTGCCTGCAGGAGCGCATCCGCTGGGTCAGGGGCTGGCTGTCTGGGCTTTCCTCAGCCCCCCTCCTCTCCTCCCGGTGCTGCTGGGTGCCTCTTTGGAGTGGACCCACTCCAGGCGGTGCAGAATGTCCCTTGAACTTTTTTTTTTTTGCTTGCTTTTTGGGTCACACCCGGTGATGCACAGGGGTTACTCCCGGCTCATGCACTCAGGAGTTACTCCTGGCGGTGCTCAGGGGACCATATGGGATGCTGGGAATCGAACCCTGGTCGGCCACGTGCATGGCAAACGCCCTGCCCGCTGTGCTATCACTCCAGCCACCCCCCGCCCCCCAACTTTCTTTTGTCTTTTCAAGAGAAGTTATCAGAGGCAAACGTTTCAGCGGGTTATGCCCCGCTGGGCGCTGTGCAAAGGGCTGTGTGGTGTTGACTTCAAGGGCTTCGGAGGTGCCACCATGCTGGGCGTCATGGAGGGTTCTTACTTACAGTTCTTTCGAGGGGAGATTTGGCAGCGGTTGGCTAGCTTGAAAGTCACAGCTCCGGTACTCAGGGTAGGGGTAAGGTAAATTCTAGAGTCTCTCCTGCGGAAGGCAGTGCTAGTGGAATTAACTGTCACCTCAGGGTGCACTAATTATTTGCATCCCCAATTTATTCCTTAATGGCAGTGGAATGCATCCTCTCAGATGCTGAAGCACCCCAATTAGTTGCACTGAATTTATGGAGTGTGAGGGCCTTAGGCCATGCTTTGACTCAGAGATCCTCCCTACCAGCCCCTGGAGTGGGTTTGTTTATCCTGAGTGCTTGGGGGACATGGGACCCGTTGTGGTGTAAGCTGTCTTTTTAGACCAGTTTTAAAGTTCACCCTCTATAAACACAATTTCAGAAAGGCTTTCAGCACTGGGAGGGCTGCTTAGAATGTTGGCTTGGAAGAGGGACTGGTAGAAATTTTCTTGGATTCTTACCAGGGCTTACACATCCGTAGACACTGTTATACAAATGTACAGGTAAATTTTTTTTTTTTTTGAGTTTCCCAAATCTTAGCGGTTTATGTTGGTATCTGAATTATCTATTTGGTATGAGATACAATTTTTTAAAATTTACAAAGGTTGATATTTTATGATTTGGAGGGCAGGTTTGGTCTACACCATGCAGTGCTCAAGGCTTACTCCTGGCTCTGTGCTCAGGGATCACTCCTGGCGGTACTCAGGGGACCATATGTGGTGCCAGGGATAGGAACCAGGGTAGCAGCTACCACAGCCAATTGCGAAGCAAGTGTCCTACCTTGGCATCCCTTGGGATGAAATTCTAAAAAAAAACCCTGGGTACTTGGATTGTAAACAGTATGACATTCGTGTGTTTTTGTCTTTATAAGGGAAAAATGTAGAAACTTTCTGTTCTACAGAGGTAATTTGTGAGTGTCTACGTGAGAGAATGTCAGGGTGAAAAGATGGGAATTTTGTGAGAGGCTTCTAATGGATTTGTGGAGTATAATTGGACTCACACCTCTTGGATAAAGACATTAGAGTTGGGGAGTTCAACCTTCTTAGGATAGATAGGAAACAATGTGGACCCTTAAATCCTGTAGGGTAAGTTCTAGTCGAGGTATTTTAACCAGCCTTATAAAATCTACCCTGGAGATCTGAGAGCTGTATGACTGGCTCCCTTTTTCCTGAGAGGACCTAGAGGTGGTGAGGGTCAGGGCTTGGGCATGACCCTCTTTCCCTGAACTCCAAAAGCTTTACTAGGCCCCTTATAACCCGCTGCCTGCTCATGGCACAGATCATTGGTATGGCCTTGGAGCCCATATTCCCTGCTGTGCTGCTCCCACTAGCCCTCTCTTTCTTTCCCCTTTCTAAGTGTTAGTGCACTTGAGCTCTGGATTCAGTAAAGCACTGGAAAGCATTTTTTGGGAAAGCTCTACCACGTGATTTAGTGGCCCCAGGAGTTTTCTTCACTTTCCCCATACTTGACAGCTTTGCTGGTGCACTTAAGATTCAATCTAAAAGTTTCTCCTTCAGACCAGTGCTGCCATATCAGCTCATAGAGTGCTGGCATATGTAAGGCCCCATCTGTGTCCGGCTGGACAGTGCTTGGATCATTATCTAATGGCCGTTCTCAGTTTGACCAGATGCACACGATAGAGAGGGAAGATAAACTAGAAAGTGAGTTATTGGTAGGCCTGCGACTTTTGTTGTTTGATGCTTCATTGAAGGGAAGTTAAGAAAGAGAAACTTTTCTGGACACTGGGGAGATACTTCTGTTACTAACGTGTACCTGTAAATTCTGTAGGGAAGAGGGGAAGTTCCTTGGCATACTTGAGTGTGCCAAGTGTACATACATGAGATCGGAAGAGGACTTTGGCTTTTGAGCCCGACATCCCAGAATGTGGATGAAGGTCCTATGTGTGATTTGATTCCCACAGGCGTTGGAAGGGGTTGGGAAGGACAGGGGGAGAAGGAGCCTGCTTTGTAGACATCCTGCATCTGTCGGCGGGCCGAGCACTGGGAGGGGGATGAGAAGGTCGCGTGGAATGACTCCGATTGCTCCTTCACAGTGGTCATGGGGATGTCCCTGCGTCTGAAACTTTTTCTGCCAGCTGGGCAGTCAGACTTTATCTGTGGGGTGGATGAACCGGCATTAAACAAAGTAAACAATTTGCTTTGGCCCTGAGCATTTTGAGACGTTAATCCAAAGACGAGAAGTGGGTTGATTGAAGTCTTCCCTCTGTTTATATATTTGTATGTTGTGAATGAGGACCTGGCTGAAAAGCGCTTCAAAGGGATCCCTAGTGCCACGTCAACGGGGAGAAAGAGGAACGTTGTCTGTTGTTTTTCATGTAAAAACAGGTAGAGATGTGCTATCATGCAGTCTTCCGCCAGCGTCATGATGAGGACCCTGCCATGTCACTGCCAGCTGTCCTAGTGTTCTCTGCCGGGGATTGAGGAGTGGACAGAGGGGGCGGCTAACGTACTAACATAGTTTGGGAAAAAAGCTTGTGTAGTTCCAACCTCAAGAAATGAAGGGGAAGGCTTTCTGCTTCTTGAAAGCAGAGTATGAACAGCGGAGATTCCACCACTGTAACTTCACGAAGTCGTGTGGTGCTGGTTTCCAGACACCACTGGCTTCTCTCCTCCTGACTGTGTCTTGGTCCAGATTGGAGGGTACCGTGGAACCAGGTGATGCATTTAGCACTCACTGTGAGTTTTTTTTTTTCCCTTTTTGGGTCATACTCGGCAATGCTCAGGGGTTACTCCTGGCTCTGCACTCAGGAATTACTCCTGATGGTGCTTGGGGGACCCTCTGGGATGCTGGGGATCGAACCCAGGTTGGCCGTGTGCAAGGCAAACTCCCTACCTGCTGTGCTGTCGCTCCGGCCCCGCTGTGAGGTTTAGATCTTTAAATGTAGGAGAAATTCCTGATATGCCGTCAAAATAGAGTTCTAGATTTCGAGAAAGCGGAGGTTCCAGCAGTCTTTAGTTGTTTTACCCCCAGATCTCCATGTCAGGGAAGCCCACTTTCACTTCTGCTCTGCCAGTGTGGGACGGGGGCGTGAAGGTGTACTTCAGGAACCCAGCGCTCGGGGACAGGGCTGTTTGCCTGCTTTGTGCTCTGGGGGACCAGTTCCCTGGGGACACAGAGCTAGCATCCTTTTTGTCGGCAGTGCGAGAGGGTAGAAAGTTCTGAGGGGCACGTTGTGGCAGCGAGGAGGAGGAAGTGGGCCTTGGTCTTCTGGCTCCATCTCTTGTTGTCAGTGACCTTGGGCACTTTGCCCGCATCACAGTTTCCTCAGCTCTAAAATGGAGATTGGCCCGAGAAAAGGAACTGAACCTGGGGAGTTTGTGATGAGGTGCCCTGCCTGCTGACGACGCCCAGTGGCGGCTGTCCTTTGGACAAACACCACTTTGTGCTTGGAGCTGCAGAAGAGCATGGCTGGCTCGTGCCCATTCTCTTGATTTTATGCCCTTGAATATTTGCCCATCAGAGTAGGGCAGTTAAGCAGAGGTATCGGCACTACTCCACGAGGGGGAGTAGAGGACAAGGTGACGTCCCGAGTTGTGTCGAGGGAGGTCTCGGGAGACTTTCCCCTTGGGTGCTCATCCACCTGCTGGTCTTAGAAAAGTCTGTGGCATGTTGCTCTGTTCCTGGTGTTCTCTGGACCCTCAGGTTTCAGTGCTGTCTCCAAGTCCCTTGGTTTCTTGGTCATGTTGAAGCCGACAGACCCTCTCTGCTCCTCCCGCACCTGGTTGGAGCTGCAGCTGGATGGCGCCCCAGTAACTGCAGCTTCATGAGTTGGACTGTGAGGACTTGCTCCTTGCCTGTACTTCCTCTCCATTCATCGCCTTTCCAGTTTCTCAATCAGATTTCTCCTTTTCTCTCACTGCCTTCTCCATCTTAGTCCATCATCAAGTGGCCATCAGGGTTTTTTCCCTTTGGGGGCAGAGTGGGGGTGGGGTGGGGATTACATCCATCCATGCTCAGGGATTACTCCTGGCTCTGCACTCAGGCATTGCTCCTGGCGGTGCTCAGGGGACTATATGGGAAGCTGGGAATCAAACCCAGGTTGGCCGCATGCAAGGCAAGTGCCCTACCCGCTGTACGATTGCTCCGGCTCTTAGTTCTTTTCATAGTGTGACTCAGATCTCTCTGCTTCCTTCACCTGTACCTTCTCTGTGCTCTGATGCTCTTGTCTGCCTGGATTTCTGGAATCGTCAGTTCACGTGTAGCCCCCCGCCACCCTCCCACCACCACCATTTTTGCTTCTCTCTGTCTCCGTCTTGCTTTGCCCAGGGCAGTCAAGAGTCACCTGCCTTCCCCTCCTTAAAATCTTTGATGGTTTCCCAGAGAACTGGGAATTCCAGACTCCTCTTCCCCTTCCCCCCATTTCTCGCAAGACCCAGGACACCCAGCCGTCTTCGGTTATTGACCTCCAGCCGCGACGCCTTTCTCGTCCCAGGGGTTTCTTGATACGCCGTTTCTCTGCTCGGCTCATCTGGCCAGTTCAGCTTTTCTCACACTCCAGGGTATTTGTTGAATGACTGAATATTATGAGATAGGTAGCAGAGGGGTCGGGTGAAAGACGAAAAGTTTGTGTCTACAAAGGTCTTTCAGAATAGAAGATCTAGAAGAAACTGTGATTGAAGGACTGGTAGTGTGTGTGTGGTTTGGCAGAGGTAGTGTTATTCCCAGGAGAAACACCTCGGAGTCACGGAGCTGGAACTCAGAGGCTCGGTGCTGAGAGTGACTGTAAGCACTTGGGGCGGCTGTTGGGAGCTCCTGAAAAAGCTCTCCTGTAGTCTGCCTTGCAGTCTGCACATGGGCCCAGGTATTTATCCGAGAGAAGTGGAAATACATGTCCACATTGCACAAGAGGTTCATAGCACTTTTATTTATCGTTGTCCCAGTTGGAAACTGTCCAGACATCCCTCAGCAGAAAGCCAGTAAGCGAGCTGGTATATTGCTACAGTAGCAGACCACTGAGCAACAGAAAAGAACTACCGACAATATAAGGAACAAACTGCCCAAATATGCCACGTGAAAAGCCAGGCACATAAAAATGGCGACATTTACATACAAGTGGCACTACATGGAAAGTATCATGTTAAGCGAAATGAGTCAGAAAGAGAGAGATAGACATAGAAAGATTATATTCAGCTGGGGGACATAAAGTAACAAAAAAGGAGACTTAACACCCAAGAGTGGCTGAGATTAGTACCAGGAGGTTTGCTCCATGGCCTGGAGGCCAGCCACGCATGCTAGGGGAAAAGGGAGCTCAGCTAGAGAAGGGAGCACCAAGTAAAGGGTGTTGGGAGGATCCTCCCAGGATGGGAGAAGCATGCTGAAAGTAGACTATAGACCAAGCATTATTGCCACTCAATGCCTCTTTTGCAAACCACAGCACCCAAAAGGAGAGAGAGGGAAATGCCCTGCCACAGAGGCAGGGTGGGATGGGGGGATGGGGGGTGGGAGGGATACTGGGACCCGTGGTGGTGGAAAATGGGCACTGGTGGAGGGATGGGTATTTGATCATTGTAGAATTGAAACCCAAGCACAAAAATTTGTAAGTCTACAACTGTACCTCATGGTGTTTTACTAATAAAAATTAAAAAAAAAATGGCCGATCGCACTTAAAGACATTCGAGAAAAGGCAAAACTAGTCTTTCATACCAGAAATTAGGTCAGTGGCTGCTTTTTAGGTGGAAGATGAGTGACTGAGAAAGAACAGAGTGATAGGAATGCGCTCTCTCTCTCTCTCTCTCTCTCTCTCTCTCTCTCTCTCTCTCTCTCTCGATTCTGATATCTCTCTGATGATAGGCATTCACCAAATCTGTGATATTACTATATGTAAATAAAAGCTAAAAGCAACCTAGGATTTGTCCTAGATTTCTTTGTCCCTCTTTTTTTTTTTTAAGTAATATTTATCTGTGTCAGGGATTGAAACCAGGGCTGTGCATATCAAAGTATGCACCCTACACGGAGCCTTATTCCCGATCCAGTTTTTTGTACTTATCAGTTAAAGTGATCTCTAAAAATTCAAGTTGACTTATGACAGTTGCTTTCCTCAGAACCCTCCAGAAGCTTTCTTTGCTCCCCTGTGAGCCCCCCTTCCCCTCCCATTGGGCCTCCTTGCTCCCCTCTCTTGAACACCACGAGCCCATTACGTTTTGTTACTCCTGCCTGCAGCATTCCAGCCCGGGGTTCTGCTGGGGCTTATTTCTGGTGAGATTTGTTTCAGATTGTCACGGAAGTGCTATTAAAATGTAAACTTCTCTCAGAGCTTTACTCTGATCCTCCCTCTCACACCACCCTGCTCTATTTTTTGACTCTTATCATTCTCTTACCTTTCTTTTGTTTGGCTGGGCTCTAGGATTGAGTTGGGCTGGGTCATTGTTGTACACTAAATAAATGAAACTGGCATGCGGTGGGCCATCTGCGCAAAGGAGGGTGGGGGAGGGGAAGGAAGGACGGGCTGAGAAGAGTCAGGATTTCTGGCAGAAGGAATCAAGGTTAGCCTTTCTCCCATTCTCTTTCTCTCCCTCGCTTCCGTTGAGTACTTAGATAGGATTTCTTTTTGTTTTGTGGCCTTTTCGTTTTGGTGGTGCTCAGGGCTTGCTTACTTCGGGCTCCGGGCTCCGTATTCAGGGATCACTCCTGGCTGGCCATACGGGATGCTGGGGATTGAATCCACATCAGCCATGTGCAAGGCAAGGGCCCTACCGGCCGCACCATCACTCCGGGAACTGCAGATTTTCAGACACCTCTGTGTTAGGCTCTACTAATCTTGCAGGCAGGATTGTGTTTTATTTTATTGCCCAGAATCTGTCATGTTACCTGTGTGTGTCGACAGAGTGAAGGGACCTTTTTGCAGCTGAGCCTGTGCTTTGGAATGCATCTTCCAGCATCTTCTATAGTTACAAAAGTCGCCTATTTCCCTAATGTAAAATGGCTCAATTTCTTCATGGATTGCATACATGGCCACCATGTGTCCGTGGTCTCTATGTTCCCCTTACATATTAAAGTAACATGAAAATTGGATTCCTATATAAAACTTGCAGGCATTTTTAGGAACAACTGAAAGAGTTAAAAAAAAAGGGAAGAAATAGAAAATATTAGCAGAAGCACTGAGTTGATTTGGCAATGAGTTAACGAGGGCCATATGAGGGAGCATGTTAAAGAGTGAAGGGGAGCCGGCAGACGCGGCTGGAAGGGGTGCCTGTCGGGTAGGTGAGCAAAACCAACGCTTTTGGCCTTCCGAAGATCGCTGGGAGTTTTCCATGAGTGTTTTAGAATAGAGAAATAGACCCATTTGTGTTCAGTTATTGCTGTTTGATGGCAGAGAGTGGAGAGTATGCCCTTGGATGACTGCAGGGTACACGGTGTTAGTACATCTGAGATTACTAAAGCCTGTACATGAGTGGGCAGACATAGGTAAAAAGTACTTGTTGCATTGAATTTGGTGTTGCTATTCTGTTATTTTCCCAGTGGATATGTGAGAGTAGAATTTTCATCCGCTTTCAGTTGAAGTTTTTTTTCCTTAATTTTGGGCCACATCTAAGTGGCATTCAGGGCTTACTCCTGGCTCTGCGTCAGAAATTACTCCTGGCAGTGCTTGGGAGGCCATCATAGGGTGCTGGGGATTGAACCCGGTTGGCTGTGTCACTCTGGTCCCAGGTTGTAGAAGTTTTTGTGGACCTGGATTTAGGTTCTAACATAATGAGTAGGAAATATTTGATATACAGTGAATTCTGCTCATTGAGTAAATATTTTTTATTTATTTATTGGTTTTTGGGACACACTTGGTGGTACACAGGGGTTGGTTACTCCTGGCTCTGCACTCAGGAATCACTCCTGCTGGGCTTGGAGGAACCCTATGAGATGCCGGGGATTGAACCTGGGTTCGCCGGGTTTGCAAGGCAAGTTTCATCCCCATTATGCTATTGCTCCAGCCCCAAATGTGTGTTTGTTTTTTAACAAAAACTTGAGCATTTTGCTACGTTGGCTAGCAAAGTGCTAAAAGTCGCCTACCCCTAAAGATAAGGGACTTGGGACAAATGAAGCTGTGGGAATGAAACACTGGGGAAAACACAAGGCAAAGACAATTTCTGTTTAATTTCAGCCAAGATTTTAAGTGGATACTATACCAGACACAGGGAATGCAGAAGTATAAACCTCCTCTCTGTCCCTGGAGGTCAGTAACTGTGGGAATATGACATGGAAAATGAACATTTGTTCACTTTAATAGGATCCGTGGGGCTTTAAAACTGGAGAAGCCAGAATTCTCAGAGGCGAAAGGTGGTCGCAGAAGGCCAGGGCAGCGGAGGCCATTGGGCAGGAGCTGGCGAACGGAGTGGACAGTGGGACAGCAGCATTCCAAGAGCAAGTCTGGGAAGGGCCAGTGTTAGTGCGCTTTGTGGAGATTCCGTTAAGTGGAGTATCTTGGTGATGGGCCTTATTTGGGGCCAGGACACTTGGTTCTCAAAAATGGAATAAGGTTTTTATAAAGAAGGTTGTAGTGTGTGTTTAAAATAGTTCTGATTGGAGGGGCTGGAGAATAGCACAGTGGGTTGGGCATTTGCCTTGCACGCGGCCCACCCGGGTTCGATTCCCAGCATCCCATATGGTCACCCGAGCACTGCCAGGAGTAATTCCTGAGTGCATGAGCTAGGAGTAACCCCTGTGTATCACTGGGTGTGACCCAAAAAGCAGAAAAAAAAAAAGAAAGAAAAAAGTTCTGATTTTAGAAAAGGCAGATGGGAAGGAAATGCAGAGTAGGAACAAAATGCTAGAGATGGTCTTTGCCTCTTCCTTTTCTGGTTTTCTAGTAGTCAAAATCCTGGTAGAGGTTACCAAAAGTATTTGACCTACCGCCCCCTTTTCAGGGAAAATAAAATAAAAAAGCGCCTCTTCTGGAAACTACTTTCTTCAAGTGAATAAGCAGAAGGTGCTCCCCAGTTGCAACTAAGGCTACCAGCACTTCACCTAGATTGTTCTAGATTCCCTGCCAGGGCTACTGTCATTCATTCCCTTTGGGAAACACTGTGCCAGCGTATACCGCTAAATTCTAGCCCTGCTGATCTGTCAGACTTAGTTGCTGGTCTTCATAGAAGGGGCTTATGGGGAAATCTGATATCGCTTACTTTGATCCCCAAACAGATAAAGATATTTTATTTACCGAAACCCTGAATAAATAATAACTACTAAACGATACTACATCTTATATAAAAAATTCTAGATGCCAGATATTGCCACATAAACTTGCTTAATTCTCCTAACAGTCCCATGAGGAGAGCAGTATTATTGCTTCCATTTTTCACAGGAGGAGTTGGAATAACAGCAGAGAGCCTGAAGGACCTGCCCCAAACTCCACCCAGAGTAGCAGAGCCAGCCTGCGGGTGGGGGGGGGGGAGTATCCTGGCTCCTGCTTCTGCTCCCCTAAACACATTATATAGACTCTGTGTAAGTGTGTGCAACTGAAACAGCTCTTGCGGAGAAAGTTTCTGAGAGAGGAGAGTGGGTTTGACCTGTAGGAAGAGGGAGCAGAGCCCGGGAACTGCCTTTGTGGGACTTGCCTGGTGGGACCTAGGCAAGGCAGGGACTTTGGTCCTGCCAACCCTCTTGCGGCCTGCATGGCCTGCAGTCAGCGCTCAGCATGTGTCTTTTGGAGTGAATTAATAATGAAATCAGCGTTCGCTGCCAGTTCTCAAAGGAATATGCCATAGAAGCTTCAGTTGCTTTTCCCTTGGCGTCACCGTTCACGGTGCCCTTTTCTGAATTAATGAATTCTCTAGGTTTCTTAACCTGTTCGGTCTTACTGAGCCTGTTCCAGTTCGCTTTCAAAAGATGCGAGCTCAGTCTACTGTTTTCTGGATTTTAGAAGTCAGTGGTTTATTTTCTGAACCAAAACATTAGGTTTTAGAATTTCTTCTGTTAGTGCTTTTGTTTTTTTCATGTGCTTTTTAAAAGATGTACGCCTTAGGCATTGGTGAAAGTTTGGATTCGTTCCTAATTCGAGTCGTTCAGATGATACATTTATGGGATCTTCAGCAGACCAACCCAGCATTATCTTTCTCTTCTCCCCCGGCCAGCGTTTTCTGTTGTCACTGGGCAGGGGAGGACTTGGCCAGCAGTGTTCTGGCTCTGGGGCTGCTACCTGGTCTTGGAGACTAGCCCCCCTCTTTCTCCTGAAGAGCTTTCTCAGTGAGGGATTTTATTAGGAAATCCAGGAACCCAGTGATAGTACAAGACATACTTGTATACTCAAGAAGTGTCTGCTGACGCAAAGTCACACCGTGGCCCATGCAGGAGTCACAGATGGATCTAACTGGTGCTGGGCGAGGGTCATTCTTGGTGTTGCTAGGGGGTACCTGGCTGGGTGCTCAGGGGTTCCTCCCTGCAGGTCCACCCAGCTCCAGCCATTTGAGTTTTATCCTTTGGCTCCTGTATCTGATGTTATTAATAAATTAGTATTTTGCTTTTTGTTTTGTATTTTTGGGCCACAACCAGTGATGCCTAGGGGTTCCTCCTGGCTGTGCCCTCAGGAATCACTCCTGATAGTACTCGGGGACCATATGGGTTGCTGGGGGATTGAACCCAGGTCAGCCACATGCAAGGCAAGCGTTCTACCTGCTCTGGTCCTATTAATTATTAAGTAATATAGGTTCCTAAGAACTCAGTTTCGGTGCGTGTGAGGGCAGTTACCCCAGGAGGTACTCAGAAGATCCGGGGCCCATCCCTGCAATTCCTAGCCTCACAGTTTACTATAAGGAACCAAAACCACTCAGAATTTCCCTAACTTCCTAAGTGCTATCTCCTGGATTTAAAAGTTAGACCCTCCTAGCCTGTTAGCCTGGGTTCTAAAAGACAGGCTACTCTGGCATGCCGCCAGGGCTGCAGTACCCCGCGAAGCTTGGAGGACCATTTGGTCCTGGGGATCCAACTAGGCCAGCTGCTCGCAAAGCACGCACCGTTGGAGTAGTTTTCTGGCCCTAGGTGGAATAGACTTTTCCCTGCTTTCGTTCATTCTAAGATCATTTGGGCTTAGAAAAATGGGAAAAATGTTCTAAATTTCCATTTATAAATGAGTGATTGTTTCTATTCAGTTTATTAATATTTTATTAAAACAAATATAACATTTTAGAACCGATTTTTCGTTCCAGAGCTAAATGGTCATATGAAAGTAGTTACTCTTGTTGAAATAGTCAAATATGGAAATAATTATATATGTAAAAGAAACAATGTCAAGAATGTTAGCGTAGTGTCTTAGTTTGAATAACTTTAAAAGTTTTTTTTTTGAAATGTATCCTTTATTATAAAATTAATACATGCTCCTGGTACAAAAGTCAAATAACAGATGTTTATATACTTTCTTGTTTTGTATTTGGGCCACATATGGTGGTGTTCGGTGATCACTCCTGGTGGCTTGGGGGACCGTATGGGATGCCAGGGATCCAACACGGTTGACTTCATGCAAGGCAAGTGCCCTACTCATTGTACTATCACTGGCTCCTTGGATGTTTCTAATTTTACTTTCCAGAGGTAACCATGCTTATAGTTCAGTGAGTTTCAGCAGCCAAAATGGTTCACAGCAAAGCCGAGGCAGGGACAGAATGTGTGTCCCTCTGTGATAGCCCCTACAGACCCTTCATGATCAGAGGCCCCCTTTCCTGCCTCCCCTCTGCCCCCCAGCATTTGTTACAGCAGAGGAGTTGATATCCTCCATTACCCGGAGTCCTTACTTTCTCTTCTAGTGTACTTAGTGTTGTATATCCAGTGGTTCTAGACAGACTAAGAGTGACGTGTGTCCACTATTAGAGCATCATACAGAGTCGCTTCACTCTCCAAGAACTCTCAACTCTTGTTGCCGGTTCGTCTTTCTTCCTGCTTCTCTCATCCCAGGCAACCACTGATCATTTTACTGTCTCCATTGTTTTTACTTTTCTAGAAACAGTGTAGTTAGAATCATACAATGTATACCTTTCCAGATGTAGCTTCTTTTACTTAGTAATAAGCATTTATGTTTTTCTTTCTTTTTTTTGGGGGGGGAGGGGGGAATACACCCAGTATGTTCAGGACTTATTCCTGGCTCTGCATTCAGAGGGGTGGGTCTCAGGTGACCCTATATGGTACTTGGGATTGAACCTGGGTTGGCTGTACCAAGTGCCTTCCCTGCTATACTATTCCTCCCTTCCTCTTGATAGTCCACTTACTAGCAACAAGTAACAACTGTTTTTTGTGTGAAGATGAAGGTAATTCTTTTTTTCTTCTTTTTTTCCCGAGGGTCAAGGGGGGGGGCATATCTGGTAGATCTCAGGGCTTACTTCCGGTTTAGTGCTTAAGTATCACTCCTGGAAGTACTCAGGAGACATGTGGTGCCAAGGATTGAACTTGGGTCGGCTTGGTGCAAGGCAAATGCTTGCCTGCTGTACTATCTCTCTGACCTCTAAAGGTGATCCTTTTTATTTATTTATTTTTATTTTTTTGGCTACACCCAGGTGTGCTCAGGATTTACTCCTGTGTCTGCACTCAGGGATCACTCCTGACCGAACTCGGGGTCATAGGTGGTGCTGAGGATTGACCCCGTGTTGATTGCATGCAAGGCAAGAGCTCTACCCACTATACTGTTTCTTGGCCCTGTTTCAAACAACTCATGCTAACTTGTTAACAAGGGTTTTTAATACAGTAGCAAAATAATTTGTATATATTACACCGCTGATCTAATGGCTAACATTTATGGATTCCATAATAAATATCAGATAGCTATACTCGTATTTAATTCTCACAAAGCAGCCTTTTGTGGTTAGTACTTTCTCTGTAAAGTGGGCAAAAAGGAACAAATTCACTGCGGCTGGAGAGAAAGTACAGGGGTAAGGCACTTGCCTTGCATGCAGCTGGTTCAGTCCCCAGAATCTCCTATGATCAGGGTTCAGTCCCCCGTACCCGAGGAGTGATCCCTGAGCCAGAGCCAGGAATAAGCCCTGAGCATTGCCAGTATGGCCCAAAAACAAAAAGAAGAAATTTCAAGAACAATTAAATAATTTTAGAAGTTCACTCAGCCACTAAATTATCAAACCAGGGATGGAAACAGTGGAACCAGCTGTGTGACTCGGATCCAGTATCTCCCTTCAGTGTAAAAAATATGTGTCTTGTGCCAGTACACCCTGAATGGCGACTTCCTTCCTTACTGCTCTAGCTCACAGCACTTCCCTGTCCCCCGCCCCCAACACACACACACAACACACACACGCGCGCACACACACACACACACACACACACACACTCTGTTCCATTCTTCTTTCACACTTTCAGCTGAAAGTTTCTTTCACTGACTCTAGAAACTGGAGGACAGAACCTGCCTTCTTGGTGCTCCCCTGACGCTGACACCCCCCCACCCCCGCCCATCCCTGATGCCTGGCACACAGTAGGGGATTGCCTTTATTGTAAAGGGTTTGCCAGTTATCTCAGCCACTAAGATTTGCTTTGAATAGGGCAGACTATTAAGTCCTGTGGTCTTAGGGGTTTGGGGGATAGGATGAAGGAGAAGCCCCTTGAAGATGCTGAGGGATCAGGTGAGGGCACCAGACACTGCTTGCCTGCGCTGTCTCCAGTTCCAATCTCTGATACCACATACAGTCGTCCCCTGAACACTGGCAGGAGTGACCCTGAGCAGTGCTGGGTTTGGTCAGACCCTCTCCCCACCAAAATGAAGCACTATGTGTGTAATGAAACCAGGCCCTTGAACAAGGTCACTTTGATTAACATAGGCTTGGGTGCTTTCTTCCTCATCAGTGTTAAAAGGAAACAGCATTGAACCAAACAACGTTATTCTCAAATGGAAGACTAGAAGTGCAGTGGGTCTAGCATTGTGGAATGGAAGTCAGGAAGCTGGGGGGGTGGGGGGGGTGAATCTCAGGAGCCTGTGTTCTAATGAGTCCCAGTGCTTGCCCCGGGGCCTTTGAGAGTGCCATGAGGGCAGCAAATGAATTGGCCATCCACTTGCTTGAATACGTAGTGAAAATGGATGGCAAGGAAGGGCGGGTAGTTGAAAATCATCAGCAGACCTAGAGAAGTGTTAGGAGTGAAAACCAGGGTCCGTGGCAGGGTTGAGTCCAGAGGCGCGGCAGGACTGCCTTGGGGTCAGGACATCCGTTGCTCCCCAAAATGAATGCTGCAGAATGGAACACGGAGTTTTTTAGGAAGATGATCGAGAAAGGGTAGGGTTAGTATTTGAGCTGGCTTATGGGAGCAGGCGGAGGTCAGTGTTGAGAGCAAGAATGTGATTGTGATTGACTGTGGTTTTCTGCTCTTCCTGTGTTTGGGGATCGGAGGGATGGAGCAAGTGGGAATTCAGGAGCGAAGGGTCTAACTAGCCAAGTAGTGAAGTTATTCACGCTTGGGTGTCGTTGGTCCTTTTAGACCGAAGACGGCCTTTGCTTTGTTTATGTCAATAGATCATGTTAAATGTTTACCTCAGATAGCCATACTGTACATGAAATCTCTCAACTTACTGATTTCCAGTTGAAAGTTTTTTTTTCTCTTTGCTCAAAATGAATTATTTTAGAGCGAATTTCATTAGTTCAGTGGCATTTAATATACTTGCAGCACTGTGTACTGGCGAATTCTGACTAGCTCTAATTCTAATTTCCTTCCCCCAAGAAAACCCAGGCCTCTTCAGCCATGCCCTTGGCCCTGGTTTGGCTACTTACTATCAATGAAGTCATATAGTATGTAACCTTTTGTGCCTAACCTATTCCACTTGTCATGTGTCTGAGGTTCGTCTTTTTTCAGTGTTTTCCAAAGTGGACAGTACTTGGCGCTGCCCACCCAGAGGTGGTTGGAATACCTCCCTGGAAGTGGGCAGGGAGTTCTTGCTTCCTAGTTGCTGAAAGAGGGTCGATTTCCAGGACCCACTGAGTGTTGCTGTTTTTTTGTTGGCCACAAAAAATTTGGAAACATATGATCTACATTGCAGTGGTAACTATGTATATCAGTGTTTCCTTTTTCTTTTTCTTTGGGGGTATGGGGTGACAGCCAGCTGTCTTCCTCCTGCTCTGTGCTCAGGAATCACTCCTGGCAGTGCTTGAGGGACCATATGCAGAATGGGGGAATTGAACCGGGTTCTGTCACGTGCAAGGCAAATGCCTTTACAGCCCTGTGCTTTCTCTCCAGCCCGCAGTACTTGATTTTTTTTTTGGGGGGGGGGGGGATCTGAGGAGTATTTTATGGATGTACTACAATCTCTTTGCTTTTTTTTTTTTGTTGTTGCTGTTATTTGGTTTGGTTTGTTTATCTTATTTTGGGGCCACAGCTGGTGGTGCTTAGGGGTTACTCTGGCTCTTCTCTCAAGGACTACTCCTGGCAGGGCTGGGGGCTGGCATTATATGAGCTGTCCAGGGTCAAACCTGGGTTGTCTGCGTGCAAGGCAAGTGCCCTCCCGACTCGCCCCTGTTTATCCACTTTTATGTTGCCAGCCATTGGGTAGTTGCCACTTCGGAACTCTTTTGAATAGTGCTGCACTGAACCTTGGCTTAGGAGTTGTCTTTGGGTATGTGTAAATGTGCAGCCGGTGTGTAATTGCTGGGTCAAACAGCAGTTTTTGTTTTATCTTTTGAGGAACTGCTAAACTTTATTTCCGTGGGTTCTTGCACCATTTGAAATTCCCACAGGCAGTGACCCTCTGAAGTCCCAGTTTCGCCACATCCTGGCCAATACTTGCAGTTTTGTTCTTTTATTATGTCCATCCAAGTGTGAGGTAGTAACTCAATGTGTTTGATTCTTATTTCCCTAACAATTTGTAACAAATTTCCCTGTTACTTTTGGACCTTGTTTATTTGATTTGGAAAAATGACTATTCAGGTTCTTATTTCTTGGTTTGTGATTTTTTTTCTTGTTGATGTGTAAGGACTACTCTTTAATTTTAGACCTTTGTCAGATATGTGATATGCATGGGAAAATTAGCATTTTTTCTTTGTTGTCATTTAAGTGAGTTAAGGATACATCGGAACTATAGGTTTAGAAAATAGTGGGATCCTGGGGCTGGAGCGATAGCACAGCGGGTAGTGCGTTTGCCTTGCGTTTGTCTTGCACAAGTCTGACCCGGGTTCGATTCCCAGCATCCCATATTGTCCCCCGAGCACCGCCAGGAGTAATTCCTGAGTGCATGAGCCAGGAGTAACCCCTGTGCAACGCCGGGTGTGACCCAAAAAGCAAAAAAAAATTATAATAGTGGGATCTTGAAACTAGAAGTAACTTTGAATACTTCTGAAATTTGATGACCATGTTTTAGTTGTATGTTTTTCCTGATTTCTTTGAAACCTATGTGGTACCGGGGCTCAACCCATGTTGGCCACATGGAAGGGAGGCACCTTACCCATTGTACTCTCTCTCCAGCCCTCTCTAACCATTTGAGCTTAATAGAAGGAAGAGTACTTAGACATTTTCCCGCTGTTTTGTGGGGAAGGGGTAACACACACACACACACACACACACACACACACACACACACACACACACACCCCGAGCTGTGCTTGGGGTCTGAGCCTCCTGCGTGCAAGGCATGTGCTTGGCCTGTGGAGTTGTTGCTCCAGCCCAGGCTTCTTTCTTTTCGTCGTTGTTGGTTTTGGTTCTTTTTCCCTTTGGGCTACACCTGGTGGTGCTCGGGGCTTACTCCTGACTGCGCTTAAGGGGTCTCTCCTGGCACCCCGGGAGACCATATGGGGTGTCGGGAATCGAACCCAGGTTGGCCATGTGAAGACAAATACCCTCGTGCTGTACTGTTGCTCCGCCCCCTTTAAGTTTGTTTTAAAATAATTCTCTTACGAATTTAAAAAGCTGTAAGGGCTTGATTTATACACCTATTTGATATCCCTATATTTGGGGGTCACGGAAATTTCTTGAGTGAAAATGGATTGCAAGCGGTTTCCAAGTTTAGAAACCCAGTTTTCCAGGTTCGATCCCCGGCACCCCACATTCCCTGAACCTTCCAGGAGTGATTCCTGAGTGGAAAGCCTGGAGTTAGTGTGCGCATTGCCGGATGTGGCCCAAAAACAAACAAGAGAGGAACCTTGCACTGAGGCGTTCTCTGCTCCCCAGTGCTGCCCATTGTCAGCTAGCGCCGGCTGGAAATCTTCCTTTTTGGCTTAATCTTTTCAGAGCTGGCTTCGCCGTGTCAGTTCAAGTATCGGAGGAAAAGGTGCTCATTAGAATGAATTATTTATGTCACCATGAATAGAACTAAGAAAGACTTGTCTGTTTAAATTTAAAACATTAAAAAATTCTTTAGGTAGATGATGGGAGAATATGAAGACAAGACTTTGACTATCTCTTGCCAACAACCTGGAACTTAGTTTGGGAGACGCGTGTGTGTTGAGCCCTCGAGAGGGATTTTTTTTTTTTTTCTTTTTGGGTCATACCCGGCGATACACAGGGGTTCCTCCTGGCTCTGCACTCAGGAATTACACCTGGTGGTGCTCAGGGGACCATATGGGATGCTGGGAATGGAACCCGGGTCAGCCGCGTGCAGGGCCAACACCCTCCCCACTGTGCTGTCGCTCCAGCCCCTCGAAAGAGATGGCAATAGCTTCTTGGGCCGCACCATTGGGCACGTTGGCCTGGTTGTTGCCCCTCCAAGTGGTTCCGTGCAACGGCCCGAGGATGTAGTGCTGTTTGTCTCTGTAGTGACTTCACTGTTGCTTGGGGGACAGTGTGGTGGGTGTCAGGGACCAGCCCCGCCGCCGTCTTTCCAGCATCAGCCCATTGTTTTTCGTTTGTTTGTTTTGGTGTTATGCCCGGGGCTCACAGGGCTCACTCCTGTCTCTGCATTCAGGGCTCACCGCTGGCAGGCCTGGGGGTCTCTTTGAGGGGCTGACGACTCAACATGGGCCTGCTGTCTGCAGAGCAAGCACTTTTCTTGCTGTCCTATATCTCGCCGAGCCCCCACTTTCTTTTTAATAACTGTTGCTGGTGTTTTGTTCCTGCTGTTTTATTAGTTCTTTGATAACACGTAGGCAAAAAGTTTAGTATGATTTAACATTATTTTTTCCTATGCGCTTGCTTTCAAATGCCTCAGATATTTGGCGTCCTTTTCTTCCTCCTCTTCTTCGACGTTGTCTTCATCTTCTTCCTCCTCTTCCTCCCCTTCCCCTCCCTCTCCTCCTCCTCCTCCTCTTCCTCTCACACCTGGCCGTGCTCAGACTCTTTGCTCAGGGCTCTCTCCTGGAGGGGTTCAGGGGACCATACGAGGTGCTGGGCATTGAACCTGGGTTGGCTGCATGCGAGGCCGGTGCTTTCCCTGCTACACTCTCTCTCCAGCCTCTCTCGTCTTTATTTTCTCTCTGGCCCCTAGTTGGATCACAGTAGGTACTTAGTTAACTGTAGCACTATATTTGCAGGGTAAGCGTGTCATTTTGTTGTACTTCTGGGGACACTTCTGTGGGACTTAGGGGCCTTGAGGGATCAAACTTAGGGCCTTTTAAGAAGACATGCCGGGGTAATAGATGGCACCCTGAGTCTGACTTGATCTGGCCCGTATGTTGTAGAAAACTCACAGCATTTATTCTTTACCTGTCGCTTGGCACCCCGACCCACCCCCTGCCTCTCTTAAGTTCGTGGGTACATGCGACCTTCTCACTATTCTTCCTGTCAGTCACTTATCCTCACCTGTATTTTTAATCCCTTTGTCCTCACCTGTATTACTGTCATATGTTACCTCACTGACATTTATCCTCACCTGTATTTTTAATCCTTTTCTGTTTATTCCATTCTGCATAGTTTTTTTTTTAACCTGTCTTTCATTTAACCAAGTCTCTGATTAATCCACATTTAATTAAACTCAAGGACTCTGGGTATTTATTGTGTTTAGTTTGGGCTCATTCTATTCAAACTTGTTGCTTTCAATCCTTCCTATCCTCCGCTGTTTTCCACTTTTTTTTTTTTATTCCTAAAACAGTAAATATAATTGCTTTATAAACTCTTCACGTAGTTCTAGCACCCGCGAGCCCCTTTGGGTTTATGACCGTTTGTGGCGGTTCTTACCCGTGGTGTTCTGTTTATTCCTGTTTCTGTGTAGTACACAGGGTATTTGAAACATTATTTATAGAAATAATTGAGGTGTTTTCCAAGAAGCCTTTTAATTGCCTTTTCACCGTGCCTGAGGGTACAAGCAAACCAGAGTGACTGTTTAGCGCCTGGGATTGAACCCCGGTCTCAGGCGTGCGAGGTGTGCACTTTGCCACCGAGTCACATCGCGACTCAGAAACCAGAACCGATTGATCCAAGTTGAGCGTCTGGAGTATCTGGAGAGGCCATTTGAATCTGAGTTGATCGGAAGGTTGGTTTACTTCCAGTCCACTCTTCCTCCTGGGACGCCACCGCTCAGGGCCCCACTTCCCTGGCTTGGGGGAGTGTAGTTACTGAGTCCTTTGTGTTTGTTTGCTTGTGCGGGACACGTAGCCCTGTGTGCCTTGGCCTTCCCCCTGGCAGATCTGCCATCGATGGCCCACCCCAGTTTCCAGTTTTTCCAGGATTTTAACATGGCAAGTCCTTGCGACATTGTTTGCTTCTCATTACCTTAAAGAAGCGTGAGTGCCCGTTGCTTCCCTTTCGGCTGGGAGGCCTGAGGCAGTGAGCGGATGCCTGGAACTGTCCTGAGGACAGTCTGGGCGAGGTGGCTCTATTGTTGGGGACCCTGGTGCATGGACTGGGATCTTTGGGACCCCACAGCAAGGTGTGCTTCGTGGCTGAGTCAGTGGGTCCTGCAGCCAGGTCTACGGCTCGGGAAGCCCCACAGCCCCAGTGTACAGCGGTATAACCGAGCATCTGGGGCACTGCAGTAACAGCACCCAAGGGAGGGGAAGGGAAGAGGAAAGAAAAGATTTTTAAAGTACAAATATCTTACCCTATTTTTTTTTTTTTTTTTGCGCCTAAAAAATTCCTTTTCCTTGATTTTATTTGGTGGGGGAGGGGGGCACACCTGGCAGTGTTCTGGGCTTATGGGCTTACTCCTCCCTCTGCTGTCAGGGATGACTGGCAGGCCTTGAGGCCATTTGGAGCACCAGGAATCCAACCCAACTCGGCCATGTGCAAAACAAACCATCCTACCTGCTGTACTAGCTTTCCCGCCCCTTGTGTCGTCGTTTGGGTGAGGGAGATTACTGAGCAATGCTCAGGGGGCCCAGCAACATTGGCAACGAGCTGGACACATAACTGCTGGGTCCAGGGATGCAGTGCCCTGTGGTGCCAGGCATTTACCTGTGGTGCTCTAGGAGCCTTGTGGCGCTGAGATGATGATGATGATGATTTTTATTATTATTTTGCTTTTTGGGTCCCACCCGGCGATGCTCAGGGTTCCTCCCAGCTCTGCACTCAGGAATGACTCCTGGCGGTGCTCAGGGGACCCTATGGGATGCTGGGAATTGAACCCGGGTCAGCAGCGTGCAAGGCGAACGCCCTCCCCGCTGTGCTATCGCTCTAGCCCCGTGCTGAGATTATTAAACTGAGTCTTTGCCGCCCCCCCCACCCCCCGAATCTGTCTTCCTTCCCTTTCAGTTGTTGGAATGAAAGAGTGGGACCGAGACCAGAGGGGTCTGCACACTTGGTTGTGGAGTTGGACTTGACCATGCTCTTAGAATTGCACTCTGCCCGTGAAGGGAGGTGCTGGGCATTGCTCTCTGGGCCTCAGAGGCCAGCTAGACTCTGCCACTGAGCCATCCCCTGATCTCTGTCGAGTTTGTGCTTCGTCACTGTTAGAAAAGACCTTACTTGTGTGAAGTCACTCTGAAATTTGCCTTGCAGCCGTTCTGTGGGTGAAACCCCACCCCAGAGCCCGGCTTCTGCCTCCATGTGCTGCCGAGTATGAGGCCACCAACTGGTCAGGTGGACCTAGCGCAGGGCTGAGGGTTCTCTCAGGATTCTCCAGCTGGAGCAGAGGTGGGGAGCCTGTGAGGTGTTTACAACACCGTTTGCTTCACAGTATAGGCAGACAGGCCAGGGGCAGCCAGTGAGAAGCATCTGTGTCTGTCCCGTCATGTGCCAGGCCAGACCACGTGATTGCATAAGCCTTGATGTAGGTCTGCAGGTGGATGCCCCCTGCCCCCGGTTTGGAGTATGGGCTCTCGGACCATCTGCCAGGTTTCTGTTTGTTGGTTTTTGGATCCTACCTGCCAGTGCTTAGTGCCTCTTCCCAGCGGGTGACTTGACGGTTGTTCCCTGCTATGCCGGGGGCCCAGACCTGGGTGTCTGGCGTGTACAGGGTGTGTGCTGGCCCTCAGTTTTTCTTTCATCCCAGTCTGCTACTTACGCTCGATGGTTCTAAGTACATAAGTACTTTGTGCCTGTGATTTCTTGCTAACAAATGGAAATAACTGTGACTGTGTTGCTGAAATTAGTTAATAACTAAAGTTTTTCTGAATGTTTCCTGACATAAATGACTAGATCCATTTTAGCGATTAAAGCCATGTGGGAAATTTAGAAGTCGCTGATTTTTCAGAAAACATTTGTGTCCTTTGACTTTCCTTTTCAAATTTCGGATTGCAGGTGGTGGTGCTTTCTCATAACGCTGCAGAGGCAGGTTTCAGTACTGCAGAGGTCATGTTGGCTAATCTCGTCTGTCAGTGGTTGGGGAGGGGAAGACAGTCTCCTTGCTCTCAAGGCCAGCTCCTCCCAGCTCTTCTCCCACAGTCAGGGCACCTTCCTCGCAGGGAGGGTAGTGTTGGGCTTGGGGCTTTTTTTTTTTTTAGGGGTTACTCCTGGTTCTGCACTCAGGAATTACCCCTGGCGGTGTTCAGGGGACCATATGGGATGCTGGGACTCGAACCCGGCTATGACCGTGTGCAAGACAAACGCCCTACCCACTGTACTGCTGCTCCAGCCCCCTGGGCTTGGGACTCTTACCTTTGGAGTATGAAGAAGGAATTTATTGGGCTTGGGTTGACTGTTGGGTCTGATGAGGTTTTAACCCTGGTGGCTTGTCAAAGGCCTACAGATCCTAGAGCCTGGAGTTTCCAAGACAGTGACTTAATCATAGAAGTTTTTTTGTTTTGTTCTCCCAGGTTTATTTTGTTAGAGTTCATTTGATTGATAACTAATCCTTCAAGTTTCGTCCGATTGCTAGTCTTTGGACTCTCTTGTCATTGCTTTAGACATTCACTGAGGGATTACAGAGAGGAGAGTAATAGAGTAATTATTTTAATTTCTGTGATGCTTAATACTTTGCAGATTTAGTGTGGATATTCCTGTGAGACAGCAAGGTGGATTACCTATATTTTTGCAAATGCTTAAAGTTGGAATTGTCACTTCAGGTCACAGAGCAAGTGGCAAAACTGGTAAGCATTTCAGCATAGGTTCCCTGATTCTAAATACAGTATGTTTTCCAATGCATCACCCAGGAGAATCCGTGAAAACAAGTTTAATAGGGGAACAAGGCACTTTACTAAAATAAAATTGTGTATTTGCTCGTTTTGCTTGCCAAAATAAAACTACCTTTCCAGATGATTTTTTCCGACTGTGTTTTCTGTGGTCTCTTCTCATTACTCTGAGATTCTAGGTGAGAACAGTGGCTCTTGCTGCCGCCTCCTTAAGGCGGCTGCTGACGGGCCCCTGATCTGTTCTCCCTAACGCGAGGCATCCTGAGGCTTTCATGGTGGTTTTTCAGATTTCTCACAGTAGTACTTTCAGTCATTTCTCTGTGCCTGTTCATATGTATCTTGCATCCGTCTCATTACCGTGATGACTTGCTTTTTTCAAAAATGAAATTAGAACCCTAGATATCATCTAGAACTAGAGGCATTCGTAAAGATAGTATGCTGTTAAGATGCTGTGCTTGTTTGTTTTTCTTTAAAAGAGCCTCCAAATTAATTTACTAAATTCTTTTTTTTGGAGGGGTGTTGATATATTTTTTTTTGGGGGGGTTGATGGTCTGCACCCAGTGGTGCTCTGAATTTAATCCTGACTGTGCTTGGGGGACCATGGGGGGTGCTGGGGATTGAACCGGGATCAGCCAGGTGTAAGACAAGCGCCTTACCTGTTGCACTGCCTCATAGGTCCGCTGTCTTTTGTTAGGTGGGGAGCTCAGTAACAGAACACTCTTTGTGTACAGACGCCTCTAACAAAAATTGATGTGGTTCTGGGATAGGGTGAAGTGTGACTGCAGTGCAGATGATCTCACCTCATCAGCTCTTCCGCTCCTTTCCCAGGGACTAATCATCTGGTCCCTGTTCCTCCCAGGCTTGCCTCCCCGGCCATATGAAGAGGACCCCATAAACTGTTAAAAGGTCCATTGACTTTTATCTGATGTGTCTGTGCGTGGACTTCAGTTCTGCCTTTTGCTTCATTTGACAGGTTGACCTATGGTATTGGTACCGCCGATAAAAGCTAGTCTCGGGGCTTTGGTTGACTGCATTTCTCATTCCTTTGCCCCAGCAGGCCAAGGGCATGTTAAATATCAGTCTGTCCCATCTTGTATTTCTTCTGTAAGGTTGGGTGGTGGGCGTGGGGAAGTGCTCTTGTTTTACAGTGTGTTATTTGTTCGTACACGAACTTGAGTTCATCTATTCCTGTTGGTCACTTGGTGTTACAAGAGCTTCTTTCACTTTAAACGCGTCTGATTTACTGGCTGGTGTCTTCGCTTATTTATATAAGTATCTTTAAACACTTTTTAAAGTATCTTTTAATAGTTCACATTTCTTTGCACTAAATTTTATTTGCTTTGGGTTTTGGGCAATACCTGACAATGCTCAGGAGCTACTCCTGGCTTAGTGCTCTGAGATCATCCCTGGCGGTACATGGGAATCTATGTGGTGTCAAGGATCCGAACCCAGGCCTTTCGCCTGCAAAGCATATGTTCAATCCCTTGAGCTGAGTGTGGTGTTTTTTGTTTGTTTTAACGCCCTCTCAAAGCTCAGTGCCTTTAGGAAGTAGCTAATATAATTTTTTAAAAAAAATTTTTTAAGGTTGTTTTAGCTATAACTAGAAGTGCTCAGGGCTTACTCCTGGCTCTGCGCTCAGGGATCATTCCTGGCAGGAGTTGAGGGACCCTCGTTGGCGCCAGAGCTTGAACCTGAACGTTTGTATGCAAGGCAAGTGCCTTACCTGCTGTACTACCACTCCCGTCCCTAGAAACTTCTTTTAGTTACTTTTTATTTTTTAGCGATTACCCCAGGCAGTGCTGGGGGTAGGCACCTTGGCCGTACTCAGTCTATCAGCCTAGACTTGGCAGCTTAGTGCTTGGGCTCCGTGGTGCAGTGTTTGGAGACCACCAGAGCTGCGCCTCGGGGCACCAAAGGGCCTGGTGATCCTGGGGGTTAAACCCAGGGCCAGTTAAGCTGTTTCCTTGGCCTTATGGACGAAAACTTTCAGGTCTCCGTTGGTTATTTTTGTTTTGTCAACGCAGTTCACCAGCATTTGAATGTTTGCTCCCGTGTTTTTGAGTGCATCACCCTGGGTGCTCACCGGATTGTGCCCTAGGAAGGGAGAGCAGGCTTGAGGGAGGGTAACTGTCGGCAGCATTCAGCTCTCCAGGCGGGAAGGACACTTGGGATGAAGGGACGACCGGCCACCGGGTGTACACAGGCAATACCAAGAGCAGGAGACATTAAGGCCATGTTCTTTCAGCATCCTGGGATCCTACTCTGTGTTGTAACCTGGTGGAAGTTAAATTTCCTGACCTCCATGTCCTCACCTGCAGAGTGCAAATACTCACACCCAAGACTTTAGCTGTTGCCTGGTTGGGAGTGTAAGCATTCATTTCAAAAGGGGAGAGGGGCTGTAGCTAATAAACAACTTTTAAATTTTCTTGCTTAGCTTATTTATTTTGATTTGGGGGGCATACCTGCCTTTCCTCAGGGCTTAGTCCTGGCTCTGTGCTTGCGGAGCCAGGTGGGTGCCTGGGATAGATCCGGGTTGACCACGTGTACGGCATGTACCATAGTCTCCCTCCGCCCCTCTTTTTGGCTTTAAAGTCAGCAGCTATGTTAAGCCAGCTTTTCAGTGGCTGTCTCCCCCAGACCCACCCCAGTGAGCCCCGTTTGTCTGGTGAAGTTCCGCTTTTCTTTCCTCTCTCTGCTTCCTTGGGATTTGTATTTTCCAGCTTTCAGGCCTTTGGGTGCGGGGGAAGGGGCCTGCCTCCCCCCTCCACCCCCCCCCCCCCCGCACCCAAAGGTGCTGCACTGATCCAGTAGGCAGTAAAACAGGGTGGGTAACTTGGTGGGGCCTGTTGCACTTAACACAGGATGGGTTAGTTGGAGCCGAGGGATTTCCCGGGGAGCAGTGGCCCCTGAAGAAGAAGATGAGGATTCGCTAGTTAGGGCACCACGCCGGGGTCAGCGCGTTTACTACGAGCCTGGAGCAGAGTGGCCCAGTGAGGGACGGGCGCGCAGGAAGCAGGGAAGTGCGGACGAGGCCGGGTCCGGGCACCGGACAGCCATGACAGTAGCTGCTGTCAGGGGAGCAAAGTTCACCCCGTGGAGTGTTTCCCAGAGCTTCGGTGAAGCCTCACTGGGCTGGGCCTCGAAGAGTGTCTCCCACTTGGGAGATGTCTCTGAGCGGCACAGCGCAGGTCAAGAGCTCAGAATCTTGGGCGCGGAGAGACAGCTCAGCGGGCCGAACCCCGCGCTTCGCCGGCGGGAGGCTCAGATCTGATCGCCAGCCCCGGTGCCGCATGGTCCCCTGGGCCCTGCCATGAGTGACCTCCAAGCACGGTGCTGGAAGTAACCTCTGAGCCCTGCTGGATGTGGAACCCCGTCTGCCCCCAGAGAGAGGAGGAGCCGGAGAAAGAAAGCAGCGGTTAAGGCGCTCCCTGCGGTTCCAGAGGGCGCACCTTTGCGGGCACAGCCGTATCGCCAGGTCTGGTAAGAGGCCTGGCTCATTCCGTTAATATTCGCTGCTTGTGGAAATTAGTCTCGATGTCCTGCTGTCTCCCCAAACTTGGGGTCTCATAAAATCCTGATCTCATCTCTTCCCTCAGAAGCACTTTTCCACCGAGAAGTCAGTCCTGGGCTGGGCTGGCAGCTTGTTAGCAGGTGGGTCCTGGTTCTGCCGGGCCCAGGATCACATCTTGACCATGTGCCCAGGCGCCAGGAACGCTCAGGCCCCCTTCTCGGGCTGCGCCCCGTCCTCTTCTTACACTTGGCTCTGGACACATCGGCTTGTTGTCTTGTTTGGGGTGGGGGCTGAAGCGGTGAGATGGGGAGGGGAGGGTGTTCAGGTGCCACTTCGACCACAGGAGACCAGGTGCTGTGGGCCACATGTCCAAATGGCCACGTGGCATTTGGGTGCTGGGGAGATCTTTCGTGCCGGGGGTTGGACTTGGGGTCCCGGGCCCTGCAGCGCCTGGCCTTCTCTGCTTGACCCAGCCATGTTGTTCCCCCGAGGCTTAGCCAGTCCTCACCCCGCTGAGTCGGCTCCGAGGTCACTGCCTCACCTGTGACAGTCGAGGCTGACCGTAACTGTGCTGTATAAGCCCCACTTTCCTCTAGACCCTCTCTGTCCCTTCAGATCCCCTTATTTTTCTCTGAGTTCTTAATGTAGTTTGTCTGAGTGTTTGTTTGAACGCTCTTTTCGCAGACTTTGGGAGGCTTGCTCATAGCGGGTCCCAGACCTAGAACCAATGCCCTGAGTGCAGTGCTCTCTCGATGATGAATATACATATGTGGTAGATGTTCCCCTGCGACCTTTGGACTTCTGGAGGGTGGAGATTTCTCCCCTCCTGTTTGCTGCGTCGCCTGAGTGTGCCCTCCACTGCCCCCTCACTCCTTGGACTTTCAGCCTTGCCCTCACTGGTTGTTGGCTGTTCACTGCATTGTTCTGTAAGGGCTTTCTTAATTTCTAAAGAGTTTTAAAAATAAGTAGCATGGCTCTAGTCTTTAAAATATATATATATACATCACTGTCACTGTCCTCCCGTTATTCATCAGTTTGCTTGTGCGGGCCCAGTAACATCTCCATCGTGAGACTTGTTACTGTGTTTGGCATATCGAATACGTCACGGGGGGCTTGCCAGGCTTTGCCGTGTGGGCAAGATACTCTCTGTAGCTTGCCGGGCTCTCCGAGAGGGGCGGAAGAATCGAACTCGGGTCAGCCTTATTGGCTGCTTGCAAGGCAAACGCCTTACCCACTGTGCTATCGCTCCAGCCCATGTGTGTGTGTGTGTGTGTGTGTGTGTGTGTGTGTATTTTGCCTTTTGGGTCATGCCTGGCGATGCTCAGGGGTTCCTCCTGGCTCTGCACTCAGGAATTACTCCTGGCAGTGCTTGGAGGACCATATGGGATGCTGGGAATCGAACCTGGGTTGCAAACGCCCTACCCTCTGTGCTATCACTCCAGCCCCCATATATATCACAGATCACGGTCCTCCCGTGATCGGTTCATCGATTTGCTCAAGCAGGCCCAGTAATGTCTCCATCGTGAGACTTGTTACTGTATATATATATTTAAAATGGTCACTTTCATCTTAACTTTTTGCATTCTTCCCAGCCATTTTCTGGATATCGGTTTGAAGTTTATCAGTAACAAAAGAAAGTTGGAAGTTGCTTCCCAACTTAGGAGGAATCTTCGCAAGATAGTGCCGTGTATCATTCGCCTTATCCTGGGTGTAGCGAGTCTTGTTCTGTGGAGCAGTAGAGGAAAAATCAAGGCTTGAGGAAGTAGTTGGCTCTGCATCTCGCTGGGAGGAAGAATTTGACCACGTGTGGGCACCGAGGCTGCCAGCGAAGGGCGTGTGTGGATGGAGCGCGTCTCCCCAGAAGAGACCAGGGGAGTGAGCTGGTGGGCACTGACAGATGCTGGCACTCCAGACCGGGGCAGAAACTCAGGCAAAGTTCCACCTGGGGAGTGGGGGACATCGCGTGTCCCTGGAGTAGGTGACATGATGTCATGAGAGGTGAGACTGGAAATTCTTCTCATGGTGTCAGAAGCATAAGCCCAGTGGTTCTTAAACTAGATAAGTAGGAAACTGGGCTTTTGTCTGTTTGTAAAATGGGTCAGGTAAACTGAGAAGACCAGTGGCACCTCTGTACCCATCACCCAAATTCATCAGATGTCGCGGTTGGCGCCTTCTGAGTCCCCTCCTCCACGTAGACCCAAGACACCAAACACCGTGCCTTTTCCATGTATGTTGTTTCTAAAATTATCTACAGTCATACAGAGCTGCCTAGCTAGTTCGTCAAAAATCCATGTTATTTAATATAATATAGTACAACTCCTTAGAAGCTCGGTCCTACTACAAGCTCACAAGTAGCCTCTCGGGCCGGGGAGGTATGCCTCCGTCAGGCAGAAGCGTCTCCTGGCTAGTGGGCACAGTGAAGTGTTCTCCGCTGTACCTTGTCCTTGACTGCCTCTTGGAAAACCGGCCTCTCCTCCCCTCTCTCCCTCCCTCCCCTCCCACCTTCGTTCTTTCCTTTTTTCTTTCTGGGTGCCACACCTGGTAGTGCTCAGGGGATGCCTGTGGCTCTGTGCTCAGGTGTGAACCCCAGCAGTGCTCAGGGCACCATATGGCTGTCCCCTTTCTTGTCCCCTTGCCTCACCACATTTCCTTCAGACTGTCAGCATGGTTCCTCAGGAACATTAATATTTTCTTCTTAAATGAGAAGTGGGGATCAGGGTAGGCGACCCGGAGAGGTAGCACGGCAGGTAAGGCTCTTGCCTTGTATGTGGCTGCCTTGGGTTTGATCCCTGACACCCCTTGTCGTCGCCTGAGTCCCACCAGGAGTGATCCATGCGCAAAGCCCAGGAGTAAGCGCTGAGCACTGTCAGGTGTGGTCCCAAAACAAAAAATATAAATAAATGAGAAACAGGGCTTTTAAAAAATATTTTTATGGATCTTGGGTGTTGAAATCTCAAAATTATTTTTCTTGCGGAAAGGTATCGCCCTTTAATTTATTGATACTTTGAAGAGGTTGGTAGCCTGTGAGCCCATATTCCCCCAGGCTCTTCCTGGTTTTCCAAATTTCACTGAAGAAAGTTAATATCTTTCCTTTTTCTTTCCTTTTTTTTTTTTTGGGTGAAGCAAGGTAGTTTTCATTGAAACTTATTTCGAAAGGTGTAAGGGGAGAGAGGGGAGACGTACTTGTCTGAGAGAGAACACAGGCTTCTGCAGAGTGGAAATAAGCAGGGAAACAAGAGACCAGCAGGCGAGCTCCATGTTGGGCGAACACGGCCTTGAAGCGCGAGCCGCAGGTTCCCTTTAGGGGAACTCGGGGATTCATTTTTCAAACCCGATGGGAGGGGCTCGCAGCGGTGGTGCGGCGAGTCTCTAGGCTGAGATTTCAAGCCAGGGGGGTGTGAATGATGAGGTGAAGAGCGTGGGGGTTGGTTACCTTTAGCCAAACGCATAAATAAGGTGAAGCAGTGGCGTATATAGACATTCAGGGAAATAGAGCCAGATTGCCTACCGCTTGTCATATGTCATGATGAACGGGGCCCTGGGGATGACTCAGTGGCAAAAGCCATGAGACCACAAGTCTGATCTCCGGCGCTGCTCACTGCCGAACAGGGACCCCCGTGGCCTCGACAGCGTGTGGGATCTCTGCACTGCACACAGCCTGACTCAGGACCTGGCTAGCAGGCGTGTGACCCTAGCTTTGCCGCAAGCAAGAGGGAAGGGAAGGAGACAGAATCCATTTCAGAAGTGGGTTTCAACGACGGGAGGTTAGGAAGGACCCTGGAAGAGAGGGCTGGGCTGGGAGGCAGCGAGCCGTGCTCACAGGCCCTAGCGCCGCAGAGAGGAGTCCCGGAGCAGGCACGCGTGTATTATGCATGTTGTCATTTCGGTCTAGAAGCAGCAAAGTCCCAGGAGCAATGACCAGTCGTTTAGGGCCAGATCTTGGCTTGTAAATGCTCTTCTCCTCTACACCTCTGGGTGTCTGGAGAAACGGCTGCTTCTGGCAGGCGGGGCAGGGGAGTACAAGATAGCCCACAGAGAGGAAACGTTCAAAGAGGGCACGTGTCAGAGGACACGGGAGTCTGTTTGAAGAGGTTTCCACGGGCTTAACTGAGGGCATTCTGAGCCGCAGATCAATGACTGCATGAATGAATCAATGTATGGACAAAGAGGGGAAGTTCTGCCTGCTCAGGCTGGCTCAGGGACCACCTTTGGCAACTGGCAAGGAGATGGGTTCACAGGGGAGCCGTAGGAGCACGGATGTGGGCCAGAGAACGAGGTGCCGGTACAGACTCATGGCCCCTCCGATGACGTCACTGCCAGTTTCAAAGCGACTGAAACTGCTAGACCACCCCAGCACGGTACTGATGGGGTCGCTGAGTGGAGAAAGCTGCATTTTCATTTCAAGTCAAGACAGACTTGAGCAGGTGGCCGTGCTGTTCTCAGCAGGGATGCGCTCCACGCCACCTCTCTTGTGAGGCTGCAGGAAAGTGGGACCTGCTTGTGTACATTCAGGAGAACCGTGTTGGGCCAGGGCCATGGCAGGCAGGAGCAGACGGGAACAGGCCCCTGGCGACGGAGGTATCGCCCGAGACTGTTCCTGGGTTGGATCTCGAACCAGGAGGGACCGTGGCGTTGGGATCACTCACAGCATTTGAATTCCAGATTCAGATGAACCTCGATGGCGTTAGGGATGGAGCAAGAAGGTTGGTCTCCTAATGTGGAGGACGGTGTGCTGGTTACAAACCCCGTTCATTCAGAATACATAGGTAATGACTATGTGTGGGAAACAGGGCAAGTGATTTGAAGCGTTAATTATCAGGGGCCAAGGCTCACGTGGTAGATCACGTGCCTTACATATGTGCAAGGCTCTGCCTGGTTCCGTAGATACCATCGGTGGGGCCCTCCCACAGCAATTAAAGAAAAATCAGTTGGGCGACCTGGTCGAAGAGGAGGGGTTATTGGAGCGCTGCGCTGTTTTCCTTCTTGCGGTGGAGGCTGTGCGACTGACAGAGCTCCGGGGACCCCGAGCCCACTCGCCCTGATACTTAGTCCAGCTGTTGGGGGTTGGTGCTTCAGAGCTGGGCCCAGCAATGTGTCTGTTGGGCTCAGTGGTGCTGGGGGGTGGGAGTGGGGACACGGCAAAATAGTATTCTTACATTTTCCCGTACTTTTGGGGGAAAAAGGTTGGAGATCCTGAAAAGCTTTGAGCACTCTTCGGTTTGCAAACCTGTGAGATTTGATCTCTTGGTGATACTGGTTTGGGTCTTTGCACCTAGATGCTTTGTGTATTTTAGCCTCTTTGTTATTTTTGTTTTGAGCTTTTTTGGGGAAATTTGTAATTTTCATCATCAAGCTTTTACCACTCTTACCTTGGATTAGTTCTTTGGTACACTTCTTAGTCCTTCCCCTTTTCACTGAGACACTGTGATTTACAGTACGGGGAATGTGAATGATGGTTTCATGCATACATGGTTCCAGCACTCTGGTATACTTTTAATTTTATTGCTGTGCCAAGGGAAACATTTTTGCCTATGCACTGCAACACTGATTGCTTCCTGTGACCCTTTTGTCTGTGGAGATTTACAAATGATGCACTGTTACAACCTTTAAATGAGAGTCCGGTCATGTCCTGAACCCTTGGCCTCAACTGTTTTCTTCTTTTTTTTTTTTTCTTTTTGGGTCACACCTGGCGATGCACAGGGGTTACTCCTGGCTCTGAGCTCAGGAATTACTCCTGGCGGTGCTCAGGGGGCCATATATGAGACGCTGGTAATTGAACCCGGGTTGGTGGCTTGCAAGGCAAAGGCCCTACCCACTGTGCTATCACTCCAGCCAGCCCCCTGGACTCAACTCTTAATGGATATTTGTAGGGAGCCCCAGGTAGCCTGAGAGACAACAGGGCCCTTCTTTTGCCCCTTTCCCAAGAATTCGTGGCCATCCTTCGCATGGACTGGGGCGAGGTACCCTGTGATATTAGGAGACCTCCGAGTGTCCAGGGCAGGTGGCTGGGCTGCTCGGGCTGCCAGGAGTAGGTTTATGGCATTTTCCTCACAGTTACAGAGCACACGCTTGATGGATGCTGCAGCCGCTGGGTGGTTTGATGGGATTCTAAAAATAGGCCTGCCCACTGTGGAGTGGGATTCAGCTGTTTTTAAGCCTGGTTCTGAAAAAAAAAAAAAAGAAAAAAAAATGGCTCCAAGCCGGCGCTTTCTGTGAGCGCGCTCCCTGGGCTCCATGGTGTCTGGGATGTGTGGAGTTGGCATCAGGGTTTCTGGAGCAGAAATTCTAGAAGCCTGGCAGTGCCTCCTCTTCCCCAGCTGCCCTGGGACTGGTGGGGCTTCCTGGGCCTCCTCTTGTGCCCGTTTGCGCAGGGAACTGCATTGCTGTTGTCTGTCAGGAGAGCAAAGATACGTGTGGGCTAGTGTGAGGGACTTGTTTCTGCAGTGGGATGAATGAGATTTTAAGGCAGTTATTTTCTTCATAAGCATTAATATAAGTAGAAATGTAAAAGAATAAAGTCCTTTGACAATCCTTCCCTCCTGCATTAGTTAAGGGTTTTTCTCTGTGGCCCTCTACCAAAAATGAAAGTCCAGTATTCAAGTAGTTGTAATCATAAAATGGGTATGACTTTATCTGTTACTTCTCTTCATCAGACGGTCCATGATAAGCTGCTCCTATGGGGCCTAGAGTCTTCACCATTTTATTTTTGTTGTTGTTGTTGGGTTGTTGGGCCTTATTTGGCTGTGCTCAGGACTTGCTCCTGTTTCTGCTCTCAGAGATCCCTCTTGGTAGAGCTCCCGGGACCATATGGAGACCCAGGGAATCGAACCTGGGTTTGCTGCATCCATGGCAAGTGCCCTGCCTGCTCTCCGATCATTTCCACCTGATGCTGTTCTCTACTGCTTTCTGGCCTGTCGAGAGACGTGCTGTGGTTTGGGGAAGGCTTCCAACAGAAGGGGGTCGGGACTGGGTATCACCATCTCATGCTCTGATGCTTGCTCAACTTCTCCGCACCTGCGCCTGGAAGGACCCAGTCCTTGGAGCGAGTGAGGGTGAACTACTTTTTTTTTTTGCTTTTTGAGTCACACCCAGCGATGCTCAGGGGTTATTCCTGGCTCTGCACTCAGGAATCACTCCTGGCGGTGCTTGCGGGGACTATATATGATGCCAGGGATCGAGCCCAGGTCGGCTGCTTGCAAGGCAAATGCCCTACCCACTATGCTATCGCTCCGGCCCCCGAGGGTGAACTACTTTGACTTTTATGTAAAGCGCCTGATACAGGGAGTGGTAGGTGTTCGATGTGCAGTAAATAGGCGAGAGCTGCAGTGGTGATAGATCTGACTGAAGTGATCAGAGTTTTAAACCTGGGTTTGGGTGCTCCTTGCTGAGTTTGTGGTGCAGTGAAGGAGAGACCACGAGCTTCACAGTCAAAAGAACTTGAATGCTGGGCTGGTGGGTACCTTTTATGCTGGACGAGAGTCTTAACCGCAAAGTCTGTTACTACTTGGCTCATCTTGGGTTTTTTTTCTCTCTTTTCAAAGTTGAAATATGTGTAAATCTGTATAGTGCCTAGCACATTCATCAAGAGGTGGTGTTATATTAATGCCCACACCCTAGCTACTCGTTAAAGGAACGTGCACTTTACCAAATTTATTACTACGCAGAGAAAGAGCCACAAATCCTCCGTTTTCCTGTGTCGAGAGGATCACATTTCTAGGGCCCTTAATTTTGAGAATCTGCCCAGGACACTAGGAAGGAGTTTGTAGACCCGGGGATGCTTCGAGAGACATTGTGGTGATAGAGGGTCCACAACACAGAGGGAGTGGAGTGGGCTTGCTCACCCAGCTGAGACTGCACTGGGAAGATGCTGAGGGGCTTCAAGGCACGGGGGTGGGGACGGAGGGGGTCATGGCTGCCCGACATTGGGTGCAGAAATGCCCTTCCCCTGAGCGGCTCGGGGACGAGAGCGAGATGGAAACGATGGGGCAGGGCAGGAGGGACACAAGGCCAACACCAGAAAATACAGAGCGGGATTCAGAAATGCAGCATGTCAGAGGAAGAGAGAAGCAGCATTTCGGTTTTTGTCACTGAAGATTAGTTTGGTGACTGCTTTGGTGTGAGAGAGAATAGTAATAGAGATTATGTGTATATGATTCGATATTTTTCCATTTGGGCTTTTGGGCTCCCTGGGGCTCCTGCATGCGAAGCGCGCACTCCAGTCCTTTGAGCTGCCTCCCTGACCCCCTGTTCTATATTTCAAATTCTTCTCCAGTTCTTAGAGCAATCATTGCCGCCTAGAGAGGACTTGGAGGCTCAAGCCATTGCCAGATGGTTGTGAATTCCTGCAGCCTCCTCCCACCCCGTGGTCAGAGCCCAGGACCCGGCGCTGGGGCTTAGTTTTGGCATACCGTTCAGTTTTGAGCCCTGGGCATTTATTACTTCCCTGCAGCTTGGCTGTGCGTTTTGTCTGACATTTCTAGGTGTTTTGTTGAGGGAGGATTTTGAGTCCCTCTGGTATGCCATATTGCATGAAATAGAAGTCTCTCACTCCCCAAGTGATGATATTCTGCTCTGAAATCCTGGGAATGAGAGGGAGAACTCTATTAGTCAGGGTCCTGGTAGGAAACAGATGGCACATTCACACTGTGTAATTGGAGGAGCATTTAATTGTATCGTTCAGGGTTCATTCAGGAAAAGGAAAGCTTTCTCTTCCAGCTCTGCAAGGTTTTGCTGGAAGACTTAAGGATTTACCCAGCCATCGGAAGGAGTGGGGCTGGGAAGTGTGTGTGTGGGGGTGCTCCCGATGGCCTCAGGGTCCAGAGCCCCACAGAGTGGTGCCCCCTCCGCGCCATGAAGGTCAGCCGCCGGGAAGCTGTGCCCAGTGCAGCTACCGCCAGGGTCAGCTGCTCCTTTTCTTCCGTCTTCCAAATCTCTCTCGTGCTTTTCTGCCCAGTATTAACCCTATTCCCAGTGTGCGATCTGCAGAGGAGGACTAAGAGAGTGATGGCAAGAGAGCTGATGGCCGAACAGGGCTGGGACTGTTTGCAAAGCCGAAGCAGACGGGAGAAACGGGAGAAGCAGCGCCTTGGAGCTGGCTGTAGCAGCTGTTAGGGAGGGAGGAGGCCCTTGCAGTTCCTGGAGCAGAAGCTGTTGGTGTCTTGTCTCAGCTGGCCTCAGGGACTGCAGGGTGGAGAGAAAATTCCTCCTCGCTTCCCTCCCTTTCCCAGCCAGCCAGTCTTTGAAGCTAGAAGGTCTTTTGGAGCCATTTTTTGTTTGTTTTTGTTTTAGGTCACACCTGGCAGTGCTGGGGGTGGGGGGGTGGGGGTTTACTCCTGGCCCTGCACTCAGGAATCACTCCTGGTGGTGCTTAGGGAACCATATGGGGTGCTGGGGATTGAACCCGGGTCAGATACATGCAAGGCAAGTGCCCTACCTGCTCTACTGTGTCTTGGCTAGCTTTGGGGCCTTTTGACTGTCCCTAGAATATCCACCCTCCCCCCAGGGCACAGGTGGGACAGGGATGCTTGAGAACAGGCTGGAGGCAGCTGGCCACTGCAGAGGGCTGGAACTCATGAGCGGGTGTTTTTCAAGGCAAGGAAGAATGAGCAGAACACTGTGATGAAACTTGGAAAAGGAGAGAGAGAGAGAGAGAGAGAGAGAGAGAGAGAGAGAGAGAGAGAGAGAGAGAGAGAGATACACTTGTAAAGAAGGACAGAAACTGTGTTGGAAACAGTTTGGAGAACTTTGTGACTTGGTGAAGAACAGATTGCCGAGTGGGGGTGTTGGACAAGGAGGGAGGAGAGGGGGAATGTTGGTCTCCTTTGTAGTGCAGGTGGGCAGTGGAGGTTGCGCTCTGGTGACCTCTGCCTTGGACTCCGGGACGTGGAAGCCCAGGGCTCTGGTTCTTGCGAGGTACCGCCTTAGCACTCTGGGAAAGCCAGGAGAGCCGCGGAGAGCAGGGTGCGGGAAAGAAGTTGGAATGGGAGGTATGCGGGACAAGAAAATTCGGGCACTTCTCATTATTAATGACATGCTTCGTACTGATTACGAGGAACTCTGAGTTGTCTTAAATGGCAATATTGGAGTGATCTTTTTGTGTGCTGATGCCAGTGTCCCATATGCTCTGTGTGTTCTTTGGATTCCTGGGGTGCTTGGTTTTCCTGATTGCTTTCCTTAGAACTCCTAAAAAAGATGAACTTGCACCCACTTGCTGGTAATCATTTACTTCGAATATTGAATTTGGTTCCATTTAGGATGATGTGTTTGTATATGGGGTGGGGGAGGGGAGGCTTCTGTTCTTCTGGCCAGTAAATCAGAACCCATGAATTGTTGGGAGGAAGGTGTCAGCGGACTCCCGAGAGGCTGGGAGCAGGCCTGAAGAGAATCTGGTCCGAACCATTTCTCCTTCTGTGTCAAGTGACACACCCAGCAGTGCTTGGGGCTTACTCCTGGCCCCGCGCAAGGTGTCTCCTGGCCGTGCTCTGGGGACCACATGCAGTGCTGGGTGTTGAATCCGGTGGGTCTCATTCAAGACAAGCGCCTTAGCCCTGTACTATCTGATAGGTCAAGTTCAGGCCCCAAGGCTCACAGTGGTCTTCAGCTCTCAGAAGCTCCTGTTTGGGAAAATTTGGGAGCAAGTAGCAACATTGTTTATACCAGATTTTTCAGAAACCTCCTTTTATTTACAGAGGGCTAATTAAGCAACACTGTAAACTGTTTCTTATGGAGAGATGATCTTTTGGGGGAAGCTTTTAATTAAACTGCTGCCTTTAGTCTGTGTTCAGCCTAGCCTGTTAGCCACCTGATTCCTCGCGTAGGATAGGGCTGCTGGGGTGCTGGAAGCGCCCCGTTAGCAGAAACAGAGCTCGTGGGCAGAGTCCCCTTCGGCCCGAGTGAAACGGGGGTGGGGGCAGCCGAGGTGGAGGTTGAGAAAGGACACACGCGACGTCATGTTGGTGGCCGCACACTTGGACGGTTGAACTGTGACCGGACAAGCCGCTCCAGTGCCTGGTCCTTGATCCTCCTGGCTGTGTGGGAGGCTGTGAGGCAGACGGCCAGGCCCCAGGGCTCTGTGAATTGTTTGGGCTCCGCTGGCTGTAAAGTGAGGCTGGGGTGTGATGGGGTCCCAGCGGGTCCTGGCGGGTCACGGAGACACGGGGCAGTGTGCTGCAGAGGCCGTCGGAAGAGGAGGCTTTGGGTTCGTTTAAAGATGGCCTTTGTCAAAAGTCAGAGACCCTAGTTAAGCTCTTGCCAGAAGTGAGCCGGAGTCCTGAAAGTCACTGACCCCTGAGCCGTGATCCGTTTCAGGCGAACGTGATCAGGCGAACGGTTTGAAGTCTCCGGTTCTCTTGTGACTAGGCTGGGAGCGTTTCCCTTGAGCTGGACCCGGAAGATTGTAGGGCAGCACCCACCGCATTACACCCCCATCTCTGCGTGTACAAGGGTTTGTTTCTGGATATACCTGCCAGTACTTGGGAACAAGCGGTACCAGGGATGGGTTCCGGGCGTCCTGCAGCCTGGCATGTACCTAGTCTGTTGATATTGAGCTCTCTGGCCCACGGGTTTTTGTCTAATTCTCTGAGGGCTAGTTCCCACGCCATTTACTGGTTCCTGTCGAAGGCCGCCGGCTGTTCCTAACCTCAGGGAACACGGTTTGTGCCCGCTGAAGGTTATAGCTAGTGGGGGAGGGACAGTATCTAAGTGGCCTGTCTGTCTGGTGGGAGTGATTGGGGGAGGCAGCTTGGTAGGGCACGGGGGTTCTAGGGAGACCCTGGGTGAGGATGCAGAGTTAGCAGTTTTCCATTATTAATGGGATGGCCAAGGGGAGCCCCCCCCCCCCCCAATCTAGTGGCCTCTCTCTTAGGGACCAGCAGGACGTGAGAGGGACCAGCCTTATTGCTGTGGAGAAGGAGCAGCCCAGGTGTGTGGGTTCCTCTAGAAATGCCACTGGCCATTCCCGGCTCGGAGATTAGAGGGTAGGGCTGGTTGTCAGCAAGGAAGTGGGCCTCCTGGGGGTGGTGTAAGACTTGGAGACAGAGAATGCCAACTTACCTTTTAGGGCTAGAGTGATAGTGCATCAGGTAGGGTGCTTGCCTTGCATCTGGTGGACCCAGGTTCAATCCCTGGCATCCTGTGTGTTCCCTCTCGCCCGCCAGGAGTGATCCCTGAGCACAGAGCCAGGAGTCAACCCTGAGTACTGCCAAGTGTGTCGTTCCCCCGCCCCCACCCAGAAAAAAAAAAACTAAAAGCAAATTTACCTTTAAAAGTATTGACTTGACTGTCAGCAATTCCCTTTTCAACCCCCCCCTCCCCCGCGTAGTCGAGAACCAAGAAAGTAGCTGTATAATACGTCCCAGTTGGAAATGTTCCTCTTTCAGCAGCTCACCCTCGCCGGTGTTTGTTTTGCAATCACTCTAAAATACCTGATGTTCGGCCTGGGGGCCCGGCTCAGCAGTCAGGCTACACACTTCATGTACCAGGGCCAAGTTAGACCATAGCTCCACATGCCTCCCGGCTCCCACCGCGTTTGTGCCCCCGGTGGGGTCCCCCAGGGCCTGGGGAAGAGCTCTGGCATTGAACCACTGGCGGGTCGGCTGACTCTCAGGCCCCAGGCCTCTTGAATACTGCCTGGGAGATCCAAACCCCACCTCAGGCCCCAGTATTTGATACTAAAATTATCTGGCTTTGTCTTAATTCCTGTGGCTCAGAAAAAGACAAGAAAAAATAAAATTCCTCTTAATTAGTTTGAGAGAAGCATTTACATTCTGTTCATTACTCTTGGCAGACTATCTGGTGACTTTGGGGGGAAGCCGGGTGCTTGGATTTTACTTACTTTTGGGTTTTGGGCCACAACCTGGCCGTGCTCAGGCGTTTATACCTGGCTCTGTACTCAGAAATTACCCCTGGCAGTGCTAAGCGGACCATGTGGGATACCGGGGTCAAACCCAGGTCAGTCTTGTACAAGGCAAAGTTCCCTACCTGCTGTATTGTTGCTCTAATCCCCTGGTGTTTGGGTTAGTAAATTCTTATTTTTCTCATATCCTTTGCAGTCCTCCAAAGTGGTCTATTAGATTGCAGTTTTTTCATAATAATGGCCAGTGATAACTTTGTTGAATACTGGATCAGTTCAAAACACCGAAAAACAAAACCAAAATAATCTAGTTGGGGCTTGGAGGTCCAAGTTCTTATAAACCTTCAGAGGTAATCTTTGACTGGTCAGTGGTGCTCTGCCTTATACTGCCCAGGAGTGAGTGGCCGAGGCGGCGGCCTTGGACACGATCATGTTAGCACACGGGGTTGACCCCCAGGAGCTAGTGGGTGTCTGCAGGAATTTACACACTGATTGGCGTTGGGCGTCCCAGGGGCCAGGGCCGGGACTCACTGGAGGCTCGCAGTGACACGCTTCAGTCAGGCTAAGGGGCTCCCTTCTGTCCTCAGACAGTTCTGCTTCTCAGCCGGGCTGGAGGGAAAGTGCTTTGAGGGGAAAGTGCTTCATCGTTCCAGGCTCAGCTCCGCGATCAGTCTCCTGCATGACTTGTACTTGCGCACTCCTCCTGCACCGGAACTTGAAGACTTTTTGGGGAGGGGTCCTTTATTTGGGAGGGGTGGCCGTGCTTAGGGCTTACTTCTGGGTCTGTGCTCATGGTCACTTCTGGCAGGCGCTGGGGACCATGTCGGGTACTGGGAACTGAACCCCTGTCTGCCATGTGCAAGGCAAATGCCTTATCTGCTGTACTATTTTCTCCTGAAAATGTTCAGTTTTGTGGTCTTTGGGGCCCATATCGGACAATACTCTGGGCGTACTCCCTTACTCCCTTGACTCAGAAATTACCTTTCGTGGACTCGGGGAACCATATGGGATGTCAGGGATCAAATGTGGGTTGGCCGTGTGCAAGGCGAACACCCTACCTATCATCCTTGCCTCTTTTCCACCCCTTCCCCCACCAAAACCAAAACCTTATTTTTGTTATTTATTTTAATTTTTATTAGTGAAACACCATGAGGTACAGTTGTAGACTTACAAATGTTTGTGCTTGGGTTTCAGTTACACAATGATCAAAGACCCATACCTCCGCCAGTGCCCATTCTCCGCCACCACTGATCCCCAAACCTTATTTTTAAATGGCTGCTTTTTATTGGCAGCAACAGCCATCCCGTTTTAAAATCTAGTCGACGGGGGCAGGGGTGGTGGCTAAGTTGGGGGTCGCTCACTTACCCGGTAATGAGGTTTTCGCTATCTTGGATTTGTACTTAATTAGCCCGAGTATTTCTCCTCTCGCTGCCGTGAACTCGTGCCGCACTCACCAATCCATTTCTCTCGCTTGTTTGCGTTCTTCGAAACGGATCGGATAAGAATTAGCAGGCGAGAAGCCGCAGAGCGGCCCTCTCCACCCGGACAGCGGAATCCCCGCGCCCTCCGTGTCACGCCGGGCCCGTTTGCACTCCGGAGCCGCGCGGCTCATCATTCTCTCTCTTTTCTTCCGTTTCCAGGAGGGCTGTTGGCCTGCCGCCGTGCTGCTGAACAGCATGCAGTCCTTCCGGGAGCAGAGCAGCTACCACGGGAACCAGCAGAGCTACCCGCAGGAGGCGCACGGCTCATCCCGGGTGGAGGAGTTCAGCCCTCGGCAGGCCCAGATGTTCCAGAATTTTGGGGGCGCCGGCGGCGGCGGCAGCGGCGGCAGCGGCAGCAGCGGCGGTGGCGGTGGCCGGCGAGGAACGGCAGCCGCGGCGGCCGCGATGGCGAGTGAGACATCCGGCCACCAGGGCTACCAAGGCTTCCGGAAGGAGCCGGGGGACTTCTACTACATGGCAGGCAACAAGGACCCCGTGGCCTCTGGGACCCCGCAGCCTCCGCAGCGAAGGCCCTCGGGGCCTGTGCAGAGCTACGGGCCGCCCCAGGGAAGCAGTTTTGGCAATCAGTATGGGAGCGAAGGTCACGTGGGCCAGTTTCCAGCCCAGCACTCGGCCCTGGGTGGCGTGTCTCATTATCAGCAGGATTACCCGGGGCCTTTCTCTCCGGGGAGCGCGCAGTACCAGCAGCAGGCGTCCGGCCAGCAGCAGCAAGTGCAGCAGCTGCGACAGCAGCTGTACCAGTCCCACCAGCCTCTGCCGCAGGCCCCCGGCCAGCCCGCGTCCAGCTCCTCGCATCTGCAGCCCATGCAGCGGCCGTCCACGCTGCCCTCCTCGGCCGCTGGCTACCAGCTCCGGGTGGGGCAGTTTGGCCAGCACTACCAGTCTTCGGCCGCGGCCTCCTCCTCCTCCTCCTCCTTCCCTTCCCCGCAGCGCTTCAGCCAGTCCGGACAGAGCTACGACGGCAGTTACAGCGTCAACGCCGGCTCCCAGTACGAAGGCCACAACGTGGGCTCCAATGCCCAGGCGTACGGGACCCAGTCCAATTACAGCTATCAGCCCCCGTCGATGAAAAACTTCGAGCAGGCGAAGATTCCACAAGGGACCCAGCAGGGGCAGCAGCAACAACAGCAGCAGCAGCAACAGCAGCAACAACAGCAACAACAGCAACAGCAACAGCAGCAGCAGCAGCAGCAGCAGCACGCCCCGCAGCACGTGATGCAGTACTCCAATGCCGCCACCAAGCTCCCCCTGCAGAGCCAGGTGGGCCAGTACAACCAGCCCGAGGTGCCCGTGCGGTCGCCCATGCAGTTCCACCAGAACTTCAGCCCCATCTCCAACCCTTCCCCGGCTGCCTCGGTGGTCCAGTCGCCCAGCTGCAGCTCCACCCCGTCCCCCCTGATGCAGAGCGGGGAGAGCCTCCCGTGCGGGCAGGGCAGCGTGCCCATGGGCTCCCGGAACCGAATCCTCCAGCTGATGCCGCAGCTCAGCCCCACCCCGTCGGTGATGCCCAGCCCGAACTCCCACGCTGCCGGCTTCAAGGGGTTCGGGCTGGAAGGGGTGTCGGAGAAGCGACTGACCGACCCCGGCTTGAGCAGCCTGAGCGCTCTGAGCACCCAGGTGGCCAATCTCCCTAACACCGTCCAGCACATGCTGCTCTCCGACGCCCTGACCCCGCAGAAGAAGGCCTCCAAGAGGCCCTCCTCCTCCTCCAAGAAGGACAGCTGCGCCAACTCGGAGGGCTCCTCGCAGCCCGAGGAGCAGCTCAAGTCCCCGCTGGCGGAGTCCCTGGACGGCGGCTGCTCCAGCAGCTCGGAGGAGCACGGCGAGCGGGTGCGGCAGCTGAGCGGCCAGAGCACCAGCTCCGACACCACCTACAAGGGCGGCGCCTCCGAGAAGGCGGGCTCTTCGCCGGCGCAGGGGGCTCCGAGCGAGGCCCCCCGGCTCAGCGGCAGCCCTGCCGCCCGGGACGAGGCCGCCTCGCCAGGTGCTAAGGACGCGCCGTCGTCCTCCGAGGGCAACCCGAAAGGCAGCGAGAAGTCGGTCGGCGTCATTGTCTCCCGGGAAGCGATGGCGGGGCGGTCGGAGAAGCCCGGCGGCCCGGACAAAGGCTCGCAAGACGACGACCCCGTGGTCGCCCAGAGGCCCCCCAGCGCCGGCGGGGCCAAAGAAGCCAGCCACGCCGCAGCCGCACAGCCCGAGCCGGCGGCAGCGGGGAGCAAAGGGAGCAAGAACGGCGACAGTAGCTCCAACCACAACGGGGAGGGCAACGGCCAGGGCGGGCACCCGGCCGTGGGCCCTGGCTTCGTAGGGAGAACCGAGCCCAGCAAGTCTCCCGGAAGCCTGCGTTACAGTTACAAGGACACTTTCGGGTCTGGCATGCCCAGAAATGTCAGTGGCTTTCCTCAGTATCCCACGGGGCAAGACAAGGGGGACTTCGCCGGGCACGGGGAGCGGAAAAGCCGCAACGAGAAGTTCCCCAGCCTCCTGCAGGAAGTGCTCCAGGGGTACCACCACCACCCTGACCGGAGATACTCCAGGAGCACTCAGGAGCACCAGGGCATGGCCGGGGGCCTCGACGGAGCCTCGAGGCCTAATGTCCTGGTTAGTCAGACCAATGAGTTAGCGAGCAGGGGCCTTTTGAACAAGAGCATCGGGTCCCTGTTAGAAAACCCCCACTGGGGCCCCTGGGAAAGAAAGTCGAGCAGCTCAGCTCCCGACATGAAGCAGATCAACCTGGCCGACTACCCAATCCCCAGGAAGTTTGAGCTAGAGCCCCAGTCTTCCGCCCACGAGCCCGGGGGTTCCCTCTCAGAGAGGAGGTCCGTGATCTGTGACATTTCTCCCCTGAGACAGATTGTCAGGGACCCCGGGGCCCACTCCCTGGGACACATGGGTGCCGACGCCAGAATGGGGAGGAATGAGCGTCTCAATCCAAGCTTAAGCCAGTCAGTCATTCTTCCAGGTGGGTTGGTATCCATGGAAACAAAGCTGAAAGCTCAGAGCGGGCAGATAAAAGAGGAAGACTTTGAGCAGTCCAAATCCCAAGCGAGTTTCAACAACAAGAAATCCGGAGACCACTGCCACCCTGCCAGCATCAAGCACGAGTCCTACCGGGGCAGTGCCGGCCCGGGAGCGGCCACCCACGATGCCCTTTCCGACTACAGCCCCCAAGACAGCAGACCCATGCCCATGCGGCGGGTCCCCGGGCGAGTGGGTCGCGAGGGCATGAGGGGCCGGTCCCCTTCTCAGTACCACGACTTCTCCGAAAAACTGAAACTGTCCCCTGGCAGGAGCAGAGGCCCCGGCGGCGACCCGCACCACATGAACCCACACATGACCTTCTCCGAGCGGGCCAACCGGAGCTCCTTACACGCTCCCTTTGCGCCCAACTCGGAGAGCTTGGCCTCCGCTTACCACGCCAACGCCCGGGCTCACGCCTACGGGGACCCCGGCGCGGGGTTGAACTCGCAGCTGCATTACAAGAGGCAGATGTACCAGCCGCAGCAGGAGGAGTATAAGGACTGGAGCGGCAGCTCCGCCCAGGGCGTCATCGCCGCCCAGCACAGGCAGGAGGCGCCGCGCAAGAGCCCGAGGCAGCAGCAGTTCCTCGACAGAGTCCGGAGCCCTCTGAAGAACGATAAAGACGGGATGATGTACGGCCCGCCCATGGGCACGTACCACGACCCCAGCGGGCAGGACGGGGGCCGCTGCCTCCTGTCCAGCGACGGTCTGTCTAACAAGGGCCTTGAACTGAAGCACGGCGCCCAGAAGCTGCAGCAAGAGTCCTGCTGGGACCTTTCTCGGCAGACCGCCCCGGCCAAGAGCGGCGGCCCGCCCGGGATGAGCAACCAGAAAAGGTACGGGCCCCCCCACGAGAGCGACGGGCACGGGCTGGCGGAGTCCGCCCAGGCGTCCAAGGCCGGCAACGTCATGCTGAGACTGCCGGGCCAGGAGGACCACTCTTCCCAGAACCCCTTAATCATGAGGAGGCGCGTCCGTTCCTTCATCTCCCCCATTCCCAGTAAGAGACAGTCCCAGGACGTGAAGAACACCAACCCCGAAGACCGAGGGCGCCTCCTCCACCCCTCCAAAGAAGGCGCCGAGAAGGCGTTCAATTCCTACGCCCACCTTTCCCACAGCCAGGACCTCCGGTCTGTGGCGAAGAGGGAATCCGCCAAGGACCTCCCGAGCCCGGACAGTAGGAACTGCCCTGCCGTCACCCTCACCAGCCCTGCCAAGACCAAAATCTTGCCCCCGCGGAAAGGCCGAGGACTGAAACTGGAAGCCATCGTGCAGAAGATCACGTCTCCCAACATCCGGAGAAGCGCCTCCTCGAACAGCGCCGAGGCCGGGGCGGACGCCGTCACTCTCGACGACATACTGTCTCTGAAGAGCGGCCCGCCCGAAGGTGGCGGCGTTGCCGCCCCGGAGGCCGAGCTGGAGAAAAGGAAGGGAGAGGTGCCGTCGGACCTGGGCTGTCCAGCGAGTCAGGAGCTGAGCGTGGAGAAACCTCTGGCGCGGTCTTCAGAGGAGTGGCGCGGCGGCGGCGGGGACAACCAAGTGAAAACCGAGACCCTCCCGGAAACGGTGACCGTGGGGAAGGAGCCCCCCGGCGCCGTGGCAACTGCAACCTCACAGAAGCCTGGGAGTAGCCAGGGGAGACCAGACGGCTCCCTGGCCGGCGCGGCACCTTTAATCTTCCCCGACTCAAAGAATGTACCTGCGGCGGGCGTTCTGGCCACCGAGGCGAGCGCCAAGGCCGAGGAGAAGGAGAGCGACACGGTGACGATTTCCCCCAAGCAGGAGGGTTTCCCCCCGAAGGGCTACTTCCCCTCGGGAAAGAAGAAGGGGCGGCCCATCGGGAGCGTGAACAAGCAGAAGAAGCAGCAGCAGCAGCAGCCGCCGCCTCCCCCCCCTCAGCCCCCTCAGCCGCCAGAAGGTTCTGCAGATGGGGAGCCAAAGCCGAAGAAGCAGCGGCAGAGGAGGGAGCGAAGGAAGCCTGGGGCGCAGCCCAGGAAGCGGAGAACCAAACAGGCAGTTCCCATCGTCGAGCCCCAGGAACCCGAGATCAAGCTGAAGTACGCCACGCAGCCGCTGGATAAAACCGATGCCAAGAACAAGTCTTTTTTCCCTTACATCCACGTGGTGAATAAGTGTGAACTGGGAGCCGTGTGTACAATCATCAACGCCGAAGAAGAGGAACAGACCAAATTGGTGCGGGGCCGGAAGGGGCAGAGGTCGCTCACGCCGCCTCCCAGCAGCGCCGAGAGCAAGGCGCTCCCGGCCTCCTCCTTTGTGCTGCAGGGACCTGTCGTGACGGAGTCTTCCGTCATGGGACACCTGGTGTGCTGTCTGTGTGGCAAGTGGGCCAGCTACCGGAACATGGGGGACCTCTTTGGGCCCTTCTATCCCCAAGACTACGCGGCCACGCTCCCGAAGAACCCGCCTCCCAAGAGGGCCGCGGAAACGCAGAGCAAAGTCAAAGTGCGGCACAAAAGCGCCTCGAATGGCTCCAAGACGGACACTGAGGAGGAGGAAGAGCAGAAGGAGCAGAAGGAGCAGAGGAGCCTGGCCGCCCACCCCCGGTTTAAGCGGCGGCATCGCTCCGAAGACTGTTCCGGAGGCCCTCGGTCCCTGTCCCGGGGCCTGCCTTGTAAGAAAGCATCCGCCGAGGGCAGCGGCGACAAGACTGTTTCGGACTCAAAGCCCCCCATGCCCTCGACTTCAGAAGGCGGCCCCGAGCTGGAGTTACAAATTCCTGAACTACCTCTTGACAGCAATGAATTTTGGGTCCACGAGGGTTGTATTCTCTGGGCCAACGGAATCTACCTGGTCTGTGGCAGGCTGTACGGCCTGCAGGAAGCGCTGGAAATAGCCAGAGAGATGGTGAGTACCCGCTGCCTGCTCTCGGTTACCGGCTACCTTTGCATTCTGGCTCCGGTCACCGTTTTGGTCGCGCGTGTCCCGAATGTGTGGTCATGCCTCGGAATCCCAGCCCCTAGCTAGGCCCCAGTGAGGAATGGAAAATGAATTTGGGCCATCGGACTTCCTTTTATCTCCACTGCGTGTCTACAGGTTGTAGCGCTCTGCCGGTGTTACGCAGAGCATCAAGGCCAAGTTCCCAGCCCATCCTCCTCAATCCCGGTTCTTCTGCTCTCCCTAGATAATAAGATTTTGTGCACTTTGTTATTTAGTGATTAAAAAAAAGAAAAACATTCCCACATCTAATAACGCGGGAAGTTGATGAGGTATGGTTTTATGTTTCTGTTTGGTTTTTGCTTTGTTTGGGGGCCACACTCGGCAGTACTTAGGGTTTATTGCTGGCTCTGTGCCCAGGGCTCACTCCTGGCGGGGGCTCGGGGGACCACATGAGATGCCAGGGATCAAACATGGGTCGACCACATGCACCGCAAGTGCCTTACCTGTTCTCTCTCCAGCCCTCGCTTAAGGCTGTATTTTCTTTCTCCTCAAGCTTTTTCTCTCTGGAATTATTAGTCTGTTTTCTTGGACGGTATCTTTTGTATCCATACTTCCCGGTCAGGGTATTTATTCTTTTGGTCGGTTTGTTTCAAACTGGAGCAGTGTTCACGTGATGGTTTCTCCTCCCTCTGCTCTGAATGCCGTCTACTGCAGCCTGGGGGTAGTGTGTAGCCCCTCATTCAGGACTGGGCCATCCTGCACTAGTTCCCCAGGAAGGTGGGTGGGAGTTGGGGAGGCAAAGATCCTTTTTATCTCGACTTGTCCGTTGCTCTCAACTTTCACTGGCCATTGTTTGTGTGTAACATTCTTTTCTTACTTTCAAGTAATTTTCTCTGTCTTGGAGTCACTGTTTCTGACTCATCCTCTAGCGTCCCGGGGTTAAGTTGGAGAGAACTCAGGCTGTTTTGGTTTTGCTCTCGGTGTATTTTCTCCCCGTGCGTGTTTGAGGATTTGGCTTCTAGGGTTCTGACATCTTAAAACGTGTGTCCGGAGGCGTCTCTGCTGTTGTGCCTGCTGCACGGAGACCTTCCACGGCCTCTCCCCTCAGGCCCTCCCCGTGGGTTGCGTTGTGCCTTCCACGCGTTCCCTCCATCCCCGCTGGAGCGCCGGGCCTGTGTCTCCTGGAGTGAGTGATCCTTTGCACTTAGCCCTCTCTCCTGTCCTAATCCTTTCACACCCTTTATCATCAAGCTTCTGTTTATCTATTTCTGCTCTGTTTTTCCAAGAGCATTTTCTTCTGGACGCACAGTGGGATGGTGGGGGTGGGGGTGGGGGTTACCCGATCACGCTGGGTCGAGTTGGCACTGCCGCTCTGGTTTCCGGTTCCGTCTTGTACACCCTCCACCCTGTTGCAGATGCTTGATGCGCTGCCTTCCCGGGCTCTGCGCAGGTGGCCGGCACTCCGCTGGCTCCCGACTGCTTTCATTCTTTTCTTCCCCCTTCCGGCCACTTACTCTGTTCTTCCAGCTTCTAGAATGTGGCTATCTCTTGTATGTTATCTCCTCTCCTGAGAACCGCTTCATGGATTTGTCTTACAAATTCATACCTTTTGTGGAAAGGGAACAAATGTGTAAATACATGTTCAGTTGGCCATACTTGAATCAGATGAGCAATTTTGGTATGAATTAATATTTAAACTCATATTTGATGACTGGGTTAGAGTTAATATAGATTGTATTTATCTGAATAGCACTCTTGGAACCTTTTTTATTGTCCTTTTTTCCCCCCTTCCAAAACACTCATTTTATTGTTGCATTTGTGATGGGATTTGAAACTACTCGCAAACTGTAGTCAGAATGATAAGGTGAAATTTAGGTGTTCTGAACGTTAGAACACTGGAACTCGGTCACAGGAGTCTGCTCTGCCCTGCTCCCTGCCTCTCCCTGTCATGCATACATTCCTCTTTCTTATAGAGGCCACAGCCAGCAGTGTTGGGGGTGCAGGGAGGCATCAGCCCACCTCACGGGGGAGGGGGGGCGCTGTGGTGCCGGGAAAAACTCAAGGCCTCATTCATGCAGGGCGCATGCGCTACAAGCTGTTCTCTCTCTCTCTCTCTCTCTCTCTCTCTCTCTCTCTCTCTCTCTCTCTCGTCCTGCTCTAAGACGGGTTTTTTTTTAAACCTCTTTTCTTTCCTTTTCTCCACCCTCATTGTCATTCTCAAACTCCAAATTTAAAGTAAATTTACTTCTTAGATAAAAGTAAAGTAAACTTCTTAGATATGGTGACATTTTAAAATGCAAGATGCAAGAATGTTAAAGACCCTTAAAGCAAAGAATTCTTTAGACGGGGCTGGAGTGATAGCTCAGCGGGTAGGGCATTTGCCTTGCACACAGCTGACCTGGGTTCGATCCCCAGCATCCCATATGATCCCCTGAGCACCGCCAGGAGTAATTACTGCGTGCAGAGCCAGGAGTAACCCTTGTGCATTGCCGGGTGTGACCCCCTCCCCCCAAAAAAAGAATTCTTTGGACTGTTTCAAGCCCCCGGCTGTCTCTTCATTGTCCTCCAGCCCCTGTGGATGGCCTGCTTAGGCTGTCTTCAGAAAGTTAGAACTTGCTGCGTTTGTTTTGTTTGTTACTTTTTGGTGTGTATCCCTGCCACTCTGCTGCTGTTTCAACATAGAATATTTTCACACTGGTAGAGTAATTTTAATGTGTAAATTTTTAAGCACTGCGTAGCAATGATTGGTAACAGGTAATCAGGCTCAATTCTGCTCAGAGGATAGATGCCGAGATTTTTTCCTCAGGCCAAGCCTTCTTTACGGAAAGTAGAAGCCCTCCCCCACCTGATCTCCCTTAAATCCTAGCCCCCTCCCCCATCCCTGAAAGGCTGGGGAACAGCAGGCCTGATTCTCAAACTCATCAGGAGTGCCTGTCTTCAGAAAGTGACACTGTAGTCTACTGCTTGTCAGCTTTGATCCCAAAATAAAATGTGGGATGTTATTATTGGAACAAATGCACTGAATATGATAAATCAGTCTCCAACTCCCCCCCCCACCCCCACTTCTACTGACTAAATGGTTTAAATAACATGTTGTCTTTTTAGACTGGGGATTTTTTAAGTCATTTTAAAAAATCAGGACCGTATCTCAGTGGGCTCAGCGTGGGAGCCCAGATTTGATCCCCAGCACCTCAGGGTCACCCAAGCGCCACCAAGAGTGACCCCAGAGCACAGGACCAGGAGCAGCCCCTGAGCACCTCCAGGTGTGACCCGAAAAATTCAAATTGGAAGTGCTCCAAACTGCTCAAAGGAGCAGACATTGGGAAGGCTTCATTTCCAGTTGGGGGGTGCTGGGCGGGAGGGCACTTACTTGCCTGCACCCTTCAGACCTGGGTTTGATCCCTGGCACTTACCCTGAGCCCTGCTAGGAGTAAACCCCAAGCTTCCCCCCCCCCCCGCCCCCTGTCAACTAAACAAAACGCTAAAGCATATAAAAATGGGTAGATAACAGGGCAGGAGAGAGCGTGCAGGAAGGGGCTTGCCTTGCGTGTAGCTGACCGTGATTCCAGTCCCTGGCACTGAAGATCATCCGCTGAGCACCCCCAAGATGATAAAAAGTAAATAAAAGTAGGTTGTTTTGTTCCTCTGCCAGTTTCAGGGAGTGGGAACCAACCGTAGATCTAGGACTCCACACTGTGCCATGTCCTTTAATGGCAGACGCGTCTAGATCACAGTTGACCAACTCAAAATGAATCTCGTGGTGTAGCTTTACAGTAATCTCCTTCAGATGGGTGGTCCCGTACTTCATGAGTTTCATTTGAGGACGGTGCTAAAACCCACACATGCTCGGTAGAGGCTGTCTTTCATTTTCACTGGTTTCCGGGCTAGCATCATGCAAGTATGCAGTATATTAGTCTTGTGACGCCGGTAGCGACCCTCGACCCGGAGCCACCCACCAGCTCTGGCAGGAGAGAGGAGTGGGCGGCCTGGTGCAGACTGCGTTCTCCCCGGGGCCAGCAGCTCAGTGTCCGGCACGGCACGCTCAGGCCTGGGGTGCCTTCAGCTGTGCGGCCGCCCTGATTGTCACAGGACAGCGTTCGGCAAAAGCATTCTCCTCCGGGGCTGGAGCGATAGCACAGCAGGTAGGGTGTTTGCCTTGCACGCGGCCGACCCGGGTTCGATTCCCAGCATCCCATAGGGTCCCCTGAGCACCGCCAGGAGTAATTCCTGAATGAAGAGCTAGGAGTAACCCCTGTGCATCACCGGGTGTGACGCGGAAGAAAAAAAAGGCATTCTCCTTCGTAAAATGGGCTTTGTGTGAGATGGCTTTCCTCACCAGGAGGACAGTGGTAGGTAGGCGTGACATGCCCAGAGCACTCATCAGGCAAGGCCAGCGGTGACGTTCTCAGGATTAGCTCGTTGAATGCGTTCTCAGCTGCGTGCAGGGTTGCCATAGTCGAGGAAGACTGGTATGTTGGCTGTCCTCTTCAAAAACTAGAATACTAGCTGCGTGTGTAGGACGCAGTGTCAGTCGACTTGCACCTTTTATTCTCATAAGCTGGGCAGTGTGGTAAGAAGGCAGAAGACACCGTCCCGAGGCCCTCAGAATTAAAGATGACTTAGCGCCTTCAGTGACACACTCAAGACAGTACAGCCCAGTGACGTGCTGACTTCAGATGTGATGTTGCTCTGAAATTAGTTTCTTGGCCAGGGATGTGGCTCAAGTTATTAAACTCATCCCAGCATGCGTGAGGTCCTGAGTTCAACCCCCAGTCCCAAATGGCTTCACCACAGCATTGCTGGGTCTGTCCCTGTTGGCCTCAAGCACCACTCGGAAAGCCCCAGCATCACTGAGTGTGGCATCCGTGTGCCAAAGTAAAGTTGGGGGCTGGGGAGATGGCGCGAAGGAGTTGGAGGTGGAAGCCCAGGTGCAGTCCTATTAACACAGTTTCCCAAGCGCTGTTACACTACGGCTGTAAGGCCCTTTCCTGTTAATTTGCCTGGCTCTGGTTTCCTTGATGTGCTTCAAGAACAAATTAAAATGACAGCAGCTTGCCCTTTATTTAATTTGACAGAGGTGATTCAGTCTTCCAAGGTCGCTTCAAGTCTAGTTTGAGCTAGATTTTGGTCTGCTTCGAAAGCACGCTTCCAGCCCTCGCACATGGAGCCGAGGGTGACCGATTCCTGAGGTCCGGTGTGGCCCGTGGATTTATTACCTGGTGTTTCATTAAATATGCTCTCGTAACAAAATTCTGTGGAGTCTCCAGTGTGCCTGTGTGAGTGCCACCTGACTCTGAAAATTGCCGAAAACCCGGAAAAACTCAGATGGATTTTTACTGTCGTGCCTCCTCCAGGCGTGAGGCGGCTGAGTCGACCCGCTTGATTGTGTCGCATGCTGACGGGCTAGCATCTGCTCCCATGCCCCGGCCTCGCCTCAGAGCTGCCTGCACCTTGGTATGGGCAAAGCCTCGGGGCTGTGGCTGCTGCCAGGGCACTGGTGGCTGGCACCTCCTGTGTTCTGCTAGACCATGCCCCCCTGCGGCGCCCTAAGCGATGGGCTCCTGTCTGCCCACCGCAGCTGACCACACCCCTTCCAGATGGACTCTTGTTTTGAGTGGGGGGGAAGGTTTGGGCTTCACCCAGTGGTACCCAGAGCTTACTCCTGGCTCTGCGCTCAGGGATCGGCCAAGCCTGGAAGCCCGTTGCACCCCCTAAGGGGGGGGGGGACGCAAAAGAAAAAAAAAGGCATTCTCCTCTGTAAAAACTCTTGCGGCCTGGGTGGGTGCCTGGTGAAGTTCCTTTCGGGAGGGGTCACTTACATGTGCAGAAAAGTAGGTTCATGAGGCTGCGCTGGGGCTGACGGGCCCGTGGCCTGTGTGTGCGATGGCTTTCCTCACCCCTGAGAGAACGTGGATGTGAGCTGTTCATGCTTCAGTCTGCAAATTAGAGAGATGGCCCCCAAAACTCTGCCCTCCGCGGCCAGTTCATGTGCCGCTTCTCTAATTTACAGCTTAAGCGTTGCAAAGCCACTGGCAGTATCTGAGTGTGTAAGAGTTACCCGCTTAGGTGTGAGTTTCTTCAGGAAGCCGGGGACCAGCAGCAGGGCTGGGCGGGCAGCTCCCCGGCATTGGTCAGAAGAGCTGGTGGGGACCAGGCGTGGAGAAGGGACGCGCAGGAACAGACACGTGCCGGGAGGGCATCGGCCTTTCAAGCCGACAGAAGCTAGAAAGGGGTGAGGTGTTGCGGGTGGCGGGAAGGGAAGGACAGAGCTTGAGTTTTCCGCAGGGAGTGGGGACGATGCCGTAAGAGAACGGGAGGGTCGTGAAGGGAAACGAAAGTTACATCCTGCGGTCAGTGTACAGCAGACAGAGAAAACGGGCGGTCCGATCTGCACGTTCCCGCCAGCTGGTAACGCAGGTCTTCAGGACAGTGGTTTTTGGAAGAGCTGGTTCGTTTTCATTTAGCTTTTCCATAGATAAGAAACCGGTCAGCTTCAGTCCCCAGTGACCCGAGAGCGGGATTTTCACTGGAGGGAACTCCTGATTGTACTTCACAGTGAGAGAGCTGGTGTACAGGGTGACATTCTTGGAGCCTCTGTGGGGGGGGAGAGGTGGCAGGAGGGAGGACTCTGGTGCAGGGGACAGCTGTGAGCTCGGTCCGATGGTCCCTCCACGATCTGGCCCTTCCCACGCTGCTCTCAAGGTGGGCTGGAAGCTTCGGAAAGGGCCGTGACCTAGAAGTAGGGTGGCGGCCCACGCGTCTGCTCCTGCGGCCTGGGTGGGTGCCTGGTGAAGTTCCTTTCGGGAGGGGTCACTTACACGTGCAGAAAAGTAGGTTCACGAGGCTGTGCTGGGGCTGACTGGCCCGTGGAAGCCACGGTCCTGGCAGTCCGACTGCGTGGTGTTGGGGGCTTTCCTCGACGATGCCTGCTCCTTGTTTGACTGGAGAGGATCATCTGGAAATGCTGATCGCTCACAGCGCGGAGGAGGGGTGTTTCTCAAGGTGTCTCATCACATTTAAGTCCCCACACAACCCTTAGGAGCCAGGAGACAGACTCGCTGTCACCCTGTCACCGCCATCACACCGCAGACACCAGGCTCTGTGGCATTTTTTTTTCTCTTCCTGTTTCATCTTTTTGATTTTTGTGTTAATGTGGCTTTTTGTGTTTTGTTTCAACGTGACTGTAATGTAATTTATCCGACCATTCCTGCCCTGTTGAACCTTAAAACCTTCAGTTAATTTGCTAAGTTTATGCAGCAGGAAGGCTTTTTATTCACGAAGGATACGGGGATGTTTTTTCAGATACTGGACTGCTAAGTCGAAAAATAAGAACATTTTGTAGGTGTTGACAGACGCTAACTTCTTTGTGGTTGAGCTGGAACGGGCCATACGGAGCTGACTGTCCCCAGAGACCCCGGGACCTGGCTCTCCCAGCCTCCGTCCACTGGCGTTCTTAATTTTTATGACATGTCTCTTGGGGGGGGGGGTTGTTAATTGTTTGTTTTGGAGCCACGTCTGGTGGTGCTCAGGGGTTACTCCTGCCTCTGCACTCAGAAATCACTCCTGGTGGTGCTTGTGGAACCATACGGGATGCCGGAGATTGAACCCGGGTCAGCCATGTGCAAGGCAAATGCCTCAAAGCACTGTGCTCTCTCCAGCCACCGGTGTTCCCTGTCTTTGTCCCATGCTTGTGACATTGTTCCCTATTTCAATGTATTATGCTCATTGGTCACGCACTTGGAAACTTAATGTTTTTGCTTAATTGGCTGTTATTTTTCTGTGCACATTTTTTTTTCTTATCTGGGTGAATAACTTCTGTCGTCTGAAGATTCAGAGGTAGGGAAGTTCTCCGTCAGTCAATGAGGCTTTGATAGCACTCTCAGAACGCTATAAATAGGACCGTGACCCAGGACTGCTTGGCCTAAAAATAACTTCCTTGAAGATCTGGTAGTTTCCTCGGTGGCACCGACCCATTCCAGGCGTGTTGTGGGCTGGCTGGCGACAGTCCTGGGAGGTGTGTGTGTGGCTTCGGTGAAGTTGGGTAACTGTCGTTAAGCTTACTTTTCAGTTCGCAGTCAGCCAGGGGCAGATGATTTGGGTCAGAGGTGCTTAGAATAACTCCTTTTTTTTTTTTAACTTTTTTAATTGAATCACTGTGAAATAGACCCTTACACTTAGGCTGACTCTTTTTTTTTGTTTGTTTGTTTTTTGGGTCACACCCAGAGGCAGTGCACAGAGGTTACTCCTGGCTCTGCACTCAGAAATCACCCCTAGCAGTGCTCAGGGGACCATACGGGATGCTGGGAATTGAACCCGGGTCGGCCGCGCGCAAGGCAAACGCCCTACCTGCTGTGCTATTGCTCCAGCCTCTTAGGCTGACTCTTAGCCTGTTTTTATTTTGTTTTGGGGGGGCCATCCCTGGCAGTGCTGGCAAGGGGCAGGGGGATTGGGCAGGAAACCTGGGAACTATTTCAGGCTCTGTGCCTGGGAGCTGTTCCTGGTGGTGCCCAGGGGATGACCACAACAGTCTCATGCAGGCAGAGCTTGCACTCGAGTCCCCCAGTATTTTAGTTATTTGGGGGGGCGTTTTTTTTGTTTATTCTGGCCACACCCTGGCAGCGCTCGGGGATCTAACCCAGGTCGGCCACAGGCAAGGCGAACGCCCTACCTGCTCTCCCACCGCTGAGGCCACCCCACATTTCATCTCGGAGTGTTGTCAGCCGACATCTCTCTGGCCACGTGTCCTATGAGAGCGGGGTGGGACGTTGCCAAGAGCACACGCCCCAGGTCAGTCGGCAGAGCCGCACGCCTCCCTCTGAGCTGGCACGCTGTTCTGAAGTGGCCTGGTCCCTTCCAGTGGCAGTGGGGCCCAGCTGTGGGGACACTCACTTGGGAGGCATTTCATTTCTTCCATGCGGCAGAGCCACTTGTGGACATTTCTGGTAAAACATGCTCTCCAAAACAGCCCGCAGGCATCTTCCTTGTGACTGGCTCGGTGGAGAGGCCGGAGGTTCCAGGCTCCGGAATCTGTGTCCAGGGAGCTTAACTGTCGGTTCAGGAGAGCGTCGGATGTAGGCCCTGGGGGTGCTTCGAAGTTGTTCTTGCCGTCGCTTTAGGTTTTCTCTGTAGAGAAACCGTGTAAAGGTGGTTTCGTTGGCTGGTCCTCCTTCCGATAAGCCGCCGGAGAATTGCCAGGTGGCTCCCTTGGCTTGTTTCTGCAGAGAGCTCTTGGAAGGAATCGGAATACATGAATGCGTTGGAAGGACAGCCCTTCAGAGGCACCATAATTTGCTGGCACCAGACCCTCATCCCTCCCCCCACCCGGCTGACCGTGTATTTTAGCCGCTTTTTCTCGTCAGTAGCGCGTTGATGTGAACAGCCGCTCACGCGCCCCGTTCTCTGGCAGCAAGCGTGTCCCCGCGCCCCCACTCTGGCTGGCGCGCGCCGTAAGCACCTGCTGCCATGTCTGTTGGCTGCACAGAGCAGTTCCTGGGGGCCGGGTCAGCCCCAGAGGCCCCCCACCCCCACCGCCGCAGAGGGGGAACACAACAAGCAGCTTCCAGAGCTGGCAGGGAACCACAGGACGTGCCGGAGGCCGTTGGACCTCGAAGCCTAAGCTTGAAGTATTTCTCTGAAATCACCTGAGAGGCTGGTATCATTTGTGGAAGAACTGGGTAGATCTTAATTTTTGGAGAGATCACGGTCACGGTCCTCCCGTTGTTCATCGATTTGCTCGAGCGGGCCCAGTAATGTCTCCTTCGTGAGACTTGTTGTTACTGTGTTTGGCATAACGAATATGTCACGGGGAGCTCGCCAGGCTTTGCCATGCAGGCGAGGTACTCTTGGTAGCTTGCCGGGCTCTCCGAGAGGGGCGGAGGAATCGAACCCAGCTCGGCCGGGCTGGCTGCGTGCCAGGCAAATGCCCTACCGCTGTGCTGTGCTAAGTCGGGCTGGAGCCATAGCACAGCAGGTAGGGCATTTGCTTTGCACGCGGCCGACCTGGGTTCGATTCCCAGCAATCCCACATGGTCCGCCAAGCACCACCAGGAGTCATTCCTGAGTGCCGAGCCAGGAGGAACCCCTGAGCATGGCCGGGTGTGGCCCAATTTCTACATGCACCCGTATAGTTAACTCCACTGAGAGATTGGCTGATCTTCGTTTGTTGTTGTCCTGGTGCTGCTCCACGAGGCACTGGCCCCCCGTCCTCGCCATGGCCCTGCGTCCACACAGACCTCGTGCCGCCTTGCCTCCTGAGACAGCATCGTGGACTGCCCTTGAGGGACGAGGAGGGAGTGAGGACACGTGGCCTGAGTGCACCCCAAGCCTGCCCCGTGTGCCCACGCTCCCCACACACGCACCCCATAGTGTTTGTTCCAGGAATAACCTGGCTCTCACGTCTCTTGCCCGTCCCCGCTGTCCCATCATGGGAGCAGCATCTCCCCTGTCCCCGGTTGGTGTTGGGGCTGTCATTGCCGTGACGGGGGGTTCCGGGCACTGAGATACACACCTGCTGTGGCACCGGGGGATCACGGCAGGTGCCCTGCCAGTCAGCACCCCTCCGGTGGGGCCTTGATCAGTCTCCCCGACCCTGTGTTTTCACCGCGCTCTGCCCTCGCTGCTGCAGGGACGTTTGCCAGACCCTGCATGGCGGTGGCAGTGCCAGTTCACACCCTGCTTCCTAGTAGCTCATCAGCATCTGCTGGGTGCCAGGAGTGGGGCTGCCACGTCACTCAGATAAGCATGTGACGGAGCAAGCACCCGGGAGCTTCCTGAGACGGGGCGCCAGGCGGAGCGCCCCGCAGAGCGGCGGCAGCAGAGCTAGATCAGGCATTGCAGAGGTGCGCCCAGGGAGAGGGCGAGTGCGGTGGGCTTCAGGGCAGAGAGAGCCGGTGGGGGAGAGCCGGTGTGCGGGGAGCCAGTGCCCAGGCTGAGGTCTTCCCACTGGAGCGCGGTGCAGGGTTTGAGACGCAGACCCAGAGGAGTGCCCGTTGGCTGGGGAATTATGACGTGTTGTGTGCCACGTTAGTCGCAGACGACTTTGAGACGCGGGCGGGAAGGGAAGTGGGACGGATCCAGAGTGAAGACCTTGCTGATGGATGTTTTTTGCAGCCACGCGGAGCTAGCGTTTAGTCTAGCTCAGCTCTGAGGACGACGGGCCCGTCCAAGCTCCAGGAAGCTGCACGTAGTGGTCAGGGAGCGTGAGGAAGGTCTCCGAGACCTGACCTGCCCGAGCCCCCAGGCCTTGGCGCCTGCCACCCTGCAGCACGGGGTGGTGAGGGATCTGAAGGGAGGTGGGCTGGACCGGAGCCATAGTCCAGCGGGGAGGGCGTTTGCTTTGCACATGGCTGGCCCAGGTTCGATCCCTGGCATCCCATAGGGTCTCCCGAGCACCCCCAGGAGTAATTTCTGAGTCCAGAGTCAGGAGTAACCTCTGAGCATCTCTGGGTGTGGTCCAAAAAGCCCCTCTCCCCCCCAAAAAAATAAGAATGAGGGGCAGTTGAAATGGACCCCTGGCCCAGTCCCACCCCCTGTGGCTTTCCCGAGCTGCTACCCTATCCTGAAAGGCAGCCTGCCAGGGAGCACCGCGCCCTGCTCTCAGCTGGACGCTCTCATGTCCTCCACCGCAGCCCTGAGCATCCTCGTGCGGCTCCTGTCAGCCTCCTGCAGCCGCTCCCCCGGGCCTGTCCAGGCCCCCAGCTTCAGCCGCGCCCCTGCAGGGGAACCTTGGGCAAGCACAGAACCTCTGTCCCAGACAGCGGCCGTTCTCCCAGATCCACCCCCCCACTCGTGAATAGAGAGGGCTTCTTTCACGGCCTCCGATGCGCTCGATGCCATTGAGCTGTCTTCCAGAACTATCTTCCTTTTTAGGTCTAGAACCTCAGAAAGTGACTCTGTTCCCCATGTGCCCCCCGCTTCCATCTGCCAGACAGTACTAGTTACTTTTCTTTTTTCCTTTGGGGAGCCCCATCCAGCGGTAGCACGTAGCACTGTCCTCCCGTTGTTCATCGATTTGCTTGAGCGGGCCCAGTAACGTCTCCATTGTGAGACTTGTTACTGTGTTTGGCTTATTGAATACGTCACGGGCAGCTTGCCGAGCTCTCTGAGGGGGGTTTCCCAGCTCTCTGCTTAGGGATCACTTCTGGAAGGGCTTGGGGGACCATTTGGGGTGCCCGAGATTTAATCCGGGTCCGCTGCCCACAGACAGAGCCAGCACTGTCTTTTGCTCCCTATCTGACCGGAAACGTCTTGACAACTGTTTGTAATCTCATACGAGGAAGAGCCCTGTGATGGCACCGCCTTTTGTCACATAGTCACATATCGGGGAGCCCAGGAGGCTCTGGGATTGATCGCAGACACTGGGTGGGGGGATGTTGGCAGGGACCCAGCACAGCCTTCACCCGGGCACCCCTGAGAGTCGGCTTCCGGGGGACTTGTGAGGTGATAAAACCCACAGAGCTGCTCACAGCGGCAACTTCTTAATCTGTGAACCAGCCCTCTCGGGCAGGAGGGATCCCGGTGGGGGGAGGCAAGAAGATTGAATGTGGCTGCCGGGTCTCAGAGCACGGTGCCTCGAGCCTGGCTCTGTTGGTGCAGAGGCTGCTGTGGTGTGTCCTGTGCTCCGAGATTAATCTTCTGAAACAGAAGATCTCCACACCTGTGAAAGTAGATTGAGCCCACAGCTCAACTTTCTGGGGACAGGAAACTGGGGGTTGGGGGCAGCCCCAACTCCGCCCTGAAGCCCAGAAGCCCAGCGTGTCGCTGGCCAGCTCTGGTGCCAGTCTCTGCCCTAGGTCTGGGGATAAGTGCTTCCTCCTGTGCAGGGTGCCGAGAAGGTGGGGTCTCAGGGGGACGAGAAGGTGGGGTTTCAGGGGACGCAACATTGGGAATAGGGTGGCTTGTGCGGTGTCTCCCAGGCCTGGCCATGAGGGCTGGTGGCACATCCCACGGCCCTCCCTCTGGAACCTGCCCCTTCTGGCGGCCCTCCCCTCCCCTCCAAACACTTGGAATCGGGTGACTTTGCCTAATGACTTTGGGGGGAGGGGGCGCTCTGAGGTGCTGAGAGGCGGGGGCCGCGGGATTGATCCTGCCACAAAGCTCGTGCCGCGGCCCTTTGAGCTCTCTCCCCGGGCCTGCTGGCGGCTTTGAGCTCTGCCTGCCGGGCTGACATGAGAGGGTGACAGGCAGATGGAAGGGCACGGCCGGCGCTTTTCAGCCTTTTCACTCTGCGAACCGGCAGCCCAACTGGCAGTCGGAAGCCACTGATCTAGGCTAGAGAGAACGAAACCCAGACAGCTAGGAAGAAGGGCCCGGAGCTAGGGGGCGCGCCCCGGAGCCACGTGTGGGCCTGGCCCGCAGCCCCTGTGATCTGCATGGGATGGGGGCGGGCGGGGGCGGGGGTGTCCTGTGCTGAGGCCTCTGGCTCCGGGTTTGTCAGTTCGGCTTCTGCAACCAGCAGCTGGAAATGGCACCTCGCGAGTGCCTGGCTCCGACTCCATAATTACTTACCAGCTTTCTGGAGGCCTCAGATCCCCCCACCCCACCCCACCCCAGCCCACCCCCGCTCTTGGGCTCCAGCGAGCCGGGGTTATGTAGAAAGTCACTCTCCTGGCGGGGCCTTTCTCTTACAAGATGGCCTTTTTTAGATTCGGAAAGCCCTAAAGGTAGTCATTCGCTCATAAGCCAATCCGTCGTGTGAGCAAAGGGAAAATAAAAATAAGCTAGTACGGAGCCCTGCGTGACTCAGATCTCAGCGCGGGTTTCATCTCCGAGGAGCGGAGCGGGGCGCCAGCCGCCTTCCCCGCAGACTCCCGCTGGGTCGGCCCTTTCGCAGGTTCTCAGCTGCTCTTCAGAGGAAATGTGCTAATTACTGCCTTCAACCTCCCGGACTCCCGGCCCCGCCTTTCGAACTTCTTAAAGGGCACAGATCCCTTTCTCCCGAAACCCCAGCGACTCCCCTAGCCCGGAGAGGAGAATGTTCTCGGCGCTGCTTTTCTTCTGGGCTGTGAAGCGTGTGGGGAGAGCGGGAACAGAGGGCCGGGGGCCGCTGGGTGCAGAGTCAGCCGTGGGAAGAGGGGGAGTCCTTGAAGAATATCTGGTGACGTGCTGGTGCGCATCCTCTTCAAGGGGAAAAAAAGATAATTCAGCCAAAGCCGTTTTTTAGTGCCCTTCAAATACGCCTACAGGGCTCGGGTGGCCAATGCATTTCATGGGGAAACGCTGTCCGCTGCCTCCATGCGTTGGACGGCGAGGAGAGCTGGGCAGGTAGGGGGAACGCCCAAGCGTCTCAGGCAGGCCCACGCCGGCCGGCCGGGCGCCTTCGGACACATGATTAATGGCCAGACCCTGTGCAGGTTGCGGTGGAGAGAGAGGGCAGGAGTGCCGGACCCTCCCCGCCGGCCTGGGAGGACGCTGCTCCTCGCCGGGTCATGCGGGGCGCCCTGCGTGCTCCTGGCCTTGAGATAAGCCCGGCGCCCGGTGGGCCAGCCGCTGTCCATCTCGCGGACCGGGAGCTGCCGCCGTCGCCGCCGCTTCCTTATGCAGGCTGGCTCCGGAGTATCCCAGGTGTCTTTGTAGAAAGAGTCCCTGCGTGGTTCATGGTTTGCTTGGGGGTTTTGCCGGCAGTGGTTTTCTTCAAGGAAGCGCCGCTCCCTGCTCCCCCGCCGCCGCCACCACCACCACCACCCCCAGCTGGGTATTATTTTAATGTGGGAAAACTGGGGCTTTAATTAATTGAGCTGGAGTGACTCAACGTAGCTGGTGAGGGCAGGGCCCGGGGCTTCTGCTCCCTCCAGCCAGCACAGCCGGGGCACTTGGGCCCAAGCTTGACCCTTCTGTACCCCAGAGCTAGAAGCTGCGCTCATTCCCCACCCCAGCCTCCCTCCCTCCTCTCTCCTTCCCTCCCTCCCTCTCTCTCCCCCCCCCATTCCCTGCCTCCCCCTCCCTCCCTCTCTGGCTCTCTTTCCCCTCCCCTCCCATTCCTTCTCTCTCTCTCCCTCTCTCTCCTCCTCCCCTATTCCCTCTCCCTTTTTCCCTCCCTCTCCCTCCCTCCCTCCCTCCCTCCAGTTTCAGGCCCCTGTATCTCAGGCAGGAACCAAGAGAAGGCTTCCTCCCTGATCCCAGGAAGGCAGACAGACGCAGACGCTGGAACTCGGCCCTCCCTGGGCTCCTTTCTGCTCTGTACTGTAGGATAAACAAGAGAATAAGACAGGGGAAAAGCTGGCCTGCAGAGCTTTATTTTTAAGGCAAGTTCTGCTGCACTCCAAGGGTTCCATCTTGAAGTCATTTTCTTTGATCAAGCCCATTCTCAGCCATATCCCCAAAAAGATTGCTAGTAGAATCCTCACTTTGGGGCATTAGAGAGTTAGCTTAATTCAGAATAGCATTGATTAATGTGTTCTCGCTGTACTTACCTTCATTTGTCAGAAAAACATTTCTTGGAATGAAGCCCTCTGCTGATCCCTCGGGAATTTTGCCTTCAGTCACATTATTATTCTCTTTTTCCTCTTTGGGCTCCCCAGGTCGGGGGAGGAGCGGTTCTGGGTCCTGCTCTCCAGACTGGAAGTGTCTCTGGCCTCTGGAGTAAGTGGCTTTAGGGGGAGAGGCAGTCACGGGGCTCCTAAGCCCTTCGCAGGACTCTGCCCCAAGCCCCTCCTTGCCCACACGCGGCACTGACCACCCATGGCCAGTCTCGGGAACCCATGACACGAAGCTCATCACCAAGTCCTGCCGGTTTCCAAAGTGTCTCAAACCACCGCTCACAGACGCATATCTCCACCTCCCTCCACACACCCACACCCTTTATTGTTTATTTTTAGTTTGGGGGCCACACCCGGCCGTGCTCCAGGCTTACTTCTGACTGGGTGGGGATGGAGGGGGGCAGAAGGCTTGCTGGGATCAAACGCAGGCTTGCGCCTGTGAGGCAAGCACCTGGCATCTGCCCATCCCCGTACTCATCCCTGCACCCGTAACCAAGCACCAGTGAGCAGGTGCTGGGCCCACAGCACCCTCCACGGGCTCCGCACCCCTTCCGAGGGGCACTGCCTCTTGTCAGCCACTCACACCCTGGGTGCTTTGTTTTCTCTGTCTGGCTTCCTTTCTCCACTTTACGCCCAGTTTCCGTGTCAGAGGGGACTTGCTTGGCCTCCTGCCCCCCGAAGACCCTCTTTAATTAAGCAGGGTCCCTCTCAGTCCCTCAGTCCCCCTCAGCCCTGCCCTTTTGCCGCCCAGGTTGCCCCACAGCCCTCTGGGGAAGCCCTTGCTGCGGTTTCCAGCCGGGTCTTCCTCTTCTTCCTCTTTTTTTTTTTTTTTTTTTTTTTTTTTTTTGGCTTCTTGGGTAATACCCGGCTATGCACAGGGGTTCCTCCTGGCTCTGCACTCAAGAATCACCCCTGGCGGTGCTCAGAGGACCATATGGGATGCTGGGAATCAAACCCGGTTCGGCTGTGTGCAAGGCAAACGCCCTACCCGCTGTGCTGTTGCTCCAGCCCCCGGGTCTTCGTCTTCGTCCCCGAGGCAGACACTAGACTGTCATGCCTCCCGCCGCCACTTTGCCTGGTACGCAGGCCGAAAGAGGAAATATTGTTGCATTTCTGAAATCCATGCCACTTAAGAAAATTTGGGTATCAAAGCGGAGACCACAGAGAATCAAAGACACTGGACTGTAAGTTGTCTCCGCCTGCTGAGAAACCCGCACGGCAGAAAGGTAGAGAGCGGCAGGGCCACCGAGATCTGCTTTTCTGCCTTTGGGTTTTTGGTTTGCGGGGGGCCACCCACGGTGCCTGGGACCATGCTCAGAGGACATACAGGGTCTGGAGTCCGGGCTGGGCATTCTGCACGCAGAAGCACGTGTTGGACCCATTGAGTGTTCTCCCTCACCCCAGCCCAATTCTAGACCCCAGTGTCTCTGGTGGAGACTCCGAGTGGATCGGTTACTAAGACAAGCCTTCCGGGGGCCTGGAGCGATAGCACAGCGGGGAGGGCGTTTGCCTTGCATGCGGCCGACCCGGGTTCGATTCCCAGCATCCCATATGGTCCCCTGAGCACCGCCAGGAGTCATTCCTGAGTACAGAGCCAGGAGTAACCCCTGTGCATCGCCGGGTGTGACCCAAAAAGCTTAAAAAAAAACAAGCTTTCCAGGAGGAGCACACGGGGTCCCCGAGTTCCCACTTGGGTCTCCGAGACCAAGTTGTTTGTGCACTTCTCACCCCTGTTGCCTGCCTGCCTGCACTCTCTCGCGTCACACCCTGGCTGTCCTTCTAGCGCACCTGCATCCTGAAAATCCAGATTGGTAACAGCAGCAAACGTGTGTGTGAGTCTTCTGGAGTGGTAGCTGGGGACTGACAAAACAACAGCAGTTGCATTTGATAGAATCTCCTAGAACAGGGGTTTTCAGCAGTCCATGACAGGTCTCTCCGTTTTGCAGACTGGGCGAGGGGTGGGGGGGGAGCTGAAGACAGCGGTGAAGGGTGAAGGGGTACCCGCGCCGTTGCCAGGCAGAGATTTTTCAAAACAAAAGAGAGAAGCTGTCCCCTCCCGCAGACCTCGAAGGTTTTCTCTGCGCGGCGCTCTGCTGCGGGAAGGCTTGCAGGCTCCTCTGCACAGCTCCTGTCGGGCAGATGAAGGCACAGAGGGAAGGAAGGGGGTGTGGGTAGAAGGGCACCCTGTCACCCCGAGTCTTCCCACTGCTACGGCGCTGGTGACAGACGAGGACCCCCCAAGGGCGGGCGTTCCTTGCAGGTCAGGCGGGGGCGTGAGACACAGGCAGGGCGGCCGCTGTTGATTCACAGCTTGGTCCGGCTGCCTCTGCTTGGCTCCGTTTCCAAGGCCAGCAGCCGACTCAGCCCCAGAGACGCTATAGATTTATGGCGTGCTTTGGAAAGGCTTCCCGGGGACGCTGATATTTCTCAGGGTAGGCATCAGAGCCGCTTTGGTGGTCTAATCCTCGTAGTGGCTGTGGTGTGGCCACACTGCTCGAGGGTCACACTGGGCCCAGGATCAGACCAAGGGCCTCCCAGGCACAGCTCAGACCCCTGGCCCTGAGAAGCACCCTGGGAGGGGGTGGCGGGAGAGGAACGGAGGTGGAAACGGGCGCTTCTGTCCCACTAGGCCTCATTCCTGGAAGCTGGCCATCAGGTCACGGACTTTGGGCCAGGTGTGTTTCCTGTTGGGGGCTCAGTGGCAGGTGACCAGCCTCTAGGTGTCGGAGGAGCAAGACCGCCTGCTCAGACCCAGGTGGCAGCTGGGGACCCAGAAGCAAACCAGGGGTAGAGGTGGTTCTAGAGAGTCGCTCTCAGGATGGGACTCAGCTGGTGCCGCCTGGAGACCGGAAACTCCTGCAGTGCAGCCTGGGGCGGGAGGCGTCTCCGCCTGGCCAGCTGTGATGTCAGGTCACAGTTGTGGCCTGGAATGGAAGAAGGATGTTAGGAATTTGCAAAGCGCTCTAGATGATTCTAATAAGAAGGAAAGTTTGCAAATTAGCGTCTCTAGGTCTGACCTCTGAGTGGGGTCACAGGAGGCGGCAAGGAGAGATCTGACTCTCTGCGGGCGGCCTCTGCGCGCGCCGGACATGGCCCACAGCCCAGCCTGGCCACTGTCCCTCAGTCAAGCTGTGCTGCTCAACAGGCCTTTCTGGGGTCATTTTCCGTGTCTTTGACATCCTGCTAGTGCATTTAATTTGCATACAATTTTGTGTAGTCTGCTTTCTATTTAGTGTCTTTCCTTCCAACACAGAAATGGTTCTCACACCATCACCAACAATGCTTGCTAGCGTGGTGGGGGAGACTGTGAGGAGGGTGGAGTGAGCGTGTGACCGACCGGGAGCCAAACAGCCGTGAGGGTGTTTGCCTGGGTCTGACCCCCAGCACCACCAGGAGTGGTCCCTGAGCACTCCCAGCTGGGGCCACAGTTCGACAGATCTGCACGCTAATGGCAGACGGCAGCTGTGCCGCCCAGACACAGGTGCTGTGGGTTCCGGCATTTTTGTTAAGAGAAAATTAGAGCTGCAGGAAAGAATTCATGTGTCCTTCACAGCCTCCCTCGGTGTGTGTCGTGGCTAATTTTAATGTTCACCGGCCAGGGGAGATTCTGTGTCAGTTTATACTAAGCCCTAAGAATGGAGGAACTCCCACTTAGGAAGCCCCGTTGGGGTTTACGTCACACGGCAGCCTCGGAAGGCGACGCCGACTCTGTCCTTCCCATTTTGCAGGGGATAAAACTGATACGGATGTTTTTTTTAACTTTTGTATATAAGAACGGACAACCTGGATGTTCTTCCTGGGTCCTGACAGCACCCAGCACTCACACGAGACCGGAGAGCCCCAGAGCCACAGAAAGGATGGAGAGCCACCCGAGGCTGTGGATGCCCCGGCATTGCTGCCTTCCTTGGTGGGTTGAGAGGCTGCTCGGTGGCTCCTGTTCTGAATGGCGGGAGTAGCCGGGTGGGCTGAGCGCCCCGCTCTCCTCCTGAGTCTGCCAGAGCTGAGCCTCAGAACGAAACTGTATTTCTTTTTTCTTTTTTTTTTTTTTGCTTTTTGGGTCACACCTGGCGATACACGGGGGCCACTCCTGGCTCTGCACTCAGGAGTCACTCCTGGTGGTGCTCAGGAGACCCTATGGGATGCTGGGAATTGAACCCGGGTAGGCCACGTGCAAGGCAAACGCCCTACCCGCTGTACTCTCTCCAGCCCCCAGAACTGCTCCAAAGGTAGCAAAGGCCCGAAACCAACAGGTTGGAAATACCAGCTCGGGTCTGGAGTCACCAGGGAGCTGCTCCCGGGCCCGGCAGAGACAGTGCTCACTGACTGCCCAAACCAGGCACACACCGTGTTCCCCTTCACAGGCTCCACTCACAGTTGGGGCAGTTGCCGGGGCAGTTTTCCCGCAGCTCAGCTTTGGTCAGACGTTGCCCGTCGCTCCTCTCCGTCACCTTGTGCCAGGCCCTGGGCAGCGCGGGCAAACCTCAGTGTAGGAAGGCGGAGGGACGAGTCAGTACCCGAGCGTGTGCAGCGGCTTGGACAGCGCCTCCCTCGCCCACGCGTGCTGATCATGTGACCCGAGGGCCGCGTGCACGGCGGCCGCCTCCAGATGCTTCTCAAGGCTGAGTGACAGGGCAAGTTGCCCTGCATGGCACGGGGAGTGTCTTCCAGGGGGAGAAGGGTGTGGGGACTTAGCTCGGTGCCTGCATGGGGTTAGGGTTAAACTCCGTGGGAGTTGGGAACTGTCTCTGACTTCACGTCCGTGTTGGGCTGGTCTGTTATTTTGGTCTGCTATGCGTCCGTGCCAAAGAACTAAGAATGCCTTTTCTCATTGGGTATCGCCCAAGATTACAGCATCAAAAAACGCAGAACTGCCAGAAGTGGTTTGAATCGCCTGTACTCCCTCCCATAGTTAGTGAACTGTTTAGAAGTTCGCCGCTGGGCTGTTGCGTGTTTTCCAGGTGTGCTGGAGAGCTTCCTGCAGCCCCTACTGCCCTTGCATAGGTGTTTGGGGCCTCGTGCGCTTTTGTTGGGGTCTTCATTTCTTCTTAGGACTTAAGACCTGGAGCTGCTGGCTTGGTGCCCTCTGGGGACAGTGTCCCTGCTCTCTCCTCCTGTCAGGATTCCTCGTGACCGTGTGCTGGTCCCCAAGTCTCCGGCGCTATTCTGCTAGATAACCGGATAGGGGGGGCCCGGACGCGTGATGTCCACGCCTCTGATCTCAGGCTCAGCGTCTCTGTGTGGCTCTCGGCGCTTCTCGGGTGCTTCTGTTCCTTCACGTCTTCCCCGGGCCTGGGCCGTCTTTCTCCCAGCGTGCCTGTGTGGGTCCTTCGCAGTTTGCACCGGCTCCGGTCACGTGTTCCCATCTCTCCCCCTCCCGTCCCTCGCACTTGCTCGTTCCCACTGGCCTGTCTTCACGGTCATGATTCTTCATGCTCGCGCTCACGCCTGCCCTTGCATGCCCCTGGTGAGTTCGTTTAGCAGTTCTCCCTCCCCCTGACTTCCTTCCCTCCCCCTCAAAGAGCGGCCCAAGGCGTAAATTTAGTCTTGTCTGAGTATTTCCCTCGGATCACTTGCTTTTCTCGTTTCCCAGTGTAACTGTTCATCTTTTAATACCCTTATCTTTAATATCTGAAAAAACGGTTTAAAAATATTGGGGGTGCTGGTGGCGGGCAGGTTCCCGCCTGTAGACCCCTCTGGCTCACTTCAGCTGGAGGAGGGGCTCGCAGCAGTGAAGGCACCCCCCAGCCCCCCGCAGTGGCAGTGGGCCTGTCTGCACCTGTTTCCAGTAGCGGAGGCCCGAATAGCGACCCCATATGGGACACAGGCTTCTTTGGGGGCCACCTGGTTCCCCGCAGCTCCTTAGAGGCTGGCGTGTGTCACTGGGGTTGGGAGGAGACTGCAAGGCTGGGAGCCGAAAGGGACACATTAACGGCCACTTACTGGCCACGTCTTCCCGTCTTCCCGGGAACTGCAGCCGCGAGCTAGCCAAGCCAGCCAACCGCAGTTTCTGGCCCTGGGATTGATGCAGGATTGTCTCGCAGAAGTGGGGGTGAGTCTCCCTCTTCCCGCCCCCTTTTTGCTGTTGCTGCGAGGGTTCACACACCGTCATGCCTCCTTGGTGGCTGGTTTGCAAGAGCGCTCCTAGGCCGGTGTCCCAGAGAAGGGAGCCGCCAGGCCGCACACCCAGCCGTGCTCCAGCACCCGCCGGGGCATATGGGTTCCCACTCTGAGGTCGCATCTTTCCAAACCCCTGGGGCTTGCGTTTCCAGCACGTTCCCCAGTGATGCTGCCGCTTTGAGGACCACACTCTGAGGGTCCCTGAACTCACTCTGCACAGCCCTCCCTCCCTGTCATGTCGGTCTCCTCGGGGTAGGCGTTGGCAGTCATTGGGCCTTTCAGCGGACAGAAGCAGGCGCTGCTCTGTGATGTTATTTCTGGCTGAGGAATGGTTTTGCTTTCTCTGGTCAGACTGTAGGGGGAATAAAGGCCCTGGCCGGGTTCCGGGCCCATCATTTCCCTTTGCTGTCTGTCTGAAGTGGGAGGGCGGGGAGTGACAGGGGTTCTGCAGAGACTGTCTAACGGCCTCTGGTGCTCGTGGGTCGCATGTCCTGCGTGCTGCACTTGGGGTCCGCCCTTTGCTCCCAGGCGGGGTCAGTGCACTGGCCCTCACATGCATCACATGAGAGGACAGCCTCGGGCACGTGGTATCAGGGGAGACAAGCATGAGGGGGTCTAGGGCCCCAAGAAGTGGGCACTGGTTTCGCAGGGAGGGGGTTAGGCTTCAGCAGTGCCTCTGGTGCTTGGTTCCTTCCTGTAGTCATTCAATTATTTTGACTACAGTTTTGTTTCATTGTAATTACAATTCTTTAATTGTTGTTTGTTTAATTTTTTTTTGTTTAATTGTAACTACAAGTTACAATTTTGACTGCAAGTTACAAAATGGTTTCTGAGATTTTAATTCAGAAACACTTCTTCCTAACAAGTCTGGAGACAGGGGGATGGTCCTTAGATAGGACGCTTCAGCGCTCGTGCGTTCCTCTGCCTCCGAGGGCATCCTTGGTCCCAACACAGGTGCCAGGGACTGCCTCCTCCCTGTGGCGAGGGTGTCGGGCACACAGCGCCGCTCCTGCCGCCCAGCCCGGAGCACCAGCTTCACAGCTCACTCTGAGGCCTCGCTTCCTCGGCCCCTCCTGCACGTTCCTGAGGGAGCCCCCTCGGTCCTGCTCGGGGGTGCCCCCCTGTGGTGGCTCTTGCGCCCCAGGGCAGCCTGACTGGCCTTCCCTGTACAGGCCTGTGGGGCGTCCTTGCAGCTGTCTGTGTTGGGGGAGGGGAGGATGCCCTTTTCCTGGGAGGGCAGTAACGTGTCTAAGTGCTCGGGGCACTTCCCGCCCTTCTTTCCTGGCTGGCTGATGGCGGGTGGCACCGGGTGGCACGGGCGCTTGCTCACGACAGCCACGCAGGGGGCGTGGGGATGGGAGATGCGCCCTGCCCGGAGAAGGAGGAGCGTGTCGGCCGCAGAATCCTGCCTCGCTTAGCCAGAAATGCGTAGCAGATTTCCTGGTGCATTTAAAATAGGATTTGTGTGTAAAAATACCGTCTGCACACAGGAACTCATATTTTCTGAAAAGGGAGATACACTTACATTGGGCACTTGGGATCAGCAGAATAAAAATAAGAGATTCCAAACATAAGAACTAGAACCCAATTCTGCTTCTGATTCCGCAAGGGTTATATATAACCCTCCTCGCGCCCCTCCCTCCTCCTACCCCAGCCTTCCCCGGCAGAGACAAGCAGGCAGGCTCCGAGGCAGCTCCTGATTGGTGAGAAACCAGGGCAGGACCGGCCGGGCCAGCACATGGGGGGTGGACAGCCGCGTCCCCGGTGGGGCCCCGCCACCACCCGCGTGCCTGGTGAAGTTTTGTGTGTGCGTGACCTAGACCCTCGCAGGGCTGGGGGTCGGCGGGCGGGACGCCGGGCTGTGCCGACACGGCTGACCTCTGCCTTCCTCCTTCCTCCCAGAAATGTTCCCACTGCCAGGAGGCAGGTGCCACGCTGGGCTGTTACAACAAAGGCTGCTCCTTCCGCTACCATTACCCGTGTGCCATCGACGCAGGTAAGACCCGGCCAGCCCCTGAGGGCGGCGCACGGCGACCTCTGTCTCCCGCCCGGATGCTGTGTGTGATTCTGCGTCAACCGCGGTCAGGGAACTCGCATGCGGTTCACCTGTTGAGAATGCTCGCTTCTGTTCATGACGGAAAGGCGTAGATTTTCACCACCCGATTAAAAAAAAAACACCAACTTCCTTCCCAGGGCCAGAGAGACAAACAGGTAAATGATTCCCCGAGCACCACTGGGCATGACCCCCAGACACACAGCTGGGAGCAGCCCCTGAGCACAGAGCCAGATGTGACCTCAGATGACCTAACCAGGGACACACACACACTCACATTCTCCTCTCTCTCTCCCTTCTTCCTCTCCCCCCTTCCTTCCCTCCCTCCCCCCATGCACACACCCCCCCTCACCCCCACCCCCTTCATACCCCCCACCCCCCACCTCACAGCAGCTCCCTCTGACAGTCCTGACCTGCCAGTGCCTTACATATTATGTAGTCTCCAGACTGGCCACCTTTGCCTCACATGATGTTTGTCAGGTTTATCATGTTGTAGCAAGGATCGGGGTTTCGTTGGTTTTTCAGACAGTATTTTTTTTGGTCAGGAATTAGATATCCTAGTTACTTGGCCTTCAGCAGTTGGTGGGTATTTCAGTGACTTCTACCTTTTTTTTTTTTTTTGCCTTTTTGGGTCACACCTGGCGATGCTCAGGGGTTACTCCTGGCACTGCACTCAGAAATTACCCCTGGCGGTGCTCAGGGGACCATATAGGATGCTGGGAATCGAACCCGGGTCGGCCGTGTGCAAGGCAGATGCCCTACCTGCTGTGCTATTGCTCCAGCCCCGTGACTTCTACCTTTTGGAAAAAAATTAACGAGCCGTGGTGCTTGAGTTTCACATGCAAGTCTGTCCTCGCTAGTGCAAACCTGGGGTGAGGAACTGTCTCCTGGGGGACGCCTTCTCTCACCTTTGGAGGAACAGTCGCACTGTTTTTCCAGGGTGGCCGAACCAGCGGGCATCTGTCCAGCAGCGTAGGAGGGGTCCAGCCCTCGGTGCCCTTTCATGTTTATTAGCTGTGACCGTCTCAGCGGGGGTGATGGAGTAACTTGTGATTTTGTCTTCTCCGAACGCAGTGGAAAGCCAGTCGTCTTTTCCTGTATGTTCTGGCCATTTGTGTGTCTTTGGGGAAATGTCTATTTGAATCTCTCACCCGTTGCAAAATTGGGTTATTCATCTTTTTTATTGTCCGAGTTGTAAGATTTCTTTGTCTTATTAAATACATGACATCCAAGTATGTTTCTTCATTTTCCTAATGGTGCTCTTTGAAACACAAAAGTGTTTTAAAGTGTGTGTGTGTCCCCCACAGTGCTTGTTGCGTTTTCTGAATCATTGCCTAATTCAAAGTCAAAGCCTTGAAGATTTATGCCTAGAGTGTCCCCTGGGTTTTTAAATTTTAGCTCTAACATTTGCGTCTCTTTTTTTTTAACTTTTTTAAAAAATTATTTTTTTACGGAATCACAGTGAGATGCAGAGTTGCAAAGTTGTTCGTGATTAGGCTTTAGCCACAGACTATTCCAGCACCATCACTTCCCTCCCGCATGTTTCCCGCCAACGTCCCCATTCCCCTCCTGTCCCCCCCACCTGCCTCTGTGGCAAACACTTTTCTTCTTTGCGTCTTTGATGCATTTTGAGACTGTATTTGTTGGTCATGTCGGTGAAGAGTCCGTCTCTCTTAAGCAGGCGAGTTCCAACGGTCCCAGCACCACATGCAGAAAAGACTGTGTTGTTTTCTCATTGGATGATCCTGGCACCTTTGCCAACAATCAGTTGGCCCGGGGCCGGAGTGAGAGTATAGAGGGGAGGGCGTTTGCCTTGCAATTGGCTGGCCCGGGTTCGATCCCCGGCATCCCATAGGGTCCCCTGAGCACCGCCAGGAGTGATTCCTGAGTGCAGAGCCAGGAGGAACCCCTGAGCATCGCCGGGTGGGACCCAAAAAAGCAAGGGGACAAAAAATGAGTTGACCCTAGGTGTGTGGCGGTTCTCAGTTCCCCGGTTCCACCCTGTCTTGGTCGCGGCAGTCATGGGAGACTGAGGTTGGGAGACGGCCGTGAGGACAGTGAGAGTGCAGTGACTTTGGCCATCAGAGAACCTTTGCTACTTTCTGAGAATTTTTGGATTGGCTTGTGAGCCATGGAAGGGGCTGGAAAGATAGGACCAGGGTAAGACTCTTGCCTTGCACACGGCAGACCTGGGTTCAAGCCCTAGCTTGAGTGGTCCTCTGAGAACTGCCAAGGGTCACTCCTGAGCATAGAACAAGGTGTGCCACCCGACCGTCTCCTTCCCCCCAAAAAAAAAACATTGAAATTCTGGAGGGTGTTGGATTTTATTAGGGTTTTTTTGTGTGTGTGGTGTGGTGTTTGTGGGTTTTCTTTTGGGGCCACACTCAGCAATGCTCAGGACTTCTTCCTGGCTCTGTGCTCAGCATCAGTTCTGGTACACGCAGGAGGCCATATGGAGGGCAGGGATTGAACCCGGGTCGGCCTGTGCAGTGCAAGCGCCCTGCCTGCCATTTAATCCTGCGGGGTGGGGACGGCATGGCAGTATCACCACCTGAGTAGGAGTGTCTTCCAGCCCACGTCATTGGGTGCCTTTCTGTCTGTTTCCGTGTTTTCAGTTTCTTTGAGTCGTATTTCATAACTTACAGGCTCTAAGTCTAAATTTACTCCAAAGTATTTCAGTGTCGGTGACACTGTCACGGGTGGAATATTTTGGTCCATTCCCCTTCCAGCTTGTTCATCCTGACCCCTGGCCCTGCAGTGGAGTCAGTCTCGTGTATGGGGAGTCGTGTCCTGCAGCTTCCTGCCCTGCTCACGGGCACACAGAGCGCCTCTGTGCGCCAGACATGTCCTCCGTGACTGGTTCCGCGGATCCTTCCCAGTCCGGGCCTGCTCGTTTCGTGACGGGAGCCGGCAGCGCGTCTGCTGCACGCGGGGTAGCTCTGGCGCTTGGCGCTTTCTGTGTTGGCTTGCAGTTTGGTCTTTCTGTGCCCGGGGTCAAACCCAGGTGCCTCCCACCGGCGAGGCGTGTCCTGTGTGCACTGTGTGCGCTGCCGCTGAGGAAGGAAGAATCTGTCCACGAGGTGCCACTCGCGTGCCCTCAGGGCTGCAGGCCGGCCCTATCTCTGGGGCACCTGGCTTAGCCCTCAGGGCTCTCCTGGTCCCTCCCGTTTTGTGTGCTGCCACCCGGGGCCAGCCCCCTGGGCCGTTGCCAAGGCCCCTGCGTGGCAGAGAAGGCCCCCTCCCGCTGAGGGCCGTGTGTCACGGCTGGCCGAGTGCGGGATGGAGGCTGCCTGGGTCGGCACAGGCGGGGTGTTGGCCTCTGGCCCTGCCCAGCTGCTGGTCCTCCACGCGAAGAGCTGGGATCAAAGGAGAGTCTCCGGGTAACCCTGTCATGGCACCCGTTGGTCTTCCTGTGCCGAGGGCAGCTGTGCCCTGCTCAGGTGCCAGGGGCCCCGTCTATACCTGGCACCCTCTGCCTTGCCCGTAAACTGTCTGTGACTGAGGGAGAGCGGCGTTGCCGGCCCATCTCCGTGGAAACAGCCTCTGTCCCACGTGTGTCTGTGGCCTCCTGCTCTTGGTCCATGTGGTGCTGACGTGAGCAGGTTTGGGCTCTCGGTGGGCCGCAGACACAGGGTCTGGCTCCGGCCGGGAGGGGAAGGGGCAGGCCGGGCAGAGGAGAGACGGGATGTGAATAACGGTTCTGGCCTGGAGGGGCGGCTGGGAATCGCTGCTTGCGGCCGCTGCCAAGCTGCTCCCACCAGCTTTGATCCCACAGCTGCGGAGCCGCGTTGACAGCCATGGGTCCGCGGGGTCCGGCCTCCCGGAAGGCCTCTGGCCCTCTGCCGTCCACAGAGCCAGGCTCTGCCCTCCGGATGGCCCGCCAGGGAGCGGGCTGGGGCTGGCAGCCCTACGGTCAGTGGGGCTTGGAGACAGATAGCCCCGAGCACCACGGGGTCTCCCCAGCCAGTGCCCGTCCTGCCCGCTGTCCGGCTCTGGCAACAGGAGAGTTCGGGGCTCTTTTTCCTGTGAGGTTCCTGCCTGGGGGCCTCTGCTGCCGGCGCACCTGGCTCAGTGCCCGTGGCCTCCTCCCCCTCCTCCCTCTCCCCCCACCCCTGGGACGTCTGTCCTTGATCCCTCCCAGGGCAGGCCCCGGTCCTCGCCCCCCCCACCCCACCCCACCCCCCGTCCATCACGGCAGACACGAGGCCAAGCCCACGTGGTTTGTGCCCAGACAAGACAGTGTCCGGGTGAGGGGGACACCAGCCCTGCGCTCGGGTCGTGCCACGTTCTTGAGGGTTTTAAACGAACGTCTCGCGGCCGCGTCAAACCACAGGCTTGATTTGTGTCGGGCACAGGAGCGCCAGGAAGGCTCTCGTGCGCGTCCTCGCCCCGGTCCCGGCTTAGCCGAGACCCGCAGGCCCGCGCTCCGCCGCCTCCCGGGCCCCGCTGCGCTCCGAGGACGCGCCATCAATATTTATTAACATCCGCCACCGCCACGTGCCCTGTGACCCGGCTGTCGGGCCCGGGCGCTGCCGAGTGCGCGTGAACTCATTAATTAGATTTCCTCGCCGGCCTCTGCCGCCCGGGGCCCGCGCTCACCTGCAGGCAGGCGCGTCACGCGTCCCGCAGCTGTGAAGCCTTTTCCTCCGGGACGAGCCGCCCCTCGTGGGACTCCGCTTCCCTCCGAGGAGAGGACGAGGCCGCGCGCGTGTTACGGCCGTCCCGGCCCGCAGCGCCTGTGGAACTAGAATCCAGGCGTTTGTTTTCAAAGGCGTTTTTGGGAGACGGTTTCTCTTCCTTTAAGTAATGGATCCTCCCGGAAGTGCAGTGGGGGCAGCTCAATTCAGGTCCTGTGCAGTCCTCCTACAAGAGAGAACTCACATCTATTTTGGTGCATTTCCTTTGCCTTTTTAATGCGTAAAAGCATTTTATAATTAAAAAAATAGGGTGACGCTAATTATGTGCATGTCCTGGATTTCCAGGCAGTTTGGGGTTGCATTGTCCCTTCGGTGGGGGGGAGCCAGAGCGGGGGCTGACCGTGCCCCAGGTGCTGACCGTGCCCCTTGTCTTACAGATTGTTTGCTCCACGAGGAGAACTTCTCGGTGAGGTGCCGCAAGCACAAGGTGAGCCCGGGCGAGCCTGTGCCCCAGTGGGAGGGAAGGGGGGGGCTCAGCTCCAGACGGGGCAGCGCTGGGCCTGTCGGGCACCCAGAGAGATGGAGGGGCCCCAGGACTGTGGGAAATACTGTCTCTTCCAGAGTCTCCCCTAGCAGGAGCGGCTGGCGGGGTTGGGGTGCTGCTGTGTTCTCCTGGGCGCCCCTTTCAGGGTGCAAGGGAAGGGACCCAGTGGTCTCGGGCACCACGCTTGGCAGTGCTCTGAGTGAGCTTGTCCCACGTGTCCGGCGAGAGGAAGGGTGGCACGCGGGGACACAGGACTTGGGACACGCCATCGCCTGCAGGGGCCCTGCACGGCTCTGCTGAGGTCACACTGACACCTGGTGGTCACTGGCCATGCGTGGGCCAGAAATTACTAGAAAGAGGAGGTCCCCACAGCCGTGCCCTGAGACGCTCGTGCGCGCGCGCCTCCGAGCCTCTTCCTCGGCGTCGGGGTCATCGTGTGTCGTTCTCGCTGACGTGCCCGTGAGCGCCGACCTGTGCCCGAGCGCAGCCTGCGTCCCTGCGTCTCTCCTGCCGGTCCCCGTCTGACTCTGCTTTCTCTCTCCTCTTCCATGTGCCGCTCCGCTCCTCCCTCTGCCCTGCTGTCCCTCCCGCCCGCCCCTGGGCGCTGCCGCAGCCTCCCCTCCCGTGCCCTCTGCCCCCCTTGCAGAACAAGACAGCGAAAGGCAGCCTCAGCACAGAGCAGTCGGAGCGGGGGTGAGGGGGGCAGTGTGCGCAGGGCAGTGAAAGCACAGCACGCACAGGTGAGTCGGGGCGGGCCCAGGCCCAGCTTCACCCCTGCTCGACCCCCCTAGCAGCTCCTGGCCCCTGAGTGTGTGGATCGCCAGCACCAGGTGGACCAAGGGTCTCTGCGTGTGTGCCTCGCCCCCGGAGCAGCTGTGGAGAGGGAGGGGTGTGGGCAGGGACGGCAGCCGGGCCCGTCAGCGGAGGGTGTGTGTCCCGGCAAAACGCTCCGTGTCTGTGACGCTGGGAACCCTTTGAGAAGCAAGCAGCTTCCTGTTGAGTTGACGCCTCTCTTCCCAGTCCGGTGACGGATTCCTTTTCTCACAAGAGCGGAGGGGAGGAAGATCCCGTGAAGGGCTCCCGGGCCGAAGCCCTGGCTTCCCTGTTCCACCCCTCAAAACCTCCCCAGAGGGGGCCGGAGCCGTCACGGCAGGAGGGCGTTTGCCTGGCACGCAGCCAACCCAAGTGCGATCCCCGGCCCCCCTTATGGTCCCCTGAGCCCTGCCAGGAGTAATTCCTGAGTCAGCCCTGAGCATCGCCAGGTGTGGCCCCAACAGCCCCCTCCCGAAATGAATCTCCCCCTTGTGCTCGGGAGTGTGTGTGTGTGTGTGTGTGTGTGTGTGTGTGTGTGTGTGTGTGTGTAGGGGGAGGGGGCTGCTGTCATGGAGGCTCAGTTTGAGTTCGGTGCATCGAGCAGAGCTGTGAGGAGTCGGGAGCCGACTGCTGACTTTCTCAGTCCACGGGGGGCCTGTGCAGGCCCCGAGGGTCTCTGGGATGGGCCCCGCTTCCGACTGCGGGAGGGCGAGCTCCCCTTCCCCAGAGCATGTCTCTCGGCCCCTTCCCGAGTGGCCCCTGCTGTCCTGTTCCCTCCGGGCCCCTTCCTCTCAGGAGGTGCAGCCCCCACCCCCAGCAGGATTTCCACCCGGGAATGATTAGTGGGTAAGAAATGCTGCCCTCCGAGCTGTCGGCACCGAAACGTGCTGGGACGTGCTGGTCCCTCCTCTGAGGCGTCATTTGTTCTCGCGGCCCAGACAGCCCCCCTGGCGCTGTGACGCGTGCGCGGGGCCAGCGGGCCGACACGTGAGGACTGTGAGGTCATGCTTCTCTCTCTTCCTCCTCAGGGAGTGGGGCTGGGAGTGGAGGGCCCAGAGCGGGAGCGGTGGTGCGTCTCGCAGCCAGACAGCCGCCTGGAGCCCCGTGGACCATCGGCAGCGGCCACTGGACTTCTAGAACCCTCCGGGGCCCACTGACTCTGCACTGCTTCCCTGCGGATGAGGCCGAGTGTGGGGGTCCGAGCACGCATCTCGCGCTCTGCCCGGCCTGTCCTCCCACCGCCGCGGGGCCTCCGTGGGTGGGCCTGGGAGGCGGCCAGACCAGCCGGCCCTGCCTCAGTGGTCCTAGTTTTCACCAAGAGAGAAAGGGCGTGTGGCCTAGGGCAGCTCTTAGAGTGATGGTCCTTCCCAACTTGCTCAGGCCAGGAGAGGGAGGTGTCAGGGTGGGGGCTGATGGGGACTCACGCCTGGGTGGCACCTCCTGTCCCAGTGCCCACAGCTGGGACTGTTAGAAGGCTCCTGCGAACAGGGGCTGTATCCCAGGGCCGCTCTGCAGAGCGCAAGGTGGGGGGCGGGGGGGAGCACTGTGGCTCTGGTCGGGCCCTCGGCATCTGGGCATCCTTCCTGTAAAGGCAGGGTGGCCGCTGGCCAGGCAGGGTATGTTGGGCTTGGCTGTCTCACAGGTGGCCAGGAAAGGGGAGTGGAAGGCCTTGGGCCGCCCTGAGGGTTGTGCCACCCCCTCCCGCGCCCGCGTGCCGAGGGCAGAGCCCTGACGCCAGCACCCCTACCGCCTCCTCCCTCCTCTCACTGCTGTTTGATCCCCAGCACCCCCTTGTGACACAGGTCCGGACCCCTCGCCGTGCCTAGGCACTCAGGGTTGGACCCCTGCAGTTCCCCGGTGCCCCTCTGACCCAGTTACTGACTGGTCAGGGATTCCTGGAAAAGGGCTCGCTGCCTCCCTGCCTCTCCCCCAGCACAGAGTAGCCTTCTCGGCCCTGGGAAGGATTTGGCCCAAGGCACCTGTTCCCGCCGCAGTGGCAGCTCCCTGTTGGTCAAGCCTTGACTGTCTGGGGCGGGGGAGGGCTGGAGAGTGACCCCCATAGCATGAAGCAAGGTGGGGCACAGGGCCAGCAGATCAGAGCCCTACCGCCCGAGTGGCAGGCTTGGGTGCCCTCACGCCCTTTATTCTGAGGTGGGGGCGCGGCTCTGAGTACTAGGCCCGACGGACCTCCATCCCTCCTCTCCCCCCTCCAGCCATGGCTTGAAGTGACTCAAACTGCTCCGCATCCCCACAGGGACTCCAAGTGGTCCCTGACTTGGGGAGGGGGACAAGCTAAGGGTCCCTGAGCCTCGTGGGTGGACATGCGCGTGTTTCCGGAATGTCCTGAGCGCAGGACAACACCCCCGTGCCTGGTGCCGAGTTGTGCAGTAGCAGAGCTGAGCGCCCGCGTTCTCCTGAGGCCCAGGAGTACGGGAGCTGCGTGCCAGGCGCGCCAGAGTTGTCCTCGGGAGCCGCTTTGTCTGCGTCAGCCCACAGGGGGGTCGGGGTCTGGTCACACGGACGGGCCCAGCCGAGCGGCTCCTGCCAGGTCCGGGCCTTGAGACACCCGGTGGCCCCTGAGGGTCAGCACTGTCCCAGCACCCAGGCTCTGCTCTGTCTTGCAGGTAAGACTGTGGAGATGACCAGGTGGTGGACACCCCGACGGACGGACCGGCTCTGCTGGCAGCCCCACCCCGCCCCCGCGCCAGCTCTTCCTCAGCTCCCATCACACGCACCCGCGACACCCCAGGAAAGAAAGACCCAAGAAGTTGGAGTGGCTGTTTCCATGGACACAATCTCCATAGTGACAATGTGGGGGGAGGGGGGAGGGGAAGGGGGGTGACAGGGAGGGATAAAATATATATATATAAATCTATTTTTAGTCTGGAAAGACTTTGTTTAAATGAAAGGTGCGCTATCCCTTTTGATTCTATTTTAAAATTATCTAGTTAACTCCAAATTTGTTCCAATAACAGTGAAATTTAAATGTGAAATTGAACTGAATAAGCTCATCTCATAAAGGATGAGGGTGTGGCTTTGTTCTGAGTCTGTCTCACACCAGTTCAGAACATTCTAGATCCAAGATCATAAAAGCGGACCAGCCACACCCTAACCACCCTCTGTCATTCATTTGTCTCAAAGTGGGAAGGTGGGTGGCGGGGGGGTGGTCCATGTTTTCAAGAGTGTGGGAGAATGATGTTTCAACACAAAAATAAATTTTTTCATTTCCAGAAACACTATTTATTTATTACTTTGAAGCTTTTTATCTTTTGGAGGGGTGAAGTTGGCAGATGCCTCGGGGTCACAGCCATGGCTGGCGTCACTGAGCATAGGGCCCGAGCGTCCACCCGGTATGCAGGCAGGTCAGGGTGGCCACCTCGGGGTGGGGGGAGCCGGGTAGGGGGTACAGACAGGAAGCTGAGCGTGAGGGGTGCAGGGGGGTGTGCTGACCAGGAGCGCCAGAACCCCTTTTTTCCTTTAGCTTTCATTTTTATAAAAAGGGGGCCTGTCAGTTGAGCAGCCCACGCTACATGATTCTTTTATGTTGTATTGTTTTGTTTTGTAAATTGTATAATTTTTAAATATCTGAGTTTTAAAAAAAAATTAAAAAGTACAAAAAAAATCTTGTTAAGGCCTTAAGAAGGGGTTAGTGCATCTTTCAGGGGTCACTCTGCCGTGGGGATAAAATAGCTGTTTCACAAACAGTTTTATTTAAAAAACAAAAAAATCAAAAAAAAATAATAAACTTCATTTTAACCTTGTCTCTGCGTGATGTGACTGAAATGCATCTTCCTGCAGCCCCCAAAGGCGGCCCTCAGGGACACCTGCATGGGCGTCCCGGGCAGGAGGGAGGGTGTGGGCAGCTGCTTGGTTCATCTCCGGCAACGTTTCCAATGGGCTTCCCCCCATGGAGCTGGAAAACTACACGATGCCTTTCACTCCTGCCTCCCCTGACTTGCAGGTGGCACTTGAGAGGGGCGAAGGAGTAGCTGGGAGCCAGGCTTCACCACAGCCCACTGTCTGCCTCTCGCCCCCTGCCACTCTCAAGTTCACTCACATGTGTCGCGAACGCTTGATTTAAGCTGTTCTAGGTTCATCACAGTGAGCAGAAGGTGCAGGAACCTTCATATTCGCCCTGTTCCCCCAACAGTCTCCACGGATGTGCGTGAGAGATGGTGGTGAACCTCCTCAGCTATAGCTGATGTGACATTTCCGGGGTCGGGAATGAATGACACATAATCCCTACTACAGTTGCCTCTGGCAACTGAGGGTTTCCACAGCTGCTCCTGCGGATCCTGCCCCTCAGAGCTTCAAGACTTGGAGTCCTGGGGCTGGAGCAATAGCACAGCGGGTAGGGCGTTTGCCTTGTACGCAGCCAACCCGGGTTCGATTCCCAGCATCCCATTGGTTCCCTGCGCAACGCCAGGAGTAATTCCTGAGTACAGAACCAGGAGTAACCCCTGCACACTGCTGGGTGTGACCCAAAAAAAGGAAAAGGTAAAAGGTAAAGGTAAAGGCCCTCCCGTTGATCGTCGATTTGCTCGAGCGGGCCCAGTAACGTCTCCATTGGAGACTTTGTTGTTACTGTGTCTGGCATATCGAATACTCTCGGTAGCTTGCCGGGCTCTCCGAAAAAAAAAAAGGAAAAAAAAAATCGAAATCCTTTCTAATTGGCTCCTGGCTTACATGCAGAAGGTGCCTCCTGACTTCAGCCCCCAGAGCCCAGTTGCTGACACTCCACGGTCTGGAGGTATCAAGTTTCAGCAGGGTCTTGCGTAGCCTTGGTCCTCTCCTGTTTTTTGAACCAGGACTTAGATCCATGGCACCGCTAGGGGTCACACGGCAGCCCAGCGCAAACCCCGCCACCACCCCAGATGTGGTTGCTGGACTCCACTAGTGGTGAGGGCACTTTTGGTTTTGGGATCACTGCTGGCAGGGCATAGGTGCCAGGGGTGGAACTGGTCGGCTGCATGCAAAGCAAGTGTCCTACCTACTGTACGATCGCTCTGGCCCCAAAGGGCATGTTTCTTCAGTTGAGCGCGACAGAGGACTGCATCCGGCCATCTGCATCCCGCCAGCTGTTCTCAGTGTTGCCCGATTTGGACCGTTCTAATAGGGGTGTAGTGGTCACGCACTTATTTCTACAGTTCTTCAGATTGTTACTGTAAAAAAAGAAATTCTCTTACCATCTTGCCCTGTAAGTGTTAAGGATTTTCATGTTGTGCAATACGCCCAGAACTTGTCTTGCCAAGTGGGCAGTGAGCAGCCAGCCCCGCCCCATGGAGCTGCACCGCCCCGAGGCCGCCGCAGAGGCAGAGCCGGAATCCCTGCGTGAGCACCCACCGCTGCTAGCTGCTGGGCGTGCATCAGGGTCATCAGGTGAGACCCTTCTGGGCTGGAGCGGGGATCTCGGTTTTTAACGCCGCAGCCAAGTCCCAGCGGGCGGCAGGGAGGGGCTGGGCTGGCGAGGATGGGGCCTCCCGGCTCTCTAGACTTATGGGGGGTCCTGCCTCTAGGGGCGCCCTAGCTGCCTTACTGCTTCAGCCCCAGTGGCAGCGAATCCCGACCATTCTCTGCAGGGGTCTTCGGAGCAGGAGGCGCAGGTGTCTCCTCAATCACAAACCGAAACCACTTAGAAAAGTTCGGGTCCAGTGGGGAACAATGGCTCTGCGCATGCGTTGTTGTTTTTTTTGCTTTGAGGTCACACCCGGCGATGCTCAGGGCTTATTCCTGGTTCTGAGATTAGGAATTACTCATGGGGGTGCTTGGGGACCCTATGGGGTGCTGCATGGAAGACAGATGCCCTCCCTGCTGTACTATGGCTCTGGCCTGGCCCAAGCACATGTTTTTGAGGTGGGACCTAATGCCATCTTGGGGCTCCCGATGAACCCCCAGGAATCCAGCACACACAGCTCTTCACCATGTGAAGAATAAAAGAGCCAACCACAAAGCCAGCGCCCCCGGGTGCACACCCACAACTAGTGAGGTGCTGTGTGTGACCTGGACCCGTCGGTCACCCACTGACCAAGACACCTGAGGCCAGAGACACCATAGGCTGCACAGGAAGGTTCAAGGGGCCTTGGGGCTCACCCACCAGGCCTTTGAGTGGCCTCAAAACTGATCTGCCTCCTGGAGGTGGGGGTCCAAACCCCACAGTCCAGTCCTTGGTCCTGTGACCAACCCCCACTGCCCCTTCCGTCCCTCCCTGCACAGAGCCAGACCGTTCGTTCTACTGCCAGACACCCCCCACCCCCTCAGCTGTCCCCGCACTGCTGGGCTGGCCAGGAACTCCGTTTTCCTGAATGCCATCCGAGGAGACCTGTCCCACATCCTGAACCTGACGTGACCTGCGCTGAGTGTGACTGGAAGGGCACATGTGCATGTGTGTGCTTGCAACTGCTGGGGGTCTGGGGGTGTCTGGGAAAGGAAGGGCAGTTCTCACCACCAGGCAAGGCTGCAGCTCTGGGGAGCCAATCCCCAGGGCTACGTGGCCCCCCAACTGCAGAGTTGGGAATGATTTGGGGATGCCGAGAGGCACCCTGGGAAGAACTTAATTCTCTTCCTGCTGGAGAGTGAGATGCTGTTTATGGGGTGTGGGGACCCCAAAGTGCCTGGATAGACCTGCTGTTTCCAGAAAGGAGCAAGGTTACTCCATTGGGCATGAGGAAGAGCTCAGAGTCCCATCCGCACCCCTCCACCCCTGCCAATCTCCTCAATCTCCACCCTTAGTTCTGAATACAGCCCTTTCACTGGGCAGCTGGCAGTCCGTGCCCCTGCCCTGCATTAGTCACCCCACTGCTGGCAGGGAGGAGACAGTGCCCAGTGGACACTGGTGGCCTCAGCTCCTGCCTATACTCAGGGAGGGGGTCAGGAGAGGGGCTGGGACTGAGACCCAGAGTACGCAGGGATGCTCCATCCCCGTGGCTCTCCATCCCCTTCTCTTCCTCCGTCTGCAGTGTTGACGCCAGGGCAGCTGTGACAAGCGGCAGCAAGCAGCCAGGGGACGTGCCCGCCCCACATGGCTTCATCTGGGAGGTGGACACAGGCCACAGGGAGGTCCAGCCACTCCGGTCTCGGGCTCCCTGCTGCTGGTCAGGGGTGGGGGGAGTGCCGTCACCCCCACCCACCAGGCTGAAACCCAGAAAGCTGGGCCAGCCAGTGGGCAGCCTGCTGTTTTCTTGACACTTGTCACTGCCTGCAGGGCCAGGTAAAGATTTGGGCCTCCCTGGGCAGTCTGGGGGCTGGGGGATTCAGGGCATGGTGGGTTGGGGGCATGCGAGTGGTGCATGTGCTGGTCTGGCTGAGCGTGAATGGCATGAGCAGGAGTGTTCGGCGTTTGCCTGTTGGTGCATGTGCTGAGGTTATTGGTACGAGGTGAGAGTTCAATGACCACATTATCCCACCCAAGTCCCTCTGATCACGGTGGCCTGGCAGGTCGGGCTTCATGGCAGGAAAGTGAGGGTAACTGCAGAGGATGCAGGTGGCATATGACCCCTGTCTGGGATATGTGACCACATGAAACTGAAGCTAGAGACTTGGGAGACCAAGGTAGTCCAAAGTCCCTCAGAGCCAAGCAGAGCCTGGCTTGGGAAGGGGGTCCTTTCCTGCCCCCCCCCCAACGCAAGGATGCCCAGGACGGAGCAGCTGGCCCAGCAAGTATCGGGCCCCACACCCTCTGCTGTGTGCCGCACTCTGAATCTGGCTCAGGGCAGAGGGCAAAGGCCAGATCAACCGCCCCACAAGAGCTGGTGAGTCGGCCCTGACTTACCGTGCACGCGTCCTTCTTGGTCTGGCTCAGGTACTGCCCGTGGCGACTGCTCTTCTGCCCGGCATGGGGCTGCTGACTGCAATACTGGGGCCCCTGGCAGTGGCCGTGGCCGTCTTCCTGCTCCTCGTGGACCTCATGCACCGGCGAGTCCGCTGGGCCCCTCGCTACCCGCCAGGCCCCACGCCCTTGCCTGGGCTGGGCAACCTGCTGCAGGTGGACTTCCAGAACTTGCCCTATTCCATACACAGAGTAAGACGGGGAGGGAGGGGAGAGGGGCCGGAGGAGAGGGCTGAGGGAAGGACAGAGGGAGGGGGCAGAGAACATCCCGGCACCCCTTGAGCACTGACCAGGCAGGGGGTTAAAGACCTGAGTGGGGGGCTGGAGCAATAGCACAGCGGGTAGGGCGATTGCCTTGCACGTGGCCCACCAGGGTTCAATTCCCAGCATCCCATATGGCCCCCCAAGCACCACCAGGAGTGACCCCTGAGCATTGCTGGGTGTGACTCCGCCCCCCAAAAAAGAATGGTTGGGGCTGGAGCATTTGGTTGGGGTAGGGCATTTGCCTTGCATGTGGCTGACCCGGGTTCAATCCCCAGCATCCCATAGGGTCCCCCAAGCACCGCCAGGAGTGAGTCCTGAGTGCAGAGCTAGGAGTAACCCCTGAGCATCGGCTGACCCAAAAAGCAAAAAAAAAAAAAAAAAAAGACCTGGGTGGGACAAGAAGCCGGGCCCAGAAGAGACAGATGGACAGGCTACCTGGGGAAGGTCATCGTGCAGGCCCATGGACAGGCTGGACTTTGCGTGAAAGGTCAGAGAGGCAAAGGCCTGCCCACAGGGGGAGGGGGTGCTTGGCAGCCTGCTGGGTGGTGAAGGGGAGCAGGAAGTGCAGCTCAGAGAAGTGCAGTGACCTGGGTGAGGTCATCTCCTCTGGGGGCCCTTGGCCCTCACTCTCCCCACTGTGACCATAGTCTCCATCTGAACATGGGATACCAACTTACCCACTGGCCATTCTGGGGACACGGCTCAGGCCCCATCCAAAGTGCTGTTGCCTTCGAGATGACAGGACAGACAAAGCCCTTCAACTGGAGGTCGTCGGAAAGACACTACCCGGGGCAGACAGGGCATTTGTTTCGCGTAAGGTTGACCCAGGTTCATCCCTGGCATCACATATGTCCCCTGAACACCATCAGGAATGACTTGAGTGCAAAGGCAGGAGTAAGCTCTGATCACCGTGTGCCCTCCCCCCAAATAAAATGCCCTTCAACTGCATGTTTAGGCAGCGGGGGTCCCCCAAATAAATGGCCCTGACTGGGACAGGCAGCCAGAGGGGCTGGACTTGACAAAAGCCTGTGTCCTTGGCCTACAGCTACGGAGCCGCTTCGGGGACGTTTTCAGCCTGCAAATGGCCTGGACACCTATGGTGGTGCTCAATGGGTTGGCGGCGGTGCGCGAGGCGCTGGTGCAGCAAAGCGAGGCCACCTCAGACAGACCCCCTGCACCCTCCTACGAGCACCTGGGCTTCAACCCACACTCTGAAGGCAAGGGGATGAAGGCGGGCAGAGCGAGGGCGGGGGGGATGGCCTGCACGTACAGCTCAGCAGAGAATGGCTGTGGTCAGTGGGCACAGAGGAGCAGGTGGAAGAGGCCAGTACCCACGAGGCAGGGAGGGCAGCATGTCAGCTGTGGGCCTGGCGGGGGCAGATCCGGGGTCATTGCCAAAAGCCCAAGAGTCAGAAAGGGCTGAAAAGATGTCAGTGAGGGTGGGAAAGGACACTCGCGATATGGAGAAGGGTTCAAGGTGGAGAACTTAAAATAGGAAGAGGAACCCGGCTGGAAGCCAGTCTCATGAGCTGGGGTAGGGAAGAATCACCAAGTCACTGATGGTTGGCAGGGTCGCTCGGGATGGGAGATGTGTGTGAAAGCAGATAAAGGACCAAACGTGATGGCCTCTCAGTATCTGTATTACAAGCCATAATGCCCCAAAGTAGAGAGTAAGAGGGAAATTATCTATCATAGGGGAAGGGTGGGACCAGGGAGGGGGTAGAGGTGGTGGGAGGGATATTGGGGACATTGGTGGTGGAAGACGTACACTGGTGGAGAGATGGGTGTTCATGGCGGAGGGATGGGTATTCAATCACTGTATGACTGAAACTCAAGGATGAAAGCTTTATAACTGTATCTCAGTGATCCAATTAAAAAAAAGAAATCCCCCAGTAGGAGAACATGCTGGGGGGGAGGGGCTTTTGTCCTGTGGTGAGCAGGGCTGATTGTGGGCGGGGAGCTGGTGGGCGGGGATCCCGGTGGGCAATCTGGTGGGCGGGGCCGTGGGCGTGTTGGTAAGTGCTGGTGGGTATGCATGGGACTTGTTCTGGGATTTGTCAGGTGTGTGAGAATGACAACAATGTTGATAGGCAGAGCTAGGGTGGTGGAGGGTTCCCTGAACCCAATTCAAGTACCTTCTCCCGTGCCCAGGCGTGATTCTGGCGCGCTACGGGCAGGCGTGGCGCGAGCAGCGGCGCTTCTCCGTGTCCACCATGCGCAACTTCGGCCTGGGCAAGAAGTCCCTGGAGCAGTGGGTGACCGAGGAGGCCGGCTGCCTCTGCAAGGCCTTCAGCGACCACGCTGGTGAGTGAAGGGCTGAGGGCGCGGGGCAGCGATCTGAGGGAGGCGGCCGCTGACCTGCACTGCCCCTTCAGGACGCCCCTTTAGCCCCGGCCGCCTTCTAAATAAAGCCGTGAGCAACGTGATCTCCTCCCTCATCTACGCGCGCCGCTTTGAGTATGGAGACCCGCGCTTCAGCAAGATGCTGGAAATAATGGACATGGCCCTGAAGGAAGACTCTGATTGGAAGCGTGAGGTGCGGGGGGTCTCCAGAGCTGACCAGGCACTTCCTGCCTCGGATTACGGGACTGGACAGAGGAGCTGTCGGGGTCCTGATCTTCAGGAGTCAGCCGATGCATTTAGATCTTCTGGGGTCAGGGCTGGAGTCTGAGGCTCTCAGGGGAGCATCAGGGGCTGGTGGCTGAGCCTGGCTGTTCTCCGGGACGCCTGAGCAGTCAGGACTCAGGGACTCTCTCTGTCCCCGGACCCAGATTCTGAATTCTATGCCGGTGCTTCTGAAAATACCAGGGCTCTCCACCAAGGCCTTCCCGGCGCAGATTGCCCTCATGGCCATGCTGGATGAGCTGATCGTGGAGAACAGACAGACCCGGGACCCCACCCAGCCACCTCGAGACCTGACTGATGCCTTCCTGGAAGAGGTGGAGAAGGTGAGGGGCAGCGGCTTGGGCTCAGTGAGGGTGGAAGCTGAGTCACCCAGTGAGCAGGCGCCCGGGGAGGGGGGCGGTGCAGAGTGGTCATCGACTCCCACGGTCCCTGAGCCTCCTTCTCTACATGGCCCAGGCCAAGGGGAACCCCGAAAGCAGCTTCAATGACGCCAACCTGCGCATGGTGGTAGCTGACCTGTTCTCTGCCGGGATGGTGACCACCGCAACCACACTGACCTGGGCCCTGCTGCTCATGATCCTGCATCCCGATGTGCAGCGTGAGCCCCGCTGGACTGGGGGGTGGTACCAAACAAAAGAGGGGACACCCGGGACCCTAAACTTCCCTGGACTGAGAGTTCAGAGGGAAGCTCAGCCGCCTCCTGCTCTGAACTCAGCCCCAGTCCAGAATCAGGAGGGGCCAGAGCACAGCCCCAGCCTCTGATCCATGGGGGGACCCTGTCTGTCCAGGCCGTGTCCAGCAGGAGATCGATGAGGTGGTAGGGCAGGCGCGGCCACCACAGATGGGAGACCAGGCCCGCTTGCCCTACACCATGGCCGTGATCCACGAAGTGCAGCGTTTTGGGGACATAGTACCAATGGGTGTGCCCCACATGACATCCCGTGACGTTGAAATCCAGGGCTTCCTCATCCCCAAGGTAGGCGGTGAGTGACCCCCTCAGCCTCACACACCACAGGCCACCATCAGGGAGGATGCAGTCCTGCCTTTCCCCAAGGCCCCTGTGCAGCTTGGAGGGCTGGGGCTGTGCAGAGGGTCGGCCCCGCCCATCAAGTCTCAGCTCAGCGGGAAGATGAATGACCACAGGCCTGGGCCCTGGAGGGGCCTTGTCCACTGGGACGGGTGGCTTGAGGTGCTCGGGGAGGCGGATCCCTGTCCTGCCCAGGGCTCAGGAGGTGCCGGGTTCCCTGAGAGTCCAGGTGTGCTCAGGTGGGTGACAGGGCCTGGTCCCCCAGCTGCTGCCCCACCCAGCCAGGCCTCTGTCCGCAGGGGACGACGCTGCTCACCAACCTGTCATCAGTGCTGAAGGACGAGACTGTGTGGGCAAAGCCCCTTCAATTCCACCCGGAGCACTTCCTGGATGCCCAGGGCCGCTTCGTGAAGCACGAGGCCTTCATGCCCTTCTCTGCAGGTGCCTGCGCGTGCCCGGCTGTTGTGCCTCCTCGGGGTGTCTGGGGGGAGGAGCCCACACTCACTGAGCCCCTTTTCCACACAGGCCGACGCGTGTGCCTGGGGGAGCCCCTGGCCCGGATGGAGCTCTTCCTCTTCTTCACCTGCCTCCTGCAGCACTTCAGTTTCTCGGTGCCCGCAGGCCAGCCCCGGCCCAGCGACCACGGCGTCTTTGCCTTCCTGTCAACCCCAGCCCCTTACGAGCTCTGTGCTGTGTCTCGCTAAGCCCCAACACCCAGTCTCTGCTGTGGATCCAAATGCTCAATAAACCATCCTGGGTCATGGCCTGATCTGACTCCTACATGTTCCTTCATGGATGGGGCCCCCACCCTTCCCCATCCACTGACCCTATCAGTCCATTTCAGAGGTGGGCATACTGAGGCGCAGTAGGCGCCAGCTTGCCTTACCATCTTTTCACTGTGTCAGTCATGAGACGTCTTGGCTGCTGCTGTGTCAAGCAGAGGGAAGAGCGAACTTCTGATGCGACTAGGCCCAAAGCTTGAATGAGGTGAGTGGTTGCCAGAGGTGCCGAGAGCTTCCTGGCATTCAGGGACTCCCCGTCTTCCTCACATCTGAGTTTGCTGCTGTCCTTCTGAGGAGGCTCTCGTGGACGGGCCCAGGAGAGTCAGCTGGGATACAGGGTGCCTGGAAGAGCTGTCCAGCAGAGATCCCGCTGCCTCCCGAGGCCTCTAAGCTGTGGGTGCTATGGGTCTCCCCAGAGATGAGTCTGCACCCAGGCTCCTAGGTGGGGTCCAGCCAGTCAGGCAGGCACACAGCTACCTCCGCACTCAACATGACCCTGCGAGATCAATCGTACACATAGTTAAGGCGCATTCTGGCTGTGCTTGGGGACCATATGGGATACTGGGGATCGAACCCGGGTTGGATGCAAGGCAAACGCCCAACCCACTGTACTATGGCTCCAGTCCCTGTTATAGTTCTTATTTCATTTTCTTAATGACGAGTGATATCAAGCATCTTTTTATGTGCTTAGTGGCCATTCTTAGAGAAAAGTCTAATCAATTTCTTTGACCATTTTAAAATCAGGTTGTTTTTTCATTGCTTAGCTGAGTTGTAGGGGTTCTCTATGTAAGGAATCATTTTTGTGGGTACAGAACTTCCTTTGCACACAGTTAACCCACATTCAATCATTGGGAATTGCATATGGTCCCCTAAACCCTGAACAAGCCCTGAACACTACCAGGTATAGTAAAAAAATCATATAGATACATCCATACAAAACATAAATATACATATCATGTATGACTCATCATTGTCATACATGATTTGTAAATTCATATGCATCTGGGGTTGCCTAATATTTCTTATCATTTTCTTAGATATGAGTCCAGCTTAGTTATTCTGCAGTTAGATATTGAGATTTCCCAACATATGCTGAAAAGACGGCCCTTTCCCCCAATGAGTGTTCTTGGCACTCAGCCCAAAATTCTGACCTTATAATGAGATTTTATTCTTGGTCTCTATGCCTTTATCTGTCTTTATGCTGACATCAGTGTTTCCTACAGAACACTGAAGTGTGGTCTGAAATCAGAAATTCCTCCAGTGTTGTTCTGATTGAAGTTCTTTTACCATGTGAAATCCCTGTAAATTCCATACTTTTGGAGGTGGCAGAGTGCTTAGGGAGCCCAAGGGTCACCCTCAGCAACACGCAGCCTCATGATACAGAACTAGAAGCTGAAAGTCACAGAGCTGCCCGCGGGCATGCACTCCAGGCTTCCACCCATTACCCGGTCGCACCACTATGTTTTTAAGGAGTTTTTCTATTTCTTCCCCAAAGTCACCGGGTACTGGTGAACAGGAAGAGCAGTCCATCTGTAGACCACACGTTTGCTTTACTTCCCAGTCCATGGGTGTCAAGCAGTCTCTCATTTATTGGGTTCTGCATTTCTCAGCAGTGATCTGTTGTTTTCATAGTTCTTTGCCTCTCTCTTTTCTGCAAGTCACTGTTTGCTTCATCCCATTTTCAGACTGTGCTGTTTGTACAGTCATCGACAGCTGACCTTTGTACACAGGCTTCCTACCCTGTCTATTGCCGGCTTTGCACCTGCACTCTGGCAGGTCTACTCTGGAGTGGTTGACATCAACGTATCTGGTCGTTGTACTTCTGAACTCAGGTGACCTGGCTGCTTCCAACTTTTTCTTTCCTCTCCTATTGTTCTAACTAGAACCTTCAGAATTCTGTTGACTACCAAGCTGTAATACTAAACAGCCCACCAGAATGTGGGATCTGGAAAAAGAATTCTCACACCCCTCAGGAATTGCTTTTGGTTTGAGGGCTAGATTGTCCATTTCTAACTCTGCAGAGGGAAAAAGTCCCCACCCCCCGCCGGCCCACTCTAGCCTCTTTCAGCCGGGACATCAAGAATGCCCAGGTATCTGTTTCTGGGAATGAAGCCCTGTGTGAGCCTGCAAACACTAGGAGGCTGAGGGGAGCCAGAGTACTTACTCCTCAGTAACCTTGAGCCCTTGCACACATGAAGTCTAGGAAAAAGTTGTAGATTTTCAATTTGTGTATGTTTGGGGTTTGTTTTTTTTGTTTTTTAAGCTTTTTGGGCCACACCCAGCAATGCTCAGGGGTTAGTGAAATCTAAGAAAAAGTTGTAGATTTTCAATTTGTATATGTCTGTTTGTTTTTTGTTTTTTTTTTTTGTTTGTTTTTTAAGCTTTTTGGGCCACACCCAGCAATGCTCAGGGGTTACTCCTGGGTCTGCCTCTGGAATTTCTCCTGGCAGTGCTCGGGGGACCATACGGGATGCTGGAAATCGAACCTGGGTCGGCTGCATGCAAGGCAAACGCCATACCCTCAGTGCTATCACTCCACCCCCTGTAATGTTTTTAAACAATTTTTGCTTTATTTCCTTTGTGGGCTATATCCACAAAGTGGTGTTCAGGGCTTACTCTGGGCTCTGCGCTCAGAGCTCACTCCCGTAGGGGCTCAGGACTCAGAGAACCACAAGGCAAGTGCCCTACCCACTCCCTGGCCACCAGCTAAGGTATTAAAAGTGTGTCTAGAGTTAGAGTGATAGCATAGTGCGGGTAGGGTGTTTGCCTTGCACGCAGCCAACCTGGGTTCGATTTCCAGCATCCCATATGGTCCCCCAGCAATTCCTTACTGCAGAGCCAGGAGTAACCCCTGTGCATTGTTGGGTATGAACAAAAAAAAAAAAAGTGTGTCTAACACCCACAGAGAATATCTCAGCAAAGACTTGGAGACTCAGTCACTCAGTCGCAGGCATATTTATTTGCAAATCTGTGGTTAACCTGCCAATTATTAACCCACAACTCCCAAGAGAAGAAACTTTGCTGTCACTGGAAACAAATTGTGACCATAGAGTTCATCAGAAAAGTTACTAAGGGGACCGGAGCGAAAATACAGTGGGTAGGCTGTTTGCCCTGCACATGGCTGAGCCAGATTCGATTCCCAGCATCCTATATAGTCCCCCGAGCACTGCCAGGAGTAATTTCTGAGTGAAGAACCAGGAGTAACTGCTGAGCATCACCAGGTTTGACCCAAAAGGGAAAGAAAGAAGTCACTGAAAAAAACAGCAGGCACTAGTAAACAATCATGAGTAAGCCCTGGGGATCAAAGAGAATCTGATTTCCAGAGGACGGGTTATTTCAAATGTCTTGTTTTCAATAAAAAAATGCCAGGATGGGCGAAGGGAGAGGAAAGTATGGCCTATTCAGAGGAAGGAGCCAAATGGAAGCATTCCCTGGTGTGGAAGTGGCTAGTCAAAGCCAGATCTGAGCTGAGTCCACATGTGTGCAGAATGAAGACCATCTCCACAAACAGGTCATTTGGGACATGAAGTGTCACCAGTGGAAGAACTATCCAAGAAAGAGAATTAGCCTGTAGATGTGACTCACAGATGATATACATCCCTGGCCTGCATGTGAGCTGGGCTTGATTCCACAACACTGCAAAAACAATGAATAAAAAGGACATAGATATTTTTTAAAAAAGGGAACCAAACAGAACATCTGGAGTGAAACTGTCCAATAACTGCAGGGGTTCATGGGCCTCTCTGACCAGGTAGAGAAAACAGGTGAGCACGAGGCTGGCTGGGAGTATGAGCCTGAGGATCAGAAACAAGAATGAAGAACAAGCAATGGGACCAGAGCCTGTGAGCCGCCTTTCAGTGCAGAACACACACAAGGAGGTGGAGGTGAAGGAGAAAGGCTCAGAAGGAGTATCTGAAGAAACGGTTGTTGCAATCTCCACAGACAGCATGAAAAGCTCTCCAACAGAGGCCTTTATCCAGGAAATGCTAGGACAAGCACCGGATGCTGCTGTGAGTGTGTGTCTGTGTTCCAGTGTTTGAGGCTGGGTGCTCCGGTGGGTGTGAATATTTGTGTAAGGTCTGGTGACAGAATGCAGTGTGAAAATTTAAAAACAAATTTAAAAACTGAAGGCAGTCAAGGGGCTTGTGGGGATGTCGCTCCCCTCCCAGGTTCCTGTCTCATCAGTAAAATACCCCAAAAGAAGGCAACCAAGAGGGTCATTTGACATATCTAAGGGCAGGATCTCTTCCTGAGATGAGAATGTGACCACATTCAAGCCAAGAGCTTAAGGGCCAGGAGACAGTACAGCCAGTGGTTAGGGCTCAAGCCTAACATGCTCCCAAGCTGGGTGTGATCCCCAGTACCACATGGTCCCTTGAGCATTAAAAGCTGTGGTCCTGGAGGCCCCCAGCACTTCCTGGGTGGCCCAGATAATGCATCGAAATCCTTGGGATCATGTACTGAATGGACAGCCAGACCAAGGATGACTGGCAGGGCCTCCGTCTTCCTGAACTCGACTTGGGACACCCAATAAATCAATAAAAAAAACGCCTGTGGGCCCGGGACCAGAAAGAGAGTACAGCAATTGGGCATCTGCCATGCATGCTGCCGACCTGGGTTTGATTCCTGGTACTCCTCATGGTCCCCTAGCCCTGCCAGGAGTGATCCTGAGCACAGTCGGTAGTGACCCCTGAACACAGCCAAGGACAGCCCAAAATCAAACAAACAAAAAGTAATAAACTGTGGGCCTAGAGAAAGTTGCAGGCAGCAGAATCTAGAGGGAACACCAGCTCCTCTCGCAGGGCCCTGAGAAGTACTGAGCCAGGATGGGGAGGGGTCCAGTTTCTTTCCTGTACGCTCTGCAGTGGGGAAGCCCGGGAGAAGGCAGGAGGACAGGACTCAGTGGATGCCCAGCACCCTCCCTAACCCCGTCCAGCTCCCTCTGTTATGTGGTCACACCCATATCTGAGTGAAAGGGGCAAGGGGCAAAGGGCAAAGGGCAGTATTACTCCCTTTATAGAAAGATTCGCAGTAGGAATTTAGAGACTTCCTGGTGTAAGGAAAGCTGCCAGCAGAACCAACACAGCCATGGGGCTGCTGACTGGAGACACACTGGGGCCCCTGGCAGTGGCCGTGGCCGTCTTCCTGCTTCTCATGGACCTCATGCACCGGCGAGTATGCTGGGCCCCTCGCTACCCACCAGGCCCCTGGCCCTTGCCTGGGCTGGGCAACCTACTGCACATGGACTTTCAGAACTTGCCCTATTCCATAAACCGGGTAAGACAGGAGGGAGGGAGAGAGGGAGGGTGGAGAAGGGGGAAGAGGGAGGGGAGGAGGGAAAGAGGGGAATGGGGGAGAGGGGAGGAGGAAGGGGAGGGAAGAAGAGAAAGGAAGGAAAAGGGAGGGGGGAAGGTGAGGACAGAGGAGGGGGGAAGAGACAGAGCACATCCTGGCACTCCTGACTGGACAAGGGGTTGAAGACCTGGATGGGACAAGAAGCCAGGCCCAGAAAAGGCAGATGGACAGGATTCCTGGGGGAGGGCCTTGGTCAGGCCCCAAGGACAGGCTGGACTTTTTGTGAAAGGTCAGAGAGGCAAAGGCCTGCCCACAGGGGGAGGGGGTGCTTGGCAGCCTGCTGGGTGGTGAAGGGGAGCAGGAAGTGCAGCTCAGAGAAGTACAGTGACCTGGGTGATGTCACTTCCTCTGGGGGTCCTTGGCCCTCACTCTCCCCACTGTGACCATAGTCTCCATCTGTACATGGGACACTGACTAGCCCACTGACCAGTCTGGGGACATGGCTGAGTCCTCATTGGGAGGCCCCATGCAACGTGCTATTGCCTGCATGGGGACAGGACAAATAATTGATTGCTACTGCACCCAGGGGTCCCCCAAGCAAATAGTCAAGAGACTGGGGTGGGCAGCTGGAAGGGCTGGACCTGACAAAAGCCTATGTCCCTTGGCTGCAGCTGCGGAGCCGCTTCGGGGACGTGTTCACCCTGCAGATGGTCTGGACGCCTGTGATAGTGCTCAACGGGCTGGCGGCAGTGCGCGAGGCACTGGTGCAACGGAGTGAGGACACCTCTGACCGCCTTATTATACCCATCAGCACCTGCTTCGGTTGGAGTCCCCGTTCGCAAGGCAAGAGGAGGAGGGGTGGACCCCGTGGCCTGGCCTTGAAGGACTGAGTCATGCAGGAACAGACACCCGACCAGCCTCCTTCTCCTGAGGAGCAGGAGCGGGGCTGGCAGGGGAACAGTGGGAACTGTGGGTGAAGTAGAAGCTGAGCCACATTCAGGGTTGGGAGGGGCCTTTGCAGGAGGGTCGGAAGCAGTGAAATGGGAAGAGGGGCCAGAGCCATCCTACATAGGGTCAGCTAACAGTGGGCAGTGTTCTGGTGCATAAGCCTGGGATAACAAACCCGCCACGTGCCCATCCTGCCCCCAGGCGTGATTCAAGCGCGCTACGGGCAGGCGTGGCGCGAGCAGCGGCGCTTCTCCGTGTCCACCATGCGCAACTTCGGCCTGGGCAAGAAGTCACTGGAGCAGTGGGTGACCGAGGAAGCCGGCTACCTCAGCGAGGCCTTCAGTGACCACGCTGGTGAGTGAAGGGCTGAGGTTGCGGGGCAGGGATCCGGAGGGAGGTGACCACTGACCAACTCCACTCTTCAGGACGCCCCTTTACTCCCAGCCTCCTTCTGAACAAAGCCGTGAGCAACGTGATCTCCTCCCTCATCTACGCGCGCCGCTTTGAGTACGGGGACCCCCGCTTTGTCAAGATGCTGGAGCTAATAGACACGGCCGTGGGAGAGCAATCAGGGTTCCTGGCCCAGGTACGGGGAGACTGAACAGACCCACTGAGGCCGCTGAGGCAGAGGTGGCTTTCCTGGAGAGTGGGTCCCAGGAGCGGGCTGGGTCCTGCACCTCCATCAGGTAGCCATGCGATTTCAGATCTATCCTCTGTGCAGACAAGTTTGGGCCTACCCCTCACTACCTCCCCACCCAGGGAGGAAACAGGGCATCATGGGCAAGCCTGCAGGCAGCAGGACCCACGGGACCCTGACAAAAGGAGACCCAGATCCTTTCTGTCCCTGCCCCCAGATTCTGAATTCCTTCCCAGTGCTTCTGAAAATTCCGGGGCTCCCTGCCAAGGCCTTCCCAGCTCAGACCACCTTCAAACACATGCTGGATGAGCTGATCACAGAGCACAGGGGGACCTGGGACCCCACCCAGCCACCTCGAGACCTGACTGACGCCTTCATGGAAGAGATAGAGAAGGTGAGGGGCTGTGGCTTGGGCTCAGTGCGGGTGGAAGCCGAGTCACCCAGTGAGCAGGCGCCTGGGGAGGGGGTGGGGGAAGCAGCACTCTCATCTCCTCCCACGGCCCCTGAGCCTCCTTCTCTGCATGGCCCAGGCCAAGGGGAACCCTGAAAGCAGCTTCAACGATGCCAACCTGTACATGGTGGTGGCCGACCTGTTTGCTGCTGGGATGGTGACTACTTCGACTACACTGGTCTGGGCCCTGCTGCTCATGATCCTGCACCCCGACGTGCAGCGTGAGCCCCACTGGACTGGGGGGTGGTACCAAACAACCAAGGGCACACCCAGGACCCTAAACTTCCCTGAACCGAGAGCTCAGAGGAAAGCTCAGCCTCCTCCTCCTCTGAACTCAGCCCCAGTCCAGAATCAGGAGGGGCCAGAGCACAGCCCCAGCCTCTGATCCATGGGGTGACCCTGTCTGTCCAGGCCGTGTCCAGCAGGAGATCGATGAGGTGGTAGGGCAGACGCGGCCACCAGAGATGGGAGACCAGGCCCGCATGCCCTACACCATGGCCGTGATCCATGAAGTGCAGCGGTATGGGGACATCGCCCCAATCGGTGTACCCCACATGACATCCCGTGACGTTGAAATCCAGGGCTTCCTCATCCCCAAGGTAGGCGGTGAGTGACCCCCTCAGCCTCACACACCACAGGCCACCATCAGGGAGGATGCAGCCCTGCCTTTCCCCAAGACCCCTGTGCAGCCTGGAGGGCTGGGGCTGTGCAGAGGGTCGGCCCCGCCCATCAAGTCTCAGCTCAGCAGGAAGATGAATGACCATAGGCCTGGGCCCTGGAGGGGCCCTGTCCACTGGGACGGGTGGCTTGAGTTGCTCGGGGAGGCGGATCCCTGTCCTGCCCAGGGCTCAGGAGGTGCCGGGTTCCCTGAGAGTCCAGGTGTGCTCAGGTGGGTGACAGGGCTCGGACCCCTAATCCCTGCCCCACCCAGCCAGGCCTCTGTCCGCAGGGGACGACGCTGCTCACCAACCTGTCATCGGTGCTGAAGGATGAGACTGTGTGGGCAAAGCCTCTCCGCTTCTACCCGGAGCACTTTCTGGATGCCCAGGGCCGCTTCGTGAAGCACGAGGCCTTCATGCCCTTCTCTGCAGGTACCTGTGGGTGTCCACCTGTCTGTGCCTCCTTGGGGTGTCCTGGGGGGAGGAGCCCACACTCACTGAGCCCCTTTTCCACACAGGCCGCCGAGCTTGCCTCGGGGAGCCCCTGGCCCGGATGGAGCTCTTCCTCTTCTTCACCTGCCTCCTGCAGCGTTTCAGCTTCTCGGTGCCCCCCGGCCAGCCCCGGCCCAGTGACCATGGCGTCTTTGCAGGCATGGTATTCCCATCCCCCTATGAGCTCTGTGCTGTGCCTCGATAAGGGAAGACACCGAGCCCCCACCTACTTCTCTGCTCAGATCCAAATGCTCAATAAACCAATCTGGATTGTGGCCTGATCGAAGTCTACCAATGTCCTTCCCTTTACTTACTGGGCCCCCTCCTTACTCAGGTTCCTTGTCAGATCTATGGAACCTGACACTCAGCCCATTTCAGAAGTGAGTATTTTGCGCTGAGTGGTGGCTGCTTAAGCCCTAAGGTCCATGGACACCCCCCCCCCCATATGGGTACTCAGGTTAGAAAGAGCTTGCTACTAGTCTTGCTTTTCCCTAACAGGCTCAGAAATACTCGCCCCATGGTAACAGGAGAAACTACTCAGCTTGAGTCCACAATCGGGGCAAACTCCCACACTGCCTCACAGACCAGTCACTCAGTGTGCACCACTGAACCCGAGCCCTCACTTCATCTATGACACGTCTCAGATGGGAATCAGGGAGCCAAAATACAAGGCTTACTAGCAGGGGCCAGAGTGTGCCCTGGGTTCTGACAGCAGCCAAGAGTGAGCCATGTGCAAAGCCCTGGATCCCCTGAGATAAGATGGGCTGCCTCCCCAAGCCTAGTGATGCAGGTGTCCAGGCGTCTGCCCACTGGGAGTGGCCCTGGCGGCTAGGCTGGAGTGTGAGGGGGGAACATGTTTCGGTTTAACCGAGGGCACTGTCCTCTGAGTGGGGACGCTGGTGGGGCCTCAAGATCTACCCAGAGGCAAGGAACGAACTCCAGAGATCCTACATACCCTAGGGATAGTGGTGACCTTGAACCCTTGTAGCATTGGGGTGGCCCGACGAGAAGGTGGATAGGGGCCCTGGAGGACACATCCCTGAGTCCCTGTACTTCTAGCACCCTTCAGTCAATGAGGTGGCACTGGCCGGCCACCAGCTCCTGTCTCCCTACTCTGTCTTCTGGGCTGTGAAAAGGTGTTAGGCTGGAACCCTGCTGAGGGAGGGGACTGCCCGTTTCCACCTGCCCCAACTCCACAGTGGAAGGTTCTGGACTGAGCACACAGGCAGCACCTAAGGCTAAGTGCTTAACCATGTTTGGGCAGACACTCTGATGGAAGAGTTCAGGATGAGACCAGAGATCCACAGGGCCGAAGCACCCCAGGAGTTTGGCAGTCACCAACTGGACCCCACCCAAAAGCACCACTAGGGGGGTCCAGTGATCCTTTCAAGGCCCAGGCAAGAGTGAGCTCCCAGCCCCCATGCAAGGGGCTTCACTGCCACCCCACCGGGGAAACTGCTGCAGCTGTTCTCGCAGTCTGTGGGCAGCTGCGGGCAGGAGGCAGTGGGGCCTGCAGGGGTGTCCTCTGGCGCATTTATTGAGTGGTTCATTATTCGTAGCTCAGAGTCTTGGGGATACTGGAGGCTGGAAACTAGTCCAGCCAGAACTTCCTCAGCAACAAGGGGACCAAGTCCCCAGGACTCTCCTCTTTGCGCTTCTCCTCAGAGGCCTCTAGAACAGCACAAACAGGCAGGCACTGTGGGTCCCCTGCCGGAGGAACCAACCCCAGGGCCCAGGGACCCCCTGACCTTGAAGGGCAGGTCACTCTGTTCTCCCAGTCAGGAGTAGTGGTCAGGAATTCCCGACACCCCCACTGCCCCCACCAGAAGCAGGAAGCTGTGGAGGCTTACTCCCCACCCTCCAGGCAAAAATCTGAGAGAAGCAGGACTCTCCATGACCTCAGCAAGGTCTCGGGATTGGGGGATGAGGGGAATATGGTCCTGCTTTTCAGGGTGGGGTGTGCTCTCCTACCTGTGGGATACACAGCGATCACCTCTCGGATCTTTCCATTCCCCTGGAAAGGAAACGAAGTGACTAGTTGGGCCTTGGGCCAGTGGAAAGGGGAAGTGGCGCCTGGTTCACTAGAAGTTGGGGAGCTCTGGGAGCCCCTCGGCTGCCTGCTTCACTGGCTGCTGCTTGGTCAGTGGTCTCAGGAGTGCTGCACCAGCCCCTGCCCCTCCCCACTCGCTGTGCTCTCGCTCCAGTAAGATGCCTGCCAGTGAGCAGTCTTCTCTTCCTCTGGCCTGGGGTCCCTCCTAGGGCCTCCTACCCTCAGGGCCTCACCTTCCCCTTGTCCTGAGACTGGTCACTCTCCTTCCCGAGGGCAGCACCCGTCTGCAGGGAGAAACACAAGGGAAGCTTCTGGGCAGGATGGTCCTGAGCACCCGTCTCACCTCCCTGCACCAGCAGTGTGGGTAATCCTGCTTTTCCAGGGTGCTCTTCCCTCCCTCCAGAGCAGTAGGAAATCCAAGTTTCCAAGCAGGGGTAGAGGGACCCCGCCACAACCCCTGGAGCTCCCTGCCATGAGCTAAGCAGGGGCAGCTGGGGCCTCTTTGGGTTGCACGGCACGACGACAGCCCGGTCCCTGTGGGGGCTCACTGACCTCTGAGGCCTGCTGTGTCCCAGGCTTGACTCTGCGTCTCTGCAGAGGGAACCAAAAGAGGAGCTGCCACCTAGGATGCCCAGTGCTTCCCAGGCCCACCATGACTCGCCCAGGAACCAAGCACAAGCCAGCCACTCCCAGGAACGGGGTGCCCAGCCTTCACCCACCTGAGCAGTCCGAGGGTAGCACTTATCCATCAGCCCCCACACTGGCCTTATGGTCTCCCCTTTGGGCTGCAAGAGGAGAGGGAGGAGGAAGGAGGGGCTGAGGGGAGGCTTTAGAGACCCGCTGCTTATGCAGACCCAAAAGCCTGGCAGGAAGAGGAAAACTCCAGGAGCAAATCGAAGTCAAACTACACTTGATATCTTCAGAAATTAAAACTTTGCATGCACAGAAGAACAGAAGGTTCTAACCTAGAAATGGGGCTGGAGTGATAGCACAGCAAATAGGGCGTTTGCCTTGCATATGGCTGACCCGGTTTTGATCCCTCCGTCCCTCTCGGAGAGCCCAGCAAGCTACCAAGAGTATCCCGCCCACACAGCAGAGCCTGGCAAGCTCCCTGTGGTGTATTTGATATGCCAAAAACAATAACAACAAGTCTCACAATGGAGACGTTACTGGTGCTCACTCGAGCAAATCGATGAACAATGGGAGGACAGTGCTACAGTGCTAACCTAGAAATGTTTAGATAGTAACTACCTTTTTTTTTTTCTTTTTGGTTCACACCCAGCGATGCTCACGGGTTATTCCTGGCTCATGCACTCAGGAATTACTCCTGGCGGTGCTCGGGGGACCATATGGGATGCTGGGAATCGAATCCAGGTCGGTCGCATGCAAGGCAAATACCCTACCCGCTGTATCACTCCAGCCCCCTACCTCTTTTTTAAGTTATATGACCAACAGCCAGTGGTGCCAGGTGCCCAGGGCCATACCCAGTGGTGTTCAGAGTCCTGTGGTGCCTGGCACAGGCCTCTGTCACCTGATGTCACTTGAGCTACACCCAGCCCAACCTGTAGCTCTGGTGGGGAGGGGAACAGAAAACCCAATACAAGTTATAATAGGTAAAGCTGAGGGGGGAAAATACAAGAAAGAATAGGGAGAAGAAAACAACTAAATCTTAGATTTTTCTGAAATCTGAGACAGAGATAACAGACTGGGGTGGATACCAAGTAAAAATTTTTTGGGCCACACCTGGTAGTGCTCAGAGCTCGTTCCCGGCTCGGTGCTCAGGAGGGGGGGTCACTCCTGGCAGTGCTCTGGGGATGATATGTGGTGCTGGGGCTTGAACCCAGTCAGCCTCATGCAAGGCAAGTGCCTTACTCATTGTACTAACTCTACACCTCATTCATTTCTTTTTTATCAAAGAGCCCAGCAAGCTACCGAGAGTATCTCGTCTACACGGCAAAGCCTGGCAAGCTACCCGTGACGTATTTGATATGTCAAACACAGTAACAACAAAGTCTCCAATGGAGACGTTACTGGCCCGCTCGAGAAAATCGATGAACGACGGGAAAGATAAAGAACATGCAAAGATAAAGAACATGAGTTTCCAGGAGAGAAGTCAAGTGTCCAGATGAAGAGCACTACCCCAGAGCTTACTACGGACACCTTTCAGAGTACCAAGGACAAGGAACCGGAAAATGTTTATAGAGAAACGAGGAAAAAAAGGAACTCAATTTTCTTGTGTGTGTTTTTGGACCACACCTGGCAGTGCTCACTGTGCTCTGTGCTGGGGGGCTGGGGGGGTACTGCCAGCAGTGCTCAGGAACCATGCAGTGCTGGGCATCAAATCCAGGCTTCTGGCACGTAAAGTGTGCACATGAGCCCTTTGAACTATCAACCCAAGCCCCAGGAATTTGACTGTCTTTTAGGAATTCAACTTTCATCACACTTCTCAACACCAGTCTTTGAAGCTAAAAGACAATGTGGATCTTTAAAATCTGAGAGGAAACAATCTTCAGTCTCAGAATTCTAGAGCTAACCACACTCTAATTTAATTGAAACTTTTTCAGATGTAAAGTATCTTCAGATTATGTCTGAGGAAGGAACTGAAAGTTTTGCTCTACCAAAGTATAAGAGTAATCTAGAAGGAGAATTAGTTTGGGTGCCCAGGATGGACACAGGAGGACGAGAACTCTGTGAGCTTATCTCCAGGAAACTGGTCTTATCCACAAATCACCTGACTTATCTAAATGCACTGCAAGGAGATTTATATTTTTGGCAGAGAACTTAATTAGTTATAAGTATGGAGAATATTACTGTCACTGTTCTCCCGTTGTTCATCGATTTGCTCGAGCAGGCCCAGTAACATCTCTATTGTTAACACTTGTTACTGTGTTAGGCATATCAAATACATCACAGGTAACTTGCCAGGCTTTGCCATGCAGGCGAGATACTCTCGGTAGCTTGCCGGGCTCTCCAAGAGGGGCGGAGGAATCAAACTCAGGTCGGCCATGCCGGCCGCGTGCAAGGCAAATGCCCTACGTGCTGTGCTATTGCTCCAGTTCATGGAGAATATTAAGTGAACATAAAAGGAAAAATTATATATATAAATATAATGAAAATTACATATACTATTATTTAGCTAGATATACTTTACACAGTTTTAAAATGGAACCCTCAAGAGAGGTAATACGATGAGCTGAGTGCAGACTTTGTATGTTTAATCTTTAGTACCACATTCTTTCTTGAACTCCGAAAGAAGCAATCCCTAAGCACAGAGCCAGGAACAGCCCCCAAACACTACCTGTTGCAGCCCCCCTAAACAAAACTGAGCCTTTAATACTAATCTAATAGAAATGAAAATTTTATTATTACTTTTTGGGTAGCGGTAGGGCGTTTGCCCTGCGCGCAGCCAGCCTGGCCGAGGCGGGTTTGATTCCTCCGCCCCTCTCGGAGAGCCCAGCAAGCTACCAAGAGTATCTTGCCCACCCGGCAAAGCCTGGCAAGCTCCCTGTGACGTATTCAATATGCCAAACACAGTAACAACAAGTCTCAAAACGGAGACGTTACTGGGCCCGCTCAAGCAAATCGATGGACAACAGGAAGACAGCGACAGTGTGATATTTTGGGTTTGGGGCCACACCCAACAGTACCCTGGGACTACTCTAGGCTCCAGGACAGATGCTGCTCTCAGTGGTGTTCAGGGACTAGGCTGTGCTGGGGATCCAACCCCGGCCTCCTGCATGCAGAGCCTGTGTTCTGCCTGCCGTGCTCTCTCCTGGGATACAGCATGGTTTTTAAGAAGTAAAGTCCTGGAGAAGAAGGGGTACAACTGCAATCTCATTCATGGCTGGGGAAAATGTGAAAAGGAGATCCGCTACTTTATAAATTTTGATCTTTCCAAAACTAAACACATGTTATGTGAACCATTAATTCCATGGCTGCATTTTTACCTAAATGACAGAAAAACCATTGTTTATACCAAACTTATTACATGAACATTTATAGCAATTTTTATGACTGCAAATAACAAGAAACAATCCAAATGTCTCAACTGGTAAATGAACACCCGATGGCACCTCTGAAAATGGGGATGACCATTCAACAAGAAGAGGGGACCCAAGCTACAGCCAACTCCCAGGCGCACTGTGCTAGGGAAAACGCAAAGCTAAAGACTGGGTGTGTCCATTTACACATGACAAACTTGTAAAGGAAAATCCACAGGAACAGAAAACTGTTCCCCGGGTCGGAGTGATAGTACAGTGAGGAGGGCATTTGCCTTGCATGCGGCCATCCTGGGTTCGATTCCCAGCATCCCATATGGTCCCCCAAGCCCTGCCAGGAGTAACTGAATGTAGAGCAAGGACTTAACCCCTGAGAATTGCCAGGTGTGACCCAAAATGCAAAAACCAAAAACAAACAAATAATAAAACTGTTCCCTAAATGTCCGGGATACAGCTGGGGAAGTGTGGACCACAAGTGAATATAGGGGGTGAGGGGCACTTTGAAATGATGGGACTCTCCTCTATATTGGTTTTGATGACCACCATACAAGTGTATATGTTTGTCAAAACTCACAAAACTCTAGACTAAAAAGACTGAATTTTATTTATGTATTGACAATAACCTAAATTTGAAAAATGAATGAAAAGGGTCCAGAGAGTAGCTCAGGGAGCCAAAGCACATGGCCAGGATCTGACTCAATCTCTAGCAACCCAAAGTTCCCTGACTTCACTTTCCTAATTCTCAGGGTCACCCTGAGAATCAGGCCAAGAGTATCCCCTGAGGGTCAGAGCAATAGTAAAGCGGGTAGGGCATTTGCCTTGCACACAGCCGACCCGGGTTCGATCCCCGACATCCCATATAGTCCCCTGGGCACTGCTGGAGTAATTTCTGAATGCAGATCCCTAAGCACTGTACCACAAGGTATGAACCCCCTCCCCAAAAAAAGAAAAAAACAAAACCCCACTTTAGGGGCAGGAAAAATTAAATGTCAAAATTTGTTTGCTGATATTAAAATCAGCAAAAAAGCAAAATTCATACTTAAAACTTGTTTATTTACTTCTGGGCAACACTCAGCAGTGCTTAGGGCTTACTCCTGACTCTGTGCTCAGAAGTCACTCCTGGAAGTGCGTGGGAGACCATCTGTGGTGTCAAAGACTGAATCATGATGGCCACATGTGCCTTAACCTCTGTACTGTCTCTCCAGTCCTATATGTAAACATTTTTTTTTCACATTTGGAGATATTACTTGGATTTTTAAAACTCCAAATATGGGTAAGTTGCTTGCCTTACTGGGACTGATCCAACACCCCATATGACCCCTGTAGCCCCACCAGAAGTGATCCCTGAATGCAGAGCCAGGAGTAAGCAGAGCCAGGGGTGCCCCAAAACAAAACCAAGAACCACAAAATATCAAATGCAGGGCTCAAGAACTGGTTCGATGGCTAAAGTGCCTGCCTTGCAGAACAAGGCTGTGAGCTTAACCTATGCCATGCACAGTCCTGGCAACTCGGCTGTTTGAGCCTGGCTGCTCTACCAGCCACAGAGTGAGGTCCAGTGCCACAGGCAGCTTCTGGCTGCATCCCAGCTAAGCACATGCATCACAGCTAAAAGGATGCAAACCCACAGCTAAAAGGATGCAAACACCTGGAAGGAAACAGAGGTGACTGCAGCAAGGAGTACGGCCCCTGATGAGCATAGCGACAAGAATGCACGCAAGCACAGGGGAAGAGTGAGAGCCTGGTGGGTATGTGCATGAACGCCCAACTAGAGGAGAGAAGCCCCCAGTAAACACTGTGGCTGAGCGTGCAAGCACCTGACACACGCACCCCGCTGAGCACAACTGAATGTGTGAGTGTCCTAACTAAAGCAAGTGTGCAGGCCCCAGCCGCACAACAACAAAGGGAACGGAAAGGGGATTGGGGCTGGTTTGTTTTTAAAGGATCTCTAACAAGAATCAGGAAGTCCAAAGGGAAATGAGGTGCATGTGGAGGTGGTGGTGGAGAGGTAGAGGTTCCCCCCTCCCCCACTGTAGGAGTTCATGGATAATGTTTACATCTGAAAATCCAAGGCAAAGCAGGCTAAGATCTCTGTTTAGAAGCATCAAAGTTTCAAATTCAAGGCTACAGCTGGGAAGATTTCCATGATGGGTAAGTGAATCATGAAAAGGAGGGTTTGGGCCACCAAGACACCCTTCCAGTGCACAACACGGATCCATTAAACATGCACATATAAATCTACGGTGATAACAAAACTTTTATATGATTTTGATTTGGGGGTCACACCCAGCAGTGTCCAGGGTTAACTGGCTCTGCACTCATGAATCACTCCTGGCAGGCACAGGGACCATGTGCGATGCCAGGGATAGAACCTGGGTCAGCACGTGCAAGGTAAGTGTTTCACCTGCTGTACTATCATTCCATTTTAAAAAGAAAACTTTTTAAAATGGAGATTTGGGGGTCAGAGAGATGGGACACACCGCAGTCCAATCCCTAGCCATGCATCGCCCCCTGAACATCCCCAAGTGTGGGGTCCTGGTGGTCTCCTGCACTATTGCCCAAGCAGCACTGTATCCTCGGGCATAGTACTGAACCATCCAGCCCAGTTGTCCCAGTATTGCTGGGAACAGTCCGGGGCCCCTGATCACTGCTTAGGAGACCCCAAAATAAACCTAAATAATTAGATGGGAAATTAACTTGTATTTTTGTTTTGTTTTTTAAAAGCCAGCCACTAGACTCAGTGGTCTCTATGAACTTACTGGGGGCTTTCCAATGGGCTCCCAAAAGGTGCAGAGCAAACTACTTGATATTTCTGAGTCACAGATAGCCTTGAACCCATGGGGATCCCATCTTACTAAGAGCACTGGATAAAGAGTTGGAGACCTCCTGGGACCAGATGTGGAATTCTGCTCTGTCCCCTTGGACAGTCAAGAGTCCAGTCATCGCCATGTCAATTTTTATCCCATAAGTGGGAGCCACTGGGATTCTGTGACATTTCAGAGACATAACAAGTGGGAAAAAAAAAAGTGGGCAGCACATGATCAGCACATTCCTTGATGGGCACTCAGCATGTTTCCTGTCCAGGCCTAGGAGACAAGGCCTCTGCCATAGGCTCTTGGACTGGGGACATCAAAGTATGCAACTCAAGCAAAAGTTCTGAACCCCTCTATGCACTCACAGGAGTGCTGAACCCCTTTCCATAGATATACCGTGCTGAAGGGTACTGTTCCTTTAGGCCTAAAATGCTGCTATGGCAGACAGAAATGACCATACATCCAGTACAGGATGGGGGCAACTGTGATGTCTCCAGAACAATCCCAGAACACATCTCACACACACAAACACACTCACACACATGCACAGCAGTTACGGCAAGACTGCCCCAGTCTTCACACCTCAGCAGACATCCCTACCTGTGATGATTCCTCAGAAATCTCATGTTTAAGGGATGTTTTCCTCACAGATTCCTGAAAATAGTAGTATACAACTCCTGCAGGTAATGAAGAAAGTCTTCTTGAAGCGTTTGGAAATGATATCATTACTTTAAAATGTTTATATTTATAATACAACAAAAGCATATACTCTTGGGGATCAAATTTAGGACCCTCAACATGAAAGACATGTTCTTCCATTGAGTTACATCCTTGGCCCAAAAATTCGTATAATTTAAAAAGAAACTTGAAGTGAAAGGGACTAGTTATTAGCTATAAAGGTGTTTATAGAGATAATTTTCCAAAAGGTTTGCAAGCAAAAGCTTTCAAAAAATTTTATTTATTTATTTATTTACTGGCTTTTGGGATCACACCTGGTGATGTTCAGGGGTTATTCCTGTCTCTGCACTCAGGAATCACTCCTGGCATTGCTCAAGGACCATATGGAATGCTGAGGATTGAACCCGGGTCAGCTGTGTGCAAGGCAAACACCTTACCCACTGTACTATCGCTTCAACCCCAAGCAAAATCTTTAATACCACTCCTAACAGGACATGATTAGACATTGTTACTTCAGGTGGATTTTTTTGGGGGGGGGGATTTCTTTTTTTTGGCGGGGAGGGAGGGCAGAGGGCATGGGTAGCAGGGACTTTAGAGTTAATGTGGGCTCAAATCCCAGTTTCACTCTGAAGATGCAGAGGGAAGGAGGAGACCAAGAAAGATAGCTTTGAGCAGTCCCTGGGGAAGTGGGAAGCCTTGGAAGGTCTCCAATGTGCAGTGAGCAACTGGTCATTGGAGTGGTCCTGAAGTGAGAATCCCTTTCCTGAGTCTTGCTGTTACCTTTAATTCGCCCCAGCATCTGAGCGCTTACCTGCAAGAACAAGGATCTGTACTATGTAGAGGAACTTGGAGAGCCTAGATGGAAAGTAGAGCTGAGTGTGAGGCTGAAAGTCTTATGCCGTGACCAGTGAAACTGGCTTTCCTTCCTTCTTCAAGCCTCAGGGCCTACTCTACCAGGGCAAGTCCAGACATCTGGGGATCTGGGGATCAATCAATCTATGGCTCTAAGAGGATCAACCTGGGTTTTCTTCTGACTCTGTGTCTCTTCCATTTCAAAATCCAAACTTAGAACACACAAAGACCTCCGCCCTTCCCTTCTTTTTTGTTCCTGTTTACAGGTCCCATCTTGCCTCTCCATTTCCAGCTACTCAGTCTTGGTTGATCATGCACAGCTGTTTGCTCAATGTTGGACCAACTTTACTCCCCACAGCGTTCCAAAGCCCAGTAATGTTCTATTACTTCTTCCTCTTCAGGGACGACCCCCACCCCACTGCCTTGGGAAAAGTAGAATATCTTGGCACTGCCAGAATGTGTCTCCCTGCCTATACATTCACACACACACACACACACACACGCACGCACACACGCACGCACGCACACACACACATGCACGCGCACACACACAAATGCACACACTGGGAGGATGATCCCTTCTGTCAAGATCTGGCCCAATAGAGCACCTCTAAGTCTCAGATACAGAACATCAGTTAAGGAAAGGGGAACCCTGTTTTCCCCCCACTTTGGGTCCTTTCTGGCCACTTGGGGCATGGTAGCAAAGCCCACCTAAACTTTACCTCTCTCTCAGGTGGCAGAGAACAAACACCATTTTCTGTCTAAAAAGAAAAAACGGGCAACAGTTAATGCACCACATAGTCTTTGGATCACATTCCCATTACCTCTGGTGGCAGAGGCAGCAGAAGGTCAGAGGCAGTTGGGTGGTGTTCCTCTACCTCCTTTAATCAAACCAGTGGATGGCCTGTTATTCACAGCTGAAGGTCAAACTGAGGACAAAGTGTGCTTGGAACTTGAAAGATACTCCCAAATTTCTACACAACCTCGGAGTCCCAAACAAAAGCTGGCTTCACTGTCCTCCTTGCTCAAGATGTGGGTCTCAGCAATTCAGAATGGGGAAAAGGCTTGACATAGGATTAGAGAAGCAAGAGGGCTAGAGCAATAGTACAGCAGGTAGAATGCTTGCTTTGCATGCAGCCAACCTGGGTTCAATCCCTGGCACCCCAAATGGTCCCTCAATCTCTGCCAGGAGTGATCCCTGAGTACAGAGGGCAGGAGTAAGCCCTGAACACTGCTGGACGTGGCAACAACAACAACAAAAAGGTACAACTCTACTAAACAACAGATTTGTTGAAATAGTGAATAATAAGTTTGAATAATAAGGTTAAAGATGATCAATATTTTATTTATTGGAGTGAGGGAAGCTTGAGCCAAACCCAGCAGTGCTCAGGGTTATTCCCAGCTCTGTGTTTAGGGGACCGTATGGTGCTAGGGATTGAATCACGGTCAGGGACATGCAAGGCAAGCACCTCAACCCCAATGCTACCTCTTCAGTCTAAAAACTACCAACACTTTACTTTTTGTGTTTGTTTGTTTGGGTTTTGGTTTCTGGGCTGTTCAGGTCTTACTCCTGGCTCTGTGCTCAGGGATCAGGGATCACTCCTGGAAGGCTCAGGGGACTATATGGGGTGTCAGGGATCTAAACCCAGGTTGACAGCATGCAAGATATGCACCCTATCTTCTGCACTATCACTCCACCCTATCCTACCAACACTTTAAAGTATTTTCTATGTCATGCTATGTTTTAAAAATAATTTTAGGCGTACGTGGGGAGGTCCCTGGCCTACTCAAAGATAGCCTGTCTAAAATCCCTCACCAGCATCAAATTCTGTGGAAACTACACATGGAATCAGTTGGATCCATAAACCAGCATCGAAGACTGCACTTTGTTCTTCACCATTGTATTTCTTTCTTTTCCCTTTTTTAGGCTGTAGGGGTGGGATGGAGGTTGGGGCACACTCAGCTATGCTCAGAGCTTCCACCTGGTTCTGCACTCAGAGATCATTTTTGGTGGGCTCGGGAATCACATGAATTGCCAAGGATCGAACCCACATTGGCTGTGTGCAAAGCATGCACTTGACTTGCTGTGCTATCACTCTGGCCCAACAATGCATTTATTTTCTCTTTTTGGGCAACACCTGGCAAGGCTCAGGAGTTATTCTTGGCTCTGCATTCAGGAATTACACCTGGTAGGGCTTGGGGGGACCAGATGGGATGCCGGGGATCGAACCCGGGTAGGTCACATGCAAAGCACCCTAGCTGATGTACTATTGCTCTAGTCCTTACTAATGTCTTTTTTTTTTCTTTTTGGGTCACACCCGGGAATGCACAGGGGTTACTCCTGGCTCTGCACTCAGGAGTTACTCCTGGCGGTGCTCAGGGGACCATATGGGATGCTAGGATTCGAACCCGGGTCGGCCGCGTGCAAGGCAAATGCCCTACCCGCTGTGCTATTTCTCCAGCCCCACTAATGTCTTTTTTTTTAAATCATCTCTCACTCCCCTTTGGCTCTTGTCCTGCCTTCTCATATTAAAAGGTATTCTTAAGCATTGTGTGTTTGAAATTGAATCAGGTCCTCTTATAGATGGAAGGGGGCACAGAAGTAAATGGACCTGCTGAAACACTCCCAAAACTCATCCTGCACCCCAGGATGCCACAGAGAACAGCCAACACGGACACTCTGAAAAGATATCTAAAGCTTAGCAGTACTTCCTCCTGATCACCCACTTCCTCAAATTTTCTCCTAACTTACTTTCCCATGCAGCCCTTAGTAAACTCATAATAGTCTAAGAAAATAAGATGGCTGGGGGTGAGGGACAGAAAGCACAGGGGTTAAGAAACTTGTCATGCGTGTAGTCAATCCCCCGCACTGAATACTGTCCCTCTCAAGCACTGCCAAGAGTGACCCCTGAGCTCAGAGCCAAGAGTGAGCCCTAAGTGAGTCCAGAGTGGCCCAATCCCAACCCCCCCAAAAAATAAGAAGATTGGTTTGGGGGACCAAAGAAATATAACAATATGAGTATGTGCTTTGCATGCAGGAGGTCTGGGTTCAATCCCTAGCCCCATGGTCCTCCAAACACTGCTAGAAATAACCCTTTAAACACTAGACTGGGAGTAGCCCCCGAGCGTGTGACCCAAACACAAACAGACAAAACGAGTCTGCCCTCTTAGGTTACTACCACCTGAATAAACCTGTTTCTCTCGGGGACCAGCTACTGTTTCTTGAATATTTGTTTTCAAGCAGAAAATCCTCAAACTTGAGTTAGGTTTCCACACTAAGTCTCCAATGTGAGCCGGAACTTTCGTGTGTCCTGCTAAACCTCCATTTCCTAGGTCTGCTCCCCATTCTCTAGTGGGACTATTTTAGAATATTTCATTAAAAATCATCTCCAGCTCCAGGTTTTCCTCCCTCTCTTTCTGCAGAGAACCCAGGCCCTGTAAGAAAGGAGCTCTCTCAATGTCCTGCCAACAAGCTCACTTCTTGGCTTCCGAAAAAGCATTTCCTTTCTTCTTCAGGGGAAAAGGCTTCTCTTTATCTCTGAGGATGATCCCCTGCTTCCTGCACTCCACTCTGTCTGGGTTTTTCTCACAACCTGATTGTCTGGAGGTTCCCTCTTTCACTTGGACACTTGGTCTTTCCTTCCGATTTCTTCCCAGCAGCATTTAAACACACGGCCTCTTCCATTAAAACATCTCTGGACATCTCTGAACTCAGAGGTCTTCCTCAGCTTCCATCCTACTCATCCCTCCCTTCACATCAGTCTGTAGGAGAGCACTGTCCTTGGTCCCTTCTCCCTCTCAATCCCGTCCTGGTCCTACGAGCTCTGAAGCATCTTACTATGTCCACTCCAGCTCTTAGTCACCACTATGAGGACCTTTGTCAACCTTGGCTCACTTCCTCTCTCTGCACAGTACAACAGCGCCTCCCTTGAGTCATCTCCTCTGAGAATAATGCTAACCATATTCTCCATGCAAGCCTTTCAAATATTTATAACTTAGAATGAGTGAAATTATCAGGCTTTTCTAAGAGTTTTGGAGATTGGAGGGAGCAGATCTGAGTCCTGAAGGAGAAAAGGAGAAGCAGAAGAAGAAAGTCACGTAGGAGGGGACACAGAAAAGTTAGGGTGGGAATCAAAAAGGCTACTTCCACCCACTTGGTGGTTTACTGCAAGCAGCCTTTAGTGTCTGCTTACCAATTCTGCCACCCCTGACGAATTCAGTGATGAGTAGAGTATTCTTTGACCATATCTGTGTGCTGGCAGCCTGCTCCCCTTATGCTCCAGGACTGAGCCCAAGAAGGGCAGCAGAGCCAAGCAAAGTCTGGGAGTTCAGTGCACAGCCCCTCCCTTTGCAGGGAGAATGGTGTCTGTGTGTGACATCATGTCTCAGGAGGCTTTGTGACAGGGCTACCTCTCCAACTGTGGTCAGCACAGTTTGCCAGCTGCCTCAATGAGGGGGGATGTTTAAACATCCCTGTCAGCCAGAGGCAATCCTCTGTAGGTAACTCTTGGGTTCCAGGCAATGTATCAGTCTGAAAAAGCACCAACCAAGTGCCTACACCTGTTCAAAATTCCAGAGAAGATAAGAGTTGTGTAAGTCCTGTCATGTAACACAATGAGTGTATTTATGAATCAAAAGCAAAACATGGCCGGACCATTCCTAAGCGTGATCCAATTTTTTATTTATTATTTATCCAATTTAATTAATTAAACCAGGGTCTGCTAAGCCTCCATTCTGCACTGGGAAGAATGCTGAAGGAGCAGCAAAGTCAACAAGGATCCAGAATCTGCCCTTGAGGAAACTGAAGAAACTCACGAACATTCTCTCATTCAAGATAATAGGGTCTATCCTCTTCAAATTACTACAGAGTGGTTAAATAATTATCATGAACTATAAACCATTATGAAATGGGACCAGAGAGATAGTATATTATAGGCCTTGCACCTGGACAACCTAGGTTCAAGTCCTATCACCCCATACGGTACCCTGAAGCTGCCAGGAGTGATCCCAAATGCAGAATTGGGAATAAATAATAAGCACAGAAGATGTGGCCCAAAAATCAAAACCAAAATATTTTTAAAAATCACAAAATCAGGGACTGGAACGATATCACTGCGGGTAGGGCATTTGCCTTGCATGCGGCTGACCCAGGTTTGATTCCCAGGATCCCATATGGTCCCTGAGCACAACCAGAAGTAATTCCTGAGTACACGAGCCAGGAGTAACCCCTGTGCATCGCCGGGTGTGACCCCAAGAGCAAAAAATAAAAATCACAAAATCATGGATGGTAGAACTAGAAGAGTATCTTAGTTTTACATAAGCATGAAATATTTACCAAGAAACACTATATTCCCATTCATAAGACATACTTTGGCCAAATGAATTTTTTTTCTTTTTGGGATACACCCAGCGATGCTCAGGGGTTACTACTGGCTCTGCACTCAGGAATCACTCCTGGTGGTGCTCAGGGGACCATATGGGATGCTGGGAATCGAACCCAGGTTGGCCACGTGCAATGTAAATGCCCTACACACTGTGCTATCACTCCAGCCCAACTGAAAAACTTTAATTCGATCCGTGACACCACATACAGTCCACACCAGGTGTAGCCCAAAAACCAAAAAATAACTTTGAAAGATTAAACTCATTTCAAGTATGTTCTTCAACTCACTGTTACTGGACATCAGAAATAGGAACTTCTGTAACTAGTTGGAAACTCAACAATACACCTTAACAAAACACATGGGGGTTCTGAGAGAATGAACAGTGGGCAGAGCTTTTGCTTTTCATGTGGCATACCTGGGTTCGATCCCTGGAACCCCCCTATGACATCACAAGCAATACCAGGAATGATCCCTGAGCGCAGAGCCAGGAGTAAGCCCTGAGCACAAATGGGTGTGCCCCACCAAAAGGCTGAAATGCATGACCCAAAAATCAAATAAATAAATAAGGGTAGAGTTACCACATGATCCAGTAATTACCACTCTGGGTTACTACCCAAAGGATATTTTTAAAAATGCAGACTATGATAGAAAGATATATTCATTCCAATGTTCACTGAATAATTACCTACAAAAAATATGGAGCAATTAAAGTACTCGTTATAGATAATTGGATAAAGGCAACATGCTACATTTGTATGCTGGAATACCATTCAGCTATGAAAAAAGATGAAATTAGACTGGAGAGATAGCAAAATGGAATAAGAACACGTTTTGCATGCAAAAGATTCAAGTTCAATCTTCAGTATTGCATATAGTTCCCCAACCACCACCAGGAGTAACTCCCAGTCACAAGTCTGGAAGTGGCATCTGAATATTACAGATATGACCCATACCTTCCCCCACAGAAAAGAAAGGAAGGAAGGAAGGAGGGAGGGAAGGAGGGAGGGAGGAAGGAAGGAAGGAAAATTGAAATTTTGCCATTCACAAAATGGAAAAAGCTTGAGGAATCTGTGTGAAGTGAAATAAATAAGAAGTTGTAAAAAGAGAAGTACTGGATTATTAACCCATATGTGCAATATAAAAAAATAAAATTAATAAATGACAAAAATAAATTTCAAAATAAACCAGCAGAAACTGATAACAGAACTAAGGTTACTTTAGAGGAAAACTGTGGAAATGAGAGATAAGGTCAGAGAGTATAGAAAGGTAATGGGAGGAGGGAAAATGATCCCTGGAAGGGATTAACCTACTGAACTGCATTCGTTAACTCTTTCAGAAAATGTATTGATTCCCTACTACGTGAGAGGCATCATGCTAGACCCTGTGTAAATTAGAAAATTACCCAGTCATTGTGGCTGGAGAAATAGTACAGTGGAAAGGACATGTTCCTTGCATGTGTCCATCCTGGGTTCAATCCTGGCACACTATATGGTGTTCTGGGCAAGGCCAGGACTGACCCCTGAGCACAAAACCAAGAGTAAACCCTGAGCACAGTTGTATGACCCAAAGGGAAAAAAAGAGAATTGGGGCCAGAGTGATAGTATAGCAAGTAGGTGTTGCCTTGCACGTGGCCAACCTGTGTTCAATCCCCAGCATCCCATATGGCCCCCTGAGAACCGGCAGGAGTAATTCCTGAGTGCAGAGCCAAGGGTAACCCAAGAGCATGAGCAATGCTGGGTGTGACACAAGGTAAAGGTAAAGGCCCTCCCGTTGATCGTCGATTTGCTCGAGCGGGCCCAGTAACGTCTCCATTGGAGACTTTGTTGTTACTGTGTCTGGCATATCGAATACTCTCGGTAGCTTGCCGGGCTCTCCGAGAGGGGCGGAGGAATCGAACTCGGGTCGGCCATGTTGGCCGCTTGTAAGGCGAACGCCCTACCCGCTGTGCTATTGCTGTGCTATTGTGTGACACAAAAAGGAAAAAAAAAAAGAATTAACCAGACACACATTTTGATCAAAGAGCTTATTTCTAATACTATGCTTGCTTCACTTTCTTTTTAATTTTGGGGAAGTAGGGTTCTCCTTCCATACAACATATGACCACGATGGTTGTCTTCCCTATTTTTAATACATTTCCTTGTGCATATTTAGGGATATTCCTAATGCAATGCAAGTGAATGAGACGTTGTTAAAAAGACAGCCTTAGAAATAAATATGTAAATAGACACTAGAAGTACCGAGGCCTAAACAAAAATATATAACCTGAATAACTAAAGACAATTAACTTTTAACTTTCCCACAGAGAAAACTCTATGTTCACCAGCTTCAGTAATGAATATGAAAGTTTTAAGAAAGAAATAAGACCAATTCTACACAACCTCATCCCAGAAAAAGTGGGAACACTTAAAATTCCATTCCAGGAGGATAGCATTATCTAATATTCAAAGCAGGGCCAAAATAATAGTACAGAGAGCAGGGCACTTGCCTTGCGGGCTGATCCAGATTTGGCACCATAACCCAGGTTTAGTCCTCCAAGTCCTTCCAGGAGTCACTCTGATAACAGAGCCAGGAGTAAGCCCTGAATACTGCCAGGTGTGGCCCAAAACAAAAACAAACCAAAAATCCAAAGCAGACAAAGATTATATAAGAAAACTACAGAAAAATATCTCTCACAAACACAAATATTAAAATTTTTTACCATTTTTATTGAGATACAGGATTTAGAATATCGTTAATTATACTTTTCATGGCAGAATCTCCTGCCCCCACTCCAGGTTGTCTCCTCTGGGGCCCCTCACAGCGGGGCAAGTTGAGTCTCCTTCCCTGTCCCCAGCAGCCGAAAACCTCCAGAACCCAGTTACAGTCATGCTCAAGGCCACTCTCCACACACTCGGATGAGCCTCACGCATGAAGTAAGCGGCAGAAGTACCCAGGTATGCAGGACCCATGGCTGAGATCTCCAAGCCTGCTCGGATCGGGACTGGGGCCTCCTCCACCCAGACCCCCAGTTTTCCAGTAGCTTGGCAGTCACACCTCACAAACTGCCCCAGCACCATGTAATCTCATCAATGGCCAAGATCCAGAGACTATAAAACAAAGCTCCTAGAAGAGAGCCACGCATAATCTCCTGCTCCCACACACAGCAGAGCCTTGGCAAGCTACCTGTGGCGCACTCGACATGCCAAAAATAATAACAATAACGAGCCTCATTCCCATGACCCTGAAAGAGCCTCCAATACATTGGGAAGGATAAGTAAGAGACTGACCACGTCACTTCTATAAAACACCATACTGGAATCAAGAAAGAAAAGTAATTTTGTGTGTGTGGCGGGGGGGGGGCTGGAGAAATATCTCAATTAACTGGGTGCATGCTTTACACACAGGAGGCCCGGGTTCAATCCCTGGCACCATATCATCCCCCAAGCACTGCTGGAAGTAAACCTCTCCCAGCAGAGTCAGGTGTAGCCCCTGAACAATGTCAGGTGTGGCCTCCAAACAAACAAAACTTTTGAAAAAGAAGCAATTGTCCTTTACTTCAAAGGACAATTTAGCAAATATCAATGGAAAGGGTTATATCAAACTTCACTTTCTCATATCTAATCTAGTCTAATAGCCACCTAACATTTGAAATCTGGTTTCTTACCGCTTTATCTGCCTCCCCCCCAAAGTCAAACTGCATACTTCGAATTGTCTATGGGCTGAGCATCGTTACTACAATTACTTAGACTTTACATCACTGTCACTGTCACCGTCCTCCCGTTGTTCATCGATTTGCTCGAGCGGGCCCAGTAACGTCTTCATCATGAGACTTGTTGTTACTGTGTCTGGCATATCGAATACGTCACGGGGAGCTTGCCAGGCTCTGCCGTGCGAGCGAGATACTCTCGGTAGCTTGCCGGGCTCTCCGAGAGGGGCAGAGGAATTGAACTCAGGTCAGCCATGTTGGCTGCATGCAAGGCAAACACCCTACCGCTGTGGCTGTGCTATCTCTCCAGCCCTGCTATCTCTCCAACCCGACTTTACATATTAATACATTAATACATGGGCTGGAGTGATAGCACAGCAGTAGGGCATTTGCCTTGCACGCGACTGGCCCAGCTGATCCGGGTTCGATTCGTCTGTCCCTCTCAGAGAGCCCGGCAAGCGGTTACTGAGAGTATCTCGCCCACACAGCAAAGCCTGGTAAGCTACTCATGACATATTCAATATACCAAACACAGTAACAAGGCTCACAATGTTACTGGGCCCGCTCGAGCAAATCAATGAACAACAGGAGGACAGTGACAGTGATATTAATACACATACACACATCTCTTAAAATACTGTTTGTCCATTTCATAAGAGTTGCAACATTTTTTCCATCAATTCTGCTGCAGTTTGCAAACTAGAAAAAAAGATTTTTAATTTGGTAATACTGTCCATAAATTATACTGTTTTTCTTTTTTTGTTGTGTTTTTTTGTTTGGAGGCCATATCCAACAATGCTGAGGGGTTACCCCTGGCTCTGCACTCAGGAATCACTTTTGGTGGTGCTCAAGGGACCATATGGGATGCCAGAGATGGAAACTGGGTTGATGGGTATGCAAGGCAAGTGCCTTACCCGTTGTACTACCACTCAGGCCTCAATAATATTGTTTTCAACATTAGTAATCACCAAGGCCAGAAAGAAAGTTCAGGGCTTAAGGCACTTGCACATGGCAGACTCCGATTTAATACACAGCACCACATGGTCCCCAGAGTAACACCAGAGTGATCTCTGGAGCACAGAGCCAAGAGTAATACCTGAGCACTTCTGGGTGTGGCCAAAAAACAAACATACAAACAACTCTCCCCCAATTTCTTATAATCATCCCACTCTATTATTAACAATATTGTAAACCATGGTGCTTCAAATAAAATTAATATAGGGGTCAGAGAGAGTACAGCAGGTAAAGACTCTGCCTTGTACACGGTCAGACAGGGTTCTACCCCAGCATCCTGTACGGCCCCCCAAGCACTGCCAGGAGTGATCCCTGAGAACAGAGCTAAGAGTAAGGCCTGAACATATCCAGGTATGGCCACCAAACCAAAAAAAAAATGTATGTAAATATAATTCTTTTCAATGAACTACAAAGCTTAAAGTAAAAGAAGAATAAAAGTCAATAATGTTGGAAAGAAAACTGCTGTATTTACTCTGCAAATAACATGATTGGATCAAAATCACCTGGGGGCACTCGGGGGCCCCCAGATGCTCAGTATCAAAGCACCTGCCTCGCAAGCCTGTGGCCATAGTTCAATTCCTGACGCTGCCCACATGTGCAAGCCAGTCCCAGTGGACTTGCTGTCTGAGCCTCCTGATGTTGCAACAGAGCCTGTGATCGCTAAGCACTATGGCCAGGTGTGTGTAGCTGTGCTACTAAAAGTGTTGACCCACAGCAAGCATCACAACCCAAATATGCCAAATACTAAGAGAAGGTGACACCCAACAAGCATGTGTGTAAGCACAACACTGAAAGGCGAACCACAGCCTTTCAGTGCAAACACTGAAACTAAATGTGTGGCTCCCTTTCACTGCAAAAAAACAACAGGAGTGGGGGACAGTACCACAGTTAGGGCAAATGCCCAATCCAGGTTCATTCCCAACATCACACGGTCCCCCTATCATTGGGTGAAGCCCTACTAGCCCTACCATGGCGGGGGGGGGGGGGGCCCAGGTGTTCCCAGTACCCCCGTGTCTGAGCAGCACTGCATCCTCAGGCCCTTGAACTAAATCACTGGCCGAGTGGGCTGAGAATCATCTGTGGAAGCTCCAATGTCCTGAGTACCTTTGAGAGTCTCCCCCCATCAACAAAAAGACATAACAAAGGGAAGAGAAGAGAAAAAGAACCCTCCTAGATCATCTACAAAGCTACCAGATATAGCACAGCGGTAGGGCGTTCGCCTTACAAGCGGCCAACATGGCCGACCCGAGTTCGATTCCTCCGCCCCTCTCGGAGAGCCCGGCAAGCTACCGAGAGTATCTCGCCCGCACGGCAGAGCCTGGCAAGCTCCCCGTGACGTATTCAATATGCCAGACACAGTAACAACAAAGTCTCCAATGGAGATGTTACTGGGCCCGCTCGAGCAAATCGACGATCAATGGGAGGGCCTTTACCTTTATTTTATCATTTATTTTTTTTAAATGTAGGAGCGATAGCACAGCAGGTAGGGCGTTTGCCTTGCACGAGGCCAACCTGGCCGACCCGAGTTCGATTCCTCCGACCCTCTCGGAGAGCCTGGCAAGCTACCGAAAGTATCTAGCCTGAACAGCAAAACCTGGCAAGCTACCTGTGACATATTCGATATGCCAAACACAGTAACAAGTTTCGCAATGTTACTGGGCCCGCTCGAGCAAATCGATGAACAACGGGAGGACAGTGACAGGAGTAATGCTATTTATTCAGCCATTAATTAGACTGATGACTTGGGCATGAATTCCACATTGTTTTTTTAACTGAATCGCCATGAGTTATAGTTCAAAGCAGAAATAAAAGCTACCAGATATTTTAGCAAAGCTGAAGAATACCAGATATATCAGATAAAAATAAATTATACTGCAGAGAACCTAAATTTTCTCTTAAAAATTAAGTGTATTTAAAGTGCATTTATTTAAAAAAATGTATTTAAAGTGTATTCGGTCATTCAATGGGATTTGGGTTATTTTTACTTTGGGGCATTATGAATAATGCTGTTTTAAAGTCTTTGTGTGGAGAAATATTTTAATTTCTTCTGGGCAAGTACCTGAATTGGAACTGCTGGATCATATAAGCCTACGCTTAAGTTTTTTCTTTTTACGAGGGGCCAAGGGGGCACACCCAGCAGTGCTCAAGGATTGGTTCCAATTGTGCTTGGGAGCCATGTGACACTAGAGATTAAACCAGGGTTGGCTGAATGCATGGCAAGCACCTTAACCCATTAACTATTTCCAGTCATATATTTAACCTTTTTTTTTCTTTTGGGGTCAAACCTGGCGATGCACAGGTGTTACTCCTGGTTCTGCACTCAGGAATTACTCCTGGTGGTGCTCGGGGGACCGTATGGGATGCTGGGAATCGAACCCAGTCTGACCGCGTGCAACGCAAATGCCCTACCCGCTGTGCTGGACTCTTTTTCATAGTGGCTACAGCATGTTAAATTCCCATTAAATTATATTCCCATTAATACAGTTCCATTTCAGAGTTATAATTTCTTCATATCCTGAGTATGGATTATGGATTGTCTTTTTTTATTTTTCTAGTTTGTAAGAAATGTTATTTTGTGCTGAATTTGATTTCAACTTTCTTAATGACTAATGTTTTTTAAATATTTATTATTCATCTTTATTACTGGGCCCACTCGAGGAAATCGATGAACAACGAGAGGACAGTGATATCTTCTTCTAAGAAAGAACTATTCAAATCCTTTGCCATTAAAATTAGATATATTTACATAATTTTGTTAATTGGGGTCACACCCAGTGATGCTCAGGGGTTACTCCTGGCTCTGCATTCAGGAATTACTCCTGGCAGTGCTTGGGGTCTATAAGGAATACTGGGGATTGAACCCAGTCAGCTGCATGCAAGGCAAATGCCCTACCCATTGTACTACCACTCCGGCCCAAAATTAGAATTTTTTTTTAAGCCCATTTTAGGTTCACACAAAACTGAATGGAAAGTACAAACTTCCCATATACTCCTTGCCTCTATCCCTCACTGCCCTCCCCACACCCCCACTCTCAACACCTCCCCCCTCCAATTTATAACCATAGAACCTACATTGATACAGCAGTCACCCATTCACAGCTTACCAAAAATAAGCTTAGCATTGTGCATTTACTCAACACACAATGGCAGGTAGCTATCATTTTACAAAATAACTTTACTACCCTAAAAATCCTCTTGCTATACTTAAACATTCTCCCTTCTTGTGATCAGTCCCTGAAAGTAATCTTTTTATTGTTTCCACAGTTTTACCTTCTTCAAGTATGTCAAGAATGTCAAGTATTTCACATATGGAATGGACAGCATGAAGCCTTTCAGACTGGCCCTTTAAAATTATATAAAACTTAGTAATATCCATTTAAGCTTCCTCCATGTGTCTCTTCACAGCATGCACATTCATTTCTTTCTAAATCTGAAGAATATTCGATTATCTGAGGGGTAGAACCAAATTTATTTATCCATTCACATACTGAAGAACTTCTTGGTTGCATCCAAGTTTTGGCAATCAGGGAATAAGGCTGTCATAAACATCTGCATGCAGATTTCTGTGTGCACGTAAGTATTCATTTGGATAATACCAAGGAACGTGTTGCTCAGTCATGTGGTAAAAAGTATATTTAGTTTTATAAGAAACAGTTATCCAAGAGTGGCTGGATGATTTTGTGTTCCTGCCAGTAGTGAATAAATCAATCCTCATTTTTATGTCACCTTTGCTCATTTTTAACTGGGCTATGTCTTATTATTATTGAATTTTTAAGTCTTTTATATATTCTAAATATAAGAAAATGTTTCTTTCAGTTTGTGGGTTTTCACTTGAGGTGGGGATCATACCTAGCTGTGCGCAGGGTTTACTCCTGGCTCTGCACTCAATGATCATGCCTGGAGGAGGCCGGTCTGGGGAGACATCTGGGGTCCCTGGGATCAAACTCCAGTCATTGCATGCAAGGCAAGTTCCTTACCTGGTCCTGTATACACTGTTTTAGAGGCCTTTTTTGAAAATAAAAAGGAGAGGGCCAGAAAAATAGTATACCAGGTAAGGCACTTGCCTTGCACACAGTTGACCTGTATGATCCCCAGCACCCTATATGGTTCCCTAAGCCCTGCCAAGAGTAGTTCCTAAGCACAGAGCCAGGAGTCAGTCCTGAGTACCGCCAGGTGTATCCCTGTCACTGTCACTGTCCTCCCGTTGTTCACTGATTTTCTCGAGCGGGCCCAGTAACATCTCCATTGTGAGACTCGTTGTTACTGTGTTTGGCATATAGAATACGTCACAGGCAGCTTGCCAGGCTTTGCCATGCAGGCGAGATACTCTTAGTAGCTTGAGGGGCAGAGGAATCGAACACGGGTCGGCCATGTTGGCTGCGTGCAAGGCAAACGCCCTACCCGCTGTGCTATTGCTCCAGCCCCTGCATGTGTTCTTTTAACGGCAAACGCAAATGTACAAAAACACAGAAGCACAAAAGAAAAGGGAGAAATCCATTTGGGGGGGCAGTGTTGGGACCCCAAAATACAAATTTTCATAAGTTATCCCAGCTCGTTGCTCCTGGATGGAACCCCGCAAATCCTGTGCTCCAGCACTTCGGGGGTGGGGGTCACCCCGCTGGCCATAAACTCTGATTTCTTTCTTTTTCTTTTTCTTTTTTGCTTTTTGGGTCACACCCAGCCATGCACAGGGGTTATTCCTGACTCACGCACTCAGGAATTACTCCTGGCCGTGCTCCGGGAACCATATGGGATGCTGGGAATCGAACCCGGGTCGGGCTGCGTGCAAGGAAAACGCCCTCCCTGCTGTGCCACCACTTTACCCCCCTAAACTCTGATTTCTGACCCTTTAAGGAGAAGGCAAAAATGCGGTTGCACTGCGGGCTGCGGAACCAGCGCTAAGTCCGGCCCTGCCCGTTCTGTCACATATGTCACCTATCACGCGTCACACGTGTAACCTGTGACCTGTGTCCCCAGTCACACATTACACCTATCACACGTCACGTCTGTGAACCCGTGTCCCTGTCACACCTGCTGTCACCTGCGCTTCCGCGAAAGTCCGAAACGGGAAGTCGGTTGGGGGGAGGGGGGTGCCCCTGAATTACCACAACAGGTGACCCCCAACTCGACCGCACCTCGGCTCCTTTCCCGAAGACTCGGGGCTCACGGGACGAACCTGAAGCAGCAAATTCGGGGTCCGACAAATATTTCGGGGTCTGGGGGGCCTGACGGTGTTTTCCTCCTTCACACTTTTTTTTTCTTTTTTCTTTTTTTTTTTTTTGCTCTCCGGGGTGTTCTGACGAGACCCGAGAAGAGCCCCTCTCCGGCTCCCCCTCAGCGCCAAGGGTCGGGGCTTCCACAGAGACCGCGGGTTGGGACCGGAGAAAGTTCCAGAACCTACCTCCCCAGCACGTGGAGAAGCGTCCAGAAGTTCCTCGACTTCGGAAGAGTTTTTTGGTCTGTGAGGTCGGGAGGGGGTGTTTGGGGGTTCGAAACTGGAGCAGCGCAAAGCGCCACAACACCACATCCTTTCCCGCCCCCGGCGCCATGCTCGGCCTCAGCACGCGTCCTGCGAAGCTGGACTCGGGGCCGCGAGTCCCCCACACGCCACCTGAGGGGCGTGTGAGGTGCCCGGCGGCGGCGGGAGCGACGCGAGCGAAGGCAGAGACTGGTCGGGCGACCCGGCGCTCCCCAGCCTGACGTCCGCGCGCCCCCTGGCGGCGAGTCCTCGCGACCCACGGCCGATCTCGCGGTCTCGCGAAGGGGCGTGCGCGGTTTTCGCCTGCGAGAGCAAGGCCTCCCCGCCAATCAGAGAGCCTCAGCAAACTCTCCTCCCGCCCATCCCCGGCTCTGGGGGCGTGGCTTTCCATTTCAGCCAATAGGAAGGGACGTTCGCCCTTCGCCCGCACTCGCGAGGTTAAAAAAAGGGGCGGGGACTGGGACGAGGTTTCTCGAGCAAGATGGCGGCGAGCGGCCTCCGCCGGGCCGCTGCGGGGACCGGCACCGCGGTGAAGCCCATTTTCAGCCGGGACATGAACGAGGCCAAGCGGAGGGTGCGCGAGCTCTACCGAGCCTGGTATCGGGAGGTGCCGAACACCGGTGAGAGGCAGCGGCGCACTCGGGCCCCCCGCCGGGGGCAGCTTGCCCAAGGTCGCCGCCGTCCCGGCCGCCCGTTTCTCCCGGGTCCAGCCGAGGTCACCAGCTGGGGCAGAGACGCCTCCGGGGCCCGGAGGGGAGGAGGGTCGCCCTAACCGTGGTGGATCCGTCCTAGCAGCAACCCTGGGGGTGGGTCAGACCAGCGGGGTCCCACCTGCGAAATCGCGCGCCTCGGCGCCCACCACGGCGATTTGGAAAATCGCTTGACAACCCCCCCCGCATTTTTTTTTTTTAAATCGAACCCCCTGGTCGGGAGAACAGGGACCGTCTGTGACATGCTCATTGCACAGGTGAGACAGCGGAGGCACTTGCAGGGAAAGTCAAGCGCCCCCGAACCAGCCCCGTGGTGGCTCTGGACCGCTCAGGTCAACTCGCGTGTCCCTGGAGATAACTGACCAGGAGGTCCTGCGAGCCACGTGTAGGATCTGAGCCATCATCTGGTCCCCACAACACCCGCAGAGACAGAAACAAAGGGAGGGGACTTGCCCAAGGTCATCCTGTAAGTCAGCGGGTGCCTTCCCCAGCCCCTCCCGCCCGTCTCCCAACCTTGTCCCCTAGCTGGGTCAGCGCCTGCCCCCTCCTCGTGCAAGGGATGGATGGATGGATGGATGGATGGATGGCTGTTCACCCAAAGGTTTGACCAGAACTTGCCCCATGCCGTTTCCTGTTGTATTTGATGGAAAAATTTTTAGTTAGGGGACACCCCCTCCCCGCCCCCCCCCCCACTCCCCAAATTGTCATGGGCAGTAGAGATGTCAGAGTTGGTGGATATTTGGCTGACTGGGTATTTTCACATTAGCATCCCTGCTTGTCCGAGCACAGAAAGTGTTTCTAAGCAACTGGAGTCCATGGTACCCACTCGGGGCTGTCACTTCCTGCCTTGGATGAGAGGCAGCCTGAGATGCTAGTTGCATGAATTTGATTCCAGGCCTTGCCCCTCACTAACTGTGTGTCCTTGAGCAATTTTTTTTTCTTTTTGGGTCACACCCAGCGATGCACAGGGTTTACTTGGGCTCTGCACTCAGGAATCACCCCTGGCGGTGCCCAGGGGACCCTATGCGATGCTGGGAGTCGAACCCGGGTTGGCCGTGTGCAAGGCAGACGCCCTACCCGCTGTGCTATTGCTCCAGCCCCTTGAGCAATTTATTTAGTGGTGCGTGTGCCTCTGTTTCCTCTTCTGTAAAATGAGGTTGATAACAGGACCTCCTTCAGAGACGTGAGTTATATTTGATTAGTATAACTCAGGCACTTAGGATAGGACCTGACCCTGGGGAACTTATTAAAAGGCGGTCGCTGTTCTTATTGTTCCTGTTATTTGCACGGCTTACTCTCGCAGGGGTCTTTGTCCACGCCTAACCAGTTCTTTGATGAGTGGAACTTAAACCCACAAGAGGGAACAATTGTAAGTGACCTAGTTCAGGGACTGCAAATTCACGGGCCTCAGGGAACTGGTGAATAAGTGTAGGGGTGAAGTATAGTCAGGCGAGGTACCATGGATGTGTTGGTGTGGAGGGGTGTGTAGTGACTACCCATGTGTGCACATTCATATGTTTGAAAACGGGCTGTTTGCTAAGCAGCACGCTCCTTCCTTGCAGGAAGGAGCAGCAGGTGGCGAACAGGGGAACAAATCCAGATGCAAGGGCCAGAGCAATAGAGTACACCGGGTAAAGCATCTGCCTTGCACGTGGCCAACCCCAGCACCACATGTCCCCTGGGGCCCACCAGGAGTGATCCCTGAGCCCGGAGCCAGGATTAAGCCTGAGCCCAAAAACAGAAACGTAAATTAACAGACACCCTAGATTCAGGGCTCACATTGGTAGGATGCTGGTATTAAGACATAAGGCAGGACCCACAGCGCTTCCTCAATCCCGGCAGTGGTGAGATGCTCCACTCTGGGACTCCTGCTCCTTTGCATTGCTTCTCTGTCTGCACCTACTCCTTGGTTTGCTCTTTTCTGAAATTCCTGATAAATAGCGGTGGTGGCCCTGCCAGCTCTCTGGGGAGAAACCTGGCATCGCAGTGCTCAGTATTCCCATGGTGCGAGCAGTCCCACCACCACCCAGGTACAGGTCCCAGAGTGGGAGCCGCTTGCTGGGTGCCTTGTCCTGAGAGAGTGAAGACTCCTGTCTCTGCGAGCAGTTCCCTGCAAGCCAGGAGGTCAGTTCTAGTGGTCTTCTGTTCTGGCTTATGGCCTAGTAAGTGCCGGTAGGTGTGTACTCAAGAGTCCAGCTTTAATTTTTGTCAATTCTGTCACTAGGCCTTCTCAGGGGCCAGAGTGAGCGCACAGCAGGGACGGTGCTTGCCTCGTACATGGTTTACCTGGCTTTGATCCTCAGCACCCCATACGCTTCCCTGAACCTGCCAAGAGTCATTCCTGAGTACCGCCAGGTGGGACCCAAAGCAAAACATAGCCCTTGTGGCTCTCCTAGTTGTGTCAGTTCTGTAGCGATGTCGAGGGAATGACCACAGCTCAGTGGGTCTCCTCCGTCCCAATCCTTGATCCAGCCCCATCCTTGTTTCCACTGCCCCCGCAGCTGAAGGGCCCCCTCTCTTCCTCTCCTGTTCTGCCCTCCCCTCCAGGCCCAGCAGGTCCAGGGAAGGTTACCAGAGGCTGGCACTACCAATGACTGAAAGCTGATTTCCCAGGATGTCTGTGTACCTGCCCCAAAGTCCCAGAATCTAAGGCACTGCTGTGGTTTTATGTTTGTGTTCGTGGATGGTTCTCCCGCCCGAGAGAACAGAGGGTCCATTGAAACGTCTTTCCATCCCCCAAGTCACCTAACAGAGTAGTTAGTAACTGCCGCTGAGACGCTGTCATGCCTGCAGGCGCTCCACCATGTCTGTCAGCTCAAAGCCTGCGTGGAGTACAGATGTTTGTCATGTTTCGACCCTGTCATCTTTTGCAAATTGTCCCACAGACTACTAACAGGGTTAATAATATTGAGTATTTCACACCGGCCACTCTTCACAAGTTCCTGTACTACCTCAGAATCGATACAAACAGCGCTGGTGTTCAGGGTACCGTGATCCTCAATTCTCAGTTATTTCATAGTTAGGCACAGAGAAGTTCGCGTTCTCAAAGCCACAGAGCAGGGAATTAAGCCAAGTGGTTTGTGTTCGTTTGGGCTTTTTGTTTTCTTTTTTGCTTTCTGAGTCACACCCAGGGCTTACTCAGGGCTTACTCCTGGCTCTGCACTCAGGAATTACTCCTGGCAGGGTGCTCCGGGGCCCTGTGGGATGCTGGGGATCAAACCTGGGTTGGCCACATGGAAAGCAAACGCTCTCCCCATTGTACTATCGCTCCAGCCCCAGTTTGTGCTCATGAACTAGACTCTCCTTGTCAAAATGCACTGGCTTCCCCAGACTGGAAGCTCTTTGGGAGCATCTGCGGCGTCCTGTGTCTTCTCAACTTCTCGAGCACCTGGCTTGGGTCCAGCTTATATTCCGTGAATGAAATGAATGACCACCTGTCTGTTCAGTGTCGAGGTACTGCGCCACTTCCTGAACACCTGAGCAGCCATGTAATCTCTGCCCTGCGTCGTGTTTTCTCTCTTAGTGCACCTATTCCAGCTGGACATCACTGTGAAGCAGGGTCGGGATAAAGTCCGAGAAATGTTTAAGAAGAACGCCCACGTCACAGACCCCAGGGTGGTGGACATGCTGGTCATTAAGGTAACTAACTGAACCACAGCCGCGTGCCGTGTCCTCTCTTTCCAGGTGGACATTTAGTCTCCCAGGTTTTAAAAGGCCCACGAGGCCAGCAAGCAGATGCTTAATTTTCAAGGAACAGCTGAATTTGGATATTATCACCTGGTTAAATAGAAAATCAGATTATTCAAGGGGGGAAAAAATTCACGTAGGGCTTGCATTTTAAAAGTAAACCAAGAGAGGGCCAGAAAGTGCAGCAGGTAAGGTGAGTGCCTTGTATGCAGCTGACCCAAGTTCGATCCCCGGCACCCCGTGTGATCCCCCAAGCCCAGCAGGAGTGATCCCTGAGCCCAGAGCCAGGAGTAAACCCCTGAGCACTGCTGGGTATGGCCTAAACAACAAAAACAAAAAAGAACTAAGCCAAGAGAGCAGCAGGAAACTCTGAACTTCTCCCGAACGTCATCCCCCAAGGGCAACAGCTTCTCCCCATTGCCAGCTTAAGAACTGCACCATGCAGGCCAGTAGTGAGTCTTCTGAAATCGGAATCAAATCTTGGGCTCTCATGAGCCACGTGAGCATCCCTAAGAATTTCAGCACGACCCGGTAAGTAACAAGAAAGGACTGTTAAGCAGAAACATAAATGAAGCCAGGCATGCAGGGCTTGCTAGTGGTCTGGAAACCTCTTAAAGCCAGTTAGCCAGAGGAGAGCCATGGGAAGGCCTCCAGATCAACATTTAGTTCAACTCCCTCATTTTCTAGATGCAGAAACTGGTCTAGGTCTGAGTATGTTCCTTTCTCTGGGCCACTCAGCAGGTCCGGGCCAGACCTGAGCAGATCCCAGAGCCCTGACCTTGTGTTGTGTCCCTTCCATTGACCACTTGTCCCCCCCCACATGTGCAGGGAAAGATGGAACTGGAGGAAACGATTAAAGTGTGGAAGCAGCGGACACACGTTATGCGGTTCTTCCATGAAACAGAAACGCCGAGGCCAAAGGATTTCCTGTCCAAGTTCTACATTGGCCACGACCCGTGAAGTCTCCGTGGAGAGATGCATGTTGCTATTTAAGTACTTTAGAGCACAAATAAACCCAGTCTGTGATGGTCACTCTGTGGTAGCGCTACATTGGAGAACCAAATGGATGCGCCCCGCCTGCAGGCTTTCTAGTTTTTTGCCAGAACAAGTGGGGTCTTCATATACACACCACCTGTTCTTCCCTGTAAATTAGATTCCCTCTTCTCGGAGCTTTACATGTGGGTAAACAGGAAGGGTAAGGCCATCTGCTCAGAAACTGTCACGCTGGGTTTAATAAGCTCGGCTGCCTCTGACTTTGCTAACTTCACCGGCTTTCTACAGCCTCCGGGATTGGAGAGCTTGGCACTACAGCACAGTTCGCCCCAATCAGCCAGCTCTCGCTGTCCAGAGGGTCAGAGGCACAGACCCAGAGGTGGGCTGACACGCCGCACGGGCCCTTCCCTGATTGCTGAGAGAATGGCTCCGGAAGGCCTTGCCCTGCAACCTGTAGCAAGTGCCTGTCCTTAAAATGAACTAGTCAGGTGAGAGCTCTATGCTGTACACAACGTTGCTGATGTTTTTACAAACTGAGGTGTAGCATTATGACAAAATACTTTTTTTTTTTGCTTTTTGGGTCACACCCAGCAATGCATAGGAAAGAGAGATAGATTACTCCTGGCTTTGCACTCAGGAATTACTCCTGGTGGTGCTTGGGGGACCCTATGGGATGCTGGTAATTGAACCAAGGTTGGCTGTGTACAAGCGCCCTACCTGCTGTACTATCACTTCAGCCCCAACAGAATAGACCAAAAAAAATTTTTTTGGGGGGTGGTCATAGTTGGTCACACCTGGCAATGCTCAGGGGTTACTCCTGGTGGTGCTTAGGGGACCAGATGGGATGTCGAGGATCAGACCCCAGTCGGTTGCATGCAAGGCAAATGCCCTCCCTGCTATAATCTTGACCAAAGTTAACTTGATCTGTTTCTTTTGGATCAGTTTCGCTTTCTTTCCCTGGATCATGTAAATGCTTAAGAAAGGGACTCATTCCAGAGGTGCCATCATCTGACAAATTCCAAAAGCTTTAGTACAATAACTCATATATTGTTTTTTTTTATTGAAGAGACTCAGATTTATTGGTTCTTTTATAGGCCACAGCTGTCCGTGGGGATGATCCTGGTGGGGTTTGGGGCACCATATTTCAGTACTGAGGCCAGCTACATGAAAAGCCAGTGCTTAACTCCAGTACTACCTCTGTGTCCTGAAGGGACCCAATTTTAAAAATTCAAATAATGACCTTCCTCAGAATTTTTTAGTTATCAAAACTCCTTATGACTGGCATGTAATAACTAACCAGTGTTGCTCAACACGCAAAAAAGTTAGCTTTGGGGCCGGAGCTATAACACAGTAGCTAGGGCACTTGCTTTACTTGCAGCAGACCAGGTTCGATTCCCTGGCACCCATATGGTCCCCTAAGTCCTGCGAGGAGTGATCCCTCCGCAGTCAGGAGAAGAGCCCTGAGCACTGCTGGGTGTGGCAAAAAAAAAAAAAAACAATTTTAAAAAGCGCATGTAGTTTTAGTGAGGGGAAAATGTTAAGAGTAGTTTCCGGGCCCCCATATTTCTCTCTGTGGCTTCGTACAGGGCCCTGGAGATAGAGGTTACAAGTCAAAGTTCTCTGTTCAGATAGTAAAGAACAGGACGAGACCGGTAACCAGAGCCTTGAGCTGAGAAATCAGCCATCACTCAGTCTACACGGCTGATATTTATTATGTTTATTTATAATCTGATGGCGTTCAGAGGACAGCACAGCTCAGGGAACCTCACAGGCCCTATGGATCTGGGGTGTGGTCACAGACCATGCATGAGGCGTCACTGATTTGAAGGAGAGGCTGTGAGCATCAGCATTTCTTCAGGAACTGAGGGCTTCTGTCTTCCTGTACCTCTTCCATGCCCTAAAAGAAGGAAAGCAGCAGTGAATGAACGAAGCAACAGAACAGTCCTGTCCACACCCTAGAGGGCAGCAGGAACAGTCCTGTCCACATCCTAGGGCAACAGAACAGTACTCCGTCCACATGCTAGAGGAATCCCACTGTAGTTTTACCACACAAGGCAGGAAAATGGTTTGGGGCATATTTTCATTCATTTCCTGAATACTCATCAGATTCAATCCCCAGCATCCCACATGGTCCCCCAAACACTGCCAGATGTAGCCCAAAAGAAAAAAAGAAAAGGCTTCCTGGACCAGAGAGTATAGGGCTTATGTCTTACATATAGATGACTCAGGATTGATCCCCTGCTCACATAGTCCACAGACACCACCGGGTGCTGCCCTGGAGGCTTCCCTACCCCCTCTGGCACAGCCAGGGTGACCCCAGCGTAATACCTGGCACCACAGGACCTGAGCTGCACTGCATCCTTGGACCCCCTCACTGCCCGGTTGGCCGAGAACTCCGGAGGGGCCCTCGGGCCTCCTGATCATTGCTTATGAGGCCCAATAAATAAAGTCCTAAAAAGAAAGCCTGATTTAAGAGGGAAAAGAACAACCTTCCAGTTAGGAGGAACAACGAAGCCATGCTTCAAGTTGGGTAACAGCGTAATCTGGAACTGGAGAGAAAGTCTAATAGGGAAGCTGCCTGCACTGTACACGGCGGACCTGGGTTCGCTCCCCAGCCCAGCACAGGGTTCCTCGGAGCCTGAGATAGAGCCAGAGTAAACCTTGGGCACTGCCAAGTGTGGCCCCAAAACAAATAAATGGAGTGTAATTCAAGAAATAGTGAATTCCGGGAGAGGTTTGTGGTTGGGAGTGTAGATGGTAGGTGTGGTCAGCCTTGAGTGCCAGATTAATCATGGGGTTTTATTGACTAGCAATGCGTCAAGCGCTTATCAGAGCACCAGAAGTCAGCACAAGCAAGCTGACACTGGCTCTGGGTGCAGGTGAAAAGTCTTCTGGAGCTAGGCTATGGCGCCTGTGTGCAGACTACTTGTGCAGAGCTTAGAAATCAAAAAGAGGGCTGGAGCGATAGCACAACGGGTACTAACTGACCCAGGTTTGATTGTCGGCATCCCATAGGGTCTCCCAGCACCACCAGGAGTAATTCCTGAGTGCAGAGTCAGGAGCAACCCCTGAGCACCGCTGGGTGTGACCCAAAAAGCAAAAAAAAAAAAAAAAAAAAAATCAAAACCAATGAGTGAAAGCAGCCAGAGGGAGAGGAACAGACTCAGAATGACCTCTCTCATATATGGGACAGGAAAAAACCTCGTAGGGGAATATCACATGCCCAATGGCAATGAAAATAATGAGCAAGAGAACGGGTCTTGGAGTAGGAGTGAAGGGGACAAGTTAGGGAAGGGAACACTGGGGCAATGGGGGAAGGGAAAAGTGCCTGCCACAGAGGCAGCCCGGGGGGTGGAGGGACACGGGACACTGGTGGAGGGCAGTAGACATTGGTGAAAGGATTGGTGCTGGGATGATATACACCTGAAACTCGATCGTTAATATCTTTGTGAATTTGTAATTCAAGGTGATTCAAAGGTAAAGGCCCTCCCGTTGATCGTCGATTTGCTCGAGCGGGCCCAGTAACGTCTCCATTGGAGACTTTGTTGTTACTGTGTCTGGCATATCGAATACTCTCGGTAGCTTGCCGGGCTCTCCGAGAGGGGCGGAGGAATCGAACTCGGGTCGGCCATGTTGGCCGCTTGTAAGGCAAACGCCCTACCCGCTGTGCTATCGCTCCAGCCCTTAAGGTGATTCAATTAAAAAAGAAAAATCAGAGCCAACTGCTGAGGACTGGCAGCTTCCAAATTTTAATGCAGACCTGCTGAAATAAAGTTGTTTGCATTGGGGGTGGGAGGCACAGGGAACCACCAATGGAAATTTGAGGGTTGAGAGAAGGAGGGTTCAGAAAGACAAATGAAGAGGCTGCCAGGCTGGAAGAGATCTCAGTATGTTTGTAAGTTGGTACTTCCCCCTCCTCCAAGACAGTAAAGGCAGACCAAACGGCTGGGGTGGCGGGGATGGCTCAAAGGGCCGGAGCACACATTTTGCATGTGGGAGCCCCAGGTTTGATCCCCACAGGTAAACACATAAAAACACACCCCAAAACAGAGCAAAATATTTTTCAAGCAGGGGAAGCAACCAAACTGCATCGCAGTTGATGGGGCCGGAGTGGGGCTCGGGCTCTTGCCTGACCTGACTTCAACCCCTAGTACCCCAGATAGTCCCCCGAGCCCACAGGAGTGATCCCTGAGCACCACTGGCTGGCCCCCCCCCCCCCAGAAAAAAAACAAACTGCCACAGCTGAGAGCCTGGCACTCCACTCACAGGGGAAAGGCAACGTACCTGTTAATCATCGTCATCGTCATCCTCTGGGACAAAAATGTCATGTTCCTCAAGCAGAGCAGCAAAGTTCTTGCTAATGAGCGTCCCGACATAGAGAAAGGGGATCACGATGGAGAAGACGCGGAGCAGGCCGAAGGACATCTGCGGAGGGCCAGAGAGCAGCTGAGGCCAGCGCCCACTCGGCTAGGGCAGGAAGGCCTGGCGCTCTCGGGGCAAGCCTGCTGTGAAGCCCAGACCCGGCATAAGAAGTGATTTAAAAATCCTTGGAAACCAATTAGAAGAGGGGAAATGGTTTTATATGGTCTTAAGGTGGATACTGGAAATCAAAATAGAAGGCTTTCTAAACCTGATAGTTACTTGCAGGTACAGGAACTGCACTGCAAACGGTGCTAAGAGCTGGAACATGAAGGTGTGTTTTTACAGGTTTTTAATTAACAGTTTCCCTGGTGCCTGAGACATTTTAATTTGTCCCATTAGTTGGACATACATCTGTCTTGAAAAAACAAGTTTTCCTTAACATTTGGCTATTGCAATGGCTTGGGGGAAGTTTCAATAAAATCTCATTACTTCCTTGTATTTTCCTAGTTTCAGAGAACTTTTCCAGCTGTGCCTTTTCTAAGACAGCTTTTCCCCAACATAGACCCCGATTCTTGGGAAACCCTGAACTCCTCAGACTAATTGAGAGTATTAGGGTCTGTCTGCATTTTGCTTGGATGTATCCAAGCAAAGGTTACTGAGGGCACAAAGCATCCTGTAATGGGTCGTGCAGGGAGTCGGATTCCAGGTCCAAAGTCAGCCTCGAGACACGGGCTTCAAGACCCTGCGCACCACGCCCCCATGTATTGGGTAAAAACAGTGATTACGCTGATTCTCTGCAAACCTCTCGAAAGTGCAAAAACATAGATTTAATAGGTCAAAACATTTTTTTTAAATGGAGCTAGAGAGACAGTACAGCGGGTAGGAATCTTGAGCACCTCTAGGTGTGGTCCAAAACCAAATAAGCTCTTAAGGTCCGAGGTCCAGAAAGATAATACAGCGAGTAAGGCGTTGGCTTTGCACGCGGCTGGACCCCCAACACCACATACGGTGCCGGAGCCTGCCAGGAGAGAGCCCTGACATCAGAGCCAGAAGTGAACCCTGAGCACCCCGGGGAGTGGGGGGGGCAAAGAAAATGACATGAAGTGTCCCACGTACTCTATTTACAAACTCCTCCCATCTCATCAACTAGGGGAGACGACGCTGTGGCATGATATCTATAGCGGACGCATAAAGCCGAGTCTTGTGGCTCCGGACAAAAACATGTTCCTCAAGGGGACACTACTGCAAAATGCCACCTTGCTCGGCTCTTTCCCCTTGTTCTGTCTCCAAGCGCCCAAGCAGCGCAACGCCGGGCTCGGAACGCGACTTTTCTTTTTTTTTTCTTTCCCACCTGTCAAAGTTAGCAGCGCATTAGCGCAAAACTTTGTTTGTCCTTGATCCGGCTTCCGGTCTAAAGCAGGCGAACGATTGGCCTCTGCTCCTATCAATCAGCGCCGACCCGCGCACACGCCCCATGCGATTGGCTTCAGCCCCTTCGCCCCGCCTCCAGGCAGACACTCACTTTCACCGGTTTGGGCAAAATGGCGCCGCTGCGAGTAACGATGACTGACCTCGACGGTACCAGGCTCCGACCCGAGCCGCCCGCTCCGGCGGAGACATCTCCGACGTTCTGCAGCTTCTGCCCGCGCCGGAAAAGCCCGGACCGGACAGGTGCCAATGCCAGCCAGCGAGCCGCTCCGGACGCCATCGCGCAGCTCCGCCCCTGGCCCGGCACGGGGACGCCCACGCCCTGCCTCGGCGACGCCCTCCGGAAGAACGCCGCCCCAAGCCTCGCGAGACTTCAGGGCGGGGACGCGAGGCCCAGCCCTCGCGCTTGCGCAGTGCACACGTCGCCGGGGCGCCGGGGCAAGAGGCGGGGAATCGGAGAGCCGGCGTGGTGACGTCACACGCGGCCGCCGCAACCGCGGGCCCCGCCCCCCCGGCCGTGGTGGCTGCTGCGGAGCCCGGGTACTTGCCCTTATACTGCCCGCAATACGGTAGATGGTGGTTGCAATTTTTAGAAATCACGTTCATTGCGCCCGACAACTGTATTTTTTGTTTTTGATCCTTTTCAGATAGCGGCCAAGTTTATTCTGAACTTCTCCAACCCCCAATACTTAAATGGTTTGAAATTTCATATCCGTGACAAGGTGTGTGTTATCCATCAAGATGTGTCTGGGGGCTGCAGCGATAGCACAGCGGGGAGGGCGTATGCCCTGCACGCGGCCGACCCGGGTTCGAATCCCAGCATCGCATATGATCCCCTGAGCACTGCCAGGAGTAACCCCAGTGCATTGCTGGGTGTGATCCAAAAAGATGTGTCTGAAAGGGTGGGGATGGGGTCTTTTGTTTGTTTGTGACTCACACCCAGCGGTGCTCGTGGCTTATTCCTGGCTCTGCATTCAAGGATCATTCCTGGCGAGCTCGGGGGACCATACGGGATATCGGAGATTTAACCCCGGTCAACAGGTGCAAGGCATTGTGGCTTGCTTTCAAACCCACTGTCCCGGTGATTGCTGATACAGACTGCAACTAAAAATGAATAATAAAATCAGTTTTTATTCGTATAAAAAATACAAGATCAAAGAGCCTGTAGTGTCTGCGTATATGACAGGTGCTGTGGAGCTAAGACAACCTTCTTCATGGGGAGCAGGAAGGAGCTCTGGGCCCTGGGCAGCATCTCAGCTTCCTGGACTTGAGGTTCCCAGCTGAAGCCACTGGAACTCGTTGGGCCTTGGTCTCACCACCCAAGGAGCCCCGTAAGGGAGAGAGGGGCTAAGACAGGGCAGATTGTGGGCATGGGGGCAGGAGTTGGTCTGTACCAGGCTCTGCATCTTCATCCAGCCACTTCCTGGCCCTCTCAGCCCAGCGACTTTGCCTCCCAGAACATTCAGGAAAGAACCATAGTTGTCCTCCTGCTGCTGAACAGCTGAGAGTCTTGGCAGATACACAGAGGAGTGGCAGCAGGGCTGGGAATTCCGCCAGCGGTGGACAGGACCAGAAATGCCTCCTTGGGGGGCCTGGTGAGAAGTTTATTACCAGGGTTCTAGGGATTCTGCCCAGGACTGGGAAGAAACCAAGTAATAAACTTCATCTTTGGCTGTCTCCTGGGCTGCCAAGGGCAGAGGGCAGAGTACAGGGAGATTTCTGCCATCACCGTAGCAACTGGCACCCCTGGGGGGATGTCGAGCCCTGTTGATGGACAGCCAGGGGCCCCAGCACTTTGGGAACAGAACAGAACTCTCTTTGTTGTCTGAAGGCCCCTCTTCCTCCAAAGGGCCCCACCCAAGTTGTACAAGAGGGGGTTCCCCACCCCCACCTTCTCACCATTCGGTGGGAGCAAGGTCTCAGGAAATCTGGTCTCTTAAGCCTCGGCTGCAGACAACTGCTGGTACTTGAATGCACACACAATCTTGCACCTGGCTCGTCGGGTAAGGGCAGGGCGTGACAGGCACTGCTTGCCCCTAAGTCACGGGTGGGCCAGCACCATCGAGATGGATTTCCTGCACTGACAACTGAGCTATGGCACCTCCTCTCTCCAGGCCTCAGGGGAGAAGGGCTGGGAAGTGCAGATGCTTTGGGCCTCTCCAGGAGCAGGGGAAGGCTGAAAAGCAGCGGGGAAACGCCCCCGTAAGAAACAGCAACTTGGGGAACGAGTAAACATTAAAGTGTAAAAACGCGAGGGCGCGGGCGTGGGCCTGGGTGTCCTGGCCAGCAGGACAAACCCGAAGGGCCTGGCTCAGGGCCTCTCCTGCTTGTCGCCTGACTGCCTGCCCTGGACTCTCTGCAGCCACCCGCGCCTCAGTGCCAAGATCTCCTGGCCGTACCAGTCGTGCAGGGTGGAGAAGCAGGAAGTCTCGGGGGACACAGGGCTCTGTCCCCTGCCAAGGAGGAGACCGGCAGGGCCCTGCAGCTCCCACTCGGCCAGGCCCCGTCCCACTGACCTGCTGCCCCCCTCCCCGACCAAGCCCAGAGGGCTGCAATCCCTGGAGAGGGAGTGGCCGTTCTCCAAGGCCTCTGAGCAGCCGTCAGGAGTCTGGGGTCTGTGGCGGGAGCTGACAGCTTTCCAGGAGGCGCGCCGGTGGCAGGCCAGGCTGTGGCGGGCATCACGCAGCTGGTTCTCCAGCTCTCGAACCACCAGGCGCATGTACCCAAAACTGGCCCTGGACAGCACCTTCAGCCAGGCCTCCTGGGCCGCGGGCCCGTCCGCTGCCAGCACGTGTGGGCGCACCCCAGGCGCGTCGAAGCGGATGGCAAAGGCGAACTCCTCGGGCACCGGCGCCTCGGCCAGCTCCACCGTGCAGCCCTCCAGCACCACCAGGCCCAGCGGGGTGCGGCTCTCTGGGCTCTCGAAGGAGAAGAGCAGGTTGCCCTTGAGGACAAACCAGCACCTTCGGCCGCTGCCACTGGGGGTGGAGGGAGTCCCTGGTCCCCCCCAGGTGCGCAAGAAGCCCCTGTGGTCGGCGGGGGAGTCGCTCAGTGCATAGTGGGTCACACTTCTCTCGTTCAGCTTCATGGCTCTCCTAGAACTGGGAGAGGGGAGAGGCGGTCAGCGGGGAGGACTGCTGGGAGGAGGGAGAGGCGTTCAGGGGGAGGACTGGTGGGAGGAGGGAGAGGCGGTCAGGGGGAGGACTGGTGGGAGGAGGGAGAGGAGGTCAGGGGGAGGACTCGTGGGAGGAGGGAGAGGAGGTCAGGGGGAGGACTGGTGGGAGGAGGGAGGGACGGTCAGGGGGAGGACTCGTGGGAGGAGGGAGAGGCGGTCAGGGGGAGGACTGGTGGGAGGAGGGAGAGGCGGTCAGGGGGAGGACTGGTGGGAGGAGGGAGAGGCGGTCAGGGGGAGGACTGGTGGGAGGAGGGAGAGGCGGTCAGGGGGAGGACTGGTGGGAGGAGGGAGAGGCAGTCGAGGTGGACTCGTGGGAGGAGGGAGAGGTGGTGAGGGAGGATTAGTGGGAGGTGGGAGAAGTGGTCGGGGGAGGACAGCTGGGAGCAGGGAGAGGCAGTTGGGGGGAGGACTTCTGGGATGAGGGAGAGGGGATGGGGAGGAACTGCTAGGAGGAGGGAGAGGGGGACGGGGGAGGACTGCTGGGAGGAGGGAGAGGCAGAGGCGGTTGCGGGAGAGGCCTTCTGGATCTGAGGGCAGCCTGCACCCCTGCCTAGTGGCCTCAGGTCTTTATCTCCCTGTGGGAAAGGGCTGGAAGAACCGGCCTCAGGGATGCAGATAAAGCTATGACTGTCACATTGAGGAGGGGTGGCAGGGTATTGAAGCACTTTTCGTCCAGGATGAGGGGTTGTTTTGGGACACACTCCGTGGTGCTCAGGGGTTACTCCGGGCTTTGTGCTCAGGGGGTCACTCCTGGGAGTGCTTGGAGAACCATATTTAGGGCAGGGATTCAAACCAGGGTTGTGGGTGCAGCTGTCTAACCCCGAGGACTAGGATCTCCAATCCAGCAACCCAAAGTCCCATCGTTTTCTGTTTTTGTTTTGGGGTCACATCCAGCAGTGCTCAGGCCTTACTCCTGGCTCTGTGCTCAATGAGCCAGTCCTGACAGTGCCTGGGGGGAAGCCACACACAGTGCTGGGGATTCACCCTGAGCAAGCATGCACCGCAAGCATCTTGATCCCTGTACTATACCTCAGGCGCTCAACTGCTTTTTTATTTTTTTTATTTATTTTTTGCTTTTTGGGGTCACACCCGGCGATGCACAGGGGTTACTCCTGGCTCTGCACTCAATAATCACTCCTGGCAGTGCTCAGGGGACCATATGGGATGCTGGGAATCGAACCCGGGTCGACCGCGTGCAAGGCAAACGCCCTACCCACTGTGCTATCTTTCCAGCCCCTCAACTGCTTTTTTAAAAATCCAATAAAAAGGCCAAGGCCATGCTGGGACCACTCTCCACACACTTGGATGAGCCTCACGCATAAAAGAACTGGCAGAGGAACCCAGGTGTGTGGGACCCGGGGCTGAGATCTCCAAGCCTACACGGTTTGGGACTGGACCTGCCAGTAACTAGACAATTACACCCACCAACTGCCGTGTAACTCCAACAACGGCCAGGATCCAGAGATTATCACACTCAGCTCCCGGAAGCTTATCATCTTATCATCTCATTCCTACTTTGGACAAGCTGGCAGGCTACCAAATGTAACCTGCCCACACGGCAGAGTCTGGCAAACTCCCCGTGGTATACCCAATATGCCAAATACCAGTAACAATGATGGGTCTCATTCTCCTAACCCTGAAAAAGCCTTGAATATGGCACTTTAAAAAAAAAAATCTGGGGCTGGAGCGATAGCACAGCGGGTAGGGCGTTTGCCTTGCACGCGGCTGACCCGGGTTCAATTCCCAGCATCCCATATGGTCCCCTGAGCACCGCCAGGAGCAATTCCTGAGTGCATGAGCCAGGAGTAACCCCTGAGCATTGCCGGGTGTGACCCAAAAGGCAAAAAAAAAATCTCAGGGCTAGGACGAAGAAGACGTTACTGGCACCTGCTCGAGGCAATCGACGAACAACAGGGTGGTCCTGATTGTGATGAATAAAAAGGGGTCAGAAGAACTAAAATAGACCCCACTTCTCCCCCCCCCCCAATAAAAAAGCTATGTGAATTTAGCTCATTCCCTAATCAGAGGCCCCCTCAGTTCCTGCCCTGAGGCCCTCCGGGGCCATAGCTGTCACCTGCAGCTACCCTGCCATCTGTCAGTGGCACAGTTATGCTTTAGTGAGAGCCTGTAGCCTTCAGGAGAGACTGGGGGTGATGGCTGTAATTGTCACCTTCCTCCTCATGAAGCTCCAAGGATCAAAAGTGGCACCTGATCCGAGGGTCCTGACTCAGGAACCCCCAAGGCCCAGGTCACCCAGCCAGGGAGGGAGAAGAGCCTGGCTTCCTGATTCCCCCACACCGCCCGGGACAAAACCGAGCAGTGACCCACTTACCAGCAGACCTCACTGGTGTTGGGCCTCTCTGGTCCGGATGCTCAGCTCAGCCCTGGGAGTGCAGTGCCCGAGCACCTGCAAAACAGTTGCCAAGGCCCCTCAGTGATGAGGACCCCCCTCAGCCAGTGAAACCACCTCCTTCTGCCTTCTGAGCACTGAGGGCCCCCACCAAGGCCCACCCAGGAGAGCTGTGCATGAGCAATTGCACAATCGGGACACACACACACACACACACACACACACACACACACACACACTGGCTTGCATCTCCTTATAATTTATAGCTTCTGATATGATCCCGAATATCACACACACACACACACACACACACACACACACACGCTGGCGGCAGCTCCTTACAGTTTTATGGCTTCTGGTATGACCCCGAATATCCTGCCTCCTGCAAGGCTCAGGAAGCATTTGCTTGGTTTGAGACCACACCCAGTGATGCTCAGGGGTGATGCTCAGGGGTTACTCCTGGTTCAGGAATGACCCCACAGCTGCTGGGGGACCATACAGGGTGCCCAGGGATGGAGGGGGGTTGATAAGTGTACTATCTCTCAGCTCAGCAAGCGTCTGTTGTATCACCTGGAGCTTCCAGATGGGCAAAACTGTGACCCCGCAGCTCGACTGAGCCAATGTTCTGGAAAGGAGACACCCCGGGAACAAACTTTTTAAATTTTTTTGTTTTTGGTCACACCCGGCATTGCACAGGGGTTCCTCCTGGCTCATGCACTCAGGAATGACTCCTGGCGGTGCTTGGGGGACCCTATGAGATATGCTGGGAATCGAACCCGGGTCTGCCGCGTGCAAGGCAAATGCCTTCCCCGCTGTGCTATCGCTCCAGCCCACGGGAACAAATTTCATAATAAATTTAGGGGTCGTTCTAGGCCGGGGCGGGTGTCCAGAAGGAGGTGGGCGGCAGCTGAGAGGAAGGGGGGAATCATTAAACGTTTGCACCAGGGTCTCCGCCAGCCCCGGGGTGCGAAGCTGCTGCTCCAGGGGTTCCCGGATTCTCTGGCTGCAGGGGCGAAGGAGCGGGGCTGGCCCGAGCTGGAAGCCCCCGCGGCTCCGGACCCCTGCTCGCTGCAGCCCCGAAGCAGGGGGCGCCTCGGTTTCCCGGAGCTGGCACCGCAGCTGCCACGTCCCCGCCAGCCACGCCCTCCGGGGGCCGCCTCCTCCCGGAGCCCGCCGGGCGGCCCTCACCTCCCCGCGGGCGCGCGCGGGGCCCGCGGGGCCAATCCCGGCTCGGGACCCCCGAGCTCGGCCGCTGCCCGGGACCCCGCCGCGAGCGCCCCCGCCGCTCCCCGCCCGGGACTCACCAGGCCTCGGGTCCATGCATGAAACCTCCCCCTGGATCCTCGCGGGCGGGAAACTGAGGCCCGAGAAGTAGCCGGCACGCTCCTGGCCCCAGAGCTGGGCAGGCGCGGGCAGCCTCGAACCCGGGGCCGGCGGCCCGAGGACTCCGCGGCCTCCCGATCGCCCCTCCGGCGCCCCGCTCCCCCGCCCGGCCGGCCCACTTCTCCCGCACAGCCAAACCCAAACCCGGGGCGGCTCCGGCGCCTCCTCTGGGCGGGCCCCCGGCCTGCTGCGAGGCCACCCGCGCTGCCCAGCCGCGCGATAAGACCCCCCAGCCCCGCTCTGCGGTGACCCGTTTCCGCCTCTGCCCGCCAGGGGCCTGCAAGTCCTCCTTGGACCCCCAATTTGACCTGGTTCCGCTGCAGCTGGTCGCTGGGGCGCAGGGGCAAACAGCCTGGAACCCCCCGCCCCCAGCTCAGAACCAAACTGGTGTCCCCCTCAAAGCTCGCCGAGGCTGCAACCGGGAAACCCCTTCCAGCTTACCTGGACCGCTGGGTGGCCAGGCCTCCGGCCGCCTTCCCATCCTCACACCCTGGAGAGTCTCCGTCTCAGCCTGGACACTTATTTTCTCCATGGCACTAACCGTCCCCAAATTCCTGTTTCCTGCCTAGGGACCGGGTCTCAAGTTTATTCCATTCCTTCTGGAAGCCCCTCCAGGTGTCGAAGGCAGGCACTGGAAACACCAGGTCAGGGGTTAGGGGCGGGGTGGGGAATTGTCTGCAGGTAAAGGGTCAGGAGGCTTCCCTGAGGAGGGACACATGCAAAAAAAAAAAAAGAGGAAGAAACTGGGTCAGAAAGAGAGAATTCAGAGGGGAGGATGCTTGCCTTGCATCCAGGGGACCCAGGTTCAACCCCAGCACCACATATGGTCTCCCTCTGAACCTCACCAGGAGTGATCCTTGAACTCAGAGCCAGGAGTAAACAACTGGGTGTGGCCCCCAAACCAACCCATCAACCAAATCAAAACTGGAAGGCACGGAGTCCTGCCAAAACCTGAAGGATGAGCATTCCAGCAGGGAGGACAGGCCGCAAGTGCAAAGGCCCAGAGGCACAAAGCTGAAAAGGGGTGCAGGGGAGTGAAGGGAAGGGAGCAGGAAGGGATTGGGTCAGACAGTTGAGGGGTGGAGTTGGAACTGGTAACCCCACGAAGAATTCTGACTGCAGGGAGGATGAACAGCCACCCCAGGGGGGGTCCATGGAGGGGTGGCCCCGGGCTAGGGTTTCCCCATTTGCTTGGCACATTGGTTGGTGGTGGGGGATGCTGGGGGCACCCGCGAGAAATTTGAAAGCTCTATGAATGAACGATACAAACGGAAGCCCCCACTCGCTTCTCCCCAACAGGCTGGGGGGCGGGGGGGGGGAGGGAGAGTGCAGGGCGGGTTCAGAAGCCCCCAGCTGACCCCCTCCGCCAAAAAGGGGGCAGGGGCTGGGTCCGGGCCCAGCAGGGAGGGATGCTAAGGTGCGAGCACTGAAGTTCCCAGTGACTCCATCAGCGCTCGACGAAGGAAAGAGGGGCGGGAGGGAGACAGAGAGGCGGCGGGGGTACCCGGCTGGGGGGCGTCTGTTCCCCGCTGTCCCCTGCGCGGCGCCCCTTCCTCTTCCGTTCCTCCCCAGCAGCTTACTACTTCGGGGCCTCGGCTCATTTCTTCCTAACCAAGGGCCCCCGCCGCAATTCACGCCACCGTGAGAGGCCGAACCCCGCGGAAGGGGCCAGGATGAAGCCCCTTGGGGGGGGTCCCCAGGAGCCGGTTCCGCGCGCGCACGCGCACCCCCGCCTCGGGCAGCGCGCGGGGTGGGCGGGGCCCGGCGCCGGCGCGGGGGCGGGGCTTTGTTGGGGACGTTCTGATAGGCTCGCGGGCAGGGGCGGGGCGTCTCCGGGCCACGCCCCCAGAACACCAGGTCGAGCCCCACGATTGCCGCGCGCGCACTGTGGCCCCCCGACGCTGGCACGGGCGGCGGTTCGGAGCGGTGAGAGTCGCAGGCGGAGGCGGGGGGCTCCCGGGAACGGAGGGGAGGGTCCCCGCGCCGACAGAGCCAGGCGCGGTGGGAGTCGGGAACCCGGCCCCGGCCCACTCCTTTCCAGCTGGTCGCTGCCTGCTCCCCACCCCCGACCCCCCGGCGGGGTGCAGGGCCACCCATGGGTGCTGGGGCTCCCGGCCCTGCAGAGATGTGCGGGACAACGGCTCCTGGCTGAATATTCCTTAAGCCAGAAAGGATTCGAAAACGGGAAGTGGCGACTGGGGGAGGCGGGTGGCCACGGTGGGGCGGCCTCGTGCGCTCCACGCCCAGGGAAGGGCAGCGGGGCCCCTAGTGACACCCCACCCCGTACTTTTCTAACTGTTTTAGCTTCCAAAGTCCAGCACATTCAAGTGCCCAAAGCGGAGCAGGTCAGGTGCTGAGCCGCGGGGTCCAGAGCAATGCTGCTGAAGAAAGGTACCTGCCCGGTGCTGGGGACAGGACACTCGGGGATGGGACAGCACTCGGGGATGGGACACCACCTGGGGATGGTGCTCCGGGGCGTCCCTGGGGGCTGGTTCCTCTCGCTCTTTTCTTGGAATTGGAAAGGGGAAGGAAAAGGAAGGAGATCCCGCCCACCTCGGAATCAGTTTCCCCCAAAGAAACCTCCCCCTACCCCTCCAGACCCCAAAGGACAGAGACCGCATCTTCTGTGACAGCCACATAAAGTCCCCCGCAGGAATTCCATCAATTCCATCTCACGGGGAAAGAAGCGGAGGCTGGCAGGGAAAGCGCTCTGGCAGGAAAGGCAGGGTTCCAGCCTGCTGATGGCTTAAACCCTTCCGAGGCCTCTTGGAGGTTGGGAGGGGTGCCGGTCTGAGCCCCAGCAGAGAGAGCCCAGGGTGAAGACCCCAAGGGGTCCTGTTCCCCCACAGTGCCAGGTTCTAAATGAGCAGGATGGAGCGCTGAGCAGGGGTATGGGAAGGATTTCATCTCAGATGTTCTTTTTTTGTGAGTTCCCACACTGCTGCGGCCACACCAAGTGGGGGCCCCCGGGCCCCAAGCCCATTGCCCTGCCCCTAGACATCCCCAGGCCCCATCCCCTTTTTCCACAGAAACCAGAAGTTGAAATGCCAGATTCAGTCTCTAGCCCAGGGATCTGGTTCCCCGCATGATGCTTGGGGGTGGGGGTGGGGGAGCCATGAAGGCCCTCACGATTCCCCCCCCCCCCCCGCCCTCTTTGCAGTGCTCCTGCTGACCCTGGTGGCCCAGGTGCAGATGCTGGAGAATGGGCTCCTGAGGCAGCCACCCATGGGCTGGCTGGCCTGGGAGCGTTTCCGCTGCAACACAGACTGTGATAAGGACCCCAAGAACTGCATCAGGTGAGGACAGCACGCACCAGGCCTGCGATGGGAGCGGGAGGAGGAGGATCAGAGAAGAGAAGAAGGCGGCAGGCCAGGGTACCGGGACTGTGGGGACGGCGTCTGCCCTGCAGGCAGCCAACCAGGGTTCTATCACAGGCATCTCCTATGGTCCCCTGAGCTCTGCCAGGAGTGATCCCTGAGGGCAGGGCCAGGAGTAATAAGCCCTGAGCAGTCCCCCCCTTAACTCACCCCTGCTCTCCAAGGACAGCCAGCAGCCAGAGGGGACTTTGAGATAACCTGGTGCTGCCTCAGGCCCTGGTTGCTTAGAGTGAGTTCATCTAACCCTGAGGCGATGTGTGTTCAACCCCGCCCCTGAGGTCATCTAAAGGAGATCACTGCAAGGTGGTCCCCTGACCAGGGTAACCCCACCCCCTCCCCACTTCTTTGTCCTGCTTCTGGCCCCGTGACATAGCCTTGGTGTCTTCACCTTGGTTGATAATAAACTCAGATTCACCTTTTGAACATCGGAGGTATCTGCAGAGCTTGTGGACAGGGAGGTCAGGGTGGGGGAGGGGGAGGGCCTTGTCCACTGAGCTGCTCCTCCTTCCCCGTGGCCAGCGAGCGGCTCTTCATGGAGATGGCTGACCGGCTGGCACAAGATGGATGGCGGGACCTGGGCTACGTGTACCTCAACATTGATGACTGCTGGATTGGCGGGCGCGACTCCACGGGTCGCCTCATACCCGATCAGAAGCGTTTCCCCAATGGCATTGCCTTCCTGGCTGACTATGTGAGCCCCGGGGCCCACTCCAGCCCGGGGCCTGGCCCCTCCTTCCACCCTGTGAAGCTCAGCCTGATGGGAGGAAAAGTGGATGAATTTATTAGTTTGGGTTCATGAAGGGGCTGGGGGTTCTCTGCCTGAAAGGAAGTGGTTTTTTGGGTTTGTTTTGTTTTGTTTTGTTTTGTTTGCTTTTTGCTTTTTTTGGGTCACACCCAGCAATGTTCAGGGGTTACTCCTGGCCTTGCACTCAAGAATTACTCCTGGCGGTCCTTGGGGGACCCTATGGGATGCTGGCAATCGAACCCGGGTCGGCTGTGTGCAAGGCAAACGCCCTCCCTGCTGTACTATTGCTCCGGCCCCCAAGAGGCAGTTCTTTTGTTTGCTTGTTTTTCTGGCTCCCAAGTAGTGCTCAGAGGGCCCCTGGGCCACTCCCTGCAGTACTTAGCTCTGACTAGGCCCAGCAGTGGTGGCGACCACCCGCGCCATCCAAGTGGTGGCAGACATAGAACTGAGAACAACTGCATGCCAGGCATGAGCCCGGCCAGGAGGCAGTTCTCGAGGTGACAGCAGAGCGAGTGCTGACCTTTCATGTCCCAGGGATGGCAGGGGAAAGCCCTGGAGGCCAACCTGTGGGGTGAGGTTTGTGTTGGAGGAGGGGTAGGACCTTAGGTGGACAGGGCAGCTCAGGGCCATATCCGAGGACCCCTGCGTGTAGGACCCACTAGGGAGGGGGGGTTGGAGGGTTTAAAGGGGCCCGGTCACGTGCCCCTCCGGACTCCCCACGGGTCCTGCCTGAGTGTCCTCTGCCCTCCCCTACACAGGCTCACTCCCTGGGCCTGAAGCTGGGCATCTATGAGGATTTGGGCAACTTCACCTGCATGGGCTACCCGGGCACCACTCTCGACAAGGTGGTCCAGGACGCCCAGACGTTCGCCGAGTGGAAGGTGGACATGCTGAAACTGGACGGCTGCTTCTCAACTGCCGAGGAGCGGGCCCAGGGTGCGTCTGGGGAGGGGGCAGAGGGCAGCAGGGCGGACGGGTGCCGGCTGGCAGGGCTCTGTTTGACTCCGGGAGGGTCGGTTTCCACCTCCCCTAACCGGTGACTGAGTGACTCCTAGATCCCCTATCAGTATGGGTTGGGATTCAGGAAGTGTTTGTGGCAACAATTTTTGGCGGGGGGGTGGGGCACACCTGGCAAGGCTCAGGGGTTCCTCCTGGCTCTGCATTCAGGGATCACTCCTAGCAGTGCTCGAGGGACCATGTGGGATGCCGGGTATCGAACCCGGGTCAGCTGCGAGCAAAGCAAACGCCCACCCCGCTGTGCGATCGCTCCAGCCCCTGCAACCCTCTTTGGAACCTCCGTTTCCTCACATTTGAGGGAGGTTTTGGCTGAGACCCCAGATTTCCTCCAGGATCTCCTTGATCCTGAAGTGTGAGGAGGGATTGTACTTCTCTAGGGTACCCCAAGATGTCGGCTGCCCTGAATGCCACCGGCCGCCCCATCGCCTTCTCCTGCAGTTGGCCCGCCTATGAAGGGGGCCTCCCCCCGAAGGTGAGCGCGTGGCTCCCCGACGCCCCCTCTCTTCCTGTGCAGCCAGAGAACGCGGGCGGAGAGTGGGGCTCTGGCTGAGAGAACGGGGGGTGGGTATGTAGTGGGGAGCGCCGTGGAAACCCCAGCTTGCCGGAACTGAGCCTCTCTCAAGGCCTGGATCCTCTCGAGCCCCCCTTCCCCTTCCCCCACTCCCCCGGCTGCGTCCTGTGCAGGCCCCAGGGCCCAGTGTGACAGGCGGACTCTGGCCTGCAGGTGGACTACAAACAGCTGGCAAGCATCTGTAACCTCTGGCGCAACTACATAGACATTCAAGACTCGTGGAGCAGCATGCTGTCTATCCTGGACTGGTTCATGGCCCACCAGGACATCCTACAGCCCGTGGCAGGCCCAGGGCACTGGAACGACCCAGACATGGTAGGAATAAGGGGTGCCAGGTGTCACGGGCCTGTCCCCCAGCACCCTGTGCTCCGGGACACTCAGCACGGGGGGCCCACATTGGGTGCAGCTTGGACCTATTTCTTCCGTTCGGTTCCCAGAGCCCCCGCCCTGCCCGTCGGAGTTCTTGGGGGCCCCTTATTGTTGGCCGTCTGCTCCTTAGCCGTGCTGTTGGGCACCACGGGATTGAACTTGGGGTCTTCTCCCATTGAGCTCCATCCTGCACCTCTGTTGGTCCTTGCGACCCAAGAACTATCTGCTGTGACTTTCCTATGGGAAGGGCCACACCCAGGGGTTCCCAGAGCATGGGGGACCACACAGGGCGCTGGAGACTGAACCTGGGTTGGCTGTGGCTCCGGGCCACTGCTGTGACTTTTTTTTTTTTTTTTTTTTTTGCTTTTTGGGTCACACCCAGCGATGCACAGGGGTTACTCCTGGCTCTGCACTCAGGAATTACTCCTGGTAATGCTTGGGGTACCCTATGAGATGCTGGAATTGAACCCGGGTTGGCCTTGTGCAAGGTAAATGCCCTACCCATGGTCCTGCGGCTGTGGTCAGTGGTTGGCGTCGGGAGCACAGACTGTCCAGCTCTGGTTTGCTGCATTCCTGTCCCCGTCATTGTCACCCCGGCGGTGGTCAGGCCTTACTCCTAGGGATCATCCCTGGTGGTGCTCAGGTTTTGAACCCACATCAGCCACATGCAAGGCAAGCCCCCGCTATACTGCAAGAAATATAAAAAACTAAGCATGAAATATAAGAAATATAAAAGGTAAGTAAGGGACTGGAGCAGTAGCACAGCAGGTAGGGCCTTGCACGCAGCTGACCCGGGTTCAATTCTCAGCGTCCTATATGGTTCCCCAAGCACCACCAGGAGTAATTCCTGAGTGCATGAGCCAGGTGTGAACCCAAAAAGGAAAAAAAAAAAGTTATTTCTCACTTATTTCTTTTGGTGGGGAGGGCAGTTTGTGCCGTACCCAGACATGCTCAGGAGTGACCCCTGGCAGTGCTCGAAGGACCAGGCCAAAAGTGAGTGCCTATGGATCGAGCCAAACCATTGTCGGCAGCCTAGCATTGCAAGGCCCTTAGCCCGGCGCTACCTGCCCGTCATTCTCCTGTGGAGGCCTTTGGCCGCAGGTCCCATTGGATCTTCCAAACAGGGGACAGGGTTGGAGCCAGTGATCAGCCACCCCCGCTTCTCGATGAAAGCAGTGCCCGGGGGACCGGAGCTCAGTGGTTGAGCTTGTCCCTCTGTGAGCTCCTGCCTTCTTCTGTTACTCCTGAAACGTGACTGAAACGGGCTCTGGCGGAAAGTGACTCGGTTCACTCGGTGGGCCCCCGGGCGTGGTGCTGACAGAGCATCCCCCTGCGCCTTTCCCCTCTCCTCTCACCTCTGCTGCCAGCTGGTCCGCCCACCCTGCGGGGGTGACGAGAGAGTCGCAGCGGCCTCTCCTCTGCCCGCAGCTGCTCATCGGTAACTTCGGCCTGAGCTTCGAGCAGGCGCGCGCCCAGATGGCCTTGTGGACCATCCTGGCGGCCCCGCTCTTCATGTCCACGGACCTGCGCACCATCAGCCCCCAGAACGTGGACATTCTGCAGAACGCGCTCATGATCAAGATCAACCAGGACCCCCGAGGCATCCAGGGGCGCAGAATTATCCAGGTAACAAGGGAGACACTGATGCATCAGGCCCCCTGGGAACAGCACGGCGGGTGCCGGGGTGCTGAGCTGTGGGTTCCGCCCAGCTGTCCACTTCCCCCTTGGTGGGAAGAGCAGGGCCAGAGCAGGCCAGCGCCTGGGGTTTGGGGACTGGGGCTACGCAGAGGCCAAGAAGCCAGTCCCTTTTGTGCGCTGGGTACCCCGGACGATACCCCTCAGGAGGGAGGGGCTCCTCCTGCACCCCCAGGGAGCAAACCGAGACGGGAATTTTTTTTTTTTTTTGGCTTTTTGGGTCATGCGTATGATGCTCAGGGGTTACTCCTGGCTCTGCACCCAGGAATCACTCCTGACGGTGCTTGGGGGACCGTATGGGATGCTGGGGGTCGAACCTAGGTCGGCCGCCTGCAAGGCAAACGCCCTCCCTGCTGGACTATGGCTTAGGCCCCATCCCACTCCAGGTTCTGTGTGATGTGAAGGGAAGGGGCATTCCCAGCACTCCAGGGAGAGCTGGGGAGGGGGCGGGGAGGAGCCCAGCGAGTTGCCACCTTCTGTGCCCAGGACCCGGACCACATAGAGGTGTTCCTGCGGCCCCTGGTGAACCGGACCTTCGCCGTAGTGTTCTTCAGCCGCCGAACGGACATGCCATACCGCTACCACATCTCCCTGGACCGGCTGATCTCCAACAACTCCACGGTGTATGAGGTGAGTGTGAGCGGAGGATGTGCGGCTGGGGTGGTCCTCACACCCCCACAGCTGCCCCGAGCCCCCCAGGGCAGGGGCTGGCACTGTCCACTGCCCTGGGCCTTGCAGGCTACGCACCCTGAGCTCTGGGTGTGGTGTAAGCCAGGCACTGCCCCTCGCTGCGGGTTCACCCTCGCCACCCTCTTTCTCTGGACCCCCGGCCCGCATCTGTGGGGCAGCGGTGGGGAGTCGGGGCCAGGCCTCCCTCATCACCCCGCCGCCTCTACAGGCCCAGGATGTCTACACGGGTGCGATCATCAGCAACCTTAAGCACACCACCAACGTCACCGTCACCATCAACCCTTCAGGGGTGGTCATGTGGTACCTGTACCCCACCCGGAAGCTGGGGCGGACCCATCACTGAGGAGCTGGACGTGTGACAGGCTGCCGCAGCACGGACTGGGCCTGGACTGGGCTGCCACCTCGAGCGCCGAGGACCTAGCCGGCCAGCTGGGCATCCCACCACCCAGCGACCCCATCAGACCCCCACATGCAACCGCCAACCTCGAGGCCAGGGGCCACCCGGCCCCTGCCCAAGCGTGTGTCCTCATGGAAATGCAAGGTGCCCCATGGCCTCTGCTCGGTCTTGGCGACACCTGGACCAGCCTGCAGGACCCCTGAGGCACAGTGACAGAGCCCTCGGAACTTCCGCTGCCAACCCGGTGCTCACTGTGAAGTCAGGATTCGGAACCGGTCTTGCCAGGAGGGGAGATGGAAGCGGGTCGGGGTTAGGAAGTGGGTTTTCCTGAAGGGAGAGGCCCTGCAGCAGGCTGACCCTGCGGGGACGGGGAGGTGTCCAGGGTTCCCTCAGGTCACCAATAAAGCCATATTCAGTCAAGTCTTTGTCCTGGGGATAGAAGCTCCCCTGCTCCCCTCGGATGCCGGTTTCCCCCCCAGTTCCCCACCAAGAGATGGGGACCATCTCCCCACACCGAAAATGCTCACGGCCTCCCGCTGGGGTGCCCGCCCCGCTCTGCCAGCAGCAGCCGGGAGGGGTGAGGGGGCTAGGCCTTGTCTGCAGGCCTTGCATCCGCTCCAGGCGTGTCTTTGTCCCCAGGCCCCGAGGCTAGTACCTTCACTTCCCTTCACCTGGTGACCCTAGGCCCTCTGTCCAGCCTGGCCTCCTCCTCCCAGGGGTGTCCGGGAATAGCAGCAGCTTGAGTGCCTGTGGGAAGCCCCACACGTCAGAGGATAGAGCCAGCACTGCCGCAGCGAGGAAGGGCAGGGGAAGATGGGAGCAAGCTTCGTGGGATTTTTTTTGCTTTTTGGGTCACACCCGGCGATGCACAGGGCTTATTCCTGGTTCTGCACTCAGAAATTACTCCTGGTGGTGCTCGGGGGACCATATGGGATGCTGGGAATAGAACTGGGGTCGGCCATGTACAAGGCAAATGCCCTCCCCACTCTACTATCACTCTAGCCCCTTCACGTTGTTTTAACCACCTGCTGCCAACCTTTTATGAACTTGTTTTTTTTTTTTGGATCCTATCCAGTGATACTCAGGGGTTCCTCCTGGCTCTACATTCAGGAATTAAGTCCTGGCAGTGCTCAGGGGACCTATATGGGATGCTGGGGATCGAACCTAGGTTGGCCACATGCAAGGCAAATGCCCTCCCCGCTGTACTATCACTCTGGCCCAAATTATTTTATTTTAAAATGTATTTGAGAGGTGTTACAGATAGTACTGTGAGGAAGGCTCGCTCCTATGTGCAGCCGACCCAGGCTTGATCCCCAGCACCCCATCACGGTCTCCCAGGCCCCTCTAGGAGTGATCCCCGAGTTCAGAGCCAGGAGTAAGCCCTGAGAACTGCCAGGTGCGGTTCCCCAAAAAGTAAACTTACGGGAGTGTTCAGGAAGGCCTCTGCGCCCCACATGTGCACTGCCCTTGCTCTCTACCACCAAGCTGCAGGCTCCCCAAATGATGGGCAACTTGATCTGTTAGAGGTGGCACTCCCGGTGGTGCTCAGCGGTCCTGGGTCACTCCTGACAGTGCCTGTGGGGACCAGTGTCGTGCCAGAGATTGAACCCAGGGTTGAGCAATGCCTTGCACGTGCTCTGCCACCTAAGCCCTATCCCGAGTCTTGATCAGCTATTTTAAATATGTTCAGAGCTAAAGAAAAAAAAAAGTAACGTCAAAAATACCAAAGAAGGGCCTGAGAGATCGTTCAAATGGCAGAGGACACGCCAAGCATGCGTAAGGCCCTGAGTTTGATCCCTAACACTGCATGGTCCCCTGAGCCCCTCCAGGTGTGTCCCTGGTCAACCCCAAATATCACAGGGCCAAGGACACCTAAGAAAATCAAAATGGGGCTGGAGGGGCTGGAGCGATAGCACAGCAGGGAGGGCGTTTGCCTTGCATGCGGCCGACCTGGGTTTGATTCCCAGCATCCCATATGGTCCCCTGAGCACCGCCAGGAGTAACCCCTGTGCATCGCCAGGTGTGACCCAAAAAAGCAAAAAAAAAATCCAAAAAAAATGGGGCTGGAGTGATAGCATAGCAGGTACGGTGTTTGCCTTGAACGTGGCCAACCCAGGTTCGATTCCCAGCATCCCGTATGGTCCCCTGAGCACCTCCAGGGGTAATTCCTGAGTGCAGAGCCAGGAGTAACCCCTGTAACCCCCCCCCAAAAAAAAATCAAAATGGGGCCAAAGAGCAAGTACAGCAGGTAGGGTGTTTGCTCGCATGTGGCTGACCCGGGTTTGATCCCTGGCATGGCATAACGTCCCCTGAGCACTGTCAGGAGTAAACCCCTGAGTATACTGGATGTGGCCCCCCTAAAAAGAAAACCAAAAACAAGAAAATAAAAGAAGCCATAAGAATGACATCAAGTAGATCAGTCAAGGGACAGGGATTATCGAAGAGGAAAAGGGGCGTCTGGGAGCTGAACCGTATAGTTACAGAACAGCGTTTTCCTGAGGGCTCAGCGGCTATTCTAAGGGATGAACCTGGAGCTGGACCAGAGGGAAGCAGAAGGGGTGAGCGTGAGTGAGCCCTCGTGGTGTCAGGATGTGAGGAGAGATTTTTGGGTGCACCGGTGAGGGGACCCCATATCCTCCAGCAATCAACAGCTTGACACCCCCGCGTGGAGCTGAACCCTCAGAAGTGCCCGTCAGCAAATCCTGCAGATCAGGTGCCGTGTGGCCATGGCAGCACCCAGGTGGGACGGCACATCCTCACAGTGCCAGCTTGCCCTTGCTACACAGTGACTGGGTTCTGCAGTGCAGGATGGCACGTCCTGTGTGCCAAGCCCCAGGGGCTTCCACTGTGAGGCGGAAGCCCACATGGTCGTGACTGAATGCGGAGGTTGCGAACATGGTCACAGACAAAAGGTTCTGAAGGAGCGACACTGAAAATCTGTGAGCTGCACCAGGAACTCCCGAGGTGTTTACGGGAGTTCATCTGGGTTCAATTTCTCAGATGAAAAGGGACCAAAGAGGGAAAGTTTGGGAAGGTGTGTTCTAAAGTATGCCCAGACCTACTGCCACAGGAAGGGGGGAGGGAGGGAGGAAGGGAGAGAGAAAAGGAGAAGGGAGGAAGGGAGGAGGTGATGGGAGGGAGAGGGGAGAAGGGAGGAAGAGTAGGAAAGAAGGGAGGGAGGGTGGGAGGAAGGAGGGAGGTGAGGCTGGAGCAATAGAACAGTGGGAAGGGCATTTGATTCCCAGCATCCCATAGGGTCTCCCGAGCACCGCCAGGAGTAATTCCTGAGTGCAGAGCCAGGAGTAACCCCTGTGCATCACCGGGTATGACCCAAAAAGCAAAAAAAATTTAAAAATAATAAGTGAGGGCAGGGCAGGGTTGATGACAGTATCAAGTTCACATTTCACCCGCTGATACGCCAGACCCAGTCACTAAACGTGTCCCCTTCCACACCAGTCCCCCTCTTGCTGACCTGTCACGCCAGAGGGAGCGTGTGAGATGGGGAAAGCTGACCACAAGGGGCAGCTGCTGGGCGAGGCGATTGGCCGTGACTGGGACTCACCTGAGTGGCCCTTTGCCCCCACTCACCTCTTAGAATGTGCATGTCACCAGCCTTCCCCCTGCACCCCAGAAGTTGCCCAAGGACATTATCTCTGAGATAAAACATATTGTTCAGACAATCTGTACCAGGCGCATGACCCGGGAAGGGCCTCGACCGAAGCTTTTATGGTTTGGAGGGCCACGCAGACCCGTGAAAGCTAGTGAGTCCCCTGGGAAGGTCAGCCCTTTGCCTTCGTGTCCCCTGGCTCCTGATGCAGTCCGGTCAGCATGACACCTAGAAGGCTCCTGCGGTGAATATTCAGCCTTTAATGCTCTCCCTTGCACGCAGCACGCCCAGGTTTTAATTCTAGGCACCGAGTATGGTCCCCAGCTCTACCAGGAGTGAGCCCAGAGCACACGACCAGGAACAGACCCCAGGCACTGTGGGTATAGACCCCCAACCTCCCTCAATGAAAGACAAGCGAGTCCTTCCATGACCTGGGTGAAGCTACTACATTAATGTGATCACAAAAAAGACAAGACTGTTGATTCTGGGTATCTAAAAACAGTCAATTCCAGAGAAAGAGCGAGAGCTGTGGTTGCCAGGAGTTCGGGCACAGGGAAATGGGGAGCTGCTTAGTGGCTATGGTCTGAGCTTTGCAAAATAAATTATTTCTAGAGGTTCACTGCATAAGAATGAATAGAGTTAACGCTACTGAAGGCGATGCCCGGAAATGCTCCATCAGGCTGGAGAAACAGACAGCACCGGTGTCAAGCACCTGCCTTGCATCCCCAGCAACTCACATGGTCCTGAGCACTGCCACGAGTGATCCCTGAGCACAGAGCCAGGAGTAAGCCCTGAGCACATCCCGGTGTGGCCTCCAAATGATAACAAAAATGCTAAGATAAAGTTTGTGTTTTTCACATTTAAAACTACACACCCCCCTGGGGCTGGAGAGATAGCACAGCGGGTAGGGCGTTTGCCTTGCACGTGGGCGACCCAGATTCGATTCCCAGCATCCCATATGGTCCCCGAGCACCACCAGGAGTAATTCCTGAGTGCAGAGCCAGGAGTAACCCCTGTGCATCACCGGGTGTGACCTTCCACAAAAAAAGCAGAAAAATAAAAATAAAAACATACCCCCGAGCCTAAACCAGATAGTATCCCATCATTTTATTTGGGGGGCCCAGTCAGTTTCCCACCTGGCCTGAAAGGAGTCCTCGCAGGCAGAAACATTCGCACAAGCGAGCAAATTGCCCACAGGACCACCAAAACCCTGGGTAGACATGACCTTCGTCGGGAGCGAGGATTCTCTTTTTCTTCTCTCCCTTTTGCTCTCTCTCCCCTTCTCCTCTCTCTCCACCCCTCAGGATTGGGTCCAAAAAAGCTCAAGCCAAAAGTTTCCATACTCACTGGTGGCCAGGCCCAGGGAGACGGACCCTCAGAGCGGGCCAGTGGGGAGAAGGCAGCCCAGGACTGGCTCCATCCCAGAGGTGGATGGGGGTCAACGTGGACAGCTGCAAAGTGTCCATCTCTGGGACAGTCTGGCCACTCATGCACAGGGCTGGCACAGTGCAGCCCCGTGAATCCCTGGACGGAAACTGAAGCCTGGGGCACTCAGACACCTCAACATTCAGGGTGGGCTCAGGCGGAGGCTTGGTCCTAAGGCAGCCAATGTTCCCCTGGGCTCTGCTGCAGAAGGAAGATGAGGACGGCACCCACCGCCGTGGGGATGGTGCAGAGTGCATGAGGACGTGCTAGCTGGTGTACGGGCTTTTCAGGTCACATTTAAGGCCTGTCAGCACCAGCTGAGCTCTGTGACAGTGACACTGACAGATAGTAAATACAATCCATGGCTCTGGATTGGAAGATGTGAAACAGAGTTTTGCCTTCATGATTGTTCAGTTCAACCAGAAGGTGACAGCATTCTCTGAGACAACATTTTTTGCAGGGTGGGGACACACTCAGCCATGCTCAGGGGTTACTCCCAGCTCTGAGCTCAGGAATTACTCCTGGAGGTGCTCAGAGGACCATATGGGATGCCGGGTATCAAACCTTGGTCAGCAGCATGCGAGGCAAATGCTGTCCCCACTATACTATGCTCCGGCCCCTGAAACTTGACATTTTAATGTCTAATCCTCCCAGGCAAAACTCAATCTGTAGCTGATCACCAAAACTTAGTGGTATATGTGTGTTCACCATGTCAGAAAACACATTTTTCTGTCTCTGTTCACACAACAGAACTTTACCAGGCATCCGCTTGTATCCGTGAGGCATCCGTGAGGAGAGGCAGCCTCACTCTCTCACAGGGCCTCAAGGGGCAGGAGGAGGAGCAAACAGTCCTGACAGAACTGGAGCCGAGCTTCACAGGGAGCACAACACAAGGTCAGCATGAGGGAAGAAATGCTTATAGGGGGCTTGGGAAAAAGCTTCTCAGAACTTCTGGCTGTCTTGAAAGATAAGTAGAGTTGGGCAGGGTTGAGACTCCATGGTGGAGTACCAGTCTCGCATATGTGAGACCCTGGGTTCTATCCCTGTACCACACACACACACACACACACACACACACACACACACAGAGTCAACCAAATAATCCTACTTCTCCTTTAGTCCACTGGATCAGAAGCTGACTCTAAAAGCTAAGCCTGGAAGGAAAGCTGCACCTGTCCCCCGAAGACCACCCCTTGAAGAATAGAACCACCCCCTGCACAAGCTTTCTCCAGTACCTGAGTCCTCATCAAGGAGCCACTTTTTGCTTTATGAATCTTCACAGTTTACTGAGAACAAGCCTGAGGTAATGGTGGAGGGAAGAACAGCCCGACAGGCTGGGGGTGCGGGTTACTGATTCCTGGTGCCATTGCGGGAAGGCGGGTCATTTCCTGCAGGCGGCGCTTCAGACCTGGGGGCTGACGCGCCACTTCTCTCCATTGGGGGTGCATATGGCAGAGGTGGGGGTACACACGGCAGAGGTGGGGGTCCACATGGCAGAGGCGGGGGCCCATATGGCGGAGGTGGGGGCCCATGTGGTGGAGGTGGGGGCCCATGTGGCGGAGGCGGGGGCCCATATGGTGGAGATGGGGGCCCATATGGTGGAGGTGGGGGCCCATATGGCGGAGGTGGGGGTCCATATGGTGGAGGTGGGGGTCCATAGCTCTGGGGCGCAGGTCCGTATCCTGCTTGTGGGCCTCCATATCCTGGTGGTGGGTATCCGTAGGAATAAGCCGGGTTTACTAAGAAGAAAAAACATTTTTGGTTTTTATTTTTTGTTTTTGAGCCACTTATGGTTTGTTTTTGTTGGGTTTTTTTTTTTTTTTGGCTCAAGTGAAGCAAATCAGGAAGTGAAAGGCAGTGGATAGCTTCATTCCATATGTGGAATACAAATAGCAAAGTAAGCCACTGGCAAAACACAACAAAAATAAACCCCAGGGGCTAGAGCGATAGCACAGTGGGTAGGGCGTTTGCCTTGCATGCGGCCAACCCGGGTTCAATTCCCAGCATCCCATATGGTCCCTCGAGCACCGCCAGGGGTAATTCCTGAGTACAGAGCCAGGAGTAACCGCTGAGCATCGCCGGGTGTGACCCAAAAAGAAAAAAAAATTAAAAAATAAATAAACCCCAGACTCTAAAAAAAAAATTACTTAGACTTGCTATTGTATTACAGGATTCTAGGGTATACCTTTACATCACAGAAATTCCACTACCAATGTTCTTTTAGCATCCCACTATCAAAAAGAGCCCTCTCTGGGGCTGGAGAGACAGCTCACAGGGCTGAGAACATGTGTCGCATGCAGGTTGCCTGGCCTCAATCCCCGGTACTGCACAGTCCCGGAGCACCACCATGGATAACCCCCAAGCACAGAGCTGGGGGTAGCCCCTGAGCACTGCAGATATGACCCAAATTGCCTCCCCCAAATAAAACAAATCACAAAAAAAAACCCAAATGACCCTTCTACCTTTTCTTTCCACCACATCTCTTCCCTATAATTTGGGGGTGAGGGGGAGGACCACACCCTGAGGTGCTCATACTCCTGCCTCTGCACTCAGAGGGTACTCCTGGACGTGCTCAGGGGACCATACATGGTGCTAGGGGTTGAATGGGGTCTGCTGGGGGCAGGGAAAACACCTTAATCCCCTTTGTTATGTCCTGGGTTTTGGGTTTTTGGGTAACAGCCTGCAGTGCTCAGAGGCTATTTCTGGCTTGGTGCTCAGGGGACCATATGTGGTGCCAAGGATTTGACCAAAGTTGGTAAAATGCAAGGGAAGTACCTTACTGTCTCTTTAACCTCGCCTTCCATTATTTCGTCTTCTTTTTGTTTTGTTTGTTTGTTTTCGGGCCACACTGGGTGTTACTCAGGGCTTACTCCTGGCTCTGCACTCAGGAATCACTCCTGATGGTGCTAGGGGACCATATGAGATACTGGGGATCAAACCCGGGTCGGCTGCATGCAAGGCAAATGCGATACCCACTGTACTCTCTAGCCCTGCCTTCTCCAATTCTTACCTGGATCATTTTACTTGGCATCATAAAATTTATTTATTGTTAATTTTATTTCAGAAATTAAAAGCTATTCCATATTTTCTGAGTCATGCTACTAATTTCTACTTAATTTCCCTGCTGGAGAAGCTACCATTTCCAATTAATATTGCTAATATATACTAATAAAAATTTAAAAATACATATTGCTAATACTATTATTATATTATATATTATTTTTAATATATTATATTATATAAATTACCTATTAACTCAGGTCGGCCGGATTGGCCGCGTGCAAGGCAAACGCCCTACCCACTGTGCTATCTCTCCAGCCTGGGTCCAAGAATCAGACAAGCTACCTAGAGTATCTCGCCCGCACGGCAAAGCCTGGCAAACTCCCCGTGCCATATTTGATATGCCAAACACAGTAACAATAAGTCTCACAATGGAGACGTTACTGGGCCCGCTCGAGCAAATTGATGAACAACGGGCAGTGCTACATTGCTACCTATTAACAATTTAATAAACAATGAATTTTAACTATTTCCTTAACTATATCCTCAATGTACGCTTTGTTTGTTTTTGAGCCATAGCCAGTGGTGCTCAGGGTTTACTCCTGGCTCTAAACTCAGAGATCACTCCTAGCAGTGCTACAGGAACATACAGGATGCCAAGGATGGACCCTGGGTCAACCACATGCAAGGCAAGCACCTTCGCCACTGTACTATCTCTCCAGCCTCCCAACATAAAGTTTTACACTGTGAATAAATAACCGAGTCCAGGTAGACAGGGAAGTATAAAGTTGTTCTGTGAGCTAGGCAGACAGTTCTCAAGCTGGACTAGGTGCGCTGTATGCAGAAATCCATGCCTGATCCCTGGTACTGCATGCCCTGCCAACTACCTCAAGCACTGAGCTGGGAGTGGTCCCTAAGCACCATTAGGTGTGGCCTAAAAACTAATCAAACAAAAAGCAAAAGGAAACTGAGACAATAATTCCATTTCCAGTAACCTAAAAAAGTACCTCGGGAAATAAAATGTGCTGAAGTATTTCACCTGTGTAGTCAGAAAGCAACTACAAGGTGAAAGGTTTCAGCACTGTAAACTGTAAAATATAAATCATTTAAAGACCTGAGGAAATAGAATTCCCAAGTTTATAGATTAGAAGACAACAGTGAGTTAAAACAGTAATACCAGGAGATGAAAAAATGTGCAGTGGGGAGAGCACTTGCTTGCACGTGGCCAACATGGGTTTGATCCCCAATATCCCACATGGTTCCCTGAGCACCTCACGGAGTAATTCCTGAGTGTAGAGTCAGGAGTAACCCCTGAATATCGCTGGCTGTGGCCCCCAAACAAAACCCTAGCAATTCTCCTTGTTGAAAATTAATTGGGGAGACATATATTTAAGGGTTTTTTTTCTGCTTCTCCCCCAAAAGAGTTGCAAGTAAAGTTTCAGACGTGTAAATCAAGAACCCTTGGCTGATTTTCCCACTATCCGCCAGAAGTTACCTGCAGAGGACGGGTATGTCTGTTGAACAATCACGTACATTCCTGGACGGCCGATCCAATAATGGGCAGTCCTCAGTGGGGTTCCTCTGGCAGCTGAAAAGACAAAGTCGATACCAGTGTGACTCCTGAATCCCACTCCGTTAGATTATGGTTGCTGTCAACCAACTTGTTATTAGAGAAGTCACCATCACCAAACACGCGTCCACCAGGACTGCAGCTAATACAGCGGCACAGCCCTGTCCACAGTTGTGTGTTACTTGAGACCCGCGGCAGTTTATTTACTGGGCTTCTTCAGGACCGAGCAGAGCTTAAATCTACAATAGGTATCAGAAAAGAACTCCAGGGACAATTCCCTCAAGTTGGCCGGACGCACAAACTGTGTGAAACAGGAAAGCACCTGCTGGTCTTTCTCCCTCTCCACCCCTCTTTAGAGGGAACCTGTGACAACATTAGGTGGGTAATGATCCAGGGTAATCGCCTCATCTCAAAATCCTTGCAAAGAATAATTAGTAATTACAGGCCAAGTTAAGTTTAAAAGGGTCTGCAAGGACGTTCACCGATTGGCTGGCTTTTATAGGAACACTAATATCTTCTCTCTTAAAAATTGGATAAACTGGAGGATATTTGTTTCATTATTTTTTACATAATTCCCTATGAATCTTTTTTTTAGGGGGGGTTCACACCTGGCAATGCTCAGGGGTTACTTCTGGCTCTGCACTCAGGAATCACCCCTGGCAGTGCTTGAGGGACCATATGGGATGCTGGGGATTGAACCTGGGTCAGCTGCATGCAAGGCAAAGGCCCTCCCACTATACTATCACTCTGATCCCTTGTTTTCTGTGAATCCTTTTTTTTTTTATTTTGCTTTTGGGATCACACCTGGCGATGCACAGGGGTTCCTTCTGGCTCTGCACTCAGGAGTTACTCCTGGCGGTGCTCAGGGGACCCTATGGGATGCTGGGAATCGAACCTGGGTTGGCCGCGTACAAGGCAAACGCCCTACCCGCTGTGCTATTGCTCCAGCCCCTTCTCTGTGAATCTTACGTCCTCCTTACTCCTTACTCCCTTCTAATATCTGATTGGTGGCCTTCAGAATACTCCCCTAGAGTAATGCTTGTGTTCACTCTTATGTTTGCTTGTTTCTTCTATGGCCCTCACTGGAGTGTGAGTTTGACAAAGGCAGCAACCCGATTATGCACACAGTGTCCACCACCATGTTCCCCAATCATCTGCCCCCCTGTCCGGCACGTGACAGAAAGTAGCAATAGTATATCAGTCAAAAACAGGGGAGCCTGAATCAAAGAGCCTTGGCAGCTCAACTCTGCAGAGGGGAAGGGACTGTCCTGGTCCTAATAGCATCAGGCCACAAAGTGAGACGATGAGTTAATTCTAAAGACCTCAGTGATGTCTATTTCACGAGTTCTAATGCTCCCTGGGGAGACCCCAAAGCTGGGATATAATCAGGCTCCGAGAACTTCTGCCCACTGGACCACGTTCCTCTAAGTGCCCTAAATCCTTTCCTAGAGATTGTCCAACTCCTGGGACTCTCACCCTAGCTTGGCAGGCCAAAAAATCAGATGGTGATGATATTATTATTTCAGATTCAGCAGTGCTCGGAGGACCCCAAGGTGCCAAGTATCCAGTCTGAGGCGCCTATACACAAATCACCCATTCCAGCCCCGTGAGCCGTCTCCCAGGTCCAAAAAGCAGATCTCACTAAGGAGAGCAAACAGAGGATTCTTAGTGCTGTCTGACGCTCACCCCATGATCTGAAGGGTAAGGCATGTGCCCCTGACGGCGGTGAGGCCCAAGTATGAGGGAGGCAGACCCAAGTTTCCCAGCCTGGGTGCCCAAAGCTCTACTCCCTCTGAATGCCAGGAACCCGTGCCACCCCCAGCAGGCTTCAACTCTTCACGGCCTCTGCTTGGGCCACAAAGACCTGGACTTCCAGCTTTGCACACGACTACCAGAGTGGTAGAGACATTTCTCATGCCTCTACTTCCTCTCCTGGGCCCTTCCACCATCTGTCTTCGCCAGCATTTCACTGCAGCCTTGCTCACTGCCTAGCACAGACTTCCAGCCGCCACACACGGTTTCAGTCCACATTCCCCTGTGGGTGTCTGTAGCAGCCGACTCAGATGACTGCCTGGTAATGGGTCGAGTCTCCTCCTCTGACTTCGAGGACCAGAAACCCATTTGGCTCCCCTCCTGCCCCAGAGCCAGCTCCTCCTCCGTCTGCATTGCTGGGTCACTACTCCAAATCCCTTAGGTGGAGAGGCCCTCGGAAACGCCATCTGTAATTCACTGCACGAACCCACCCCTCCCGTGCTCCGGAGAGGAGCTGCGTGATGGAGATGATAAATCAGTCTCCAGAACAGAACACTTCAGCTTAGGAGCTCCAAGCCGCCCTGGCCTCTCCCATCCCTCTGGTGCCAGGGCTAAAAGTATGGGCTCAAGAGAATCTACATCGCTTATATACTACTTCTGCCAAAAGCATGGCCTGAATAGAATAGACTCATGAGTAAATAAACTCAGATTAAGGGAAATTCTACAAAACAATACACTCATAAGTTGTTTTTGTTTGGGGGGCCACATCCAGCTGTGCTCAGAGTTTACTCTTGGGTCTGTGCTCAGAGATCACTCCTGGATAGTGTCCAGGGGACCTAAGTGTGGCGAGGATTTGAATCAGGGTCAGCCACATGCAAAGCAAGTGTCTTAACATCTGTACTCTCTGGCTTTCAAAAATAATTTTTTAAGGGCTGAGTCCAGATAAAAGGAGGTTAAAGAAATAAGTAAGCCCTGGGCATTGTTGGGTATAGCCCTCACCCCCAGCCCCAGAAAAGAAGAGGCAGAGTGCGAGGGAGGAGTGTTTAAGCTTCAACATTCCAGCTTTATCACTTGCTAACAGAATAGTCCCAAGAAATTAAATTATAGAACTGTCATGGATTCAGTTTCCCCAGTCATAAATTACAGATGCTAGTTCCACATCATAAGGTTTTCGTGAAGATTAAACTGACACAGGTAAAGAGGGCTTGGACGCTTCGAAGAACAGTCTACATTTGGTAACTGTTAGGTAGAATGAGGATGGCTAGGGGGGCTCACGTGGCCTCTGACCCTGGCTTACAGCATCACGAGGCAGTTTTCTAAGCTAGACACTTCACTATGTTGTCAGCCCTTGGCCCACGCCTATGACACAGGCCGTAACATACAGCAACAGACCCGCAAACTCCTCTATTAGTGTTCATCTCCACAAGATCGGCACTGGAGGAGGAAGGCCAGAGGGAGAGAGAACCGAGTCCGAGTGTAGCCGGAAGGCTCAGAGAGAGGGAAAGCAGGCGCAAGTCCAGTTAGACCACGGCACAAAAGGGGAGTGGGGCTGGCGCCTCTCTGGGCCCCTGTGGAAGACTAACGCTAAGAGAAGCAGAAGCACGGTGCGAGAGAAGAGGAAAGGGTGTGCACCGGGAAGCGGGCAGGCAGCTGGGCCAGGGGACTACAGGGCTCCTCCTGGGTCTGGGAGACCACCCAATCAGCGTCCCCTCCAGTGGGCACTGACATGATGGAGGTGGGCAGGAGCAGCTTCCTGCCACTGGGGGGCGCTAGGAGAGCACTGAGTCATTTTGTTTCTGAAAAGGGGGTGGTAAGCCACAAAAGGTGGGTTTGGGAACCCCAGCTGCAAATGGACGAAGGGTGGAATCAGTCGCTCGAGTTTCTGGAAATTCCCACAACACTGCATGCTCCTTCCCGTGGGGGAGGTGCCAAGTAGTCTTCCCATGGCCTGCTGTGGGGGGTGTGCAGTAGGCAGACGCAGAAAATACCTCTGAGACAGGTACCAGTATCAACTGGCTGACCACGGAGGGCAGAAAATCTGGACGGGCTCCCAGTCCTATTTCTATGCCACAGATCTCAAACGGCCAGAATACTTGCTATCTTTGTTTGGTGGGGGTCACCCCCAAACCAGTAGGCTCTGGGCTTACTCCTGGCTCTGTGCTTAGGGATCAGTCCTGGGGATGCTCAGGGAACTGTATGTGGTGTCAGAGATTGAACCAGAGTCAGCAGCATGTAAGGCAAGAGCCCAAACCGTTGCTGTATCTGTTCAGCAACCCCCCTTGTTGCCCCCCCATCCCCCAACAGTATCGCTCACCAGCAGAGTTAGCCTTCATCAGCCACTGGGCAAATTCAACGGCACCTCCGTCGGGGAAGGATAACTTGAATGTAGCGTTGCCTTCCCAGCCACCTGGAGGAAAAAGAGGCACACACTCGCTGAGAAGCTTGCGGCGGGCCCCGGGGGACACTCCTCAGAGAGGCAGCGCAGCTTCTGTGGGAGTAGAAACAGGAGCCAAGTGTGAATGGCAAAGCGGGTATATACCTTGGAAATAGGCACTTACCATCCAGAGCTGCCTGGATGTCTCCTTGAATGTAGTTAGGGGAAAAGATCGGCTGTTCCAAGGTGCAGTTACTTATCAGATGAAATGGCATCATAAACGAATGCAGCGGGTCCGTGATCGAGTGGGAAGTCACGAAAATTACCTACGACAGGAAAGAAACTCTGGAGCAGTGGTGCGGTCTGTTCTAAGATGTGATTCCAGGGGTGATTCCAAGGCCCAGGCCATGGGGACTCTTGAGCTAACCCAGAAACCCATTCCCACATTCTTCCATTGCTCAACATGGAAAAATCTCCACTTCAAAATTCCACATTTAAATCCCACCCCACCCCCATTGAGGGTCCAAGTACAGCAGGCTGGACTCTTGCCTTGTATGCAGCCAACCTGGGTTCCATCCCCAGCACCCCGGATGGTTCCTGGAGTCCAGCCAGGAGTGATCCCTGAGTACAGAGCCAGCAGCACCAGCCCTGAGCACCGCCGGGGATAGCCTCCAAACAAACTGATTCTCCCCCCATTTCCAGGAAAGCAAATGTAGAGTTCATCAGCTTGAAGCAGGAGTTACCCGGTGTGAAGTGAGATACAACGTGCCCTTCTTTGTACCATTAAAGAGTGGGGCTGTCTCCGGATGTCTCGGGAAGGACAGGTCCACATTGTCGGTCTGCTTCAGGAGACTGCAGAGAAGGAAGGCAGAGAGTGGGCAAGTGAGATGCCACGGAGGACACACAGCCTGGAAGGGCTCGCCAAGCCACTGGCCGCTACTGCTGTTCCCCACGACTGCTACCTAGTTTGCTGCTGCCAACGCCACTGAGTCTTACTAAAATAGAGAGCAGAATCGCCTTCCTCTCCCACAACTCACTCACTCTCCTCCCTCTTTTTCACTGAACTCTTTCCTTTTTTTCCATTAGAAAATTATTGCTTTTTACATATCTATTCATTTTATTATTATTTCTGCTTTTAGGTTCACACCCAGCGAGGCTCAGGGGTTATTCCTGGCTCTGCACTCAGGAATGACACCTGGCGGTGCTCAGGGGACCGTATGGGATGCTGGGAATCGAACCCGGGTTGGCTGCAAGGCAAACGCCCTCCCCACTATACTATTGCTCCGGCCCTGCATATCTATTTTTATTGTTGCAATGTGCTTCTCTCTCTCTCTCTCTCTCTCTCTCTCTTTCTCTCCTCTTCCTCCCTCCTTTTTCTTTGTCAAAACCCCAGATTCTCACTCCAGAAAGTGGTCTACCACTGATCCAGGCCACGCTTAGTCATTCTTATCCTTTTTGTGTGGTAAGTATAAAGCATGAGAGGAATGAATTGTGAGGGAAGAAGTGAGGGGATAAACATAAGGGACACAGAGCACCCTGGAATCCTCTGATACGGGCTCGTGTCTGATCCTTTCCTCTCACACTTCACCTGAGGAACTTGAATCCATTATACACTATTACCATTTTTTTTGGCTTTTTGGGTAACCCGGTGATGCTCAGGGGTTACTCCTGGCTCTGCACTCTTGAATTACTCCTGGTGGTGCTCAGGGACCATATGGGACACTGGGGATTGAACCTAAGTCTATTGTGTGCAAGGCAAATGCCCTTCCCGCTATACTATTTCTCTATTATTATATTATTACATCTTACATAATTATTCCTACTAGTTACCTGATTATTATTCCACCTCTAAACTGCAAAGTGGAAGAACTCATCCCATCTTTGGCTGCACTTTCAGCAAAGACTTCCAGACTTCTTTGCCCTGAACCGATTGTGCATCGCAGACCCTTGCTCAAGCCCCAACACATGATGTCCTGAGCATCTCCAGGAGGGACCCCCGTACCCCCACTGGGTCAGGCATGCTCTGAGCCCAACACTGGAAGTCAGGTGTCTGCTCCAGCCTCCTTTCAGCCAGTGACATGTATGGGGGGCTGCCCTTCCTAGAACAATTTCTACCTTGCCAGGAGAAGCTATGGACACAGAACCCCCTTTCTAAAGACTTTTCTTACCATTTTCCACAGTTTCCACCCAAGTTCGAGCTCTTTTTCTCTCCTCCCCTTCACCAATGTTTGTTATTTCTAGTCCTGTCTGTATGGTCTGTTCTCTCCGGTGTGAACTGGTACCCCACTGTGGTTCTTATCCGCACATCCCGAATGACAGGTGATGCTGACCACGTTTTCACTTGCCCGTGGACCATCCATATGTTTTCTCTGGAGAAACATCTATTCCAGCATGCATTCCCACTTCTTTGGGAGGTCGACCACCTCCTCCCTGCCCCATTCCATGATTAATTTTTTGCGGGTAGGGAGAATGGAGGGCACACCTAAAAGTTCTCAGGGCTCACTACTGGCTCTGTGCTCAGGAGATATGTCATGCTTAATCATTCTTATCCTTTTTTCTGTGGTAAATATAAAGCATGAGAGGAATGAACATGTGAGGGAAGTGAGGGAAAGACCTGAGGGGATAAACACAGAGCATCCCGCATCCTTGTGTCTGATCTGGATGGAACTGGGGGTCTGCTACACGCAAAGTCAACACCTTAGCTGTTTCTCTGGCCACCCTTGATTAATTTCCAGGCAATTTTTCTTATTTTGTACGGAATGTAACTTTTTAACAATTTGCTTTTTTTCCCAGTAGGAGGCACTGTGACTCTAGCTTAGGAAATTTGCTTTCCAGAATCAGGGCTTGCGGGGAGGAGGGTGGCACGAGATTGCTGGGCCAAGGGTCCATTCAGTTACCAATCTGGGTGCGGGGAGATCCTGGATATAAAGTCTTCTAGTGATTGTGTCCGTTCACTCTGCTATTCCTCGCCGGGGCCCCTTGGAGAGAGCGGGTTGAGCTTTCCTCCCCGCCCCGACCAGGGCTCCGGCAGCCGAAGACCTCCAGGACATCTTATTATGACATCTCATTCCTACTTTGGACAAACTGGCAGGCTCCCGAATGTAACCTGCCCACACGGCAGAGTCTGGCAAACTCCCTGTGTCGTACCCAATATGCCAAATACCAGTAACAATGATGGGTCTCATTCTCCTAAAGAGCCTTGAATATAATCTCAGGGCTAGGATGAAGGAGACGTTACTGGGGCCTGCTCGAGGCAATCGATGAATAACAGGATGATCTGTGATCTGTGACTCTGCTCAACTCCTATGAGTGGCCCCACAGACTTAATTGGGTTTCGAAAGAGAGAAGGCCCTGGGCCTGACACCGTCTCTGGGCTTCAACGTCTGACTGAAGGTTCATGCGGAACCTTCCCCTGCTCTGTGACTGGAAGGTTCCACCGACCACAGCCTGCAGAAATCACCAGAACATTAAAACAGCATCCAGCCTTGGGGGCAATCTGGATACTTCTCTCTACAAAGTTCCCCAGAGCCTGGACTGCTGCCTGCCCCAGACCTTCCACAGTTTGCTCTGCCAAGGGCAGGGCCGTGGATACTCACTGCCGGGCCTCAGCCCTGAAGGCTGGTTTCTGCCACCTGGGACTGTCACACCTGATGCTGAAGGTGAAGCACTACAATTACTTGGGAGCAAGAGGAAGAGGAAGGGATTTGCTTGGCCATGCTCTGACTGCTGAAAGTTCAGGTTTCACACCAGCCTGTTTGGGCAGGTATCACCAGGAGTTGGCTTCTGGGGCCCCTAAGCACCACTCGGAGAGGAACCCCCAAATAGTACTATTTCTAGGTTCTGGAAACTGGTCATAATTTTAGGTGGCCACGCAGGTTTTCTCCCAGTGAAGGAGCTCCCTGGAGCTCTAGCCGTCTGGGTGTCCCCAAGGGCCCCTGCCCCCGTGTCTGCTGTACTCGTGGCCCCAGCTGGAATGCTGTTCTTGTTTCTGCAATTGTGGGTTTGAACCCAGGTCTCCTGAGTGCAGGACGTGCACTTTGCCACTGAGCCACATTCCTGGCCCTCGCGCCCCAACTCTGACCTCCCTCTCGCTATCTGACAACACTGTGGCTTCTGCAGCCACCTCCAAAGACGCAGTACTCTGGGCTGCTCAGACAGACCCTGTGACGAGCCCAGGCCTGCCGCTGAGATGCAGTTTCTGCCTGTGTTTTAAGGGATATTTCCTGGAGACAGTCTGTTCTGCCATATTTTATGGATATATTCTTTCTTCTTATGACACATTTATTTCTCCGGCATCCTGGTTTTTTTTTTTTTACTACTGTATCCCTAGCCAACAGTGACCACTGGTATTAACTCAAGGAATCAGTAAATGAAAAAAATTAATACAGAGAATAAGGCAAGTGATACATGATATAAATCACACCAAAAAAATGGCAACAAAAAAGTCATGGCAAGGGCTGGAGAGATAATATAGAAAGTAAAACCTGCATGCTGCTGACCAAGGTTAGAACCCCAGCACTGCATATGGTCTCCTGAGCACCACCAGGAACAACCCCTGAGCACAGTGCCAGGAGCAAGTCGTGAGCACTGACAGGTGTGGCCCAACAACTGCCCCTGACCATGCCCCCCCGCAAAAAAAAAGAAAAAAGAGTTACAGCAATTTACTGGAAAAAGAAATTTGTTTTTAAATAAACTATATATAACCATATACAAAGGTTAAAATTCGGACTGTTTTCTTTTTTGACTTTTTTGAGGTTTTGTTTTTCTTTTTGAGAGGGAGTGCACAGCAGACAATCCTTTGGGGCTCAGTTCTGGTTCTACACTCAGGGAACTATATGCGGTGCCAGGGATCAAACCCAAGTAAGCTGTGTGTAAGGCAAGCACTTTACCTGGTATATTATCTCTGTGGCCCCAGAATACTTAAAAAAGAGGGCATTTGGGGGGCCAGAGTGATAGCACAGTGGCTAGGGTGAGTGCCTTGCACCCCATATGGTCCCCAGAACCCACCAGGAGTGATCCCTGAGCACAAAGCCCGGAGTAAGCCCTGAGCAGCGTCAGGTATGGCCTGCCAAAAAGCCAAACCAACACAAATGATAGTGTTTTGACCCAGGGATAGAGCTCAGCGGTAGAGCAGTAGGCTCGGATATGTGAGGCCCTGGGTTTGATCCCCAGCACAACAAAATAGAAAAGGCAAGAGAAGAGAGGGGAGAGGCGGGGAGGGGAGGGGAGGGGAGGGGAGAGGGAGTGTTCAGCAGTGAGGTGAGCTCAGGAGATGACTCAGATAGGAGATGAGCAGCCTTCCTGTAAGCACAGAAGGAGCAAGGAGTGCGTGAAAGCAAACTCCCGGGGAGCAGTCAGCGTATCTGCGTGGCTCTATCCAGCACAGCATGGGGAGCGGCCGGGAGGGCCAGCGTTGGGCTCCAGCAGGAGACATCATCCTGTCGGCAAGGAGAAACTGGGAGCTGTAGGAGCTGCCGCCAACTCAGCAGGTCACTCACATGACGAAGGGGGTGGCAGTGAGAGGGATCCGTCAGAGACTTCCGAAAATAGTGCTGATGTGAGGAAAGAAGAACTAGCGCTGCAGTGGCAGTGTCTGGACTGAAAGGGATTCTTAAAGGAATATGAAAATCTGAAGCCCCCGCAGCACCCAGTGGCGGACTCCAACCCCTCGTACAACCCCACACGCCATGTACAAACCGTGGTGAGAAACGGCAACAACTAAGGGAAGGAGAGGAAAATAATACGACATTTAAAACATTAGCAACAATATTGGAAAATGAACCTCAAAAGGAGTCTAGGGGCTGAGCAACAGTACAGCGAGGAGGGTGTTTGCCTGGAACACGGATGAACCGGATTGGATCCCCAGCATCCCACATGGTCTCCCAAGCCCACCAGGAGTGATCCCTGAGTGCAGAGTCAGGAATAAGCCCTTAGCACAGCCAGGTGTGTCCTCAAATAGAAAACAAATGAACTGAAAAGTCCGTCTAGAACTCTAAAGTACAATAATAATGAAAGAGTCACACCCAGGAACTACCTCCGGTGCCAAGTAAGTTCTTTCACCGGCCATGATCCAGAGACTCATAAATAAATCTGGAAAGAGATCAACAAGTTGCAGAAGATTTTTCCGGACACCCACGCCTGGCTGAGTCGTCAAGGGCACCCCAGAGAGGGCTGCGTCAGCCCAGCACCTGCCCAAACAGAGTTCCGGCATCAAAAGCTCCCACACTCCACAATTGCCACCGCGTCCCTGGCCAGACTCCACTGCTCAGGCCAAACCTCACTTTGAAATTAATCTGCTGAAAAATTTGGGTATGTGGGTTTTGTGGCTAAAATTTCCAGGCTTTCATAGATTCGGGATGGGCTACCACCCCACATCTCCTTGTACTTTCGGAAGCCCCGGCAGTCACACACATACCCCCCCAAACCTACCACCAGTTAAAAATCTAACTCCAGCTATATTATCCCATTAAAAATCCTGGACTTCTTGGGCTGGAGCAATAGCACAGAGGGTAGGGCGTTTGCCTTGCACGCAGCCAACATGGCCAACACAGGTTCGATTCCCAGCATCCCATAGGGTCCCCCGAACACTGCCAGGAGCAATTCCTGAGTGCATGAACCAGGAGTAACCCCTGAGCATCGCCGGGTGTGACCCAAAAAGCAAAAAAAAAAAAAATCCTGGACTTCTGGAGTGGTCACACAACATCTCAAATGCTACAACATGAATAAACCAGAAATTGCACAACAGACTGGATGGGAAGTTAACAGAGAAGGCAACCAATCTTGATTAACAAAATATAAACACAGGAGGCTTAACCTGTAACAATTCTTAGTAATTTTTTATACAAAGACTTAAGATACAATGTTGACTAAGTTTCTCCTAAGAAAACATTTTTTGATCATTCTGTTGGCAAATTATTGATAACAAGCAATATAAAATAAATTATTGAGGACCAGTTATGGGGGCAGGCTTAAGGAGTTGTTGGGAAAATTGGAGAAAATGGTGGAGGGGAGGTGTAATAGTGGTGTGGTGAAATGGGTGTCAGAATACTGAATGCCTGTAACAAATCGCCACCATCACGAACAACTTTGTAAATCACAACTTTATAAATAAAATGTGGGCTGGAGCGACAGCACAGCAGTAGGGCGTTTGCCTTACAAGTGGCCAACCCTAGTTCGATTCCTCCACCCCTCTCGGAGAGCCCGGCAAGCTACCGAGAGTATCTCGCCCGCACGGCAGAGCCTGGCAAGCTCCCCGTGACGTATTCAATATGCCAGACACAGTAACAACAAAGTCTCCAATGGAGACGTTACTGGGCCCGCTCAAGCAAATCGATGATCAATGGGAGGGCCTTTACCTTTACCTTTACCTTTACCTTATAAATAAAATGTAAGGGGGAAATGTACATATGTAGGCCTTACCTATTCCTATGTTATAAATATATTAACAAAGAATTGCTTTAGAAGTGTAATTAATGACAGGTGAGATATGATTATTACCATAATGAAATCTAAGTATAAAATAAAATTAAATGTAATTACTTTAGATTTCAGAATTGAAAACGTATACGTGTCTAGAGTTGAAAATGTATATATGTAAATGAGAATAGGCATTTTAAAATATTGTATTAAATGGTTTTAATTTTCTTATTTATATAGAACAAAACCATATAGTAATAATTAATTGGCCCTTATTAACTTCTTTTATTTATTTTTTTGATTTTTGGGTCACACCTGGTGATACTCGGGGGTTACTCCTGGCTCTGCACTCAGGAATTACTCCTGGTGTTGCTCTGGGGACCATCTGGGATGCCTGGGACTGAACCCTGGTTGGCTGCATGCAAAACAAATGCCCTCCCCGCTGTACTATCACTCCGGCTCCCTTAACTTATTTTCTGATCATGTTATTTGCCAGTTCTCAAAGTTTTTCTGGGGTAAACAATATAAAGTAATAATAATAATAAACCCTTATAGTTACTACAGGAATGTTTAATCAAGACAAAATAGCTCTCACTGAGAACTTTAATTTACCCCATACAATCCTCCAGTTCTCAGCCTGACAACAGCCTTGAAAACAACTATTGCTGGTGTAGGATCCAAGCAGAGAGGAAAGAGAAACACTAAAGTAGGTGCAGGAAACGAGAAATAACTCAAACAGGCAACAACAACATACACTGAGGAAGAGGGAGAAACCTGGGAGCGGACTGCTTTTAATCTGGTACCAGATCTGTGGTCAATATACCAACTTTTTGCTTTCAACAAAAAAATTACAAGGCATATAGAGAAACAGGAAAAGACGGCACAGTCACAGAAGAAAAAGAAACCCATAGACACTTCCCCCAAGGAAGGCCACGCATCTGGATTGACTTGGCAAAGACCTTAAGTAAACTTTGAAGTACACGCAAAGTGGTAAGGGAAACTCCGTCTACAGGAGAAAAGGAACAAATGAGAACAGTGTCTAAGTGGAAAATAACAAGAGACAAAAATTACAAAAAGGAACCAAGGGCCAAGGATATGGCTCAGTGGTAGAGCATTTGCCTTACATTTGGAGGCATTGGGTTCAATCCCAAAACTGCAAAATGATTTTTTGAAAGGAACCAAACAGAAATTCTGAGGTTACAGACTATACAATAAGCAATGTGAATATTTAAACAGTGTGGGGGGCTTCAGTGACAGATTCCAGGAGGCAGGAGAATCGATGAAACGAAGGTCATATAGAACCAGAGAACACGGGAGGTTATGGTGCCTCAGTGCCTGGCATTCACCTGACCCTGGTTCAAATCTCTGGCGCCACATATGGTCACCCCAAGCACCTCCATGGGTCACTCCTGAGCACCAAGTATGCCCCCCCACCTCACCCAAAAGATAGGTCAAATAAGTTACTACTCGAGTAATGGAAAGAAAAAAATAAAGGGAATGAGATATAATACATGAGAAAGGTATCCTACCCCTAGGGCCAGAGCGCCCTGCATCCTTGGGTTTCCACTAAGCACTGGTGGAAGAATCATTGCAAGCGATCACCTCGCATTTAGCACCACTGGGGAGGCCCCAAAATGATATAATAATGATGATGATAAGAGGGCCTGAGCAATAGAACAGTGGCTGGGGTGCTTGCCTTGCACGTGGCAGACCCAAGATCCAAGCTCAAACTCTGGCATCCCAGATGGTCCCCCAAGCCCACCAGGCGTGACCTCTGAGGGCAGAGCCAGGAATAAGTGCTGGGCACTGGCAGGTGTGGCCTCCAAACAACAACAAGATAACAATAATAAGGATAATAGGAAGATTAAAATTTTAAAAAGAAAAAGTATTGAAGAAAAAGAAACAGAATCTAACAGACCAAGCATCCTAACACACATGCTGGGAGAGTCAAGAGAGGAGAGAGGAAAGAGACATAACAAATAACTGAAGAAAATCGCAGGCCACTATCCTGGAAAGTTGTAAAATTCCCCAACAAAATCTAGCAAGTTAAATGTAACAGTACACTAAAAGGATTAGACACAATAACCTAAAGGGATTTATTTCTGAATGCAAGGATGGTTCGACATACAAAAATCAATCAATTTAGTAGAGGGTGACAGCAACAGTACAAGTACAGTGACTGCCTTCCATGCAGCTGACCTGAATTAAATCCCTGGCACTCTGTATGTTTCCACAAGTCTGCTAGGAGTGCTCCCTGAGCACAGAGCTAGGAGTAAGCCTTGAGCACTTGTTGCCTTGCATGTGGCCTGGTGTGGCTGCAAAACAAAAAAATCCCCAAACCACATAATACAAATAAAACTACCGCTCAATCCAGAAGTCCCATTTCTGGGTAACCAAAGAAAGTAAAATCTGGATGCCGATGAGAGAGCTCCACTCTCACACTCATTTATTATTAATCATGCATTATTCATAACAGCCATGAAAACAAACAAGGGTGTGCTATGTGTCTGTATGTATAGATGTGTAAATAAACACATACACACAATGGAATTATTCAGTATTGAGAAGGAAGGAAAGCCTGTAGTTTGTGATAACAAACTATTTGTGATAACAAAGATTTTAAGGACATAAAGCCAAGTAAAATAAGTCAGAGAAAGACAGAAACTACATGGTGTCATTTATATGTGGAATGTTCAAACTTATAGGAAATAGTAAAAGAAGAAAACTAAAAAAAAGGCTATTTATGAAAACCTTGAGCAAACATAATAACTCTTTTTTTTTTTTTTTGCTTTTTGGGTCAAACCTGGCAATGCATAGGGGTTACTCCTGGCTCATGTACTCAGAAATTACTCCTGGTGGTGCTCAGTGTTCAGGGGACCATATGGGATGCTGGGAATCAAACCCGGGTCAGCCGCATGCAAGGCAAACACCCTACCCACTGCCACTGTGCTATCCCTCCAGCCCCCAAACATAGTGACTCTTAAGAGAGATGACATTTCTAATCTAAGAGCTGAAATAAGGTAATTTCACCATGTCCAGTCAACAAAATACTGGGAGTCTTAGCCAGAGAGATTAGGCAAGAATAATAAATAAAAGGCATTCATACTTGAAAGGAAGAAGTAAAATAAATGGCTCACAGATGACATGAGCTTATATATGGCAAACCCAGGGGCAGAATAGATAATACAGGGGGAAGAGGCTTGCCTTGCATAAAGCTGGTATGATTCCCAGCATCCCCTACGGTCTCTCTGAGCCAAAACTAATCCCTGAACACAGAGCCAGAGTAAGCCCTGAGGATTGCTGGGTGAGGCCTAAAACAAAAAAAGAGAAAGAAAACCCAAAGTATACACACATGGACAAGAAGTCAACGGCCTATGGCCCTAGAGAGGTTAAGACAGATTAGAGAATAACAGGGCCCAGCACAGAAACCCAGATTATAGGGCCCTGGCTGAACATTCCAGAACTCATACACTGGAGGGAGAACATGCAGGGGCAGGACCAGGATATTACACACTGTCAGCAGGCCAATGGTGCAGGGTCAGGGCCAGGCCAGGATGCAATTCAGACTGGGCATCGGGAGCAGAGTAAGTGACACTGTACACTGGTAAAGGAGAGGCCTGGATATTGGGGATGGACCCAGATCCACCTACTTAAGCTGTAGAATAAACAATAATTGCTTAAGTATCTGAGGGTTTTTTTTTTTCTTGTTTCTGTTGGGGTTTTTATTTATTTATTTATTTGTGTGTGTGTGTGTGTGTGTGTGTGTGTGTGCCGTTGTTATTTTGCCATACCTATTGGTGCTCAGGGCTTATCCCTGCCTCTGCATTCAGGGGATCACTCTTAGCAGGCCTTGGAGAATCATATGAAGTGTCAGGGATCGAACACGGGTCAGGCATATGCAAAGCAAGCACCCTACCTGGGGTACTCTCTCTCAGGACCCAGGCGTATGAGTTTTATTTACGGTTGACTTATTTTTGCCTTGCATTATATATGCAAATCTTTCATGCTCAAGAACTCCATCCAGAGCTCAGGAATAAATCCAACATCGTGATAACAAATCTCTCAGCCATGTGTGGTCACCTAAATTTGGGAGGAGGTGTTGGGTCACCCCTGCAGTACTCAGGGGCTATTCCTATTCCTGGCTCTGTGCTCAGGAGTAATCCCTGGCAGTATTCAGAGGCGTACAGGTGGCGGGAGATTTGAACCAGACTCACAGCAGCGGCAGCAGCAAATGCCTCAGCTCCTGTATACTCCAGCAACACCCCCTTAAATTCTAATTTTTCTGCAGTGAATATATACAGCATCAGCTGCCCACATTTAAGAATAGGCTATTAAAAAATAAAACGTAAGTCAATGTTTTGTTTCAGTAGCATCTGGCCCATTCATTCATTCATTCATTCACAGGCTCCTCTACAAGAGTTGGAGAAAAAAAAAAAACTCCCCACAAGACAGAGCCAAGCAGTGATGAATTGTCCCAACGCGCGTCTTAGGCAGAAGTCAAAACAAAACCATTATTCTTCCTTTCCAGCTCTGTCTCTAAAGTAGTTCCTATTCATGAAGCCAGAAGGCACACAGGACCTTCTTTGAGGAGAGAAACCTGGCAGCCATCCCTGGCCCCTGGGAGGGACAGCTGGAGTGCAGGAGTGAGGGCGCAGGCCCTGAGGTCAGACCCCCGAGCTCTCCCACCTGCCCAGCGCGTCTGACCCTGAGCACCTTCTTTCCCCTCCTGTGCAACGTGGGAGCACGGAGCGGAGCCCCACGGTGGAGGGAACACTCCTAAGCACAGAGCTCTGAGAACAGTGTCTGAAAGCACTCGAGAATGCACCCCCCCAGCGACAGTCAAGTAAAATCGGTGTTGTCTTTGTTCCAGGTGTGCTCCAAGCCCTGCCTCAAACACACACACACACACACACACACATGGTAAAGCAGGGGGCTGAGCGCCGAATCCCCCATCCCGGCGCCAGCAGGGGCGTCACCGCCCTGACACTCAGGCTGCAGGTCAAGGTGCTCTTGTCCCTTGCGGTGGTGGCACGTGCAGGTATGAGAGGGGCGGCAGGCAGGGCAGGGCTCGGTTCCCACCGGGTGACAAACACGGCAGCCCCTGAGGAGGGACGGCGCGCACACCTGTCAAGAGGGGAGGGCGTTTGCCCCGCACGCAGGCGGCCGGCTGGGGTTCGATTCCCAGCATCCCATAGGGTCCCCCAAGGACCGCCAGGAGTCATTCCTGAGTGCAGAGCCAGGAGGAACCCCTGTGCATCTCCGGGTGTGACTCAAAAAGAAAAAAAAAGGGGGGGGGAAGAAAAATAAAAGAAAAAGAAAACACGCCCAGGGGCTGGAGCGATAGCACAGCGGGCAGGGTTGTTTGCCTTGCACGTGGTCGACCCGGGTTCGACTCCCAGCATCCCATAGGGTCCCCCGAGCACCACCAGGGGTAATTCCTGAGTGCAGAGCCAGGAGTAACCCCTGTGCAATGCCGGGTGTGACCCAAAAAGGAAAAAAAAAAAAAACAACAATCCCAAGCATCTCATATGGTCCCCGAGCACCGCCAGGAGTGATTCCTGAGCACAGAACCAGGAGTAACCCCTGTGCATCGCGGGCTGTGACCCCAAAGGGGAAGGAAGGAAGGAAGGAAGGAAGGAAGGAAGGAAGGAAGGAAGGAAGGAAGGAAGGAAGGAAACACGGAAGGAAGGAAGGAAGGAAGGAAGGAAGGAAGGAAGGAAGGAAGGAAGGAAGAAAGAAAACACTCCCGGGCCAGAAGCAGGAGCCAGAGAGCTGGACAGCAGCGTCCGGCACTGTCCACACGGATCTTCCCGACGACCCCCTCAACGTGCGGACTACGGGCACCGAGAGCGCCCGAGGGTGCTCCCCTCACCCTCTCAGCACGGCGAGGCGCCTCGCGTGAAGGTGGGAGCCGCGTCGGGGAGGGAGGCGACGCATCGCATCCGTGAGGGGGTGAGAAGGCGCGCGAGAGGGGCGCGCCGTGAGGGGTGCGAGGGGTGCAGGCGCCCCACCCCCCGCAAGCCCCGAGCCCCCTGTGGTGTGGCCGGCGGCGGCGTCCGTCCTTCTCCTCAGGCGTTGGACGCGCAAGCCCCTCCACACGAGTCCCTTCACGTCAGGGCCCCTTTGACACGGGGGGCGCTGACAGGAGCCGGGGGTCTCTTGGGTCTGAGGGCCGGAGAGAGGCTGGCCCCTGACATTTCGGGACCCTTCCAGAAGGTTCCACCGCCAAAGAGCTCAAGCTTGGGTGGCAGCCCCGCGTGACCGGGAATGACCATGTGTCTTCTGCCCCTTGCCAGCGCGCACCCACCTTTTTTGTGGGGGGTGGGCAGCGCCTCACACCCCCTTCCCCGAACGCCGCCGCCGGAGTCCCCTTCCGGCCTCCTGGCTGGCCAAAGTCCCGCCTCCACTAGGGGCGCTTCCGGCAGGCCCCCCAGGAGGTTAGTGCGCAGGCGCCCTGCCCGCGGGGGCGGAGCCAAGCGGGAAGCCCGCAGAAAAGGCGGGAAGAGCCCTGATTGGCCGAGCCCTCCCGCTCCGCCCCATCCAGCCCAGACCCCCTCTGCTAACGAGGCCCCAGCCGCCCCCATAGGCACCTGTCACCGTAAGGGATTTGAGCCCCCACGCGGCTCTCGGTGTGGTTCTGATTCACAGCCAGCTTGCTCGGGGCACCTCCTACTGACCCTGGGATGGGAAGGGGTGGGGCCTGCAACCACGTGATGGGCGTGGCCTGGAGGGGTGGGCGGGGATTATGGCGCAAGGGGGTTGCTTGCTGCCTGTTTGGGGGTCGGGGAGGGGGCACTTGAACTGTCTCCTTGAACCCTGCGGCTGCTGCTCATCACCTCGACAGTCCCTGTCTTACCCGCCACAGGTGGGTGGGAGGATGTGGGACCCCCAAAGAAGACGCAGGCCAGGCGGCTGTTCAAACAGCAACATTTAGTTATACAACACAGAAAGTCTAGCAACATTTACACAACCAGTTTGAATGTTTGTTGGCTTGGTTGGGAACTTGAATCATAATGTCACCAAAAGGTGGGCTGGGACTGGTCACGTTGAAGAAACAGGTCGTTCTGCATCCCCTAGGCTTGGGCCTCATGCTCCCACAGGACTTGGTTGTAGGTCAGTGGCCCACAAGTCACCAGCCTTTGAGCAAGTTGTGTCCAGGTGGAGATGGGGGGGGTGTTGGGGAGGGGAGGTGTTTCATAAAGACACAGTGAGGGGGGAACTGGCAGCCAACATTCGCGAACATTCATGCATCTGATGGAGGGCTTTGCCCTCTGCGGGGGACTTTCCATTGGCCCACAGTGAGGACTGTGCGCTATTAACTCATGACTCACATGAACTGGGTAGGACTACTCCAGGGGTGGCTGGGAAGAGCTCCCTCTTATTGCTACATGGCAGAAGGATAAGTTTTTCTTCCTCAAATTCACATCTTGTGGGCTTCTGGAATTTTCTGCGTGTTTAGTTCCCTTCCTTTTTTTTTTTTCCTTAAAAGTCTGAGGACAAGGAAGTCAGTTCCAGAAATGTCTCTTCAGGGAAATCACTCTTCCAAAGTAGCTACTTGGTGGGGTAAGAATGGATATGAAACTATACGGCCAAACGTGGTGAGGTGTATTTAAAAAAAAAAAAAGCAAAACAAAATTAAAAAAAAAAAAAAAAGCAATCCTAGCCCTTGCTCCCCCTTCTGGAATGATCCATCCTGACACATAAGCCTTAGGTAATGCAGGAGACACCCTTGTTCCACATCGGGGCTCACACAGCTGACGTCCACAAATCTGACAAGAAGCAAGGTTGCCTTCTTGGCCCCTGCGGGGGATCCAAGAGCGGCGCATGCAGCGAGCGGGGAGGGGGCCGTGCCCTGGGAGATGGTCACAGGTGGCTGGCATGGGGTAGCAAGGGCAGAAGCAGCTCTTGGTGAGTTCCTTCACCCCACAGACAGGCCGGGACCGGCGGACACAGACGATGGAGGGCAGTGCGGCGAGAGCTCCCTTCCACAGGGAGGGGGTGGTGGCGTGGAGCGTGGAGGAAGCAAGGTGTCCTAGGGAGGCAGCCAGCCGCTGCCGCCTGCTCGGGGCGGCCCCCCTCAGCGCCCCAAAGGCCACGGCCCGGGCAGCTCTAAGAGCCGCCAGGCGTGGCGGGAGAAGCGGCGCTTGGAAGGGCCGTCACTCAGCTGTGGGGCAGGGGGTGGCTGGCACCGGTGGAAGGACAGTGCTCAGGAGACCTTCTCCCTGCAGGGGGGGAGGGGGTGAGAACGGGTGAGCTGCACGGAGGCCAGCAGCTGGCCACAGACATGAAAGACAGCTGCTCCAGGGAGGTCTGAGATCAGGGTCATAGGGCTAAGCCTCTCCAGCACCCGCCCCCACCCTGGAATCTACCCTGGAGTCGGGGTCCGCGGGTGTAGGCCCATGTCCATCCCGAACTGGCTATGGAAGCCGGGACAGGCCCTTCTGTGGAAACGCTTGCGTGACTCAGGGCCCTGCTTCCTGCCTCAAGTCCTTGCTTGTGTGTGTGTGGGGAGGGGGGATGCTGTGGGGTCGAGAGCCTCAGCACAGATGGGGACAGGAGCTCAGGGTCACTGGCAATCTGGTCACCCAACCCCTTCTCCTGGTCTGCTGGACCCTGGGCTTTTAAGTCTGTGCGTTTTCCTAGCACCTGAGTGATGAAATGACTCTAATGTCCGGGATTCCCAGAGGCCCAGAAGAGCTGGTCCCAGAAGCGGACCAGAGTCAGAACCGAAGGTTGGGACAGGGTTATTGTGAACTGCATCATTTGGTGCTTCCCAGCCCCCAGATGTCAGCCACCTGAGGGGCTAAAGGAGGAAGGATCTGTGTAGAAAGGCTGCGAGGTTGCGCGTGTGGAAATGTGCATTATAAAGAGAGGGCGGGGGCAGCGGCTGCAGGAGGTTGACGAGGATTGGGGGGGGGCACCGTCGGGAATGTCTGCGGGATTCAGGAGGGGGGCGTCAGGGATGCACAGAGACAGGCAGGCAGACAGAAATGCGGTCAAGTTCAGCACAAAGGCGAGGAGACAGCAATGATGCAGAGCACAGAGCAGCGAGGGGGGTAGGGGGCTGGGAGGGGCAGGTGTGAGCGGAAAGCAGCTTCCGGGGAGAAGAACTGCAGGCCAGGCTGACTCGGGAGGGTTCTGAGCTTTCTTTTACTCGGTTGTAGAACGGAAGGCTTGCGAAAAAGGCTGAGCAGAGCTCGGGCACCCGGGCCCCCCTGCACCTCGGACAGCTCTGGGTCAGGGTCAGCATCCACGTGGCTGTGGGCACTGTCCGCCAGTCTCCCTGCCACCCCGCTCCTGCCAACCTCCCTCTGGACTGGCGGCTGCAATCCGTTTTGGAAGTCGGGGAAGCGTAAGCCCCCAAGTACAGGCAGGAAGATGCGGCTGCTTATCCCTGGAGGGGGCAGGATGAGGAGGAAGGCAGGAAGGGGAGGAGGGGACAGGAAGGTGCAGTGGGGGGGCGCGCAGCCAGCAGTGACAGCGACAGGGATAGCCTTTGGACAGCGACACAGACCCAAGGGTGGAGCTCCCTTCCATTCTGGCCAGCCCTCTGCTCTCCCAGAAATTTCAGCCTGTCCCTAGCATCCCAGACCACCCTGAGCCCCCAGGGAAGGTGGGGAACGCTTCATGCTCAAATGCTTTCCCTCGGAGATTCGGCAGTCTCCCTGGGGGCAGGGTCAGAAACAAGCAAGAGTTTGGGGGGGGGGTCCCTTGCTCCTGTCATTTTGAAAGGAAACGTCCCCCAGGCCTCTTGAGAGAGACCCAGCGCTCTGTTCTGGGACACGGGGAAAGAGGACAGATCACAGACAGCCATGGGGAACCCAAGTGACACAGAACTTTCCCGGGAGGGCCGGGAGAAGACCTCAACCCCCGCGCTCGCTCGCTTGCACACACAGACACACGCGCACACGTGCACACACAGACACACACGCACACAGACACGCAGCGGACACGGCGCTCCACAAACAGCAGACAGACCCTCGGGACAGAGGAGAGTGGGAGGCGGTGTGTGGGATGCTGTTTGTGTGTGTGTGTGTGTGGGGGGGTGATGGGATGGAGGGGGTCAGGGGTTACTGTCGTGGCTGGCCTCCGTGTCCGCGCTCACCGGGGGGAGGCCTCCGTTGTCATTGAGCCGCTTGGCCCGGTAGGTCTCGTAGTGGATGTTGTGCGTCACTTCCTTGAGGTCCTGGAGGTGGGTCCTGAAGGAACAAGAGGTGGTGGGGTGGGGGGAGGGTGGGGGGGGCAGTGGGATGGGGTTAGGGAGGCAGTGAGTGGTTGGCCGCAGAGCTGAGGTGGTTGGTCCCCTTCCAGGCCCACAGCCCCAATGACTGGGCCCCCGTCCCCAGAGCCTATGGGACTTCCTCAGCCCCTCCTGCCTGGGACAGGAATCGGAAGTGGACCGAGAGCCCCCAGACCCCAACAAGTCCGCCATGTCGGGGAGGGCAGCTTACCGGATCACGAAGTCACGAAGCAGGGCAAATTCACAGTGGCTGAGGTTCTCCACTGCGAACAAAACCAAGCGGTGACCCCCAATGAAGACCCCGCCGGGTTCAGATGACCGCCCCACGCCCCCCTGTCCCCAGCAGTCTGCTCCCCCGCTGGCCTGCATCCAGAAACACATCTGTACTAAGTGGCTATAACAGCATCGAAACAGTCAGGCAGCAAATAAGAACTATGACTTTTCCCCTGCTCTACGATGAGGAAACTTGCACTGCCGCAGGCCCGGGGACGCTGAGACTTGGTGCCCACCCTGGAGAGGCCCCTCACGGGAGTGGGAGAAAATCTGCAAGCCAGGGCGAGGGTTCGGGAGACACTGGCCTCACTCAGACTGAACACTTAACCCCAGGGCAGTTTCCAGCTCAGAAGTGTCATCCGAAACCAACTTGGAATTCCCACATCAGCACCACTGAGTTCATCTGCTCTGTAAGACCTGCTCTCTTCCCCAGCAGGGAAGGTGGCTGTTCCAGAACAATCCTTTAGGTTCTGACCCATGTATCGCTCCCTTTTTCTGATGATAAAAACCCTCATTTCCGGGGCTGGAGTGATAGCACAGCGGGTAGGGCCTTTGCCTTGCATGCAGCCGACCCAGGTTCGATTCCCAGCATCCTAAGCACCGCCAGGAGTTATTCCTGAGTGCAGAGCCAGGAGTAAACCCTGTGCATTGCCGGGTGTGACCCAGAAAGCAAAAAAAAAAAAAAAAAAAAAAAAAAATCCCTCATTTCCTGCACAGCTCTGCAGACCTTGTCACTTTCTGCGAAGTCTCCTGATCCCTGTTTCATAAATACTATTAGATTTCTAAATGTCTGAATTTTGTAACGTAGAGAATAAACCATTTTTATTTTATTGGGGGGGGGGGGGGAGTTTGATTTTTTTTTTTTTTTGCAAAGCCCAGCAGCATTCAGGAGCACCGTTCAGGAATTGAACTCCGGCATCTCACATGCAAAGCATGCCCTCAGCCTGCTGTGGTCTCCCTCTAAGATACACCTTCCGTCGGAAGTTGCGGGAGACGTGTCATTCCACATCCATTAAGCGCCTACGATTTGCAAATCCTTTGGCAACCATTGTGGGAGCAGCAGAGAAAGAGGAAGACGGGAGCCCTCCAGGCTTAATGGACAGAACAGACAGGCTCATAAATAATTTCAAGTCAAGAACTAGATGACGATGACAAAACACTATTTTTGTAAAAAGGCTCCCAAGTCCTTTTGTGCGGCTCAGCGGCAGAGCGCGGTGCCTCGCGTGCGTGAGACCCGGGTTTATCCCCAACACCACAAAAGACTGAAAAATTCTAGTGAATAAGGAGAGAAATGGGCTGGAGCGATAGCTTAGTGGGTAGGGCGTTTGCCTTGCATGCGGCCGACTTGGGTTCGATTCCTCTGTCCCTCTCGAGAGCCCGGCAAGCTACGGAAAGTATCCCGCCCGCATGGCAGAGCCTGGCAAGCTCCCCATGGCGTATTCAATATGCCAAAATAATAAGTCTCATAATGGAGACGTTACTGGTGCCTGCTCGAGCAAATCCATGAACAAGGGAAGGAGAGTGTTGTGCTAAGGGGAGAAATAACCCAAGCCGATGGTGTGGACCTGGTAGTGGAGTCAAAATCACCAAGTCTGCCAGGGGTAGCCAGGCTGCCTCCTGCCTGGCATCACGGGGTGTGGTCAGGAAACCAAATCTGAGTCTGAAATCCCAGGATCACTGCTAGCAATTCAGTGGCTTCGGCAGGGACCTTAAGCTGAGATCCGACCGCCTCGGGAGCAGGTACAAAAGCCGTTCTCTGAAAACCATCAGAATCCTTAGACTCGGCCACCATGACTCCTGGGGAGCACCCTGTCAGGCAGGCGCGCTTCCAGGGACAGCCGCTCCCTGGGCCCTTAGCTGTCCCACCACGGGAAGTATCTGACACCACCGAGTCAGTGCCAAGGTGGGCCCAGAGCTTCCAGTCAGGGTTCTCCGCTTCTCCGATGAAACTGTAAACTCCTGACAGCCCCCCGCTGGCCAGCGCATTTCATTTCTACCATTCTCAAGCCGCTAAACAGCTAAATCAGCATCATTCATGGCCAGTTGCTGCAGATCCAGTTACCTTCAATGATTCCCCAGGGCGTCTTCCTGCCGAGCACACGCTTGCCGTTCACTTGGTACTCCTTGTCACTCCCCACCACGGCAAAGGGCATGCTCTCCTGCTGGAGGGCAGAGACACCAGTCAAGGCGCCGGGTCCATCTCCCCCAACAAGTCTGCAGGCCAGCCCTGACCTTTGGACTGGACCATGCTTCTGTCGCCGCTTTGACAGGTTCAGTTTTTTTTTTCTTTTTTTTTTTTTTCCTTTTTGGGTCACTTCCAGCAATGCACAGGGGTTATTCCTGGCTCTGCACTCAGGAATTACTCCTGGCGGTGCTCAGGGGACCATATGGGATGCTGAGAATCGAACCCGGGTTGGCCGCATGCAAGGCAAATGCCCTCCCTGCTGTGCTATCGCTCCTGCCCCAGACAGGTTCGGTTTGATCGGGAGAAGAATGTTATGAGAGATCGTAAAACGGACACCCTTGGGAACTGCTGCTTTCTGCTGTCAGCCCCATAAAACCACTGGGCAGGGCCACTCCTCAGCCGAAGGCTCAAGTTTCAACGCCCACTTGGTGGGCACCAGCTTCTCTGCCCCAGCAGTTGGGTTGCGGCTCACCCCAGCCTGTGTTCCTCTATTTGCCTCACCTAGTGAGGTTTGTTTTTCTTCTCCAGTTTTTTTTTTTTGGTCACACCCGGCGATGCTCAGGGGTTACTCCTGGCTCTGCACTCAGGAATCACCCCTGGCGGTGCTCGGGGGACCATATGGGATGCTGGGAATCGAACCCGGGTAGGCCGCGTGCAAGGCAAATGCCCTACCCGCTGTGCTATCACTCCAGCCCCTCTTCTCCAGTTTTTATACTTTTATCTGTGGCGGCAGAGGGATTGGGCCATCCCTGGTGATGCTCAGAATTTGCTCCTAAATCCATGCTCAGTGGACCATAGTGGTGCCTGGGATGGAACTGGGGTTGGCCACACCCAACGCAAGTGCCTTAGCCCCATCCTATCTCTCAAGCCTCTGTACAAGTTTTCTATTCTTTTGGTGGTGGGGTTGAGGGGAGTTGTTTGGGTCACCCCTAGCAATGTTCAAGGGTTACTCCTGGCTCTACACTCAGGAATCACTCCTAGCAGGTCTGGGGGACCATGTGGGAGGGACGCGGGAGTCAAACCCTGTCAGCCACATGCAAGGCAAACACCCTCCCATCTGTACTCCGTACTATCACTCTGGCCCAACAAGTTCTTTTTTTTTTTTTTTTTTTTTTTTGCTTTTTGGGTCACACCCAGCGATGCTCGGGGGTTACTCCTGGTTCTACACTCAAGAATTACTCCGGCAGTGCTTGGGGGACCCTATGGGATGCCGGGGATCAAACCCAGGTCAGCCACATGCAAGGCAAACGCCCTCCACGCAGTATTATCCCCCCAAGTTCTTAATAGCGGTTCAATTCACTGTCCTGCAGCAGAGGTACCGGGCGACGAGTGTGTAGATGCTGCTTCCTAGAGAATTAAAGTGTTTCAGAAAGGCTGGATAGGGAGCTGGAGGTATGGCACAACGGGTAGGGCGTTTGCCTTGCACGCGGCCGACCTGGGTTCGATTCCCAGCATCCCATAGGGTCCCCAGAGCACCGCCAGGAGTAACTCCTGAGTGCATGAGCCAGGAATAACCCCTGTGCACTGTTGGTTGTGACCCAAAAAGCAAAGCAAACAAACAAACAAACAAAAAAAAAACCAGAAAGCTTGGCTAAAACGAAGCTTCTCTAGCAAAAAGAAGTGGGTTTAGACTCAAAGAAGAGGTCTGGCCTCCACAAGAAAACTGTGTTCAAGGTTTAGGATATGTATGTTCAACATGCCTTTAACCCCATACCTGATCAAATTAAAATAAGTTTTAAATAAATTTTAGATGATTTCCTCCTTTAATGATTTCTTCATTCCTACTCTTTCCATACTATGACCGGGGAAGAAGCTGTCACTGAGAGTAACGTGTTGATGTTGGTGCTACAATCTGTGTGAGGGCCCAGGCAAGTGTGAGCCCCCAGTGTGAGGCCGGCATCAGCTGTTCACCTCACACTCCTCCAAGGAGGGAACGGACCCACACAGGGAGAACGTGTGTGCCAGGTTATGCTAGGCTGAGAGAAAAGTCCAGAATAGAACTCGGGGTTCTGATGCCAAAGCAGACTGCAGAAGGTCAGAACTGGGAAAGAGCTCAATTTCCCAGCCAGGTGGCGGAAGCCCTACACAGTCGGCCCAGGTTCGATCCCGGCACCCCATTATGGTCCCGTGAGCACTGGCAGGAGTGAGTCCCTGAGTGCAGAGCCAGGAGTCAGCCGTGAGCATCGCCAGATGCGGCCCCCAAAAGAATAAAAACAAAAACCCGATGATTCCCCAGCCAGATCCCCTGGAGCTACTGTGAGGCCGCTGGGTGGGATGCAGATGACGGGCAGGGTGGGGGGGACGGGGTTCTCGATGGCCCTCCCAGGGTGACCAGGGAGACCCGAGGGGGCTCTGAGGAGCCGAGATTTACACCCACCCGAATTTTGTCATTCTCCGTCTTGTCCTCCAGGTCCTCGTCGAATTCCTTCTGGGGGTAGAACTCGATGCCGTTCACTTCGAGCTCCTTGCGAACCTGGCGGGAGGGGCGGGAGGTGTGCAAGAGCCATGGGGGCTGAAGGGGGTGCACCCATGTGGCACACATGGTGGGGTTCCTCTGGAACTTGTACCCTGGCACAAGGCAACACAGCCTCACCTGCTGCCTGAGGTGACAGCCAGCACACCCCTGGGAGCAAAACTTGTGACATCCCCCTCCCTGCCCACCTTCCCATTTACAGGGAGCCCAACAGCCACCACTCCTCTCTCTAGCCTGAAATCCTGCTTCCTCCAGGAAGCCGTCCAAGACCTTCCCAGCGCTGGTCTACTTGACTGTCTCAGGGTTAGCTGCTCCCCCCCCTTTTTTTTTTCTTTTTGGGTCACACCCAGGGATGCTCAGCGATTACTCCTGCCTCTGCACTCAGGAAATACTCCTAGTGGTGCTTGGGGGACCATATGGGACACCAGGGATCGAACCTGGGTCGGTTGCGTGCAAGGCAAATGCCTTCCCCGCTATCGCTCCAACCCCTGGGTTAGCCTTTTGGAGGGAGGAGTCCCAAGCATTGCTCAGGGCCACAGGGCAACCCCCAGTGATTCTCGGCCCGGCTGTGCAGGCCTGACAGTTCCATACTCTGCCCAGCGGTGCTGGGGAGCAAACGGGGTCCTAATCATGCCAGAGTTGACTAAGTTTCTCTCTTTTTTTTTGTTGTCTTAGGGCCATACATGGCAGTGCTCAGGGATCACTCCTGGCGGTGCTCGGGTGCCCCATGGGATGTTGGGGATTGAATCCTGGTCAGCTGCGTGCAAGACAAAATAAATAAATAAATAACATAAAAGCCTAACTCACTGTGCTATGGTCCAGCCCCCTGACTCTTAAGTGTTTTAGAGGCAGGAGCTGCCTGTCTGCGGATCTTGCATCTTCCTCCCCAGTGGTTCCTGCACAGGGAGGACTTCTAGAACATTCCACTAAGGTCTAGCTTGATGGTTAGTCCCCATCAAGCAACCTAACAGCATCGTCTCCCGGTCCGGGCTTGTGGGTGGCAGAGAAGCAGGTCCCCACCTTGGCCTTCAGTCCTCAGCCACAGTCCCCTCTGCCCCGGCTCAGGGCTGCACGGGGAGGGGCGGGGGGGGGGGCGGGGCCTCACCCTCTGCTTGAACTCCGACTTCTCCTCCAGCGTCATGGTGTCGGCCTTGGCGATGACCGGGATGATGTTCACGACTTTGCTGAGGTGCTTCATGAACTCCAGGTCCAGCGGCCGCAAGCTGGGGGCACGGAGTGGGCTGTCGGCGCCACCCGCCGCCCCCAACAGCAGACGCCTCCTCTCCTGCCGGCCCCACCTCCTCTCACCTGCTCCATACAGGCCCCTACACCCCCTCCCCCCAGTGTCCTCCACCATCCCCCCCTCCTTTCCAGCCTGGGTACTGCTTGGTCCTGCCAGCCACCACCCCGCCCGCCCGCGACCCGCCCAGACGCCTTTGCCTGCTGGTGTCTTTCTCCTAATGACGGCGTCTCTGCAGGGGCTGTTCCTCTCTCTGCTCAGGCGTCCTGGAGGTCCCTGCCCCCTTCTCAGGGTTCTGGCTGGGACCCCAATCGTGGTGGTGAGGGAGAAAATGAACCTTCCTATGGAGTCTCTCAGCCCCTCCATCAGACGCCCACTGGAGTGCCTGGTTCCTCCAGTGCTGGGGGGGGGGGGGTCTTGGCTACATCGTCATCTCTAGATCTGAGCCCTGACCTGGAAGGTCCCCCAAGCCCACCCATGCTGGGAAGAGGCCCCAGGCCACCCGATGTCTTCATTGTCTGCCCTGCTGCTCGGTTCACACCCATTCAGGCCCAGAGCTCTCACGTCCTGCCCGCCGCTGCCAGCCTGCACCCTGCTCTCCGACGCCCGGGGGGCCTGCTTGCCCTCCAGCTACCCACAGCGTGTCCCCGTCCAGGTGTGGCCTGTGCCACACCCACCCCGAGCAGGCAACAACAATGCCCAGGAGGCCCCATGCACAGCTGAGCACTTTTCCTGGAGCACCATTGTGCAACAGTCCCGGGACTGGTCCTGGCTGCCTGACCCGGCCCATCTTGGCCTCCCGGGCTGAGTCCAGGTCTCAGCGTGGACAAGTGCTGGGGACAGCACTGGGGAGTATGTCCGAGTTTCCAGTGTGGGGGAGAAGCCTTGGGGATGACACCCCCACAGCACTGGGGGGTACAAATGAGCGTCCAGTGGGGGAGAGGAACCCCCAGGGACGCCCCCGCAGCACTGGGGGTACGTACGAGTGTCCGGTGGGGGAGATGAAATAGAGGCAGCAGTGCACGCGCGTGTCGGGGATGCGCTTCTTCCGGGCGATGTTCACCTCCTCCTTCAGGAACTTCTCGTACTGCTCGTTGATGTACTTCTCAATGGGCTCCCAGCTGCGGGGCAGGGAGGGTGGACATGGAGGGCCGGGGGGAGCCTGCCGCCCCCCATCTCCAAGACCCTCCAGACGGCTGGCCCCGGGTCTCTAGGAGCCTGTAGCCCCCACTCTGCCCGGCCCTCCAGGCTGTTTCTCATGAAATGAGGGGCCCTGCAGGAAGGCCCGTAGGGCTGCACGGAGCAGGTAGGGGGGTTCAGCACAGACAGCAGCGGCCATGGAAAGTGCTGGACCACTCCTCGCGGTGACAATCCCCAATTACCGCAACAACGGACCTTCATCTGTGAGAACACACACACACACACACACACACACACACACACACACGGGAGGCAGAGGGTCATCCCCCCTAGCTGGGGCCCTGTCTGTCTGGGGGGGCACCCCAGCTCCTTCCCAAAAGCACATAGACTTGGGGCTGGAGTGATAGCACAGCAGGTAGGGCATCTGCCTTGCACGCAGCCGACCCGGGTTCGATTCCCAGCATCCCATATGGTGCCCTGAGCACCGCCAGGAGTAACTCCTGAGTGCAGAGCCAGGAGTAACCCCTGAGCATTGCCGGGTGTGACCACCCCCAAAAAAAATTTTTAAAAATAGCACATAGACTCCACCCTTGCCTGGGGGAACACTTCAATCTAGAACCTTCCATCTGTATACCATAGTGCCAACTCCACCACTGTCCCAGCTGCCAGCCTTGGCCATGGGCAGCAGTAAGAGCCAAGAAGGGCCCTTTTCCCAAAAAAATTAAATTTTAAAAAAATTTAAAAAAAAAGAAAAAGACTGGCCCTTCTCAGTGGCCCGGAGAGAGTCCCTGCTCAGATGCCCAAGGTCCAGGCCCCCCAGGCCAGCCCCTCAGCTCTGTCACCCCAGCCCCACACTGGGCCCCAGGCGGGCCTCTGCCCTCCCCCTCAGGCCCTGAGCCTCCCCGCCTGCGGCAGACACATACCAGTTCTCGTTGTTGATCTGGTCCCCAAAGCCCGGGGTATCCACGACCGTGAGCTTCATCTTGACGCCGCCTTCCTCTATCACTGGGGGGACATAGCACCCGGGGAGGGGGGTGTCACCTGGCAGGCCAGCCAGGGTGCCCCGGCCCCACCTTCAGGAAAGGCAGCCCTAGAGCTTCCCCGAGCCCGATCTCCTTCCCGGTTTCGGGTACCCAGGTAGGCGCGCCCCCAACGCTGTCCCCCTGTATTTTTGTTGTTTTGGGGGGTGTTTTTTTGTTTGTTTGTTTTCTGCTTTTTGGGTCACATCCATCGATGCACAGGGGTTACTCCTGGCTCATGCACTCAGGAATTAACCCTGGCAGTGCTTAGGGGACCATATGGGATGCTGGGAATCAAACCCAGGTTGGCCGCGTGCAAGGCAAACGCCCTACCCGCTGTGCTATCGCCCCAGCACCGTGGGGGGCATTTTTTTGAGCCATACCTGGCTGTCCTCAGCGATCACTCCTGGCAGGGCCCGGGGGACCATTTGGGGTATCGGGGATCGAACCAGGAAGGCAAGCACCCTGCCCGCTGTACTGTCGCACCAGCCCGCTCAGGCTGTCTAAACCCACCCACCACTCCCGCAGGACCACCCAGCTCAGAGGAGGGGTCACCCCTCCTCTGTCCCGAGCCCCAAGAAGCCCTGATCGCCCTGCACACGCCCCTCCCCAAGTCTGTACACCTGCGCCCCGCATCCCCGCCCAGCCCTAGGCCCCTGTACACGCCCTGCCTGCGGCCTCACCACACCCATGCCCACACTGCTCTGCACCCCACACCCCTGTCCGCGCCCCGAGCCGCACCGTGCCCCACTGCTTTGATCTCCACCGTCTTGGGGATCTTCTCCTCTCGGTTCCAGCTGGAGGCCTTGCGGCTCACCTGGGATTTGAAGAGCGTGTTCACCAGCGTGGACTTGCCCAGCCCGCTCTGACCTGCGCAAGGCGGGGGTGAGAAGGCCGGGTCGGGTCCAGCTCTGAGCCTCGTGCTCTCCCCCGACCCCCCCATCCCACCCCACCCCGCAGAAGTCTAGAGCCGTGAGTCACCGTCACGGGATGGAGCAAGTGGCTTCTCGATGCCCAAGGTCTGGGAAATCCAGTCCCTCCGTGTGGAGCCCAGGAGTTGGGGGGAGGACCCCATCTCTCTGCCTAGTGAAATCCTTGCGCTCCTGTGTGTGTGTGTGTGTGTGTGTGTGTGTGTGTGTGTGTGTGTGTGTGTCCAGCGGAAGTTTCCCATCTTTATCACAGCACCAAGAGCACCACTTTTTTCCCTCCTGCCCTTTTGGCCCTGGTGGTATCCAAGCACCCCTCGGTGATCACGGACCCCACTGGAGTGGGGCTATAGAGGGGGATGCGCAAGTCACTGCGCAGGGAGGGGAGAGGAGGGCAGGGAGGGCCGCCCCCACCCATCCCTACTCCATGGGCGTCAATGTCTCTGCTGGCTGCACCAGAGCTTGTGTTTCCAGAAGTTCCACAGCTGGAAACGGGGCTGGGAACCCACACTGGTCCCCGAGACAGTCCACAGCCAGGCTTGCGAAGGAAACCCCCACACACACCCCAACACATGCAAGAAAAGCTAAAAGCGGCTCCAGCAGCCTCTGTCAAAGTGGGGGACACTGTCCCTCCAGGGGGGACATTGGAAAGATGGGGCCAGTGGCCAAAGGCATGACTGGGGGGCACTTCCCGTTCATACACTGAATGGAGGTGGATTTCCAGCAGGGAGCTGAATCTTTCTTTCTTTCTTTTTTTTTTTTTCCTGAAATGGGGACAGTAGGGCACATGCGGGGGGAGGTGTCACCTTCACTCTCAGGAGCTGGGTCAGGTGGAGGAGACACAAGCACCTGGAGAAGCTGGAAGGGTGTGTGCATATGTGTGTGTGTGTGTGTGTGTGTGTGACCGTGGAACAGTGTGTACAAAAGGCGGGGGGCGGGGAAGGGAAGAAAGAGCCCGGAAAATCCCAGCAAACCGTGTCTGGGAAGGGCGGTGCAGACCCGCCACCCAGGAAGAGGGTAGGGCTGTGTGGTTGGGTGGGGGGGTGGATGAGGCCACTCAGGCTTAGCCAAAGGGAGAATCATGAAGGGTCTGCAGTGGGCTGGGCACTGGGAGGAGTTTGGAGGCTGGGGGAAAAAAGGGGCCTGAAGGATGAAGGATCGAAGTCCTGGAGGAAGGAGAACGCGGGTGAGTGGGTGCCACTCACTTCCGCTGCCTGGCGTTGAGAGATTTGCGCCTACGGGCCAGAGAGGTGCTCACGGGGCTGGCACTATTAGGAGACCCAGCACCCTACAGCCCCCCACGCGTGGCCAGGGGCAAGCCTGGGCCTCCACTGCATAGAGACCAAAACAGCAGGCAGCACCAAGAGGGAAGGGGACCACGCAGAGCCGCCGGTGCTCCTGGGGGACCCACGTGCTGATGCAGGGGCAGACACCCCGCTACCCGGCGCAGGGAGGAGAGGGCAGACCCCCGAGACCCGGGCAAAAAAGCTGACGGAAGCAGTGATGGAGCTCAAGGTGAAAACGCAGGGGGCAAAGACGCGGACCAGGTGCGGGTTGGACCACCGAGGAACCGTGTCCTGCTGTTATGTTCCACAACTCAGGGGCACTGCAGGGACCGAGGTCCTGAAAATCCTAACTTGAAAAGCGCCCCCAAAAGATCAGACGTCCTTCCCCAGCCCGTCACCCCAGCTCATAAGGATGGTGGGGGGGGAGGAATTCAATCAGCTTAATCAATGGCTGAATAAATAGCAATACTGCTACATTATTGGCACTGCCCTCCCGTTGTTCATCGATTTGCTCGAGCGGGCACCAGTAACGTCTCCTTTGTGAGACTTGTTGTTACTGTTTTTGGCATATCGAATACGCCACGGGGAGCTTGGCAGAGTGCAGGCAGGATACTCGGTAGCTTGCTGGGCTCTCTGAGAGGGACGGAGGAATTGAACCCGGGTCGGCTGCGTGCAAGGCAAATGCCCTACCCACTGTGCTATTGCTCCAGTCCACTGCTACATTTAAAAAAAAAAAAAAAAGGACTGAGAGAAGGACCTTGATGCTCCCCTAAACCAAATTATTGAAAAGTAGTGGTGGGAGAGGTGGCCTGGGGGTACCCCCCAATCCACCCCCTGCCACTGCTGAGGCCAGGTCTGAAACCGAGCACTGAAGGGAGGGCCCCTGGCCCCCAGCCCCCCGGCCCCCCATACCCACGACCATGACGTTGAAGTCGAAGCCCGTCTTCATGGTCTTCTTGCGCATCTGCTCGATGATGGTGTCAATGCCCACGTAGCCCAGCAGGCTGGAGTTGACGCTGACATTCACGGGCTTCATGGGCACTGCCGGCTTCGGCCTGGGCTCAGGCACCAGCTCTGACATGGCTGCGTCCGAGAGCCCTACGGGGCCACAGCAGGGGAGGGCTGCAGTCAGCACCCGGGAGCCCCCGCTCCATGGGGACCCCGAGTGCCTCGCCCAGGAAGCCGAGGGACTTGGCGGGAGGGACACTCGCCAGTGCACTTAGAGGGCCCCAAGTACTGGCCTGCGGGTCACTGTGTCTGTAGGTCACTGTGTCTGCAGGTCTGAAAGGGCGTTTCTCCCACAACCCCCCCCCCCAGCCAGGGCATGGTGACATCTGGGGTCCAGAGTGATGAGGGGGGCAGGGGACTGGAGCGATAGGCACAGTGGGTAGGGTGTTTGCCTTGCACGCAGCCAACCCGGGTTTGATTCCCAGTGTCCCATAAGGTCCCCTGAACACCGCCAGGGATAATTCCTTAGTGCAGAGCCAGGAGTTACCCCTGTGCATCGCGGGGTGTGACCCAAAAAACAATAAAACCAAAACAGAGTGATGAGGGGATCTGTCCTGTGTAAGGTGTGACATCCAGGGCATCCCTGGCATCTAACAGATGCTGGCAGGAGCTGCCCTGACCGTGATGGGCTAAGACATAAGCACATCTGCACATGCACCCACTGCCCCGTCCTGCAGAGCAACGCCCCCATCTGCGACAGTCTGCTCCGGTCCCCCTTCCCAAGGAAGCCAAAGGCTTTCCAGAAGCAGCTGCCTAGGGACTCCTGGGCACGGTCTTCCCTGGCATGGTCATTTAGGTATAAAAAGGGCCAAACCCCTTCCTCCTGAGTCCCCTGCCTCAGTGTCCCCTCTGAGAGGGGGTCTGTGCCCGTGGAGTGCCAGCCGCTGGCCTCACCAGATTTCACCTGCAGGAGAATGTCGCCCCTTGAGGTACACAAGGAGAGCATGACACCCAGGCGGGGGCCGTGTGCTGAAGATGGCACGGGGCGGGGCAGGGTGGGGAGGGGTGTGGCAGGGGCTCAGAGGGGTGAAGGCACGCACCCACAGGCCAGACCCCCGCTCGGTCCCCCAGCAAGGCCGGAAATGACTCAACAAGGAAGCAAGAGAAATGGTGCCTGGAGCGTGAAGGAGGGGAGGACGAGGAAAGTGTTCCCTGGGCGGGGCAGGGCCAAGCTACTTCCGTGTCGCCCGAGGAGGCCGTAGGAGAGCGCACCCGCTTCCCAGAAAACGGGGTGTGTGTAAGGCGGACCGTGACCCTGTCCAGAGCCTAGGACAGCGGAGAGGGCGTTTGCCTTGCACACGGCCGACCCGGGTTCTATTCCCCGCATCCCATAGGGTCCCGGAGCACCACCAGGAGTGATTCCTGAGTGCAGAGCCAGGAGGAACCCCTGAGCATCGCCGGGTGTGACCCAAAAAGAAAAAAAAAGGAAAAAAAAAAGAAAGTTGCCCATTGTGGGGGGGATTGGGGGACTCCCTGCTGGGAGCCTGGGGTGGGGGGGCCTGAACAGACAGTGCTGGGAAGCTCCCTAAGGGCCACACAGTCCAGACCCCCTGCCCAGTTTGGGTTCCTGGGCTCCTCAGGGGGAGGCACGAGGCCAGAGCATGCGCGGGCTACAGAGGGTGACCCCCGATGTGACCCCCGATGCTCCCGAGCCCCCCCGCACTCTCCCAGGGACCCTTTGGGCTTGGCCATCCTCCTGCAGAGACTCAGCTCCAGATGGGCGAGAGGGAGAAGGGGTCGCATCACCTCATCCCCATGCCCCCAGTGCCAGCCAGAAGTCTGTTGTTGGACCTTCCACCCCGTGTGCCCGTGGGAAACCTTTCTCCCCGCACCTCCAGGCCCTGCCCCTCCTGACAGGCCTCGGCAGCTCCACGGAGCCTGGCACGGCTCCCTCCGGCTTCCCGGGAAGCTGCCGGCAGCCCGAGGCTCCAGTCGGCGGCAAGATGGGCCCAGCTCTGCAGCAGCTGCCTCCGGGAGGCCCGGCCCGCTGCCCAGCACCCGGCACACCTGCACGGCACCCCGGGTCCCCACGCAGCTGCTCCGGCAGCTGGGCCCTTCTCCTTCCCTCTCAGAGCCGAGTTCATGTAGTCTCCACAGTGCGGGCAGAGAGACTGTTGGTCGGCTTGTGGAGGTGGGGGGGAGTCTCGACTGCTTCAAGGCCTGGGAAAGCAAGTCCTTTTTTTCTTTTTTTTTTTTTTGCTTTTTTGGGTCATACCCAGCAATGCTCAAGGGTTCCTTCTGGCTCTGCATTCAGAAATTACTACTCCTGGCGGTGCTTGGGGGACCCTATGGGATGCCAGAGATCAAACCCAGGCCAGCCAACGTGCAAACGTCTTCCCCGCTGGACTATCGCTCCGGCCCCAGAGTCCATTTCGTTATAAGACTCTAAGACTGTGAGTCTTCTTTGGTTTGTTTTGGGGCCATGCCCAGCGGTGCTCAGGGCTGACTCCTGGCTCTGTGCTCAGGCTCTGTGACTCCTGGCGGTGCTGAGAGGACCATATGGGCTACTGAGGATTGCACCAGGGTCAGCTGTATGCAAAGCAAACGCCCTTCCCGCTGTGCTAGCACTCTGGCTCCCAAGGAGAAGCAGAAGCAGATGGGACCAAGGTCTCAAGCACAGGCCTGGCGGCATGAGGTCCTGAATCCCATCCCGGCACTGCCTGGGCCCTGGGCTCCACCTCGCCCGCGTCAAGCATGGAACCATCCCGCCCGCATTGCACTGCCAGGCCCAGCTCCCCAAGACTGGCCGCTTGACCAGTCCCCCAGATAAACGAAGAATCAAAGGTGTGCTTCCACCGGGACCATGGCCCGCTCGGCCTGTCCTGTCCTCAGCAGTCACCCAAAGGAGACCTGGCACACACCCCAGGCGCGGGCAGAGCCCATCTGTGATGTAGCAGCAAGAATGCCACCTGTCCCCCTCTCTGCACACCAGCTGGAAACAGCCCTGACCATCACCTGCCGACCACATGCTCCCAACCACCGCTGGCCACGAGGAGGGCAGCCACTGGGGGCCCACTGGGCCGCCACCCCACCCCCCACCCCACCCAGGAATGCCCCCAAGGGGCTTCCTGTGCCCCCAGAGTCCCTTGGTCCTCACTCATTCATTCATTCATTCATTCAGTTCTTCCATCCTCTGGGCACCCCATCTGCTGTCCAATGGAAACCTCCTCTCTATACCCCAGACTCAGTGCCAGGGGCACTGGAAGCCAGACAAGGCCGAGTCACCCAGAGAGGCTCTCTGACACATACAAAGATATTCAGGGCGCGGGGCCACCGCCCTGAACCCAAATTCTGTAGTTCCAGCTTCCGCGTCCATGGCCCTGCTGACCTCTGCCAGCCAGCCTCAGCGGGGTGACTGCAGGAAGATGGGGCCTGGTCCCCACTCTCTCAGGAGCCAGGGGGGTTGGCCAAAGGGACGGACATCAGTTACCTGGCCCTGAGCAGGTGTTTGAACCCTGGGCCGGCCGGGGGTGTGTCCCTCCCACCTCTGTGCCTCCAGGTGAGAGCCTAACCAGGTGGCACTCAGCAAGCGAACGAATGAATGACCGAATGATGGCTGAGCACGGAGAATGAATGAGCAGATGGTGACCCCCCTCGGTCCTCCCACGGACACTGACTCCCGGCAGAGCTGCTGACCTCCAGCCCATAGTGGGGACGCTCGAGACCAGCCCTGCTGGTCCACAGATGTCCACAGCGTGGTGGTTGGGGAGGGGGGGGTTGGATGGCGAGCTCAGCGTGGGATCACAGGCCCCGACAGGGTCCTGGAGGCCCCCCTAGACTCTGGGTCCTCAGTAGCCCTGCAGGAGCCCACGGGAGAGGCCTGTCCACCCGGCTCAGTTCTAGCTGTGCCCCCACAGATACAAGATCGCCCCCAGCCCCAGCTCAGGCAAGGGGCCAGCGCCCCTGGCCCGGCTTTGTCTGGTGGGGGGACCCCACTCCTCTGTGGGAAGGAAGCTGCAGGGGGGTCTTTGCAGGGCAGCACCTGTCCTGGGGGCTGGGGGCGGGGGTTAGAGGGGGCACTTTTTTCCTAGCAGGACCCACTCCCAGAGAGAGACAGACAGACAGACAGACACACACACACACACACACACACACACACACACACACAGCCCGCGAGGCGCCAGCCCGGCTCTTAGGAGAGGGATCACAAAAGACGGCTCAGCCCTTTCCCATCTGCAGGAGCGAAGGGGTCTGGGACGCCCCCTTCCCCCGCCCAGCCCTCGGAGGCCGGCGAGTTTCCCTGGGCGACCACCGCCCGGCTGGGTGGCCCGGCGAGCGGGGGGAGGGGTCCCGCGGTGGCCCCGATACCTGCGCGCGTCCCGCTCGCGTGCGCCCGGCGTGGGGCGCTCGGCGCGCAGCCGGCGGCGCGCGTGGGCAGCGCCCGTCCCCGGGTGGGCACCTGGGCCCGGCGCCCCCGCCAGCCCTACCTTTGGACATGAATCCTCCTTTGTCTCCGCGCCTCCGGGAGATGCTCAGGGCGCGGGGCTGCCGGGCTGAGCGCGGCGCGGGGCTCGTCCGGGCCCGAGCGGCCCCCGCAGCCGGGCCTCGCCGCTCGGCCCTCGCCGCTGCCCGCCCCCGGGACTGGCCTCGGCTCGCTCGCGCCGCTGCCCCTGCCCGCGCGCCCCGCCGCCGCCGCCGCCGCCGCCGCTGCCACCCGCACCACGTGACCCGCGCGCCCGCGAGCGCCCCTCCCCCGCCCTCCCGCGGCGCCCGCACGCACGCCCGCACGGCCGCACGCGGGAGCGGGCCCGGGGACGCGCCGGGGGCGCAGCCCGCAAGGTGCGCGCGTCTCCGGCCCGGGGCGCGCCCCCCGCCTGCACCCCGCCCGCTCCCGCCCGCACCCCGCCCGCTCCCGCCCGCACCCCGCCTGCTCCCCGCCTGCACCCGCTCGGGCCTCCGACCCTCCTCTCCCAGCTAGTCACGCGGTGACCCGGACGCCCCGGCCCCGATGCCCGCACTGCCCCAACGCCCGCCCGCCGGGGCCCTGCGGAGTCGAGCCCTCTGACCTTGACCCGCTCTGACGCTTGCCCGTGCCTCAATTTACCCGCTGGAAAATATTGCATGCATGCATGCATGCAACCGACATTCTGGGGAGGTGTTGTGCCCAGCCTGCGGGGCTAGGGGGGCGGCGCGGGGCCCACCCGGGAGCAGGCTGGTCCTCTGCGGGGCGGGGTATATATGCAGGTGGGCACCGTGAGAAAGCCCGCGGGGGAGGATGGTTTGCAGGAAAGGAGGACGGGGAAGGGCTGGCAGAGGGAAGGGGGAGGCCTCCCCCCCAGGAGGTGAGGATGTCTGCGCCTAGGAGGTGAGAGGCTGTAGGGCTGTTAGTGGACCAAGCTGAGCTGTCTAGGAGGGCCGGGAAAATTCCAGTGGGGGCATGGTAGGGAGCTAGAGAGGCTGGAGGTGTCAGGCCCAGCTAGCCAGGCTCAGGGGCAGAACTTATGGGAGGAGAATGGTGAGTCACCAGCGCCAGCAAAAATGCACTGCCCAAAGCACTGCTGGCAGAGGTGAGGCCCTAGTGAGGGCAGAGCAGGCTGAAGGTCAAGTACAGATGGAGGACACACACACACATACAACCCCATGCCCCCTACCCCCCCCCCCATTGAGCACAGGAAGGAGGAGCTACCGTACCTGCATTTAGGAGAGAGCTCAGGGGTTAGGGGAGCCCCCAGACTGGGTCAGGAACTGGATCTCGGGGGTCCTTTGAAAGGTAGGGATGACCCAGGCCAGAGGGGTCATACAGCAGGTACTGTACTTGCCTTACATAGCCAACCTGGGCCCACACCCCCCGAGCCAGCAGGAGTGATCCCTTAGCACAGAGCCACTGGGTGTGGCCCCCAAGACAAAAAAAAAAAGTTGGACTGAATGAGGGCACCGCAAGAGCTGGGTTCCAGCCAGCTTCCAGCCACCAGATTATCTTCTGCCTCAGTGGTCCTGTTCAAGAGACCAGGGGACCAGGGTGGGAGCGATACTCCAACGGGGAAGGGTTTGCCTTGCATGCAACCAACCTGGGTTCAATCCCCAGCATCCCATATGGTCCTCCAAACACTGCCAGGAGTAATTGCTGAGCACAGAGCCAGGAGTAACCCCCCCCAAAGAAAAAAAAAAACAGAGTCTGGGGTACCATATCCCTGTGTATGAGGCACCCACTCACCTCTCAGCCTCAGGGGTGGGGGCAGACCTGAAAAGGTCAGGTTGAAGGGGGTGGTTGAGGGGGGTAGAGGCCAGAGGTCACAGGTGAAGTCATTCAAGAGAGGAACATCAAGGAAGCCCCCCCCATCCGTATCCCCACCCCACCCCATGACTGCAGGGGGACTGTGTTTCATGGGGAAGCCATCGAAGTTGGACTCCCCTAGAACCAGCTGATTATTTCAGATGTTTAGGGAACCGTAGCACAAACTGAGGAAACACTGCAGGAAGTGGACCAAATTGCAGGAGACCCCCAGAGACTTTGGGTCGCTGCCGGCAAGCCCCTCACAGCAGGCTGGACCCAGCTCCGGCCGCGGCCTGTTTCACGCCCCCAACTCACCCCTGCATCCCCAACCACACAGTGCCTTCAACTCTGACCTCAGAGCATCCCCGTTTACAACCAAGCCTGACCAAGCCCCAGGACCCCCACCCGCCCAGCCCCCAAGCCCGGGGCCTTTTACCTGCCATTTCTCTGCTTGGGTCCAGTGCAGCGAGCTTGAGCTCTGGGTCCACTGCAGGCTCTGCTGATGCGAGTCCCAGGGCTGTGCTCGTGCCCAGCTTCTGGGGGGAGGCGGCCGAGTGCCTTGGGGCCGGGTCAGTGCCCTGGGGGGACTCCCCAGTGGCTGGACCTGGGGTGACAGGCACAACCAAACCCGGCGCCCGGCCCAGCCTGCTCAGAGCAAGGGCAGCCCCTGCTGTGTCCTGTGGGGCTGGGTCGGCTGTGCCAGGCACTGCCCGGTCCACGTAGCTGCTGCCCGTGTGTGTGGCACCCAGTGCTCCGGCTTTCCCCAGCTTGTCTGGCGCCGGGGCGATGGGACCCAGGGCCACGTCAGGCCCTGCTGTGCCCCTCATGGGCAAGTTCGTGGCGCTGCCCCCCTTGGTCTCGGGCATGGGGGCCTCTGTGCCGGGGTCCCCTCTGCAGGTGCTGGGAGTGGGTGAGCTGACAGCCCTGTTGGGTCTGTTGCTGGCCCGAATGGCTGAGAATCTGGCCACGCCCGACCGTGCCGTGTCCAAAGCCATGCTTATCCCTGGCCCCACGGCAGGGCCGCCCGGTGGACCCCTTTGGAGAAGCAGCCGAGGCCTCGGGAGAGCCCTGGCCCCCAGCTGGCCTCGGCCCGGGGAAGCTCTGGCAGGTTCTGGGGTTGCAGGCAGCAGAGAGGGGCCCTGACCTCCAGAGCTTGAGCACCCAGGGCCTGCAGGGGTCCGGCCCAGATGCGCCCGGAAGGGGAGACTGAGGCAGGAGCTCACCACGGGCCTGTCTGCCGTGGGGTTCCTGCTGGGCGTGGGCAGCCAAGAGCTCTTCGGGCTCCCTGGGTGCCCCCTGCCCCCCTGGGTGAGGGTCGCTGGGGTCCAGCCCAACAGGGGTGCCCTCCGTCCCCCCTGGGGGGTGGCCTCCCTGCCCAGGTGGGGGTTCAGGGCCCAGGGCCGGCTGGGGTGGAGGGTCAGGGAGACGGAGCTGAACTTTCGGGCCCCCAGGGTGCCGCCCCTCTCACTGTGGGCTCCAGCCCCCAGACCCGGCCGGCTGGGAGTGGGTGGGACATGATTCTGGGGGAACGCTTCCAGATGGATGGTCTTCCTGAGCACAGGAATGAGGGGGGACGTCGAGGGGCGGGCAGAGGGCCCCGGCAGGTGGCTGCGGGAGAAAGAAGCGCCCGGCTCCGGGGCCCCGTGTGGTTGCATCTCACAGTGCTCCATCCGCATCCTGCATTGTCCCAGGGGGGCTGCCAAGACAGAGCCCCACAGGTGTCAGGAGCAAGAACTGGGGTAACCCCCCTTCCCTCTGGCCAGGCATGCTGGTCTAGGCTGTCAGAGTGAGGTGCCTATGTCCCTTCTGGACATATATATTGTACCCCCTGCATGGGCGCGTGCTCATACACACACACACACACACACACACGCACACACACACACACACAGGCTCTGCTGCCCTGTTAGCATCCTGTGGGTAAGAACTTAATGGCTCAACCCCTCTCCCTGTGGAGGCTCTGTGGTGGTCCCAAGGTGGTGGTTGTTGGAAGCGTTCCCCCAGAACCTCTGTCCTTCCAGAAGGAACGGAAGGTCTTGATGTTGTGGGGAGGAGGTGGACATGTCGGGTCTGTGCCCAGCATTCTGGGCAGAATGTCACAGGGGTCAGGCAGCAGGGGACAGCGGAGGGGGGCAGCGCTGCTAGGGACATGCAGGGCTGAGGCTGGAGGGGCTCAGCTCAGGGCACAAAGCAGCAGGATGGAGATGGATGGGGGGTGAGGGGGTTCTGGCTGGTAGCCAGCCAGTGTGGCTGAGACGGTCCCCGAGGGGGGCTTCAGGCCCCCCAGAGTGCCAGCTGGTGCCCACCCCAGGATGAAGCCTTGTCTTTTGCTTCAACCCAGCAGGTCTTTGCGTGACGCTGGGGTGGGGGAAGGAGGGTCCTTAAAGCCAGGAGCTGGGGGGAGGGCGGTCAGCCCTGTTGAGATGCCGCCACCTTGGCTGGGCTCCTTGTTCCCAGGCCTGGAAAATTCGCCCTGTCCCCCCACTGCCCACGGAGCCCCCCACAGGGGCAGAGCTGCTGAGATGTGTTTATTTTGTCGCCAGAGTCTCACTCCTCACCCCCCCATTAGTGGGTCTGTCCTATCCCGTCCCATCTCTCTCTCTCTCTCTCTCTCTCTCACACACACACACTCACACACACACACACAAACTCACACAGACTCACACATATACACACACACACCCCTACCTTATTCGGAGATCACGAAGGGTCCTCGGGCCTGTGTGTGGGGAGGAGCCTCCTCCCTGCCTCCGTGCCCAGAGTTTGGCCACTGTGATCCGCTGAGCGGCCTCGTCCCTCTGGTGCCCCCAGAGACTCCTGCCCAGACCCTGGCCACAGTCCCCTGCGCTGTGGGCCCACGTCCTCTCCCAGTGCCAGCCGGGCAGGGAGGAGCCAGCTCCGGGTGTGGGTGTCAGAGAGAATGGCAGCTCTGGGCCTCTGGAATCCGCGGGTCATGGAGGCTGGCAAGGGCCAGAGGCCTGGCCTGGGGTCTGCGCTCTGCTGCCCGCCCCCAGCCGCACCCCCAGACCTGCTCATTCCCCCACAGACCAGAGAGAAGTCGCAGAAGAACGAGAGTGCTGTGACTTGGCCTGGCTCCGGCGGGCTACACCCTGAGTCCCCCCCACCCCATGGCCATTTTGCCCACCTGCCGGGCTCTTTCCTCCAGCGAGCCGGGGTTCCTGAAGGCAGCAACCCTACAGTCCACACTGCTCTCTAGGGTCCTATTTTCTCCTGCCAGACGGACACTGGGGCCCTGAGGACGTGATGGTGCCCCATCTGGGACCTGAAAGGCTTTTTTTGGTGAGGAGGTCACACCCAGCGATGCTCAGGGGTTCCTCCTGGCTCTGCACTCAGGAATCACTCCTGGCAGTGCTTGGAGGACCATCAGGGATGCTGGGGATTAGAACTCAGGTTGGCCGAGTGCAAGGCAAACGCCCTCCCAGTTGCAGTATAGCTTCGCCCTGAGGAGTCCCTTGAGCCACCAGGAGCTGCCCTGGGTGCCCGCTGGAGCCCTCAACTGCCTTGGCTGTTCAGCCTAGGAATCGCCTTGGGTGTGAGAGCCAGGGTTTTTTGAGCACTAGGGCACGCTGGGCACTGAGCCAGGAGTGGCTGCCACGCACCTGGGCAGACAGCACGTGTGACCACCGGTGGGGGCCTCCTGATGCCACACAAGCTCCCTGAGCCGGGGACCAGGAGACCCGGAGGCCCGGCTCTGCTCACTATCCCACGGGGGCGGTGCTGAGCGTGTCTGGAGCCGAGCCAGCCCCTGGAGGGAAGCCCCTGGACAGTGGAGATGTCTCCGTGCCAGCCAGCCCAGCAGCCTCCAGCCACCCGAGCCTCGGGCCGCGGACGAGCACTTCCAGGCTGGCGGCGTTAGTGAGCTGCTGAACGTCTGATTGGGCTTTAATTTGTGGCTCTCACACTAGGTAGCGCGATTCTGAGAGGACTTGGTTTTCATTGTCGTGGTGTTTTTGGGGACAGACCCAGCAGTGCTCTGCTCGGGTCTCCCTCCTGACTCCAACCTGGGTTGGACTGTGTGCAAGGCCAGCGCCCTCCCTGCTATGCCATATATTGCCCCGGTCCAGAAACTTCGGTCTTACCCATTCTCCCTGCTCCCAGCTGAGGGCATCAACCTGGCTGCACCCTGGTTATCGGGGGCGGGAACTGACTGGGCTGCTCTCCCCATTGTCTCACTTTTTTTTTCTTTTTGGGTCACAGCCGGCAACGCTCAGAGGTTCCTCCTGGCTCTGCACTCAGGAATCACTCCTGGCAGTGCTCGGGGGCCATATGGGATGCCAGGGATTGAACCCAGGTTGGCTGCGTGCAAGGCAAATGCCCTCTCTACTGTGCTGTCACTCCAGCCCCTCTCCCCTCTCTCTTACTCGAGGTCTCAGGAGCAGCCCCACTTGAGGAAGGATTGCTGTCTAGGGCCTGGTGGCAGAGTTCTGCCTGCACACACTGGCCGGGGAGGTGGGGAACCAGCCCCCCCACCCCCACCCTGATTCCATTATCTTCCCACTGTGAGCGAAGGGTCCCAGTTGGCAATGTGCAATACCCCGTCACATCACTTGCCCTGCTGGGCCTCGGTGGACTTTCCGAGCAAGGAACGCCTGTCTCTGTGGCACTGAGTCTCACTGCCACAGCCAGGTGTGGCCTGAAATAAGCGTCTCTGCTCCGGGTCCAAGGCGGGCTCTTGGCCACGTTGAGGCGCTTGGACGCTGCTGCCCTCTAGTGGCCCAGAGTGGCTGAGCCCAGCCTGCGCATGGTCCTCTTCCCTCCTCTTGCCAGCACAGACGTGACCTCCGTGGACCAGGCCTTTCCCGCAAACAGGCATCCGGGTGGTGGCCCCCGCAGACGCGCGACATCAACTCCAGCATCACAAGCCAGCATCGCGGTATGTTCTTAGGTGGGCGGCAAGAAGTGTGGATGTGGGCTGGAGCGATAGCACAGCGGGGAGGGCGTTTGCCTTGCACGCGGCCGACCCGGGTTCGATTCCCAGCATCCCATAGGGTCCCCGGAGCACCACCAGGAGTGACTCCTGAGTGCAGAGCCAGGAGGAACCCCTGAGCATCGCCAGGTGTGACCCAAAAAGCAAAAAGAAAAAGAAGCGTGGATGTGGCTCCCCCCACTTCAAGGGGGCAGGCGTCACCCTGCCAGGTGAGGGTGGAAGCCCTGGATGCACTCGGGACCAGCGCTGACGCCTCCCCCGGCCGGTTGTACAAAGCACCGGAGCCGTTCCAGTCACCCCAGAACCTCCCTCGCTTCACCCAGTAACTCAGATTTTCTTCTTCTCTCCTCCCTGTCACCCAGGACGTGTGCTTGGGCAGTTTTGCGGCCACAGATCCCAAGGGGTACAAGCTTAGGCCAGGGCCCAGAGCCATGGAGGCCTCAGCCAGCCTGGGACCTCTTCTCTCCCTCCTCCCTCTGAGCCCCACCCCCAGCCCCTGGTCCTGAGCGCAGAGCACAGAGAAGGGCGCGAACAATGAGGGGTTTGTGCCGCCCCCAGGCCACCGTCCCCACATTGCAGCCCTTCATTCCGGCACATTCCTGCCACCATCCTGCTGGGGCCCAGCTCCCAGCAGGGCCAGAGGCAAGTTCCCAGGACGCTGCAGAAACCCACACAATAGCCAGCACCCAGGACGCCTGAGCTCCGCTGGCATCACCGGGGAAGACTTGGCAACAGTTACACAGAGACCGCTGCCAGGCAACCAGCACGCCGGGCTTTCACTGACGCCTGCCCAGTGCCAGGCAGGCTGACGGAAGAGGCCACAACACGTGAATAAAATCACAACACAAAATTAGGGCTCTGAGGGAAAAAGCTGCGGGTGGGGTGGGGGTGGGGGAAGGTGGTGAGAGACGGCAGGAGAGGCTTCCTGGAGGAGGTGGTCCCTGGAAGTTCAATCAGGTTCTCTCCCTGGACCAAAGCTTCACTTGAGAAATCACTCGTGGGCTGTTCAGTCTCCTACCCACCACTAACTTCCAGTCTGTGCTTCAAAGTATAAGGCTATCCCTCAGGGCTTCCCACAAGCACTGAGTTCTTGGGGACAGGGATTATGCTTAGTAATAGGACAGCGCATCAGGGCTGAAGCAATAGCACAGCGGGTAGGGTGTTTGCTTTACACACCGACCCGGGTTCGATTCCCAGCATCCCATATGGTCCCCTGAGCACCGCCAGGAGTAATTCCTGAGTGTAGAGCCAGGAGTAACCCCTGATCGCCGGGTGTGACCCAAAAAGAAAAAAAAAAAGTACAGCGCATCTCGGCACAACCTAGGCCCTGACTGACCCCCGGGTTGGGCCTCCCTGGCCCCCCAGGACAGAGTTGACTTTGCCGGCTCTGCTTCCCTGTAGAGGAAAACCACGTTGGGGCCTTGAGAGACGGCGGCAGGCCAGGCTCTTGCCTTATACACAGCTGACCCAGGCTCAATACTGGCATCCCACATGGTCCCCGGGACTGCCAGGAGTGATCCCTGAGCTTGCTCCCAGCAGAGCCCGCTGGCGGAGGGCAAACCTCTCTCGATGACCGCTGGCCTCTTCCCAAGCTCTGCCATGTAGGCCAAATCTTAACGTTACTGTGGGGACTTTTTAAAAAAAATCTTTTTTTGGCTTTTTTTGGATCACACCCGGCAATGCTCAGGGGTTCCTCCTGGCTCTGCACTCAGGAATGACTCCTGGTGGTGCTTGGGGGACCCTGTGGGATGCTGGGAATCGAACCCGGGTTGGCTGTGTGCAACGTAAACACCCTACCCACTGTGCTATCACTCTAGCCCTATCCTGTGGGGACTTTTAAAAAGATATATTTATCTAAGGCTTTTGGACCACACCCTGCGGTGCTCAGGGCTCACTCCTGGCGGTGCTCAGGAGACCATATGGGATGCCAGGGGTTGAACCCGGGTTGTCTGTGTGCAAGGCAAGTGCCCAACCCACTGTGCTATGGCTCCAACCCACTTTGATATTTAAAACCAGAAAATGTCTTTCACGAAGACCCCGTCGACCCCTTCTGTCCCCCCACAGGAGTAAACAGGTTCAAGTCCCCTGCCCTGTGGCGGCGGGGGAGACTGAGGCAGTCCTGGAGCCCAGCAGGGCTCGGCGGCCTTGGCTCCGAGCTGCCCAGCAGGACTGTGGCTCCTTCAGCTTGAAAAACATGGATCCGTCCACAAAGACCAGGCATGGGTCAGCACTGATGTCGCAGGCCTGGGAGAAGGCCGGGAGAAGGCCCTGGGGAGTCGGTTCCTGCTGCTTCCCAGGACAGGGGGGCTCTTAAGAGGAAGCCTGGACCCCATAGCCATGAGGTCTCGTGCACAGCTGCCCAGCTCGGCCAGAGGCTGCATTTGGAGGAGTTTTGGAGACGGCCTGACTTAGAGCTGTGAGCAATCCATTTGCAGTCTGCGACACCCCCCCAAAAAAATGTATGCCATGTTGATCACAGCAGACCTGGCTTTCGGCTAGATGCAGCCTGAGTTCCCCCTGACCTGCTGAGCTGAGCTAGGCCCCTTGGCCCCTCACCCATCCGTCTGTCTCTCCATTCATCTGTCTGTCCATTTGGCTTGTTCCTGGGGTGGGGGGGGAAGCTGTCGATAGTAGTTATTCCCACCCCAAAGACGCGCTGTTCTGAAAAGACACAAATTGGGGGCGAGGTGGGCTGCCCCCCAACAAAGACGGTTGCTTCAGGTGCCCCCGTGGGCGGGGGAGCAGGCTGACGAGGCTAGAGCACAGGCTTCACATCGGGGGTCTGTCTCCTCTCCTGTGACCACATGGCCCCCCCAGTCACAGCCAGGACCCTGAGCACTGAGCATGGAGTACCACCAGATGTGGACCCCCCAAGTGAAAGAAAAGTACCTCCTGCTGTCCCACATAAGACTTACTTGCCTCTGTCCCACACTCCCCCCACAGAGCCACGGGCCACGGGTCTGTGGCACCTGAGAGGAGCCAGTGAGAGGACAGAGCTGGACAGGGAGGGCAGAGACCAGCAGCGGGAGAGACCAGGGCAAGCTTTATTACGGCAGCCAACTCAGTGGGAAGCAGGCAGGCAGCATGGCCTCCCCAGTCGGGGGGCCGGGGACATAGGGTGGACACGCCTGGAGGGGACAACGGCAGGCAGCCCCCCACGCTGCCCGCAGAGCTCCCCAACCCTGTCGGGGGGGCCCTCCATCCCCCTCCTCTTTCTCACCCACACTCCCCTCCCCCTACGTGGGTGGGCCCCTTGGCACTCAGCCAGTCCCAGAGGGCGGGATGGGCCGGGTCACACTGACATGAGCTCTGTGTGAACCTTTCCTGGGCCCAGGCTGCAAGGAGAGCTTGTGGTGTGTGTGTGTGTGCACGTGTGTGCATGTGCGTGTGTGCATGTGTGTGCATGTGCGTGTGTGCGTGCGTGGGTGCGTGTGTGTGTGTGTGTGTGTGTGTGTGTGTGTGTGTCTGTGGTCCAGCATATCCCGGAAGCCTGGAGGCTCAGGACAGGCTGAGGCAAGGTGAGGGAGCGAATGCAGGCGGTTCAAAGGCACTGGGGCCAGTGAGGAGCATCCCCAGAGCTGGGGAGGACTGGCATGGGGTGCGCAGCAGGCTTGAGGCAGAAAGCGATCCTTCCAGGCACCCAGGGACCCCGAATTTGCTTCCAGCTTCGGTGGCACCCGGGGACTTCAGCTGGGGGCCGCCCAGGACGCAGAGGGGCGGCGTGCGGGAGCCCGAGTCTCTTTCCTCTGGACGGCCAGGCTGGCTGGGCATGGAGGGGGTCCGCTCAGGCCTCGGCACCCCCAAAGGCCAGGTTGTCCCGGACCATGAGCGTCTTGCGGAGGTCTCGGTCCACCAGGGGGCGCTGCATGCGCCACTTGTGCGCCTCCTGCAGGCCGGGCTCGAAGTAGTAGATGCAGGCGCCGAAGCCCACCAGGATGAGGACGGAGATGACCAGGTAGAGGGGCACGAACCAGTCCAGGAAGTGTGGCATCGTGACAGCGGCCTGGGCTGGGGGGACGGAGCTGGGAGTCACGCAGGGGCCCTGTCCCTCCCACCTGCCCGAGGGGTGCAGGACCACCCCCCACCTCCCGGTTCACGAAACATCCCTTTACAGGAACACTGAGGCCCAGGAGGTGGGGGGGTCCTAACCGAGACACCCCCCCTCCGTCCCGGCTCCTCGGCAGACCCAGAGGGAGCCCCTCTGCTCCAACCCCCCGAGGAAGAAGAAGGAGCTTCTGGAGAACTCATGCTCAGCCTGTGTGTCCTCGGGAAAGTGGCCTGACCTCTCTGGGCCTCCTGGCTATTCTGAGGGAGAGACCTGAGTGGGAACAGGGGCCACCTGACCTGTAGGCGGGGAAGTGTGGACCTCCAATTTTTCTGGCTGAGACCGTGAGAACGTCTTCGCTGGCCTTAAGTCAATGGCCACGTTTCATAAGGGAGGAAAAGGAGGTTTGGGAGAAGGTCCCCAAGTGGCCTCGGGGGCTTGATGGCCACTGTCAGGACAATCCCGGGAAACAGTCCAGTCACCAGAGGCTGCGGTCATTTTGGGGAGGGGGAAGGGGCTGACTCGGGGCACCGGAGGCTTCCCTGGTATGTCCCCGGGCCCCAGCTCCCTCTGCCCCCACCGCACAGGTGGGTCTTGCAGATGGCTGGGACCCCAGGGGAGGGGGAGATGCCACTTCCTGTCCTGTGTCCCTCCGGCCCTCCCACACCTGGTCTGAACCCCCACTGTCTCCGGGGCCCCCATCCGGGGTTGGTGATGGGAAGAGAGGACCTTGGTCTGGACTCAGGGCTGGGGGTCCCCTAGTCTCTGCCTTTCTGGCAAGTTACAGAGAGCTCTGGATTGGGGGGGGACAGAGGAGACGGACTCCCCTCACCCCACGCAGGACGCCAGCCTAGATCGGCCTGGATGAACCGTGTTCCCGCCGAGATTCCTGTTTCTGTATTTCGGACACAAGAGCCAGCACTTGGGACCCGGCCCTGCTGTGTGCCTGTGCTTTTTGGGGTTCAGGGACCCCAATCAATCCTGTCCTGAGCAAAGCGCCAGGCTCCCCAAGCCAGCTCGAGACCACGCAACATGTCCAGGCTTGTCAGGCCCTTGGCCTGGCTGAAGCCAAACACCGTCCTCCTGTGTGACCTTGGGCTACACCGCACCCTCTCTGGGCTTCAGGGCTCCCAGCGAACAGAAGCATGATGGGGCAGGTTGGGAGGGGGCCTGGGGCCTCAGGGAAATGTTCCAGTCCTGTTCCAGGCCGCCGAGCCCCTCTGCTGCCTCCCAGGCCCCAGCCACCGGGTGCCCCTGCACCCCTGCCCGCCATCCCCCGGCCCGCAGACCTACCTGGAGCCCTGCAGATGCCTGGTGTGCTGCTTCTGAGCTGAGCACAGTGCCCGGGCCCGGGCAGCTCAGCGCTGGCCGGTGGATCCAGTCGTCGCAGCCGCCCCTAGCGTCTCTGCCGTCCGCAGCCGCCCTGGGTGCTGGAGGCGAAGGGAGGAGGGGGAGGCCAAGCCCCCCCGGGAGAGAAGGGCTCTGGCCAGGCCGGGAGGGGACTGTCGTGGGCCCGGCTCCACACCCTGGAACCTCTCCCTGCCCATCGGAGACCCTGGCTTGGGGGGGGGGGGGCCCACTCCCAGGATGGCAGGAGGTGGAACCTGGCTCAGCCAATCAGAAGGACTGGCAGAGCCAGGGCTTTATCCTCCGTTGCCATGGCAACCAGCCTTCATTCTAGATCCGTGTGGTACAGAGATGACGGCGAGGGTGCAAATTCGGGGAGGGGGGCCTGGAGGACGCTTGGCAGGGGTGCGGCTGAGGGGTGGCGCATTTGCCTTTGGAGGGTAGCGAGAGCTTACAGTCCCAGGCAAGTAGGTGTGGACAGAGGCAGTGACCGGGGGAACCAAAGGGGACAGAGGGTTGTTTGAGGAAAGGAACAAGACAGAGACTGAGGGGGGCTGGAGTGATAGCACAGCGGGGAGGGCATTTGCCTTGCACGCAGCCAACCTGGGTTTGATTCCCAGCATCCCGTATGGTCCCCTGAGCACCGCCAGGAGTAACTCTTGAGTCCAGAGCCAGGAGGAACCCCTGTGTATCACCAGGTGTGACCCAAAAAGAAAAAAAAAAGACAGAGACATGGTCTGCACCCATCAGCCCGGGGCAGCACCTGCATCCTAGCACCGGATGCTGATTTCAGGGCCTTATGGAGTTTTACCCTCCAAGGTCACGAAGCCAGAAAGTGGTGAAGCCAGCTGGCCTGTACAGGCCTCACTCCCGTAATTGGCAGGGACTCCCCCCAATACCAGGCCTCAGCTCGGCCGCCCGCCCAGCGTGGTGTTGTGTGGCCTCACCGGGGGTCCTGGGGGTCCTGTGGGCACCATCCTCTGCCCCCGCCCGGTCTGCTCTTGGGCAGCCTTTTTATTTTATTTTTTTAAATCTTTTTTTGGTCACACCTGGTGATGCTCAGGGGTTACTCCCGGCTCTGCACTCAGGAATTACTCCTGGCGGTGCACGGGGACCATATGGGATGCTGGGGATTGAACCCGGGTCGGCCCTGTGCAAAGCAAACGCCCTGTAACTCTCGCTCTGGTCCCTCTTGTGTAGCCTTTACTCGTGTCCTGTGTTCGTGTGCCCCCTGGCAATTCCCACTGGGCCCTCCTATGGCCTCACCTTCCAAATATCTGCTCAGACCTCCCCCTTCTTGGGGAGGCTGCTGTGGCCCCCAGAATATCTTCTTCCTACCTGCCCCTCTTGGTCCATCCCCAGGCCTGCTGGACTTTGTCTCCACTGACTTTTAGGGGCCCCTCCACACCCCAGGTAGTAAGAAACCTAAGCCCCACCAGGCCAGCACCTGGGAAGCATTTACAAAGCAGGACATGCAGTGTCTGGGTCCAGCGGGCACAGGAAGACTCCGGGTTCTCACCGTCTGCTCCCACGCATGGATCAGGGTCTCCGTGTCGGACCATGAACGTCCCGACTCCTCCATGGTCATGGGAGGGGGCGCCAGGTCTGTCCCGGAAATGCCACGAGTCCCTGCCGAGGATGAGCAGGGAGTGAGTCCTGAGCTCCCATATCCCCACCAGTTTATATTCAGAATTGACATCTCCCCATCCCGACCGCCACCACCAAGCTGGGCCCCTCTCCCAGGGCTACCCCCACCCGGCTTCTGTTCGCGTCCAGATCCAAGCCCACCCCTCGTTCGCTGCAAGCTCTGGGGTCTCGGAGCTCCACATTCTGGCCCTGGGGGGGTCTCTATTCCCTCTCTCCCCTCCAGTTCCCTAGAAATTCTAAGTCCTGCCTTCAGTGGAGGTTCCCTCGGATGGGAATGTGCTTCCCGCAGTCACGTGGCTCACTCTCGGCTACGTTCTGGTTTCTGCTCCAAGGGGACTTTTGGGTACGGAGCGGGATCTGACAGGCTCCGTGATGAACTCCATTCCTGAAGTCCCTGCTCATGCCTCTTGTTGCATTTCCCTGTCCCACACGTTCTTTTTCTGGATGGACTGAGGTTCTCAACAGTTTGGCTTTCTCAGGGTTGTGCTCTCTCCCCTGCCCCCAGCCATCCGCAAAAGGAGGACATCTGGGCTGACAGCTCAGCCTTGGTTCTCAGAATTCTGCTTCTTCCCCCTGGGCTGATAGCTCGGCCCTGGTTCCCAGAAACCACCCTGATGAGAGCAAGGGAGGAGGGAACAACCGCAGGGAAATTACCAGGATAAGATGACCTGTCTGTAAGCATGGGCTATGACACACACTGTCCTCCTGTTGTTCACCGATTTCCTCGAGCGGGCCCAGTAACGTCTCCATTTTGAGACTTGTTACTGTGTTTGGCATATCGAATATGTCACGGGTAGCTTGCCAGGCTTTGCCGTGCAGGTGAGGTACTCTTGGTAGCTTGCTGGGCTCTCCGAGAGGGGTGGAGGAATCGAACCCGGCTCAGCCGGGCTGGCTGTGTGCAAGGCAAACGCCCTACCGCTGTGCTATCGCTCCAGCCCGCACACACTGACTATAAAAATTGAAGCATCTCCCTTGCTCGGGGTCTTGCTCTGGCCTGCGTGCCTGAGAGCTTGACCCCCAGCTAGCTGGCTTGAATAAACTCCGCTTGTGTTTTGCATTACTGGCTGGACTCTTTGTGTGGTTCGGAGAGGGGAGATTATCAACCTCGGACCCGAACAGGGACCTTGTCAGTGGGCCCTTCCTTAGCCGTCCCAAATGAAGTGGAGCCCCCCAACAGCCAGGCTCCCCTTTCAGCTTCTATTTTCTCTACAGTCTCGTCTTCCCATTTTGTCCAAAACTGCACAACATCTGAGATTTTGCCCCCAAAACAAATGAGCTTACTGTTTCTGTCTGTTTGGCGACTGTCTGGGACTGTTCCTGGGTTGTTCTGTTTTCCCGACAGTCAAGAAAGCCCTGTTGCTCCTTGGACCACCTTAGTGAAACTACAGAACCCACAGACTTGCTTTGAGATTGGGTGTGGGATATAAAAAAGAAAACCTGAGCTTGGGGCTCAGGTAGCACAGCGGATAGGGCATTTGCCTTGCACGCGGCTGACCCGGGTTCGATATTCCCAGCGACTCATATATGGTCCCCGAGCATCGCCAGGAGTAATTTCTGAGTGCAGAGCCAGGAGTAACCCCTGAGCATCGCTGGGTGTGACCCAAAAAGCAAATAAATAAATGAAAGAAAGAAAGAAAGAAAGAAGAAGGAAAGAAAGAAAGAAACCTGAGCATTTCTTTCTAAGAGGGGAGGCCCCATGATGTGGGGCTCAGGGCTCAATCTCCGTGCTCCCAGGTGCAAAGCAAGTGCTCCATCCTCAGCGCCATCTCCCCTGCCTGCTCCCAGGGCTTTACAGGAACAACCGCAAAGGTGGAATCAAGCTGGGAGAGGGGTGGGGACGTGGCTCAGGGGCTGGAGCAGGAGCCTGGCCTGTGCCAAGGCCTGAGGGCGCAGTCTCCATCACCACAAGCCTTGGTCCCCACCCAATTAACCAAGGTGGAGACGTGGGAGGTAAGGTTTGGAAGGAGGAAGCCACAGGAGAGCGAGTGAGCATAAACCAACAAAAATACACACTGAATCCCCTGACGCCTTCTCTCTCCCAAGCTGTGCCCTAAAAGGATGGTCCCACTGAGCACCTAAGGCCCGCGCGGCCACGCCCCCTTCTGAAAAAGGAGCTGCGGTTCCTTTAATGGCCCCGCCCCTCCCGATAAGCCCCGCCCCTAGGGTCACGTGCGCTTCGGGGCGGGGCTCAGGGGCTTTTGAAAGTCCGGCGCGCACCCCCGAAGAAACGGTCTGGCCCGCGACTGCGATGTCGGTGCTGCGGCCGCTGGACAAGCTGCCCACCCTGAACACGGCCACCATCTTGGTAGGGGCAGCACCCCGTTTCCGCGGCCGCCTGACCTCTCCTGCGGCCCCGCCGCCGGCCGCCGCCCTCTCCGAGGGGCTCCGGGGCTCGCTCTTCCGGCAGGGTGGGTTGTGGGTGGGCGGGAGGGCCGCGCTCTGAACCAATCGGTGCAGCCGCCTTGCGAGACGGACGGACGCCCCCACCAATAGCTGCGCGGCCGGCTCTTCCTGATTGGCTGGGCCCGAAACGGCGCGCGGGCCGGCTGAGTTCGGCGCTCTGATGGGTTTCGGGGGGCCTCGGCTGCAGGGACCCCCGCAGCCCAGAAAGCGCAGGCTGCCCTGGAGAGGGACTGGGGGCGGGGAGGAGGTCTTGTGCGAACGGGGACCCGAGCCTGGAGCGCGCGGCCCGTGCCTGGCGGGGGGCCGCCGGGGTCCCCAGCCGCCCGCTTTCTGTCCGAGCAGCTGGTGAGCACCGAGGATGCGCTTCTGCAGCAGCTGGCCGACGCGATGCTCCGGCAGGTCTGCGCCTCCGAGCTGAAGATGTGAGTGGCGGGGACGCGGGCTCCTCATCACTCACTCCTCGGTGCCCGAGGCGCCGACGTGGGTCCTGCCCCTTGGAATCATCCCCCGAAACCCCGCAGCTCTTGGGGCTCAGCTCAGACCCTCTTTGCATTCTCACTGGCCAGCGCCCCATCTTTGGTGTCACCCCCCACCCCCATCCCTCCCGGCCGCGGTCGTCATCCCCCTAGTGCTTGGCTCGAGGAGAAAGTCTCATGTTCACTGGGCTCTTGGCTCATCCCTGCCCTGCCACCTCCAAGGACCCCAGAATCAACCGCCTCAGGACCAGTCCTCTGACTTCTGATCGTTGGTGATGCTCTGAGAGTGGACTTTTTATTATTTTTTTAAATTTATTTGTTTATTTATTTATTGCTTTTTGGGTCACACCCGGCGATGCTCAGGGGTTCCTCCTGGCTCTGTACTCAGGAATTACTCCTGGCGGTGCTCAGGGGACCCTATGGGATGCTGGGAATCGAACCCGGGTCGGCCACGTGCAAGGCAAACGCCCTCCCTGCTGTGCTATCACTCCAGCCCCGAGAGAGAGGGCTTTATAATAGCCCCCACATGGACGGGGGAGATGAGCTCGAGGGGAAGAGCGCATGCCCAGCAGGCGTGAGGCTGACCCCATTCACCAGCCAGTCCCTCTCGCTGGCCAGCCCTGGGACATCCGGATCCCCAGCTCCCTGCTGCCCGGAGGAAAGAGTCAGGAGTACTTGGAGAACAGGGGCGCCCTGCAGTTCTTGCACCCCATCAGCCGACCACTGGCCTCTGCCCTGTGTGAGGTGCTCCCAGGGGTGGGCACACCTTGTCTTTATTCCTGCCGTTTTTCTGCCCTTTCAGCCACTTGGCAAACTCTCTCCCGCTGCCCTCCGATGTGAACCGGCCTCGGATTGACCTGATCGCGTTTTTGATCAACCTTCACAACAAGTTCAGGTGAGAGCAGGGGGCTGGGCAGCTGTGGGGCTCCGGGGGACCTGGCTGGGGTGGGCTGGGCTGTGACCTCCCCCAGGGTGGGCAGGGGAGCTGTGAGGAGGCTGCAGGGGCATCGCTGAGGGGCTTTGTGCTCTCCTCTGAGGCTTGGTCTGGGTTCCTGCCCTCTTGCGGGAGGACACAGCTGCTTCTGGTGCCCGCCTGGGAAAGGAAGGCTTTGGTTGGGGGCCGGAGAGATAGTACAGTGGGTACGGCATTCGCTTTGCACGCTGCCAACCCGGGTTCAGTCCCTGGCACCCCAGACGATCCCCTGAGCGCAGGGCTGGGAATAAGCCCCGAACACTGCAGGTGAGACGCAAAACAGCAACAACCACAGCAACAAACACAAAAGACTCCTGGGCAGTTTCCTGTGCCCTGATCTGGCGTGAGGAGGGGCCGCTGCTGTCCCCGCATCCGCTCACGCTCTGGCTTCTCTTCTCGGCCTGCCGCCAGCCTGCACAAAGTAGAGCGTTCCCTGCAGCACGTGGACGCCACCTTCTTCCTGGGGAAGGTTCTCTTCCTGGTCACCGGTGGTAAGTGCCCTCCGCCCGCGGGCCCGGGGCACTGGGATTGCCCCTTCCGGAAGAAATCTGAAGAGACCCGCTCTCCTGAGATCATTGACGAGACCTGCCTGGTGGTCCCCTGGCAGCCTCGGAGTCTGGTGTGGACCCCAAGAAAGGCGCCTTGCATTTGGGGGGCTGCCAGCCCCTCAGCTGTGGCGCCCAGTCCCGGGTCTCGTGGGCTGAGGCTCCATCAAGCGCGACCAGTGCCTGACCCCGTCCAGCTCCCCTCGAGCCGGACAGTGCCCTGAGCACTTTGTTTCCGTCCTTTTTTGGGTGGGGGGAGGAGCAAATCCTGCAGTGCTCAAGAGCTACCCCGGGGTGGAATCGGGTTTGTGTGCAGAGTCTGCGCTGCAGCTCTGAGTTTCCCTGGCCTCAGCCTTCACTGGGTCAAGCCTCTGAGGCGCCAGTGGTGTTACCTGTTTTACACTCAAGTAGATGCGTAGATGCGGCCCTCAGCTGGTCATCGCCTAGTGACCTGCCCAGGGCCTGTGACAAGCGTCCTGCTGAATCCAGAGCCCGGATGGGTCTGGACTCAGCTCCCCCAAAGCCTTTTCCTTTCCTTCACCTGCCTGGCGAGCCCCCTGGGACTGGGGTGTGTCTGGGCCCCCCTTCTCCTCTCCATGAGGGTCCCTATTCTGTGTCACCCTCCCATGCCCCACCCTGAAAAATGGGATGAAGGGATCATCGCCCCACTGACAAGAAGACAAGTCCCCAGGGGCCAGAGCTCTAGTCCAGCAGGGAGGGTGTTTGCCTTGCCTGGGGCTGACCGAGATTCAATGCCCTGCGTCCCTTATGGTCCCCTGAGCACTGCCAGGAGTAACTCCTGAGCACAGAGCCAGGAGTGACTCCTGAGCATCACCAGGTGTGACCCAAAATCCAAAAAGGAAAAAAAAGACAGCCCCAGGGGTGTGGCCAGCGCAGTGGTGGACACTGGCACGCCCCTTTGCAGCCAGCCAGGAGGACCGCTGCAGCACGCACCGGAGCACGGTGGAGAGGCTGGCTCGCACCTACCAGAGCCCCCTGCTCTTCTGTGACATGGAGGTGAGGCGGGTGCCACGCACGGCGGGGGGGAGGGGGGGTTGGGGGGCCAGCGGCGGCGTCTGGATCCCGGTGTCTGCCCAGGTCCAGCGCCGGCACTGGTCACTCTGCCTTTTTTTTCCTGAGGGGCAAAAGGGGTCTTCACATTCCTTCTGCCCACCCCTGAGTCTTCCTCGTAGGTCCTTGGGTGTGTGTCACTGAGGGATGGGGATGAGGCGAGGCGGCCCCTGGTCTGCCACTCGCCAGGGCATCTCCGTGCCCCTGGCCTGCTGGGCTGCACCCTGGGCGGCGCCACCTCTGGGGTGTCCTGCAGCTGTGGGACCTGGCCCCAGGTTGAAGGGACGCTAAGTCACACCCCGGCCAGGGAGGCTTTCCCTTCCCTTTCCGGGCCCCAGGCGTTCTCATGCCCAGCCGCCAGGACCGCCCTGACTTCACACTTGGGGTCTAACATGCTGTCCCTGGGCTGGCCCCCCCAGACCTGATGCCTGGAGTCACCAGCCATCCAGTAAGCAGGGTGTGTGTGTGTGTGTGTCTTGTGTGTGTGTGTGTGCGCGCGCATGTGTGTACGTGTGTGCGTGTGTATATGTATGTGTATATGTGTGTTTAATGTGCTACCGAGAGTATCTTGCCCGCACAGCAGAGCCTGGCAAGCTCCTCGTGACGTATTCGATATGCCAAACACAGTAACAACAAGTCTCACGATGGAGACGTAACTGGTGCCCGCTCAAGCAACTTGATGAACAACGGGAGGACAGTGTCTATATGTGTGTGTGCATGTGTGTGCATGCGTTTGTGTGTGTTAATATGTAAGTGTAAGTGTGTGTTTGTGAGTGTGTGTATGTATATATGTGTATGGTTATGTGTATGTGTGTGTGCGCGTGTGTTTGTGTATATGTATTTGTATGCATGTGTGTCTCTGTTTATGTGTAAATATGTGTGTATGTGTGCGTGTGTTCGTGTGTGTTTATGTATATATGTATAGTGTGTGCGTGTGTGTCTCTGTGTGTGTTTATGTGTAAATATATGTGTATGTGTGTGCATGTGTTTGTGTGTACTTATGTGTATATGAGTGTATGGGTGTGCATGTATGCATGTTTTTGTGTGTGTTTACGTATTTGTGTGCATGTTTGTGTGTGTTTATGTGTAAACATATGTGTATGTGTGTGCATGTGTATCTTTATGTTTATATGTGTAAATACGTGTCTGAGTACATGTATTTTATTTTGTGATGGCTGGTGCAGTTCCTCACGTGGCCATGAGGTGGCGGCCCACACCAGCTCCTGGGTGCAGGCCTCTGGCCCGGGCCTACCCCAAGTGGTCCTGTGAGAACCAGGGGCTGGTGGCTGGGGAGGGCACTGGGCAGCGGGCTCACTGGGGCTGCCTTTGCGGCTGAGGCCTCTGTGGCAGGAGTCGGGCTGTTCCTGAAGAAGCAGCACGGCAGTGGCTGTGAGACTCGCCCTGACTGCTGAGTGCTGAGCTGGAGATGGGATGACCAGGGAGGCCAGACCCAGCCCCGGGGATAGTGAGGGGCAGAGCCTGGGCAATGGGGGCGCCGCCCCCTGCCGTGAGCCGGACCCGATCCCAGCACCCGTGGGCCAGCCCCGCCCGAGGGACACGTTTCCTCTGCTGTTCCACAGCTGGAGCCGAGATGTGGCTTGCGCTGGTTTGGGGTGCAGGCAGCGGGTCCCCGCGAGCAGACCCTGGGACGAGCTCAGCACGTGTGGATGGTGCCAGGGGTCAAGCCCAGAGCCTCACAGCTGCAGACGCGAGGGGGGGACGCTTTGCTATCGAGCTGTGCCCTGGGACCTTGGTGGCTGTTCTATGGCCTCTGCCCCGTCACCCCCGATCTCTCAGTCTCGGCTACTGGGGCAGGAACCCGAGGGACCGTGTCTGCCTGGTGCAGGGCCCCCCGCGACCCTCCGTTCTCCCCCCACAGACGGAAGCCCTCCGAGATGCACTGGCCCAGCGTCTGGTCCGCCTACTACTCATCTGTGCCGGCCACGTGCCCGGCGTGTCAGCGCTGGACCTGCTGACCCTGCTGCGGCGGCCTGAGAGCCCCGCCCTGGACGAGCTGTGAGGTGCCTGGCAGCCGCCCCTGGGGGGGTCCCAGCCCCCCCCACCACGGCCTCGTGTCTCCATCTGGAAAATCGGTCCTTTCCCTCGGACCTAAAAGTCGGGGAAGTCCCAGTTCTCATCTACCGCTGGGGTTTGCCAAGAGGGACTGACTCAGGACTGCGGGTACAGGGGGCAGGGAGGGGCTCCCCTTGGCGTGGCCGCCTCTGGACGATCCAGTGAAGTGAGCGGGGCATACTTGAGTGGCCCCCAGTCCCCCATCTTACTATGTCTCCACTTGGTTCTTTCCGGTAGAGCGAGCTGGGCCGGCCGCCAGCTCCCAGCAGGTGTGTAAGAAGCCGGATCCGGATCACGACCACCCGGCACAGCCCAGCTGGGGGTGGGTGGTGGCAGTCACCCCCTCTGGGCCTGGCCTCTCACCTCCCCTCAGACCCTTCCAGAGCTTCATGGGCGCCCCGTGGGGTCCTCAGACCCTTGCCACACCCTCCTTGGACCTCAGGGCTGACTCAGGAGGGCCCCTGCGCCCCTTGCCCCCGAGTTCAGCAGCCACCTGCTTCACGGGGCCCTTGGCATGGACTTGCTCCCCACCCGGCCTGGCCTGGGCTGGAGCCTTGGCATCAGGGGGTGCCTACAGCCAGCTAGCAACTGGCCCGGCGCCCGCCCTCCAGCCGGGTTCCTGTTCCCCCGATGGGTGGAAGGGTGGGGACCCCCTGGCTGAGCCTGAGCTGGGGGGTGGCCCTGGGGACCCCAGCCTGTTTCCTGGAGAGCAACATCCATCCTGCGGGGTTAGCTCTGGGGGTGAAGGGCAGGGGAGGGAGGGAAGGAGGCCTCCGGGGGTCTCGGGGAGGGGATGTCAATGCCCCCCCCACCAGTGTGGGCTCATTGCTCTCTCCCCAACCTCACGGGCACCTTTCTCTGCCTCCTGGTGCCATTTAACAAGAGAAGGGACGTAGTATTTCTGACCAAGGATCTGGGACCCCTCCAGATGTCAGCTCTGGGGTCCCCCGAGGCTGTTCCCCTGAGGCCCCGGGGAATGTGGCTGGGGACCCCCACTGTCCCAGGGGTGTCGCGTCCAAGCAGGCTGGGGCTGAGCAGGCTGCGGGGAGCGAGACCATGCTGGGGGGCTGAGCTCAGGCCGTCACCTCCCAGGGGGGCTCAGGGTTCCCCCCAGTTGGGGCTAGCTGAAGCAGAAGCCAGGAAGCTGCAACTCTGTTCTTGTTAGCCGCTGAACCGCGGGGCCTTGGTGGCGTCATTTCAGATGCCTTTAAAGTTCCTGCTGCCCCCTCACCCCACGGGGCCAGTTCCCCCCCCCACCATGAGACTAGTGTCCCCATAGAAACTCCCTCCCGGGGCCAGTGTCCCCCAGAGAAACAGTATCCCCTCAAGACCATTGTCCCCACAGGGCCAGTGCCCCCCTCTGCGGGACTAATGTCCCCTTCCACCTGGGTTCAATGTCCCCAAGAGAAAAGTGTCCTCACAAGGCCTCCCCCGCCCTGGCCATTGTCCCCCCCTTCCCCCCTCCACAGCACCAAGGTTTGAGTCTGAGCATCAGGGCTCGTTCCAGACCCACACGAGGCCCAGTGGGTCCCATCCTGCTCCGCCCACACCTGCCGCTTGTCTCTGCCCGACTCCTGACGCCTCACCCGGGCAGCCCTCCCAGCTCCGTCTACACCGCAAGGGGCATGTCCATCTCTCCTCGCGCTGAGGAGTGTTCCGGGGCGTAGGGGAACCCCCCTCCTCTAGTCCACATCTGCGGAGTGAACACTGGGGTGACTGCGGGGCCGGTTGCAGCCTCGAGTCCCAGTGGGGGGTCTCGTGTGTTGGCTTCAGGGGGGCAGAGCTGAGTTCCCGAGGCCGAGGGGTCCGTGGGGGTGGCCCCACACAGGTTTTTCCTGCCCCTGTGACTCAGCCACGTGTCCTCACATCCACTGCGCCAGCCCCCAGCGGGCGTGTGAGGAGAAGGGACAGTGGGGAAGGGTCTGGCTTGGGCTTGGGGCCCTTCCCACCAGGAGGCCAGCCAAGGGCTCTCGGGCCCTCATCTGCCGGGCAGCACCCCTGCACAGCCAGGCCAGCAGAGCCCCAGCCTTGGGTGTTCTACTGCACTGGCCACGGGCTCTGGGGGGGGGGGGGCAGCGTCTGACCCCACCCCCAGAGGCTGGAGCTAGAACTGGGGTGTCCTGGAGGGGGTGAGGGGCCATGGCCACCTCTGTGACAGCCTTAGGGACCGCTGTCCCCCAGCCCTTCTCTGCCTCTTCACTCTCACCAGGGCTGTCCTGGGGCCCGCCTGGCCTGGGCACGGATGGAGGCTGGGAAGGGGACTGGCCAGCCCTGCACCTCCCCCTGGGGGTCTGCTTGGTGGCCTCGAGGAGCCTCACGCCCCCCCCCCCCCGCCACTGGCCCAGGGCCCCCATGGCGGGCCAGAGCGTGTGTGGTGGGGCCGACGGGCACGTGGCAGATGCGGGGGGACAAGGGGGGGATTGGGGGCAGCTTGGGCCTGGACCCAGCAGCCCCTGCCTAGCTGGGCTCAGGGCTCCCGCCCCCTCATCCTCCTCATCCTCCCTGTGCCCACGAGGGCGACGCTTCTTGGGGGTCTTCCTTTCCGTTCCAGTTCTCGAGAGTCCGGGTATTACTCACAATGACAGAGAAAACATTGTCAGGACATGCAGCCGAGTACTTTCACACCCACGCCTAGGGGCTGCCCCTGGGGACTGTCCCCCCCCCCCAGCGGGCCCCATGGCTCCTCCTTACCCCCCATCTGTCCCGGGCCATGCTTCGCCGCCAGTGAGCCAGTCATCTCCCCACCCCTCGCCTCACTTCCCCATCTGAGAGAAGGGGCGTCCGTGGGGGGCCTGTGTCAGCCTGGCAGGGGGCTGGGGGAACCTTCACCCTGACAGACACCCCCGCCCCCCAGTGAATCACTTCCTTTCGCTCCCCCTGGCCCCTGCTGGGGTCGCCTCGGGCTTTGCACACACGTGCTGGTGTGGTCGCTGTCACCTGAGCTGCCCCCCCACGCAGCAGGTGGGAGCGGACACGCCTGGTGGGTGAGACCCTGGGCCCATGCAAACGAGGGTGTCAAGCGACTGACTCAGAAGGCAGCGAGACAGCCAAGGGCTTCCCAGCGGCCTCTCCTCTCCGGGGTCGCTACCTTACAGAGGCAGTGATGTGCCCAGTGGGCGAGGGGGAGGATCCTTGGCAGGGCTGCGGGGGTTGGGGGGGGCACCTGGTACCGGGCATCCAGCCCAGGCCTCGCACCTGCGGAACCCGGGACGCAGCAGGGAATTCCCAGGGCCTCGTCCCCTGCTTTCTGCTGAGGAACAGTGGCGGGGACAGCCGTGGGGGGCTGAAGCCAGTTTTGCATGCAGGAGGCCGGGGGTCAAACCCTTCCACACAAGGAACGTCACCTGAGTGCCTGCAAGCAAGGCTGAGAGTATCCCCCACATTCTCGGGCCCGAGACAGATTTTGTTTTCTTTTTTTTTTTATTTGGTAATTTATTCCTTTCTTTCTCTCTTCCTTCCTTTCTTTTTTTCTCTTTCTTTCTCCTTTCCTTTCCTTTCCTTTTCTGAATAAGGCATTTGCCTCGCACACACCAGATGAGTTTGATCCCAGCATCCTGTATGGTCCCCCTGAGCACCTCCAGGATTTATTCCTGAGCACAGAACCAGGAGTAACTCCTGAGCATCGCCAGGTGTGACCTTAAAAGTAAAACACAGAGGGGCTGGAGCAATAGCACAGGGGGCAGGGCGTTTGCCTCATATGCAGCCGACCCGGGTTCAATTTCCAGCATCCCATAGGGTCCCCTGAGCACCTCCAGGAGTAATTCCTGAGTGCATGAGCCAGGAGGAACCCCTGAGCATCGCTGGGTGTGACCCAAAAAGAAAAAAAAACAAGGTGAGCCATGCTCAGTCCTATACGAAGGTCCTCCCTGGCTGAAAGACTGAAAGAGGGGTTCTTTCTCTTCTACTTTCCAATAAACTGTCATATTAAAAAATAAATAAGTAAAGTAAAACACAGAATTGGGGGAGGTGTGAGCCATCAGTGCTCAGGGCTGCAGGGTTGGCCCCAGCTCTGCCACAGACATGTCACCCTAGCCACTGTACTTCCGCTGTGGCCCTTTGGCAACGTGGTTTTACAACTCCGAAAAAAAATTTGTTTTGTTTTGTTTGGGGGCCAGCCCACCCAGCGAGGCTCAGGGCTCACTCCTGGGTCTGCCCTCAGGGATCAAACCCACTTTCCAGATAAACGCCCTCCCTGCTGTGCTGTCTCAACTCCTGAAAATAACTGCTTCCTCATCCCAGCCAAGATCCTGGGCCTCCCCCAACCCGTCCCAGGGACCCAGGAAGGCGTGGTGGGGGGGGGGTCCTGCAGTGTCTCTTCCCGCTGTCTGCCCCCTGCCGAGATCCTGCCCTGGGCAGGCCCGAGGAGATGCCCCTGAAGGTTGGACTCACGCCCGGTTAAGGAGCAGGGTGTCACGGCAGGACAGGCGGCAGAGGTGGCTCACAGCAGTGACCCGGCCACCCTCAGGGGCTGCTCTGCCCCAGGCACACCCAGGTGACCCTCACACAGGCACCCGAGCCTTCCGTCACCACACCCACTCGTGCCCAGGCCCTCCTCGGCCGCCTACGCCTTCCTGCCCCGAGCTGCTCTGGCGCATGGTGGGGGACGGAGGGCCAGGCCGCCTCCGGGCTGGCCACCCAGCCCCGCGGGGTCCCCCTCCGAGTGCCCTCTCCTCCTAGGTGCCTGCTGGCTGCTGCTCTGCCCTGCCCACCTCCTCACGCCCCATCTGGTCGCCCTGAGGCCACAGAGGGCTGGACTCGCCCCCACCAGCCTGCTGCAGCTCCCCCTGCCCTGGGCCCCAGGACAGCTGGAGTCAGCTCTCCCCCTTGCTCGCCTCGAAGGTCCCCCTGGAGCTCTGGAGACTCCCGCACCCCAGCTCAGTGCAGAGGGTGTGGCATGGCGGCCATGGGCACTGTGTGGCAGACATGGGCCAGATGTAAGGTGTGTGTGTGTAAGAGAGAGACAGAGAGACATGGGCCAGGGGTGTGTGGTGTGTGTGTCTGGGACACGGGTCAGGGGTGTATGTGTGTGTCTGACATTTGACAGGGGTGTGGTTGTGTGTGCGGGACACTGATTGGGGGTATGTGTGGTTGTGTGTATGGTCCTTGGGTCAGGGTGTGTATCTGTCTGACCCGGATCAGGGTTGTTTGTGGTGGTGGTGGTGGTGGTGGTGTGTGTGTGTGTGTGTGTGTGTGTATGTGTGAGACACGGTCAGGGTGTGGTGTACGTGCGGGACACTGGCGCAGCCCCTGGCATCCTTGGCAGGCAACAGTGGGGGGGGGCATGTGTGGGTTTGTCCTCGTGCCCCCTCTGCCTGTCTGTGTCCATCTGCAAGTCTACATTTCCCTCCTACTGGACATGGAGCTGCCCCCCCCCAACCAGAGGGTCCCAGCCGACTGGCAGCTCTGAGGTCACTGGGCCAGAGCCCAGTGGGCACCTGCACCCACGGGCCTGACCCCAGCACCGCAGCCTCCGGTCCAGGTGCGCCCTGCCTTGGTTTGGGCCCGGGGACCTTGGCTGACGCCGGCCAGTCCCCCCCCAGCCCTGCCCCCAGGCATCTCGGCTGCCCCCCGTGTCCCCCCCCTGATGAATTCAGCGCTGCCTCCAGGGGTAGGAGCTTTCCAGGGCGCGAGGCAAATGCGGGTTGGCACCCCCAGCCGGTGCCCGGCGGCGTCTGAGCAGAGGAAGCGCCCGGCCCGGGGTCCCACCCCTGCGGGCGGGAGGGCGGGGCCGGGGTGGTCCCTCCCAGCGCCCCGGGCCGCGCGGGGCGCAGCGGGGCACCCCGACCTGGCGGCGCGGCATGAGGCGCGGGGCCCGGGGCGCGCGGGGCCGGGCCGGGCCGGTGCCCCCCGCGTCCGTGCAGCCCACGTGCTTCGACGAGCTGGTGCGCGACTACGTGGCCTGCTGGAGGCTGGGCGCGCGGGAAACCGGGTCGGGTAAGCCGGGAGGGGGGACCCCCCGGGGATGCCGGGGGCGGCAGGGGGGGGCCCCAGCATCGCGTGACTCCCCGCCCCCCGTCTCCCCTCCCGGCCAGCCCCGACCGGCGCCCCCTGCGCGCCCTCGCTGTCCCCCGGGCTCGCAGCCTGCACGGGCAGCCCCGCGCCCGCGTCGCCGGGGCCCGTGGCGACCCTGCGGCTGCCCGCGCTGCTGCTCGGCGCCCCGGCCGGCCTGGGCCTGGCGCTGGCCCTGGTGCTGGTGGCCCTGGTGGCCTGGCTGCGGAGACGGCGCGGGACGGCGGCGCCCGCAGCAGCGCTGGACGAGGAGTCAGAGGGTGAGTCGGGTCTGGGCGACCCCCAGGGCCAGGGGCGGGGAGGGGGACTCCTGAGGGTGCCGGCGGTGGCGGGGCTGGGGGACAGGGCCCATCCAGGCCAGTGGCCAGCCTGCGCGGGCCTCACCTGCGTGGGAACCAGCCCCAGGCTCGCCCCCCTGGCTCCCACTCCCCTCTGTCCACCCTGCACTTCCTGTCCTGACCTCCTCCCCACCCAGGGAAGCTTCCAGAACAGGGGTAGGGAGGGGTGGTGACGCTGGTCCTCTGAATCCTGACCTTGGGTCCCCCACTCCCACTCCAGAGACCCCGGACATTGTCATCGTCCTGTCCCCCGGGGACCCGAAGGCCTCAGAGCCCGCCTGGCCACCACCCACAGGAGACCCAGCCACTGTGGCACCGCCTGCCCACAGCGTCCCCGTGCCGGCCACGGAGCTGGGCTCCACCGAGCTGGTGACCACCAAGACAGCCGGTCCTGAGCAGTAGCAGCGGCGGGGACAGGAGGGGGCAGGCTTGGCTGTCCACCCCACACCCCCTGTCCCTTCTCTGGAGGCCCCGCAGTCAAGCCCAAAGAGCCACAGATCCCATGGCTCAGCCCTGGTGTGGCCACATGCGCGTGTTTGATGGCGCGTCTCTGGCGGCCCTTGGAGGTCGGGGCTGATCCCCTGTGCTAGGGGAAGGTTGGGGTCCCTCTGGGGCAAAGAAGGGAGGATGCCCCGGTAAGGGCAGACTCAGCTAAGGAGCGACGGGGGGCGGGGGGATCCGGTTTGCAGCCTGGATAGTCTCTCTCCCGTTTGCTGGCGGAACTGCCCGCTTTAAACTGACCCAGGAACCTCGGTGGGGCTTTAGGGGAGCTCTGGGGTGCCTGTGCCTGCCGATTCTGATGGGCCTGTTCCCTAGGCTCGGACCCGCAGCTCCCTGGGGGATGCTACAGAAGCACGGGCTTGCCCCCAGGGGGCTGCGGACCCCTCAGGTGCCTCTTGCTGGCCCCAAGCCCCTCTGCCCCCTCCTGGTGCGGGGTGCCAGGGTCCCTGGCTTCATCCCAGCCTCGCCTCTGACGGCAGCACTCCCGGACCGTCCTGACCCACCTCCAGCCCTGGACACATCCTTGGGAGCCTGGCACGACTCAGCGTGTGTGGGAGGAGTACTGGACTGGGAGTCAGACTGGCAAGCCCGTTGACCCGTGTTCATTCGCTCCAGCTGCCTGCCCCGAGCTGCCCACAGACCCGCCATCCTGGCCAGCAGCACCTCAGCTCCAGGGTGGCCGTGCCCCTATTCATGCCCGTCCCTGCCTGGCGCCTGGTGACTGAGGTCGAGGGGCAGGCCCAGAGGGACTTGGGCATCTACTCCCTTCCTGGGGTTGGGACCTGCCCCCGGGGCCTCACCCAGCCCTATTTTACAGATGAGTAAACTGAGGCAAGAGAGGGTGTCAGTATCATCCAGCCAATCAGGGACCCGGGCCCCCGCCCCTGTTCCTGGCTCCTCCTGGCCACCCACGTCCCACCTGGGTGACACACCAACTCCAACCGCACTGTGTTCGCTCCCCCTCACCCCTCCACACAGAACCCCAGCCTCTGGGCAGCTCCCCACCCCCTTCCCCACCCCACCCTCGTCTCAGTTTCCTTTTTGGAAACATCTTCTGACCGGTCTCCCTCAGAGAATAACTAGAAGGAAGAAGCTTTGAGACGCTCCCATTTTACAGATGCAGAAACTGAGCCCCAGAGAGAGGGCTAACATGCATCACTGCCCCCCAGCCCATGGCAGAAGGGGTGTTCCTCAGGAAGGAGCCAGGCGAGAAGGCAACGAAGAAGATGGGGGTTGGTCCCCCAAAGCCTTCCCGCAGACAGCCAGGCAGGGAGAGAGCCGCCTCTGGTCTGTGCTGTCTGTCGGGGGACCTCAGCGCCTCCTTCCTCTACCTTTATTGTTTGATTAACTTGGGGGCCACGGAGCAAACTCGGGTCTCCACCCCCTACCACTGAGCCTTCATCCAGCCCTCCTCTCCTCCCATCTCTGTTTTGTTGTTGTTGTTGTTGTTGTTGGGTGTTTCTGTTTGCTTTATAAAGTCTTATTTAAAACAATCCAGAGGTGTATTTTGCACTTTGAAGAGTTCAGGAGTATCCCACAGGGTGCCCCCCGCTGGGGCTGGGGTGTGTGTCTATGGCCCTTGTGGTTGTTCTGTTCCTAGAGAGTCTTATCTTGGTTCTCCTGTTTGGGGAATTCTGGTCCTTATTATAGTTTTTATTTTTTTTTTGGTGGGGAGGGGGTATACCCACAATGCTCAGGGCTAACTCCTGTCTGGTCAACACTTCACCAAGGTTTACGACATTTGTGAAGTTTCCCCGGATTCCTGCTGTGGCCTGACAAGCTCCAGCCCCCCTGGAAACGCCAGACAGTCGCCAGACAGACAGCCGGACAGCAGGGCTGGGCCCTTGGGTCCATCAGCAGCACAAACGCTCACTAGGGGATGTGCTTGGTCCCCACTGGTTCTCAGGGGTCGTCTCAGATTTCTCTTCCCACTAGTGGCCGGAGGGGTCCGAGACAGATTCAGAGCCAGGAGGCGGCCCCCTCCCTCTGGGTTTTGGGTCTGCAGTCCCCAAGAAGGGGCTGGTCCCCGCAGGTCCCCAGGGCCCAGGTGGGGCGGGGCTGACCCGAGTCTCGGTTCCTCCTGCGCTTCCTGCAGGCACCTTTCACTTCCTGCGGCGGCCCCACTGCGCCGTGGGGGTGGGGAGGCGCGCCCCAGGCCCCCGAAGACCCCGTCTCTGGGCCCACCCCGCTGCCCCTTGCAGCCAGCTGGTCTGGCTCCCATCTCCCGCAGGGGCCCGAGGGCTCCGCAGCCGCGAAGGAAGGGGTCCCCCTCCGCCCTTCCCTGGGGACGCGCCGCTGCCCGGACTCCCACCCTCGGAAACCACGCGGCCCCCCACCCCCCGACGCCGCCTGGCGCCCCCCTCGGCACACGCAGCTCCTCGCCCTGCCGCTAGAGGGCAGCACGTGGGGGGGGGACAGTGAGCCACAAGGACAAGGCTGGGGGATCCTATGTGGTCCTTTCCCTATATGGGGGGAGGGGGAGGGTGGGAGAGGCAGAGAGAGGGAGGAGAAAGGGAGAGGGAAAGAGGAGGAAGAAGGGGAGGGAGAGAGAAAGGGAGAGGGGAACGAGCAAGAGAGGGAGGAGGGAGAGGGAGGATGAGAAAGAGGGAGGCAGGGAGAGGAGGAGAGGGAGGGAGAGAGGAGTCTGCGGGGGAGCAGGGCAGGGTCTTTGCTCAGCGGGTTCCGTCCGGACTGGACACCCCTGGGAGCAGCCGCTCCGTGACAGCGCTGGGCATGACCCCCCAGTAGGAGAGGCAGGGGAGGGGGGAGCGGCGCCGGCCACCGCGGTCAGGACCGCCCAGAGCGCCCCCTGGCGGGCTCCTCTGGGCTCACGCCGGGGTCTCCCTTCCCGACCCCGCCAGACGCCCCTGGCCCGGCCCGGCGTGGCGCCGGACGGTGGGAGGTCACCCCCCACGGGCTGAGCTCCGGCCAGCGTCCCGCGGAGCTGAGATCCGGCCTGTCCCCGCTCTGTGCCGCCGCCGCCGGGCCCGGGGGTCCTAGTGGGGGAGACATGGGGTCGGGGCGGGGGGCGGTCTGCGGAGGGCCGGGGAGGACGCGAGAACACTGCGGGGTCCCGGGCTCAGAGGGCCTCGACAAACTGCCGCGAATTGAGGAGTCCGGCGGCCTCGGACAAGGACGTGGGTCCGCGCGGGCGGCCCGGCGGGGACCACCTGGGCCGCCGCCAGGAGCTGCGAGGGGACCCCTGGCCGGTGGGCGGGGCCGGGCTCGGGAGGGGCGGGGCCAGACACTGGAGGGGAGGAGCCAGATGCGGGGCGGGGCCAGTTATGGGCGGGGCCATGGCAAGGTTGCTAGAAAGGGGCGGGGCGGGAGCATTGAAGGTGGGTTTAAGGCCCAAGGGCTTTGATTTATTTGGGGGGCGGGGACTATACCCCGCCGTGTTCAGGGCTTACTCCTGGGTATGCGCTCAGCGATCACTCCTGGGGGGGCTCTAAAGACCTTCTGGGGTGCGGGAAATGGAAACAAGCCAAGCATTATCACTCCGGACCCCCTGGATCCCCGGGGGCCCCACCCTCCAGACCCTGACCCCCCGCGCTCCACCCAGCTTCTCGCCTCCTCGAGCCTCGCGAGCCTTCAGGAGTCGGACTTGAGGTGGAGATGGAGTGCCCTGAGCTCTGGGCTCCGCGCCGAGTGGCATTTCAGGAACCGCCCCCCCCCCCAGACTGGCAAGGCTTTGGGCTTTGGGGGTGGGGATTTGGGGGGCTAGCCCTGCTGCCCCTGGCCCCTGCTGAGCCCGTCTGTTCCTGGCCCCTACGACTGGGAGGCCAGCTCAGAGTTTGCAAGTTCCCCAAGGGGCTTTGCAGGGTTCCCAAGCCAAAGAAGAGAGACGTCAAGGAGGCGATTCAGGCGTTGGGACCTGGCCGGGATGTGGGAACCAGACTTCCCAGTGGCAGGCGTGGACTGTGCATGTCGGTGGGGAGGTGTGGAGAGGGGTGGGTCCCTGGGGAGCCAGGCTGCGCCCCAGCTCCCACCCCCAACCCCCAGCCCTCCGCTCCCTCGACCTCAGGAGCCCAGGCGCCCCCTCCCTCCCACAGACAGCTGGAGCCTGAGTCACGAGCTGCCTCCCAGGGACAAAGGAGGTGGGGGCCCTTCCCTCCAGACCCCCTCCGGGGAGTAGCTGAGGCATCTGAGCTAGCGGGGAGCCCATCAGCCTCTCTGTTTCTTGGGGAGCCCGCCCCGGCGGAAGGGGACAGAAGGGGGGACAGAGCTCCGGCTAGGGAGAAGGCACCCATGGTGATAATCACCATTGTCTGTGAGGGCTGGGGGGAGGGGTAGCCTGAGTGCACCTGGGGGACTTTTGGCCCCCCACCCCCCATCCCTGAACCCAGAGCAGCCTCAGCCCCATCCAACTGGTGAAAAATCAGAGGCCTGGAGAGGCTGACGCCCGTTCGCCCATTCCAGCAGGAAGGAACTCCAGCCGTCTGGGTTCAGCCCAACCAGGGAGCGGGCTGGAGCACTTCCTGTGGGGAGGTTCTGGGTGCGGCTGCAGCTGAGGTTTGTGGGCTGTGGTCAGCAGGTGGGTAAAAAGGCCCCTCGGCTTCCCCTTGCAGCTGGGGTGGGGCTCCCAATGCCTGCCGGGGGCCTTCCTGGTCATTTCCCTCCTGGGGGTCTCGGGTCGTCTCCAGGAAGCCCCTGATGCTTAGCGCATGAGACCGTGGGAAGTGCAGACGCTGAGGCCAGCACTGGCCCTGGGTGTGTGTGTGTGGGGGGGGCGCGACCGCTCAGGACCTCCTGGGTGGGAGGGGAGCATGTGGAATGTGTGTGTACAGGTGCACGCACCCGGCGTGGGTGTGGGTGCAGGGGTGCCGGCAGGCCCTCGCAAGCACACTCCCCAGCACGGGTGCTCAGACAGCCACACGCACGCCCGAGCTGCCAGCAGTCGGAGCTGGGGGCGGGGCGGGTGCCCTTCACACGCGGAGACTCGGCTCCTCTGCCCGCCCGCCCCTGGGGCCCGCTGCAGATGCCAGGGGTTATTTTAAGCCAGGATCAATGGACGATTTTAGGTGACACAGACTGGGGGTGAGGGGTGGGATGAAGACAGAAGTGACAGCGACAGAGGCGACTGCCCTGGAGTCTGGCAGTGGTGGGAGAGACCCCCAGGGTCCTGGGACCGGCGTGGACAAAGGGGTCACTCTGCCGAGATGCTTTGCCTCTCAGTCTCCTTTGCCCTGCAAGTGGCAAGGTGTGTGTGCGGCAGGGAGGGGTGCGGGGGTCAGTGTCCACTGGTTCCGGGGCTCAGGCCTGTATATGCACGAGGAGAGGGCATTGACCTGGCACCAGGCTCTGGGCTGACCGCCGAGACAGCCCGAGATAGGGAGGAAGCCCAGTGTGTGTGGGGAGGAGGTGGGGGTGATGTCCAGTTTTAGGGGAGCCCAGCCCCTTCACTGGGCAAGTGGCTACCTCATCAATAGCACCTGGTGGGAGGCAGCAGGAGACTGAGGGGCCAGGGAGTGGCCCCTGAAGGGCTGAGCACTGGCTTTGCCTGCAGGGCCCCCCAGGTCCATCCTTGCCGCCACAGGGTCCCCCAAAATAGGCCAGGAGTAGCCCAGAAAACAAGAGAAGACGACATGAAGTTGAACTTGAAGATCAATTGTCCAGGCAGGTGGTGCTGGCTGGGGGTTGCAGAGGGTGGTGGTCCGCAGGCCCTGGGCAAGAGGGCTCAGTGGTCAGGGGCTGGCTACCCCCGCCGCTCCCTGCCTACCTGCAGGGTCTCCTGAGAGCACAAAGCTGGTTTTCCAGGAGGTCAGCCAGAAGCCAGCGCCCAAAGGGTGGGGAAAGTGGCCACTTAGCACCCCAACGACCCCCCCCCCACCGTCCGAAATGCGCGGCCAATTCTGTTATTCCCTTGGATCATTTATTTATTTATTTTTCTCGCTCTAAACTTGGAACAATGTGTCTGGGATGCGACTCCACAGCAAGCCCATTCCTCCCCCCTCACACACAATAATAAAATAGAATTGAACAGTTTTGTTTTTTTCGGGGAGGGGGTGTTTCTGCTGGCAGGGGGAGGGGCATTCCACAGGGAGGGGCCCAGGATCACCTGCAGCTGGCAGCTCAGCTCCTTGCCTGAACTCTTCCCTCGCCAACACCTGAAATTAGCCTGTCAGCCCTTCTGCGCAGGATTCAGGATTCGATTCCCCTTACAGTGGGAACCCTCCCCTTCACGCAGGGTTTGGATCAGCTGATGCGGCCTTGGAGGGCAGAAAGGGCAGAGGAGTGCCAGGAAGAAAGAACTCGACACGGGTGTCCATTTGGGGGGGGGCACAACAGGAGCTGAGGACGGGGGTGGGGGGGCCTGGCTAGGGGTATCACACCTGCCCACCTGGAGGAGGGAGGGACAGGATCCAAGATCGGTCTCTTGCTAGGAAGAGTTTTGGATACTAAAATGAGAAACGGAGGCAGAAAGAAGCAAGGTGCGGGGACTCGGTTTACCACGTTTACTGGTTAAAATCAACTTCGATGTCTCCACTACCCCCCAAACAAACGAACACAGGAACACAGTCCCCAAACCAGCTTCAAAGCCTTGACCGGACTGTGCTGGGCGGAGGGTGCGCCTAAGGGCCCCCTGTCTGTGCCCTCCCGCTCCTACCCGGGGTGGCCGCTGTGCCTGTCGCCGTGGGTGGCCGTATGGGTGGGGACGGGGACCCTGGACCCGGCAGTCGCCTGGCGCAGCCCGCGCTCTGCAGCGGCGGCTCAGCTGCGGGGCTCCTGCCCATTTCGCAGGAGGGGAAACCGAGGCGGCGCAGAGCCGGAGCGAGGCGCGGGGTGTGGGGGGTGGGGGTGGTGGTGGTGGAAAGGGTCGCCCTCACGTCACGGCTCCGTGTCCAGGAGGGCAGAGGCGGCGAGAAGGCGCGGGGGGCCAGGCGGCGGCGGTCGGTCCCCACTGTCCCCTCACCTGTAAACAGCGGCCGCAGGTCCGAACTTTCAGTGTCCCTGAGCGGAGCCACGGCGCGCCAGGCTGCGGGGAGTCCGGAGAGCGCCAGGCGGTCGGGGGACGCCGGGCCGCGCGTGGAGTCGGGGGGCGCCCGGCCACGCGGAAGACAGGCTGCGAGGAGTCCGGGGGGGCGCGGGACCGCGCGTGGAGTCGGGGGGCGCCGGGCCGCGCAGGAGGCAGGCTGCGGGGAGTCCGGGGGGCGCCGAACCGCGCGTGGGAGTCGGGTGGGGGGCGCCGGGCGTTGCGGGAAGTCGGGGGGGCGCCGGGCCGCGCGTGGAGTCGGGGGGCGCCGGGCGGTGCGGGGAGTCCCTGGGGCGCGGGGCCGCGCGTGGGAGTCGGGTGGGGGCGCCGGGCGTTGCGGGGAGTCCGGGGGTGCCGGGCCGCGCGTGGAGTCGGGGGGCGCCGGGCGGTGCGGGGAGTCCCTGGGGCGCGGGGCCGCGCGTGCGGGGAGTCGGGACGGGGACAGGCTGCGGGGAGTCCAGGGGGGCGCCGGGCCGCGCGGGGAGTCCGGGGCCCCGGCTGCGGGGCGTCCCGGGGGGCGCCGGGCCGAGCGCGCCCCCTCCCCGCCGCGGCGGCCGCGCTCCTCCCCCGGCGCCTCCCGCCCGCTCCTCCCTCCCCGCGCGCCCGAGCCGCCGCCAGAGCGCGGGCAGCGCCGAGCGGGCGGCGGGCAGGCAGCGATCGCCGCCGCCCCCGCCAGCCGGGACCCCGCGGCCGGCCGCGGCCCGAGCAGGGGCGAGTCCCGAGGCGGCGGCGGGCGGCGGGCATGCGCCGGGCGCCGTAGCCGAAGGCGCGGGCCCGATGGAGCGGGCCGGGGCGCGGGGGCTCCCGCTGGCGCTCGGGCTGGCGCTGCTGCTGGCGCCGCCGTCGGGCCGCGCGGGGGCTCCCGAGGCGCCCCCCGAGCCCGCGGCGGCGCCGGGGACCGCGGCCCCGGCGGGGGGCGACCGCTGCCGCGGCTACTACGACGTGATGGGCCAGTGGGACCCGCCCTTCAACTGCAGCTCGGGCGCCTACAGCTTCTGCTGCGGCACGTGCGGCTACCGCTTCTGCTGCCACGACGGGCCGCGGCGCCTGGACCAGAGCCGCTGCTCCAACTACGACACGCCCGCCTGGGTGCAGACCGGCCGGCCGCCCGCGCGCGCCCGCGAGCCCGCCGCGCCCCGGGACCCGGCCCGCGAGCGCAGCCACACGGCCGTCTACGCGGTGTGCGGCGTGGCCGCGCTGCTCGTGCTGGCGGGCATCGGGGTGCGCCTGGGCCTGGAGAGGGCGCACAGCCCGCGCGCGCGGCGCACCGTGACCAGGTGAGCCCCGCGGCCCCGCCCCGCCCGCCGCCCCGACCCTCGTCCCGCGCGGCCACCCCGCCGGCTCCCCGCGCCCGTCTGCAGCTCGGCCCCTCCCCGCCGGCCCGTCCCCGTCGCTGTCACTTCTCCGAGGGCGACAGCTGATACCCGCCCGGCGCTGCCTCTCCTTGACCTTCGGCGGGACCGGGTGCGGGTGCTGGGTGCTGGGTGCTGGGGCTGCCGTTCTCCAAGGCCGTGGAGGAATCCGCCTCCTGAACCGGACTCTCGGGCCAGGGCACCCCTCCCCGCCCTTCTAGGGAGAGGGGCACTGGGGGGGGGTGTGTGTGATTGGGTGCCGCTGACCCCCAGGAAGGAAGGGACCTTAGGCTGTGGCTCTCCTCTCCTGCTTCTCCCCCACCTTCGCTCCCTGCTCCCCGACCCCCCTCACCCCATCCCTGTGACTCAGGTCTGACCTTTCCTGGGGTTCTAGGGAGCCTCCCCCGCTCCCCTCCCCTGTCCCCACCCCAGGCCTCCCTTGGACTAAAGGGTGCCGCTGTGTCTGGGACTCCTCTGCAGACAGGTGCAGGAGTCCCACAGGACACAGAACCCTGACCCGAAGACTCTCACTGGCCTGGGCCGGGGGAGTGACAGCACCGTCCATGGAAGCAAGTTGCAATGGAGCAACCCCCCAGGCCTGGGCCAGGTCTGGCTGCTCAGCGGCCTCAGCTAGAGGACCCCCAGACCCCTCAGCCTGCTCCTCCAGGAGAGCTGCAGAGCACGCGTGAGGCTGGAGCCTCTGGGCCCCAGATACGCTGAGCTGAGGGGCGGCTGCACCCCCAGAGCTCTGAGTTGCTTGTGCTGGAGGAGGGCAGGGGACAGGCCACGTCCTTGTCCCTGCGTGGGACGATGGAACGGAAGATCCTGATGGGGCGCATGACTGATGGGGCAGGTCTAGCTCCCTCTCTGGGCTTCCGTCTCCATGTCTCCATCTCCCCTGCTTCTCTCTTCCTCTGGGGAGCCCGGAGAGCTTATATGTACCTGTGTCCTGACCGCCACCCTCCTTCAAATCTTGCCCCCAATTCTGCCATGTTGGAGGGGGGACTGGCCCCGGACACCTGTGCAGAGGCTTGGAGCAAAGGGTCTGTGCAAAAAGCCCGAGGCAGGTGTCGGGGGTACTGGTGGTGAGGCGTCACCCAGGTGTTTGGGGGGTGCTGGTGGTGAGATAGGCGTCATTCAGGTGTTTGGGGGTGCTGGTGGCGAGGCAGGCATTACTTAGGTGTTTGGGGGTGCTGTTGGTGGGCAGGCAGGGCCCGTGGCGGTCTGGCCTCTCTCGTCCCAGCTACCCCAGGTGCCCCCTCGCCTCCCTGAGTCAGTCATTTGAGGCTTCAGCCCTAGGAGGAGGGTCAGACCGCGGAGGCGGAAATCATGGGCTCTGGGCGCTGCAGGCAGCTGGGCTGAGGTTCCGTCAGACGCTGTCACAGCTGGGTGGGGGCTGGGTGTTCTGGTCCCCAGGGCCGGCCGTGCCTGGCCAGGATCACGTGGCCTCCTGGCTGTCCCCTTCCCTCCTCTGTCATCCCTCCTTCATGCTGGTGTTGGGACCCAGCAGAAGCCCTACTGCAGGAGGGGACTTAGAGGGGCAGGAAAAGAGGACTTCCTGGAGGAGAAGGGATTCTAGTGGGTTTTGCAGAATGAGGAGGAGTTTTAGGAGGGGATGGAGGGATGGAGGGAAAAATACTGTGGGCAGAGGGATGAGCCGAGTCCAGGAGCCTGATTTTGTTCACCAGCTCGGGCAGGGATATTTGTCTTGGCCTTCCCGGAAGAGAGTGTGTGTGTGTGTGTGTGTGTGTGTGTGTGTGTGTGTGAGATGTATATGAGCATATGAATGTATGAGTGTGTATGTATGAGTGTATGTTGAGTATCTGGGGATGTGCGCGTGTGTGTATACAAGTATGTGAGTGTGAGTTTGTGTGTGACTGAGTATGTGAATGTGGGTCTGAGTGGGTGCGTGTGCAGGGGAAGCCCCTGATTGTGTAACCCGATGTTTCTCTCACCAGCTCTGGAAGCCACAGGCCATTTGTGGTGGGAAAAAGCAGATGGAGAGGTCGGGGCGGGAGGGAAGGGGGCCCAGAGAGGCTGCTGCGCTGCGGGAGCTGCCTGGCTGGCCTCACACGTGGCGACTGGGAGGCAGGAGACTGGAGCCACGACTGGAGCCACTTCTGTCCACTCCCCACAGGACGCTGACCGAGCTGCTAAAGCAACCCGGCCCGCAGGAGCCCCTGCCCCCGCCTCTGGGCAGCTGTGTGCAGGTGCAGGTGGGGGAGGGGCCCCGGCGGGGCTCCCCGCCCAAGAGCACAGGTGTGTGCCTCCCTTCCTGCCCGGGCCTGGGGGCGTAGGGGCAGGCTGGGGTGGGCGTCAGCCCCAGTGGGAAATCGCTGTCTGCCGCTCCGGGACCCTCTGGGGGCGGGGAGGGGGTGGTCCAGCACCTCCACAGTGGAGGATGTGACTGAGAGACGGTTCCAGATTCCTCTGGCTGTGTCCGGGTCTGCGTGGCCTGGGTGTGTGACCACCTCTTCCAGGCTGACGCCCCCCTCCCCCATATGGGTTCGACTCCTCAACCTCCCCGGGGCGGGGGGCGGGGCGGGCCTGGGTCTCGGCGCATGCATGAGGTCAGCGGCGCATGCATGAGGTCAGCGGGCTCCTCCAAGCCTGGGTCCAGGCTCTGGCGGGCGCGGGGCGGGCGCGGTCCGGCCCGAATCGGGAATTCTCGGTAGCTTGCAAGGCGCCTCTCTTCACTCCCCGCCCCCTCCAGACAAGAAACGCCCCCACACCTCGACGCTGAGGCCCTCGGCCACCCCCGGGCCCCCGCGCTGCCCCCGGCTGCAGGACGGCGGCGGCCTGACGCTGCAGCGCGACTTCGCCAAGTTCGCGCCGGTCAAGGCGGCGGGTGAGTGCGCGGGGCGGGGTGCCCGCAGGTCTAAGCCCCCGGACTGACTCGGGCCCGGGGGGTGGGGGTCTCGGGCGGCGTCGCCATCCCCTCGCCGTGCAGTTGCATCCCCTCGCCGTGCAGTTCCGCAGCCTCTGGGTCGCCCTGCCGAGGTCAGTGCGCTCCCACCCACCCTACCGCCCTCCGGGGTCCGGGCGCCAGGCCCCGCCCCTCACCGAGCAGCCCCGCCCACCAGCCACGCCCACATCACAGGCCACGCCCCTCCCCGGGTCCCCGCCCCCTCAGGGTCCCCACCTGTCCCCGCAGAGGCCGGCCCGCCCGACTTCTACCAGCGTTTTCCTGCCCCGGAGCCGGCTCCGCTGACCCTCCCGGCGCGGGCTCTGCGGCCCCCTGAAGACTTGTCCGAGCTGCTGGAGGCCTGTCCCTGGTCCCCTCCGGGCTACGCGCCCCCCGGCGGCGGCCCCACCCCGTCGGGCCCCTACAGCGCTTGGACCGCCGGCCGCCCGCCCCGCCCCGCCCCCCGCGGCCACCCGGCGGCTCAGGCCTCGCCGCACGCCCGTCGGCCTGGCCACACGCCCCGACGCCAGTACAGCGTGGAGAAGCTGCCCGAGGCCTTCAGCGCGCACCCCCCGGGCCTGTACTACGGCAGCGCGGGCCGCGGGCCCCGGCACCTGAGCACCAACAGCAAGGCCGAGGTCACCGTGTGACGGCGCTGCCCACAGGCCACCTGCCCGCGCGCGGGGCAAGGGGCCTCGACTCCGGGTCTTAGGGACGCACTTGGAGGTCCGTGGTGGGTCCTTGTGTAAATAAACCCTCCCGTCCCTGAGAATAAACGAGCCCCAGCCCCGGCGGTAGAGGCTGACGGTGGAGGCATCGGTCACTGCTGCACAGACGGGCACAGCGTGTGCCCAGGCAGGACTGGCAGCGTGTGCGGGGAGCAGGGAGCAGTGGCTGCGGAGGGCGGGCGGGGCTGCGTGCCAGCCTGAATGTGGATGCCGGGGAGCCCCGGGGAGGGGGCAGTTAGCTGCTGGCCAGCGTGAGGTTTGGGCACGGGCAGGGGGAGGTCCGTGCCCCCGGCTGGGGTGAGGCCCCTCCAACGCGGGGGAGCCTGTGGCTGCTCCTTGACAGTCTGGCCCGGCGCCGGCCCCCTGCCCACAGGCCACTTGGCCAGCTTGGCTCGGAGCCACCCCCCAATGAGTGTGGGCAGTGGGCCGGGTGGACAGCTGGTCTTGGGACGGGAGAGCCTCCCTCCCATAGCTGCTCCGGGGGATGAGGGGCCGGGGGTGCTGGAGCCCCGGAAGTACCCTCCTGGCGTGCCCAGTTCTCCTAGGGCAAGGCCTGTGGACGGTGAGCTTGGGGCTCCTCTGGCCGGGTCCTGGTGGGGTGTCTAGGGGCGGGGCAGTGCCCTCACTGTGACCACCACGGAGCACCCCACTGGCCTTATTTCCTGAGGTAAGCCCTGGGCAAAGTTGAGCTCGGGGTGTGGCGGCTGCTGCCCTCCGCACCTGGGGGCCTCAGGGTCCTGACCCTTCCCGTGACTCCATTTAGGGGCCTTTGGGATTCTGCTGCCACAGTGAATGTGACCGGGACTCGGGGGGCTGCAGGCAGGGAGGGGCCTGACCCACGTCACATGCTGGACACTCCCCTTCTCTGCTTCTGGGAACCCTGGGGGAGGCAGGACCCGAGCTTGCCTTTCCGCTCGTGAGAGTCCCAGTGGGGAGCAGGGGTGCCAGGGTGCGGGTGGGCACCCCTGGGCCCATTTGCCAGCTGTGTAGAGCCGGGGGAGGGGGGTGGGCGCTGAGTCATGGCGCCCGCCGAGACTCACAAAAGGAGGCCCGGGCACCTGGGCCACCCACGACTACCCACCCCGGTGACGCAGGCCCTGGCTGGGCAGGACCCGGGGGGTGGGTGCAACCTCTTTACTCATTCCTAGTTCCAGGGGTCCTGGATCTCCCCACAGAGGGCCAGGCTAAGGCCACGGTCACCTGGGGGGGGGCAGGGAGTGGCTTTGGGACTTGCCTTTTCTCAATAGGGGTGCCCTGAGGGGCCCACCCTGGGCTCAGCCCTCAGGCCCGTTCCCGCGGGATACTCACCCTGTCTGGGGGTGCCAGGAGCCAAACGTGGTCCTGGCACCTCCCGTGGCACTTGGGTGTCTGGCCCAGATGGACACAGGCCTCTTCACTGAGGCCCCAAGTCAAGTGGAGGCCCAGCCTGGTCGTCAGAACTGGAGGTGACCTGTGGGGTCACTGGGTCCGGGAAGAGGCGGCGGAGGGTGTCCAGAGCAAGTTCTCGTGAGTGGTGGACACGGCGAGCAGCGCCGAGACTTGTCCCTCAAAGTGCGGCTGTGCCCTCCGATGCCGCGGCACCCCCAGCCCCGCACAGACCCGCACACACGGCCTGCTGGGTGGTACCAAGCTGTGTTTATTGAAGGATCTTTGTCCAAGACACAGGAATGAAGCCAGAGGCACCCCCATCAGGACCCCCCTCCCATCCCCCAACAACCACGAGAAAAGGCAGTCTACACAGGCGGGGCGTGGGGGACGGGGGTGCAGGCTCCGGCTGCTCAGGGCCCGAACGGGGCACCCCCGTGTGTGGCCTAGCTGGCCCATCCGAGGGCAGGCAGCCCTCAGGCCCTGGTGGAAATGACCTTGGGGTTGGGGGAACCCCCAAAAAGTGCAGCCATGTTCCTCCAGGACCCCCTTCGAGGTAGGGACCACCTCAGGCAACCTGTGTTCACCCACAGAGGGGCCTGCTTGGGGGCGTGGGAGCGTGGGAGTCTGCACCCCTCCCTTGCTCCCGCTTACCAGGGGTGAAATCAGACCGGAGGTAGGGGAGGGGTGAAGGGGATTCGAGCCCATGCTGAAGGCCTGGGGGCTTCAACTCCCCAGCCCCCCAGGGCCTCCCCAGTGCGGGGGCACATCCAGGGGCGGGGCGGTGGGAAGGAACAGGACAATTAAATAAGATACCATTTATTTCTTAAAAAAATTAAAAAATAATGCCGACATCATTTCATCCACCCCAGGCCTGGCCCTGCCTCCCGCCCGTCTCCCGGCTGTCCTGGGTCGCCAACGGGTGCTGGGCAGCACGGGAGGGGACAGGCTCAGGGAGGCGGGCCCAGGGGCCAGCCACGCGGCCCTGCACCACGGCAAAGCAAGCACACTGGTATAAAAACATCTGTATAAAAAGGGGCTGGGGGCGCGGACCCCCCAGAGGAGAGCTCATAAAAACCAGGGGGCGGGGACGGGCCAAGGGCGGGGAGCTCTGTGCTGCTCTCCCGACAGGGGCCCCAGTCCCGTCCCTGCGGCCCCACCCTGCAGCCTCCAGCGGCCCGAGGGGTCCACGCGGCAGGGCGCGCGGGTGTGGGAGCTGGTCCAAGAGCCTTGGCAGGAGAGCTCGGCAGAGAGGGCTCCCGAGGGAGAAACTGAGTCACAGCGGAGAGAGGCAGAGATGAGGGGGCATGAGACAGGAGGAGGGGAGAGATGGGGCAGAGGGCGAGGGGTCAGGAGGGAGACGGAGCAGGCGGGGCGGCCCGGGGGTCAGGAGGCGGCGATGGCTGTGCCACCGCCCAGCCTGACGATCAGCTGCTGGCAGTCTCCGGAGCGCCGGTCGCCCACCTTCTCCAGGGTGCGGGCGGCCTCGGCCAGCAGCACGGCGCGCTGGCCCGGGGACGAGAGGAAGGACAGGGGCAGGTGGCGGCAGGCCAGCAGGATGGCGGTGGCCCGCTCGCGCTGGCCGGGCCAGGCGTCCGCCTCGCCTGTGGGGACGAGACCGGAAGGACGGGTTCACCAAGAGTAGGGGGGGCCATGTATGTGGTGTGGGGGGGCCGGTAGGGGCAGCACCCCCACTCCTGCCCCTACCTTCGGGGGGACTCACCGTGCTTGGTGCTCGGGGCCGTGCGCCGCCGCAGGCTGTGTTCCAGCAGCTGGTGGGTACGTGTGGGGCTGGCGCCCGCCATCAGACGCACCGTGGCCTCGTGCAGGAACACCTGGGGACAGGCCAAGCCTGATGCAGCCTCCTCCCCCGCATCCGGCCCACACGGTAGGCCACCTGTGTGGCCCTCCCTTGGCCCCCCAAAATGAGCTGGAGGGGTGGGAACCCGGGCAGGGGCAAGAACATGCGCTGTGGGGTGGGGCCGGGCACCAGCCTGGGGTCCCTGCCCTCATCATGGGACCCGAGCTCGACTTCTCGCCGTCCCAGCTCACTGCACCCAGTGCCCTTGACGCTGTGGCCCAGGTGACCCGACACCTCCCGGCCCCTGCCCGGCCCCTCCCTGGGTCTGGTGAGAATTCTGGCAGGCGTGACTTCACGGGTCATGCTGACTGCCAATCAACACCAGCCACACAAGGAAGGGACGTGGGCCCAGCACCAGGGCTGTCTCGGGGATGGACCCCGCTGGAGCACTGAGGGCAGAGCCAAGCCCCAGAGGTGCAGGAAAAGGGGCCGCCCCGGCTCAGCCACTCAGAGCTGTCAGGAAAGCCGGGGGTCCTTCTGCCTGCCCAAGTACGGGGTCAGCTCTCAAGGTCCCCCCGCACCCCCAGTGAGGCTGACCTTTCGGTAGGCTGGACGGAAGTTGTGTGCCAGCCGGCGCAGGCTGCCCAGGTCCCGCTGGAAGCCGGCCAGCTGGGTGCCCGACGCGTGGTGGGTGTCGCCCAGGGCCTGGCTGGCTCCCGCCTGCTTCTGCCAGAGCGCTGTCCGCAGGGACAGCAGCAGGTCACAGGTCAGCAGCTGGACCACCTGTGGGGGCAAGACGGAGGGCAAGGGTGACGGCCCGTCGCTGGGTCCAGGTGACAGCTCTGCAGGGACACAGGCCGGCGGCTCTGGCTGAGACCCTCAGGCCTGACACACTGATCTCATCCAGTTCGTGCCGCCCACCCGCAGGCTGAGCCACCCTGTCCGGGGAGAGTGGGCGGAGGGCACGGAGACTGCCCAAGGGGCCGACACCCCTGGCTCCCGGCACATAAGCTTCCCGGGCCGCAGTTTCCCCAGCCACAAAATGGGTGTGCAAAGGCAGTCCAGAGGGCCGCCGTGGGCACTGTGTGTGGGCCTGTGTCTGGTCCTCACGAGCACTGGGCGAAGCGGTTCCTCAGCTGCTGCAAGCGCAGCCGAACGGGCCCTTCCTGTGTCCCGACGCCTCGGCCCCGCTGGTGGATGGCGCTTTCGTAGCCGTGGGGGTGGGGGCCGGATCCTGGCCTGAGGCCCACCAGGCGCCCCCTCTCCCATGGGGCAGCCCCCAGGGTCCCTGCAGCTGCCCCTCATCCCTCAAGGGTGGGGGGAGGGGCTATGGCTAGCCACGAGAACCAACAGGCGGGAAGTGCCCCGAAAAGCACAGAGGGGCCAGGCACCCTCGGGCCAGGGGCCGGCTGCCTGCCGCTCTGCTGTCCCGTCCATCCCTATGGTCACCGGCAGCCAGACCCCAGGGGCAGGGCTCAGGATGTGACCCTCCAGGACACAGCCTCCCTCCCTTTCTGGGGTGAGCCCCGCCTCCTCCCCGACATGCACCCTCCAGGAGGACGCTGCTGTGGCCTTCAGGGGCGGTGGGGGGGAGGGTCTCGAGGGCCAGGCAGGCCTCTGGGATGCACTGCGGGAACATTGCACAGTACGGCCAACGTGCAATGCAACTACAATGCACCGCAGCGGCCCGCGAGGAGGGGCGTGGCGGGGCCAGCGGGGGTGGGCTGGGGGGGACTCTGCACTCCGGGGGGGGGGGGGCACTCACGTGATTGAGAGTGGGGTCGCAGGACGTGCCGGTGACGTTGAGGCTGCTCCACAGGTGGCCGCTGGCCCGCTCGCAGTGGCCCAGGGCGCTGAGCTGCCCGTCGGCCTTCCCGGGCAGGGAGGCGTGCATGGCTCTGCACGTGTGCAGCACGGCCCTCACCAGGGCGCTCCTGCGGGCGGGGACGGGCGACGGTCAGGGCGGGGCAGCGGGCGAGGGGTCCTCCGTGCAGAGGGACATCCGGGCAGGTCCCGGGGAGGGAGGTGGAGGCAGGAGCCGGTGCTTGCCTGCCCCCATCTCACCAGCTTCTGCCCAGCCCTTGGACCCGGCCTTTGGGCTCGCCTCCTTCCCGGGATCAGCTCCGGTCTACGCCCCACACCTGGGCCCCGTGGGGCTCTCGGGGTGGGACATGCTGCCCCCCAAGACCGTCCAGGACAGCTACCCCAAGGAGGGCGGCCTGTTTGCTCGCCTGCAACTCACTTTTTCCCCTTCCCCTCCCCCGATCACTTGCTGGTTTTGAGGGGAGGGGTTAGGTCACCTCTGGCAGGCTCAGGGCATCACATCGGGTTCCGGGGATCGAACCCAGGTTGGCTGTGTGCAAGGCAAACACCTTCCCTGCTGTGCTATCGCTCGGGCCCCCGTGACTCACTCTTTTTTTTTTTGTTTTTGTTTTTGGGTCACACCTGGCGATGCTCGGGGGTTCCTCCTGGCTCTGCACTCAGGAATCACTCCTGGCAGTGCTCAGGGGACCACACGGGATGCTGGGAATTGAACCCGGGTCGGCCGTGTGCAAGGAAAACGCCCTCCCCGCTGCACTATCACTCCGGCCCCCGTGTGACTCACTTGCCAGCAGCTGAGGCCCAGCGTGGCCTCCGCTAAGTGGGCATGGGGAGTGCTGGAAGGGAGGGCTCAGAGGCTGGGGCTCGGCCACCGGGACTGAAACGGTCCTTCAAACAGGGTGGGCCTCAGTTTCCCCTTCTGTATTGTGGGCATAATACCTGCTGGTGCTACACGGTGGTCTCAGACGCTGCCCTGATGTCAGGGGCCCCGTGACATGACTACTCGGGCTGTAGGCTGCAGCCCCAGGTTTGCGACAGAGAAATCTCTGCGTGAGGCCTCAGGGCTGATGGGCCGGGGGCAGGGAAGATGGTTGGATATGAGTCCCCAGGAGTGGGGACAGCTGCGGGGTGGGTGGGGTGCGCTCAGCGTCCCTGAGGCCGCTGTTCCTCTCCATCTCCCTGAGTCCCCGGGCCTCTTATATGACAAAACACGGGGACACAGAACTCAGAACAGTTCCGTCCCCTTGGAGTGCCGCACTTGCCTGGGTTCCAGAAGGAACTGACCCGAGCCGGTTCCGCGGGCGCCTCGAAGGGCCTGTCTAGGGGGCCAGGGCAGGAGAGGCGAGGGTCCCCAACCAGCCCGGCCCTGATGGCCATGGAGACCCGCGCCTCCCTGCCAAGCCACACGAGTGAGCCCCGGAACCCCCGAGTAGCTACGTACTCAGCCACTTCCAGGGCCTTGGGGACGCGCTCCACTTCCGTGAAATGGGTGCGCACGGCCGCGTCGTCTCCCTGGAGCCAGCGGATGGCCATGGTGATGGCAGACACCCACCACCGGCAGACGAGGTCTGGGCCTGGATGGGGAGATACTGACCGTCACCCCCGGCCCCATCCCCTGGGCCCATCATGTGGCACGTGGCTCCCGTGCCCGCTCTCGCACATGCACAGACGGATCGGTGCTGGAAATGCAGGTCAGGCACCTGCCAGCGAGGGGACCCCTTTAGGACCACAAAGACACTGGCCCGGATGGAGGAGGACGTTGAACAAAGGTGCTCACTGTGGGTCCTTGTGTGCGTGGAGCCAGCGCAGTCACTGGGCTGCTCCTGGTTATGCTTGGTCGGCCCCGCAGCCCAGCGGCTGCCAGGGTACTTGGCCCTGCCTGGGCCCCCCCGAGGAGCTGGTAGGTGAGGAAGTGAGCTCGGGACCTCGCCTAGCAACTAGCGTGTCCCCCCACCTGAGTCATCCACCTGGTGTTATAAAGTCAAACCCTGGGAACGGAGCTGGAGGAATGGTGCTGGCCTTGCCTGCAGTTGATCTGGGTTCGATCCCTTATGGTACCCTGAGTGCCATCAGGGGTAATTCTTCCTGAATACAGAGCTAGGATTAACCCTTGAGCATCGCTGGGTGCCAACCTTTCCCCCACCTGCAAATTAAACAACTAAAAAGCCCACCACAACCTAGGAACGACCTAGGTTTCTAACTGCCGAGCACAGGCTCCGGGTCCGTGACTCAGGCCTTTCCCTCTTGGCTGCGGGATCCTGGGTCAGTGGGTGGGGTGCCTGCCACCGAAGGCCCACAGGCACCCCGCTTCTTTCTTCGCTCTTTATTCTTGGGACACACTCCTGGCTCTGCGCTCAAGGATCACTCCTGGTGGGCTCTGGGGACCATATGGGATCTGGGGATGGAGCCCGGGTGGGCTGCAGGTCAGGTGAACGCCCTCCCCTGCTAGACCATCGCTCTGGCCCCGCATGGACTGGACGAGATGTGCGGACACCATGCTCCTCCTGAGTGACCCGAGGGCTCCTGCCACCTTGTCCCTCCTGGCAGCCTCAAGCCTCTGTGCCCCGGGTGCAGCTCACGAACACAGCGGACCGTTCTGCTGCCACTTCGGTGAGCAGCTGCCCGTGCCCCATGGCAGAAGCTGCAGGCTGGTACGGAACGTGACACAGATAAACGGAACTCTATAGCCCCATCAGAAAGGGGAGCCCCTTGTGGCCGGTTCCTGGTGTGGGATGCAGGGCCGGGGAGGAAATTTCTGCTCCCCCACATGCTGTCACAGGTAGCTGCGGGCCCTGGACAGAGACCTCAGCCCGGAGGCGGTTCCGAGTCCCCTCTGTCCCCTAGCCCCGGCCCCTGGCAACAGGAGGCTCACCCAGGGCAGACTTGAGCACGGAGCTGCTGGAGAAGGGGGCGCTCACAGCCTCCACGGAGTCCACGACAGAATGAAGCAGCTTCAGGTACTCCAGAGCACTGGAGAACTCGCTGGAGGAGAGGATCCGCGTGTGAGGGCAGGACCCCGCCGGAGGCCTGGCTGCCGGCGCTCTCGCCCACACGCCTCCAGTCCTCCCCTCCCACCCCCAGACCCTGACTCCAGCTCACGATTCCAATGTCCCTCCCTCCAGAAGCTTCCCCAGCTCCCAGCAAAAATGCCTTTCTGCAGGCAGGCCTGGCCGGCTACGTCGGTCTCTTAGATCTTACTGGGAAGGAGGCCCTGAGGTCAGAAAATAAATGGTCAGGCCATCAAGGAAGGTTCCAGTCCCTAGCGTGGCCAGGCAGAGACCAAAACGGTCCATGGCCCACCCCTTCCCAGCGGAGCCCAGAGCTGCCGCCGCAGTGTTGGGGACCCACCAGCTCTCTTCCTCCTGGTCTCCGGCCTTCTTCTTGGCCTGAGGCTTCACCAGAGACTCCACAGCTTGCTCGAGAAGGTTCCTGCAAAAGGCCTGGTGCACCTGGGCGATGGGATCGGCTGAAGAGGAGATGAGTGCTAGTGAGGGCCAGTTCCGACCGCAGAGCCCAGAGGCCTCGAGAAAACAGCGAACCGCTCAATCCCTTCTCACCCCGCCCTGCTAGGCGCCTGTCAAGGGGTCAGAAGGAGGAGACGTGGGGCCCCAGGCCCCCATGGTTTTGGGTGGGTTCTGGGGTGAGTGTGCGTGTGCACCCTCGCCCTCGGCACGGCGTTCAGGCCTTCCCTTCAAGGCTTCAAGGTTGGGAGCTGGAAGCGGGTGGCGTAGTCTTGTCAGAAACCAGAAAATGGGGGTTGGGGGGCGGCTCACAGGGCTGAAAGCATACTCCACATATGGGGTCCCCGAAGCGAAACGGGCTGCGCCCCCAAGCTCCAAGTCAGGTGCAGCCCCACCAAGCTGCCCGGGGTGGCTCCAAAACCAGAAAGCAGGGTGATGTCACAGCAGATAAGGTGTTCGTCCCCGAGCCCGCCGGGGGTGATCCCAGAGCACAAACCCCAGAGGAAGCCCCGAGCAATGCCAGAGCAAAAACCAAAAATTTAAAAAAAAGGGGGAGCTGGAGCGATAGCACAGCGGGTAGGGCGTCTGCCTTGCATGCGACCGACCCGGGTTCGATTCCCAGCATCCCATAGGGTTCCTTGAGCACCGCCAGCAGTAATTCCTGAGTGCAGAGCCAGGAGGAACCCTGTGCATTGCCATGTGTGACCCAAAAAGCAAAAAAAAAAAAAAAAGGGGGGGGTGTTATGAGCTTTGTCGTTAGACTAGTCATCAGCGAGGGTCAGGCTGAGCGAATTATACCGGGGCCCTGGAGGCGGGGGAGAGCCGTCCCCCACCTCCCATGAGCCCAGAGCGGGGTTGTCCCCTTCCGCCCGCCCCCATGCCCAGAGGCGCCCTCAGTGGGCTGAGGATGAGGCAATACTTCTGAGATTGTTTTTTATTTTTGGTTTTGGGCCATACCCAGTGGCACTCGGGACTTCACTCGAGGGACCACATGGGGTGTGGGGAATTGAACCCTGGGTGGGCTGCGGGCAAAGCGGTGCCTCCCCCCGCTTCTCCCCAAGGGCAGGACCCTTCCCACCCACTCGAGGTGACAGGCAGTGGCTCTCCGTGGTGGGGAGAGACAGTGGGCTGACTAAGAGACTTGGGGTGTCTCGTTCAGCTGCGCCTGGTGGGGCAGTGCACCAGCCTGTCTCTAACCAATGCCGTTGCTAGACACAAAACCCCCGGAAGCCCCCCACGCCTGCGGAACACCAGGCCCGCACTGTCCCCACGGAGAGCCACGGCCGTGCCGACATCCAGTGCGCCCGCCGCCTGGCCATCCCTCCCGGGCGCACTTGTCAGCTCTGATCGCTGTCACACAGCTGGCGTGTCCTTCTGGGCCTGCAGCGCCCGGAGCCCCCGGTGACTGCCTGCTGCGTGGCGGCGGCCGCCCGGTCCTACCTGGGTTCCTCTGGGTGCAGTACAGGCTCTCCTTGGCGGCCGCCTTGGCCGACCAGCTGCGCTCCGTGAAGAACTTCTGGCCCAGGGGGTGGCAGAGCCAGCGCAGGGAGTCGGGCACGGCGCTGCGCTCTGGCCCGCACAGGCTCTGGGCGCGGCTCAGGAAGTAGCTCTGTGGAAGGACAGTCCCGAGGGCGTGGGGGTGACGGAGGGCCAGGCTGGGACCCTGCGGTCCCCCCACCCAACAGGTGGAGGGGGTCCTGCTGCAGCCTGTCCTCGAGCGCTGGCCTGACACCCCCCCCCCCCCCAACGGCTTGTCCAGGACGGTCTTGGGCCTCCCTGCTGCGCTGCTACCCTCAGTCCCAAGAGCGCTCCCGTGCTCATGCCAGGCAGCGCCTCGACACAGGACTCTTGTCATCTGTCACTTTAATGACCGACCGTGTAGGTTGATGAGCCCAGCACAGGCGAGGGAGGCCTCCCTGCACGGTGGGCCTGAGGCAATGCCTGTCCATCCCAGGGCGAGCCTCGCGTGGACACGGCGAGCTGAGAGGGCGCTCAGGGTCCGCCTAGCCTCAGCAGCCAGACTGAAGCGCCCCACCCCGCGTCAGAAATGCCACCTTCGGGGCTGGAGCGATAGCACAGCGGGGAGGGTGTTTGCCTTGCACGCAACTGACCTGGGTTCGATTCCCAGCATCCCATAGGGTCCCCCGAGCACCGCCAGGAGTGATTCCTGAGTGCAGAACCAGGAGTAAACCCTGAGCATTGCTGGGTGTAACCCATAAAGAAAAAAAAAACAAACAAAAAACGAAACGTCACTTGCTTATTGTCTGGGAATGCCTCATTTCCCATCCCTAAAAAGACTTGTTTCAGGGCCAGAGAGAGCACTGCAGAGAGAGCAGAGAGCACTGCAGGCAGGGCACTTGGACGTGGCTAACCCAGACAGATCCCTTGGCACTGCATAGGGGCTCCCTGAGCCTGGAATCCAGGAGGAAGCACTGGGCACTGCCAGGTGTGACCCCAGAGCAGAGGAAAACCTCACTTGCTTCGGGCTGATTGCTGAGGACACGGACAGAGACAGGAAGAGGAGAAGCAGCCACGCGGGGACGGCTCTGACCTTTCCGAGTCGGTGGCTGGAAGTGACCCAAATGCCCGTGTGGGAAACACACGGCCAGGGCCGCTTGAGGCCCAAGGAGCAGGACGCCCTCTTAGTTCCGGGGAGCTAAAAGCCGCCTGAGCCCGGACGGGCGGTTCTCAGACCCACTCGGGCCCACTCCCGGCACCAGGGGCCCCGAGGGCTGTGTGAACACAGTCACGGCGCTGACAGCCCTTCCTCGTCTCTGCGGGAGGGATCACGAACACGCTCAGGAGAGCGGGACCCCCTGCTGGGCCTTCGAGAAAACACTCGCAGACTCAGAGCACAAATCACCACAGAAGACAAGGGCCGGGGGCCGGCGCAGAGGTCCCAGGCGTCAGAGGCGCCACTGTCCCGGGAGCATGTGTGGGCGAGCAAGGGGGCCTCGCGGCGGCTCGGGGCACTGAGGACCCTCACACGGACCCGGACCCCACTGACGAAGGGAACAAACCCATTAGGCTGATTGCAAGCGGAGCCCAGAGGAGCCGTAAAGAAAGCCATTTAGTTCAAATATATTGAGCTTAATTCTTAGAAAAGAAACACCAGCGGTGTAACGGCTCTCAGAGGGGCGGCGGAGCGGTTCGAATTAATAAGCAGCATCAATTCTGGGCCACAGCCCGGCTGCGCTCAGGAAGATGGAGGCAGTCACTTCCACCATCCTTTTCATTTGCATGGGATTATCACCCTCGGAGCGCGTTCCTGGTTTGATGGCTCCCAGAAATCACCCGGCCTGGAGCCCCGAGTCCGCTCCCTGCCACTCACCTGCCAATTACGGAGCTGAGGGCTGGCGGGGGCCACAGACCCGGACTCTCTACACCCCGAGAGTGGTCCTGCTCCCTGGGGCCCAGCCCCAGTCCCGGGGTGTCCTCCCACACCAGTAGCCCTGCGGTACTGTGGTCACGGACCCCAGGGAACTCATGGGGTGCCCCTGGACATTTCACACACCCCTCACCTAGAGCCTAACCTCTTTATACAGATTTTTTTTTTTTAAATTCTGGAGCCACACCCCTGGCAGTGCTCAGGGGACCATCTGGAGTGTCAGGGATAGAACCTGGGTTGGTTGCGTGCAAGACAAGTGCCCTCCTTGCTGTGCTATCGTTCTGGCCTTGAAATAAACTTATGACTGGCTGTCAGTAAAGCCTGGATTTATATATCTATTTTTACAGGCCCAGGGCCGAGAGTAAATGTTTCAAGTGACAGGGGCTGTGAGTGGGCAGTTTCGGGAGCTGTGATGAGCTTCAGAGCCCTCCAAAGTCTCCACAGGGCACCTGCCTATCCGTCTGCAGCCACGCGTGGCTCTGCCAGGATGGACGGTGACAGAGACATGACCTCTCAGTTTCCTCCCCCAAGCGAGCACTGAGTGAACACCACCCCCGTGTCTGCAGGAGTGAGAGGCGGCTCGGGCAGCAGATGCTCTACGAGGGTTTAACAAGGACCAAGAAGGACTGAGCATGGAATCTCCCAGCGCCATCTGAGGGATGCGCAGCGCCAAGTCAGCGAGCCTGACACCTTCGGAGACAACAGCAGCACACCGGGACACACCGGGAGAGGCCAGGCACCCACGGTCGCTTGGAAAGGACAAGAGCCTCTCACTCACCCCCCAATACAGCCCCACTGTCCAGAACCAAGCTGATGCAGGCACTGAACTATCCCGGCTCAGCCGGCGAGGGGCTGGGTCTGTTTGGTCCACTTCATGTCTAGGGAGTGACGGGGGGAGGGGGCCACTCACCGCCAGGAAGCCCAGCTTGCCGCCGCAGCGCGTCTGCAGGCCCATGGCGGCGGCCAGGTGGATCTCGACCAGCGTGCTGGGGGGGATCTTCTCCTCGGCGCACTCGGCCAGGTTCACGGCGCACAGGGCCATGTGCACGTCGGAACAGGCCGAGCCGGCCGGAAGCTTTCCTGTGGCGGCAGAAACAGACACGAGTCTCCACGGATGCCCCCGCAGCTTCTCCTGCTGCCGACGGTGGCCCAGGGCCAACAGCACAGCCACGGTGGCGTGTGGACCATGAGGGGAGAAGGGCCTGGGCAACACCCGGCCTTGGGCTGGGAGTTACATGTTCTTCCCAGTCTGAGATGACTATTGGAGGCGGGGGGCAGAGAAAATGAATGTCAAGGGCTTGGCGCTGGGCACGAGCCTCGGAAAAAATGGAGCTGTTAAGCTCTGGGCCTGTCCTGCTGAGTGAAGCTGGGGACGGCCCCGTGCTCAGAACCCCTGCAGGCATGTGGCCTGTAAGTGGGAATTATGAAGACGACAGGTGGTTCTAAGAATCCCCAGACACACCGTGTTTGCTGGTGACAGGGTTAAGAGCAGCCGCTGCTCTGCCAGGGAGCCCTGCGCCCACAAACACGGTGAGAGAGATTAGGTCCAACAAAACGCCAAGAAGAAAGGGACTCTCGGGGCCAGAGCGTGCGGGAGGGGAGGAGATCGCCTTACTTGTGGCCAGCACTGGTCCCATCGCCAGCACCACAAATGGCCACGAGCACAGAGTCAGGAGTTAAGTCCTGAGCTCCACTCGATGTGGCCCCCAAAACAACAATGATGGGCAAGGTCCCTTGGGCCATGCCTCGGCCTGGAAGGGCTGCTGAGCTCTGGTTCTTGCAGAAACCCCCCCGAAATCCTCCCCACCAAGCCGACGGCCAGCTCTGCCGCGTGCAGCTATACTCCCGAGGTGGCCTGTCCACCTTTCCACACAGCTGGGGACCATGGGATGGAACGGGGTCGAGTCATCGCATCTGAGATGCCACCCACTGTCAAGTTCCCCCTTGATGGATCACTTGGGACAAACGATGCATGTGCCGTGCTGGGCACGCGAGAGACCAGGGTGGGAAGCCGGGGGCGGCTTCTGGGCGCTGCTGCGGGAAGGTTGTGTGCTGTGAGGGCCGTGCAAAGGCCAGGCACCGCGCCCCCACCTGTGATGTGCAGCTGGTGCAGCCTGTGGTAGGCCAGGGCGGCGTCGCGGGCGCTGGTCTTGGCTTCGTCCTCAAAGCCGGCGGCCGTGGCCGGCGTGGCCCGCCAGCGCTGGACCACCTTCTTGAGCAGCCAGCGCACCAGCCGCAGCTTCTGCAGGCTGTAGCGGATCACGTTCCAGGAGAGGCTGCAGGCCAGGTCCAGGCGGGACGCAGGCAGGGCACGGCCCAGCACCGACAGGCACGTCTGCAGGTTGGCAGCGGCTGCCGCGAAGTCCCCCTGGAAAGTGACAAGACGTTCCCTCAGCCTGCCGTGTCCTGGGCTTGGCTTCCATCACAGAAGACGCCCTGAGTGTGTCATCACTGAGGACCCGGAGGCGCGGGCGAAACTGCTCTCCTGCCCTTCCCCTCCCCGTCACGGGGGTGACTGGCCTTTCGGGCCTGCACTTCACAGGACAACCGGGTGGTGGCGCCTTTCCCGGAAGGCGGGTGACCAGCACCTCCCTCCTCCCAGCCCCCTTCTGGCTCCGGGCTGCTCTCTCAACACCAGGTGCCATTCTGTCAGAATCCACGGGGGAGGGGACCCCAGGCCATTTCTCACTCCTCAGGGCCCTCTCGGCCCTGAGTCCATCTGAGCCCCGTGGCCAAGCCCCTGACTCTGCAGTCCACGTCATTGACATTTCCCTTCTGTCTCCCCTCTCCACAGCACCAAAGTACGCCCCCCCCCCCCCATGCCCAGTGCCCACTATTCTGAGGTCACCAGCATGTCTCGATGCACGCCATACCTCCTCCCTCCTCCGGCTGTCGGAACGCCAGGGTGCCCAGACGCGGCCTCTGGGCAGCTCCCAGCCTGGGGACTCTTGGCCCGTCCTGGGAGCCCAGCCCTTCCACATAACTCTCCCTCGTTCATTTCAAAAGACAACTTTCAGCTCGTTTTCTTGCTCTAAAACAGTCACTGTTTCCAGAAAATGTATAAAAGCCCCTAAATTTGTTAGTAGAGAGAGACTCCCCCCAATTTGGGGCCTTGCAGGAGCCCTCAGCTCCCTCTGATGTACTCCACACTGGACAGGCTGGTCCCCAATCTCCCCATTACCCGCTGCCCTCTTGGCAGGCCGTGATGGCCCCCGCCAGGCTCAAGCCCAGGCGCCTGGAGCCGGACACGTCACTTCCCGCCACGAGCCCTGGCAGCGCGCGTGCTCCCAGCCCACAGGGGTTATTCACGGCGCTGCACCCCTCCGCTGTCCTGGGGCTGTGAGAGTCAGGGGACCCTCTTCGTGACCCTGGAAAACACACTGGGAGGTGTCCAGGGCTGAGCCATTAAGATTATGTCCGGACTCACCCTGGCGAGGTCCAGGTCCGCCTGCTTCCGGTGCCTCCAGAAGGCGACGGAGGAGCGCGAGTGTGGCCGGATCACGGGCTCCCCGTGAACCAGCAGCTTCACAAAGACGCTCAGGACGATCACCCCATTCACCAGCCACAGGAGCAGCGTCGGCAACATCCAGTCGAACCAGCCCCCGGAACCTACAGGGAAGCGTTTCCAGTAAGCCCATGGCAGGGGGAGGGTCTGGGGAGCAGCCAGAGATGGGGTGGGGGTGGAGTGACCACGGTGGGCCTACTGGGCAACAGGCCGGGAATAACAGCCACAAATCGGAGCAAGGCTACAGCCCGGTCACTTCGCAGCTGAGGCCGCGGGGACCCATGCCCAGCGGGCACACTGTGCTAGCGGTCCCTGTCTGACACTGGACCCTTGTCCTTCACATAGGTGCCCGCCCCTCACTGCCAACTCCTCCTTTCTCATCTGCAGGGGTTCAGCAGTGCGGGGCGCTGGTCTGTTTCGCTCTTCTCAATGAACTTGGGGTGTTACCGACGCCGCCCCCAGAGCAGCCAGCCCACCTGGCTCCGGTTGAGGGCGCCACTGACCTGCCTCCAGCGACAGGATGCTGCGTCCGGAGCCCGAGTAGGGGTGCTGCTCTGAGTCGCTGGCCCCGCCCCAGCGCAGCAGGACCGTCAGGGGGTTGAAGGACAGGCACAGGAAGGTGAGGAAGCACAGCAAGATTCTCGAGCGGTCCACCATGCCCAGGGCCACAGGGGGAGAGTCCGGCTCATCTTTGACCTTCAAGACAGGGCCGGGAGGACGCACTGACCACTGTGTAGCTCGACAAGGCTTTTCACTCGTGTGATGGTGGAGAATCAGAGAGTTACGGGTGGCATTCAAAGCCAACAAACCGGGCTGGAAGCTAGGAAGTGAGCTAAGGCGTCACAGAACGGACTGTGTACTGCGGGGAGGGAGCTTGCCTGGCACAGGACCGACTGAGTTCAATCCCCAGCACCCCGGAAGGTTCCCCCCAGTACTATCAGGAGTAAATCCTCAGGGCAGAGCCCCGAGCATCGCTGGGTGTGGCAGCTGCCGCTGGAGACTGACCGCCTGGGAAGCAACACAGACCAGGGCCGCTGGGGGCATGCAGGGTTTGAAGGGAGTGCCCGGCTGCAGGGGAACGCTCCGACTGCTTCAGGAGACCTCCCCAAAAGCGAAACCAGAGTGTGGAAGCAGACCACGAGGGTCTGAGCTGGAAGAGGGGGTGTGGGGCTGCTCCTCTGTGGGGGATGGAGATGCTGCCCCTCCTGGTGGAATCACAGTTAAACCTCGCGGGGCTGCACCGTGCTGTCAAGATGGCATATTTTATTTCATATCCACTAGGCCTTGGCAGAGCCTGGCAAGCTCCCGTGGTGTATTCGGTATGCCAAAAACAGTAACCATAACAGGCCTCATTCCCCTGACCCTGAAAGAGCCCCAATACGACAGCATTGGGAAAGACGAGTAAGAAAAGGCTGCTAAAATCTCAGGGCTGGGGCGAATGGAGACGTTACTGGCACATGCTTGAGTAAATCGATGAATAATAGGATGACAGTGATACAGTGATCCACTAGGCCTTAATAGAGTGGACTGAAGACCGCAGTTTGGGGGCCGGAGAGGGCACAGCAGGCAGGGTGCTTGCCTTGCATGAAGCCAACCTGGGTTTGCTTCCTGGTACCACGTACGTTCTCCCGAGTCTCACCGGAAGTGCTTCCTGAACGCGAGCCCAGGAGTAAGGCCTGAGCATCACTGGGTGCGACCCAAAAAATCCAACCCAAACCAACAACCCCCAGGAGCGACTGCTCTGAAAGGGCAGCTGATGCTGCCCCACGCCCACTTCAGAGGGAAGGCGGGGAGGGGGCAGCCCACGAGGGAGGAAGGGCGGTGAGAACCCAAAGTGCCCTGATGCCCAGTGGGCACAGAGCACGCCCTTCCTGTCACATGGTTCTTGGCACATGCTCAATCACTGAGCTCACCCCCTGCTACTTCTCAGCATTTTATTTTATTCTGTTTTGTTTTTGCTTTTTGGGTCACACCCGGCGATGCACAGGGGTTACTCCTGGCTCATGCACTCAGGAATCACTCCTGGTGGTTGCTCGGGGGACCATATGGATGCTGGGACTCGAACTCGGGTCGGCCCCGTGCCAGGCAAACGCCCTCCCCGCTGGACTATCGCTCCAGCCCCTTCTTAGCACTTTAAAACCATCTGAGAATTTCTGAGGAGGCGGATGCTTAATTCAACCGGCACATTGTTACGGCCTGTTATTACAGAATGATATCTACTTCGAAAACAAACCTTCCTCGAAACACTTCGGACACACCACAATGAACAGTTTGGTCCGCCCCACGGGCTCGAGGGAACCTCTTGTTTTTTGGCGTCAGAAACCACCAGTGTCAAGTACGCCGCCGCGCCACCCATTGTGGTTTCCGGGGCTCCCGGGAAGCTCATCAGGCTCAAGCCTCTTTTAACTAATTCCATTAAAGTGCCACTACCGGGGGCTTTCCGGACGATTAAGAGCCCTGGCTGCGTGCGATCTGTGAAGACGGCAGACTGTTATTTCCAGAAGAGGGCCCAGAGGTGGCCCCGGCCTACACGCTGCTCTCGGAGCGTTCTTGCCAGACCCCCTCGCAGGGGAGGGAAGCAATGAGGCGCTACCGAGGCAGCTGCCACCTCTGTGGTGGAGCCGGCCCAGATCGCTCTCTGAGGACCAGTCACGGTGGAGAGGCCCCTGCAGACCCTCCCAGCCTTCCTCTCCCCCAACATTCCTGTCCCTCTCCCATCCCGGTTCTCTGGACACTGGGCCGGGCCGACTACTGTGCCCCTACGGTTATGTGGAGGTGATGGGTGATGTCAGGGCCGGGGGTCCATACCTTTGCATCGTCCAGCAGCGGGCTGCCAGGCTCAGAGTCGATGGAGTAGGGCGAGAAGCCAGCCTGGGAGCCTGAATCAGATGCCGGTGGGGACATGAGGAGGACGTTCTGGTTAAAGTCATCAATCTTCAGGTCCACTTCACTGTCCACCAGGCTGCCGAGGTCAATGCCCTTGAGGAGCTCTGCAAAGCAATCCCCGGAGTCAGCGGGGCTGGGCGAGGGGCCCCTGAGCCCACCCGTGGGCAGCCCTGGCACTCACTGTTCTTCTGGTTGGCCAGCTTCAGGACCATGTTCTCCTGGCGCAGTTTGTGGTTGACCTGCTGCAGGTACTTGATGTAGTCGATGGCCTTGCGCAGGACACCTGACTTGTGCATCTGGAAGGGAGGGCAGGGGCTGAATCAGCGGGGCCAGGGCGAGGGTGGGAGGGGGGGCGAGCATGGCTCTGGGATCTGGATGCTGAACCCCCACTGATGAACTGTGCCACTCAAGAGGAGCCCTGCTTCCCTCTTCCTCCAGACAGGGACAATGGGTGGCAGGAGTCACGGGCCTGCAGGGCAGCAATCACACGTGTGGAAAGCTCAGCCCAGGGTCTGAGGGAATTTAGAGGGCTGAGAGCATGCATCCAGGGTCTCTCCGGCACTGTATACGGTCCCCCGAGCATGACGGGGTCCCCCCTCTCCAAACAAACAAAAGAGCAGGGCCAGAGCAATAGTACAGTGGGAAGGGCGTTTGCCTTGCACGTGGCCGACCCGGGCTCAATCCCCAGCATCCCATACGGTCCCCCAAGCACTACTAGGAATGATTCCTGAGCACAGAGTAACCCCTGAGCTTCACTGGGTGTGAACCAAAAAGCAAAAAATAAAACAAAAAACCAAAAAAGCTTAGCTTGAGGATTAGAGAACACTACAAGGGCTGCAGCATATCATTTGCTTGCAGGAGGCCTGGGTTTGATCCCTGGGCCATGTGATCCCACGGTTCCCCCAAACTCCCCTAAGAAGCTGGTAGCTAGCCTGAGTGCGGTGAGGTGGGCCTGCGTCCCCATCCAGGCAGATCCATGTGGTGAGAGTTCTGGGCTGTCCTCAAATCTCAGTGTATCTCAGAAAAAAATTCTCTGCGGTTGTCACTACATATGGTGTTTTTTGCTTTTTTTGAAGTTTTTGGGTCACCCCACCCAGCTATGCCCAGGGTTTCTTTACACCTGGCTCTGTGCTCAGGGATTACTCTTGGGAGGGGTGCATGGGGGGACCACATGGAGTGCTAGGGATCAATCCTGGGTCAGCCATGTGCAATGAAAGTGCCCTCGCCCCTGTCCTATTGGGGAGATGCATGCAGCTGCCCGCCCACAGGGCCAGGCTCAGATACCATCATTCCTGGAACTTACTTTGGCGTCTGTCCCCATGACCAGGTCCTTTAACTCGATGATTTTGTCATTGATGGAGGAGCGATACCGCTTCTCGATGATGTTATGTGTTGTCCGCCTTTCCCCCTCTTTGGGGGGCTCTAGCTGCTTGACTCCGCCGGGGACCTGCTTAATGGGCACCTTCTCTTGCCCCATCATCACCGGCATTGTGGTAAGAATGGTCCCGTTGCTGCCAACCAGGGTCTGGACGGGCACAGACAGACACAAGCAGAAAGGCCCCGCGGTTAGCCTGGTGGGGATAGCGGCCTGGCACAGACAGCCGCAGGGCTGAGCCCTCCGGCGTCGCCTTCCAGAAACCACACCCAAGGCGTCTGGTGTCAGCCTCTGCTCCTGGGATGCCGGAAACAAGCACTGGATTTCCGCTTTGCCATCACACTGTGGGCCCCGGCTGAGCTCACGGACCCTGTACACTGCACTTGGGCCTGGAACAACTTCTTCCCAGGCCAGGGCACTTCCCCCTCTCTACTGATAATCAACAATCGGCAGCCCCCTCACAGAATAAACAAACACCCAGGGGGCTTCCCTACTGTTCTCAGCTTTCCTTTGTTTCTAATCTCATTACTTTAATTTTCTTCAGTTAATGGACTAAAGATTGAAAAGGCCAACCGAAGGAAAGCTGCTCCACTTTACTGGTCATCAGGAAGCACCTCACGCATGACGGACGGGGGGACACACACACACACACACACACACACACACACACACACACACACACACACTCTCTTACACAAAGCAAGCAGCTCTGCATCTTAATGTGTCTAAAATGTGGGTAAGCGAGAGAACCCAACCAGCCATGGACTTTGTCCCATAGAAAGCTCCCTCGGGCCTTGCCCAGTGGGACTGTCCCTCACACCCCATGATGCTCCATATGGGTTTGGTCACATGGCCACAAACGCACACATCAATAACTGTTTCCTTCTTGTGGGGCTAGAGGTGACTGGATGCCCATATCATAACCCGTTTATTCCGTGGATGAACATCGGCGCTGTTTCTGCGTTGGCCCGATGAACGCAGCTTGCTTTGGGACATTAATCCCTTTCACTCTGCAAAACACTCTTGCCCAACGAGCTGAGCCAGTCAACAATCATGAAGGAAAGGCTCCCCGGACCCTCTCACGGTCCCTCCCTACCGGGTGGCCGAGGCAAATGGCCCTGTGTGGAGCTGCTGCCCAGGCCCTGAGGCCCTCTGCTATCCCTCTGCGCCCCTCTCAGAGTCCAGTGCTCCCACAGAACCAGAACTGGTGGTACTTCAAGGAGGAAGAACGGCAAGAGGCGGTTATCTGCATGTTGGTGAAACACTCCATTGGGTTTCTGTCGCTACCCAGGGTACCGAGGATTTCGAGGCTGAACTCTAACACCTTCCAAAATGTCAGGAAGGAGGAGGGAAGAGGCAAAAAGCAGGGCGGCGGGACGCGCGGCTCTTACCGGGACTTGCAGGGCGGTCGTCTGGATGGGGGCGGCCAGGGCGGTGAGGGCCGGGTTCTGGACGGCGGCCATGACCGGGCTGCCATCTGTCTTCAGTGTGGTCAAAACCAGGGAGTCTGTCTTGATGATCTGAGGCTGTACCAGGACCTGGAGGGTGAGGGAGGAGGAGCGAAAGGCAGGCAGCTCGTTTTCTAAGCTCCCGTTCACTTCTTACCGCATACGCAGACCCATGGCCACGGAATGAAAAGATTAAGGTTTCATGAAAGCAGGCATCCACGAGGGACAGGAACTGTCCCAGAAGCCACTTGGAACGTTGACCCTTTGTGAAACTGACCCAAGGGGCGGGGAGGAAGGGCCTAGCCACAGAGGGTCCTGGGCTTCGGGGAGCAGTGCCAGTGGCCTGGCAGGGCCACCGAAGGCATGAGAGAGGAAACAAGTGTGGAGGAGATAAACTCAACCGGGCTGACAAGCAAAAAAGGCAAACGTGGCTTTTCTTTTTGAGATAAATGAGGCCAGCGTAGTGCGACGGGACACAGCTCGGAGACAGGCCGGCCCCTTCCTCTGGGTTCTCCAGCCCCGGGTGCCCAGGAACAGCGCGGCCACATGGACTGCGACGAGGTGAGTGCCAGGGTCTCTGTGCGTGGGAGCTGGGCCGCGGCTCCCCCTGCCCACCTGGCCAGCTACCTACCGGTACCTGCTGCACTTGGGGCGCGGCCACCGCCTGCACGGCCGCTGGGGCGAGGGTCTGCAGCGTGCCACTGGCCGTCTGCGTCAGCACCCGCTGCGCCTGCACCGTCTGCTGGATGGTGACGGGCTGCACCTGCGAGGGGGTCACCAGGCTCTGAACCTGCGGCTGAAGGACTGGGGAGGAGAGGGGAAGAGTCAGACGGAGGAACGCACTCCGTCCCCACAGCTGTCCGACAGCTGCAAAGGAGGTGCCTCTGAAGGCGCCCCGGTGGGCCCTGCTTCTACGGGGCTGGCCGAGATTCCCGGGCGGCAATCTGCGAGGCAGTGAGTACCCGGGTGCCGAGAGCGGGTGAGCACGCCCAGCTCGGGAGTCAGCAGATGCTGCCGCCCAGCGCTCCCCAGGCTTCCAGGCTCAAGTTTAGCCCTGGGTCGCCTCCACCCTGCAGCCCCCAAATCTCGGAAGTCTATTAAAAAATGCTCTGAACTGGGGTTGGAGCGATAGCACAGCCAGGAGGGCGTTTGTCTTGCACGCGGCCAACCCGCGTTTGATTTCCAGTATCCCATATGGTCCCCCGAGCACTGCTAGGAGTGGTTTCTGGGTACAGAGCCAGGAGAAACCCCTGAGCATTGCTGGGTGTGACCTCCCCCCCAAAAAAAAAGTTCTGAACTGGGCCAGGAAGATGGTTCAGAGGAAAGCACGTGCCTGGCATGTGGGGCCCCCGAGCACTGACGTACACTGGGAGTAGCCACCCGGCAACACCAAACCAAATCAAGAAAAATCAAACGTTGGCTTCTGAGCTGCAGTGTCAAGCCTCCGTTTCTCGCTCTGCAGCCCCGAGGCTGCGAGGCTGGATCTGCTCCGTGTGCTGGCCCAAAGGGTGGCAAGTCTGGGCCTCACGCAGGCACCCGGGTGTGTGTCCCAGGGCGGCACAACAGACACGGAGGAATCCGAGCTGGCCCCACGCTACTGTGCAGATAGTGACCAAGGACACACTGAGACAGGCCCAGGAGCAGACACACTGTCATGCCCAGCCATGAGCACCCTGGAGATGGCCCGTCAGGCTGGTCTCAGGCTGAGTCACCTTGGAAGCTGGTCGCCGCGTTCTGGTATATCAGAGGCTGCTGGATGATCCTCGTCTGGGGTGCGGTGCTGAAGGTTGGGGTGATCATCACGGTCTGCTGCTGCAGCTGGGTGGGGGGCTGGGGCTGGGGCTGGGGGCGCGGCTGGAGCACGGGAGTGGCCCTGGGCGGGGTGGGGACGGTGGGAGGGGACACTTTGACCTGCAGGGCTGGAGCCTGGGGGGGCGCTGTGGAGGGGGAGAAGGAGGTTAAGGGGACCTGGTTAAAGGGGCGGGGCATGGACTGCTCGGCTGTGGCTCCGCTCCGGCTCCCACTGCTGTTGCCGCTGCCGCCGCCACCACCACCACCGCCACCGCCGCTCCCAGCAGTCCCGGCGCCCGGGAAGGAGCTGCACAGCGGATCTGAAAACAAGTCCGAGAACTCTCCCACTTGATTGCTGACGAACTGCAGCATCTCTGGAAAAAAAAAAAAGGAATCACGTTACAGCTGTTCGAACCAGCGCAGCTTTATGGAGCCGATCACCGATCCCCAATCTCTGAGACCGGCCAGGAGTGAGCCCTGGGCACCACCAGGTGGCCCCGAAAAAAACCAAACAAACAGGATCTGAGCTTTTACGTTTGTTTTAGCGGCATGACAACCTGGGGCTCTCCTGGGACACTAGCAGAAACAAGTCAAGAGATGCTCCCTCCCTGGCCAAGGGGCCAAGCATTAGCCAATGCAATGGAGCCGGGGCCTGGGTGTGTATGAGGAAGGGTCCCACTGCTCAGTGGGGACAGCAGGGCTGAAAGCAGGCAGGCCCCATCCTGCAGCTGCCTGGCACCGTGAGGCCACTTCTCTGGACGGCAGCGCACAAGCCATGCCACCATCCTCCCCCTCCGCAGGGGACCGTATGGGGTGCAGGGAATAGAGCCTGGGGTCTGCTGTGTGCAAGGCAAATGTCCTGCTTGTCTGACTATCTCTGGCCCGAGTCCAGGCTTTAAAGGGGACACCCTGGCCTTCCAGTTCTTCTCCCTCTGGGTAAAACTTCTATGAACTCTGACAGCATTCCCGAGCTCCTGGGCCTCAGACTTGCTTGTGGGACTCATCCCTCATTGCTCCATACCCGGATTAGAGCAGGCTTCTTCCTCCTCATGGCTGCACCAGACATACAACCCCCACGCTCCGTGTTCCTTCCCCGTCCTCCCCACGATGTGCTGCTTTTTTTTAGGGGGGGGGGAGGGAGAGTGCACCTGGCCATGATCACGGGCTACCCCTGGCTCTGTGCTCACGGCCCATTCCCAGCAGTTCTTGGGGGAGGGGGTGCATATGGTGCTGGGCACACACTCGGCCCGCTGGACATCTCTGTGCTACTCGGCCATGTAAGTAAGCCCGAAGAGCGAGGGCTTACTCCAGAATGGCGATAGCCTCAGGTTCAGACCCTCAAGGCCAGAGGCTGTTGGGATGGGAAAAAAAAGAATCACCCATTTTCAACCCTCCAGACCAGCTAGTTCCTCCTAGAGCTGTGTGTGTGTGTGTGTGTGTGTGTGTGTGTGTGTGTGTGTGTTGGGGGGCAGTGTTGCACTATGAAGTTTTATGTTGGGCCTGGTGAAAGCTACTGGGGTGTAATACAATGTGGCCTAAGGTGGGCTCATCTAGGATACCCGCGGCTAAGCCCTTCACTTGCACTGTCAGTCATGGAGCCTGCCAGGAAGACAGTGTCACCCCCACTGAAACAGCTCCAGGCCCCGTCCTATTGGCCAACGCCTCAGCTCTGCTCTGTCCCACCCAGCCTGCCGTGTTGGAGGGGACAGGGCCGACTGCCACTGACAGCGTAAACTGTACCCGCCAATTGCAACTCTTTGCACAAGAGGAGAGCTGCCCTCAAGCTCCTCACACAGCTTAAACAAAGCAGTCACTGCCTGCACCTGCCAAGCACAACACAAGCTTAAAAAGAGCTTGAGGAAAATGAAGAATTAGGAGAAACCTAATTGTTGAGCCATCCAGAAATCTCCGCCGGAGAACGAACAACCTTGCTTTGTGAGCCAAAAGAAATCACTCCCTCCTGACTATTTCATCCTTGGCAAGCTAATGAGGCCAGTAGGCAAGGAGGCCTGGGGCCTGGTGGATGGGCACAGCCTTGGGCAATAGGTGGCCCCAAGGCCCCCTTTAGCCAGCTGTGTGAACCCCAAGGTCCCGTGTCGGGCCTACCTAGCCAGCTGTGTGGAGCAGGCAATGACTTCCGGCCACAAATGCAGCCTGGAGGAAAATTACTTGGCTTGTCCGCTGTGAGTTTTTAGGGCTTCCAGCATTCACGCCTGACGCTGGCTATGCCACTAGAGCATGGAATGAACGGGTACCAGGTGCCACCCAGCTCATAGCTCCCAGCTCGCTCCTAAGCCTTTGGTAGGCAGACGATGGCTTGAGGGTGACGCTCTCTGTGGGCGGCAAAGCTTCGTTCACAGAGGGGAACAGGGGACCCAGGCAGAGGGGATACAACTGCTTCCACGGAACCTGAAGCTCCCGCTCAGCCTCTCACGACAAGCTCTGGGCAAGGCAGATGGGCCCGGGTGGAGGGTTTCGGGGCGCGGTAAAACACAGGCGCCTGCAGACAACTCCGGCAGGGAACGCGGGGCCTCCCTGGCCCATCTGGTCTGCAGTGATGGGGAAGGGGGTGCCCGGCTCAGACACAGTTTTGCTCCGGAACTCCCCTGCTGTCCCCACTGTCCTCGCTTCAGCTGCTGTGCTGTCATTACATGGGCTCCGGTCCCGCACCGAGAAACGGGAGGCCGGGTTTTATGGCCGCGTTTTATGGGGCTTTGAAAATGAAGCTGGTTCCGGCACGAAGAGCTGCAGTCCCGGAGCTGAGGGACACACACGAGTCCCCTTGGTTCGGGGTGGGGGGGGTGTATGTATGTGTGGGGGGGAGGGCCCTGTAGGCCTGCAAACCCAGTGAGCTGTCACTTCCTCCATTAAGCCCCTTTCTGTCCCCAGTTCCAACCAAGTGTTAAGTTGTCTGAAAAGCAGGCTGGGTCCCCAGAGACTACCTCGGGGTTTTGGTCTCAGGAACCAAGCTCAGAGGCTCTGGGTGTCACTTGTGCGCTGTGGCCTATCTTGGGCCTCAGACACAGACACCCAGCCCCTAACCCCCTGCCAAGGTCACCCATGCCTATCACTCTGCCCAGCCTGGCCTAATGGTATCTACGAGTAAGGTAACCCCAAATCCATTCAGCTTAGTTCTGTGCAGGAATAAAGAACCCAAAGCCCCAGATGGGGTAATACTGCCTCCCCAGCGCACGGACAGCCCAAGGTCCCTCGCGGGTTCTGTGTTACCTGGCTGTGTTTGAGCCGGCTCTCAAAGGCCATTTATCCTCACTGCTCTTATGGGCTGCACACACTACTCCAAAGTGCTTTGTTCTGCTTAAATATATGTAAAAATTTACTTTGAGGGTCTGGGGTCCACATCCTGCTGGCCAACTAGACCAGGTAATTCAATGCTCATGTCAGAGGACACTGAGGTGCTCTGTAGTGGCTGGGACCACCCCCAGATACCCCAGAAGTGCTCCAGGCCCTTCAGGCTAACATCTGCTGTGCTTGGGGGACCATGTGTACAAGGGATCGAGGCGTGTGCTCCAGACACTGTACTCTCTCTCTCTGGCCCTGATTATTTCCTATTTCCCTTTTTTTTTGGGAGGGGGGTGGGGGTTTGGGTCATACCCAGCTATGCTGAGGGCTTACTCCTGGCTCTGTGCCCAGGGATCACTCCTAGCAGGTTTGGGGGACAGAATACAATATGCCCAAATGTCCTTTTATTAATCAGAAAAACTTCCACCAAGTAAGGACATTTGCTTTTTCTCATGTTTGCCAAACTTTATTTTCTCTTAATTTATTTAGGGGTGAGAATGGCCTAGGGATCAAGTTACCGTATCCATTTAACTCGGGCAAGTTTTACCTTTCAGCACCATGGTTTTCTCTTCCACAAACTGTGGCTAGGGCCAGGGAGATAGTTCAAAGGGTATGTATGAGTCACTGCATGCCCCCAGCTAGGCCTCCCACAGACCTGAGCACCGAAACAGTCCAGGGAAGCAAAGTCAATTCTCTTGCCTCGCTGAAGACGCCCCATGGCACCAAATGTGGCTGCCAGTCAAACCCACAGCGCTGCTCCAAGCTAACACACATTCCATGGCCAGAGCCCGACGCTTTGCTAAGCTCCGCTCACAGTGGCAGGTGTGCTAATCCTTGTTACAGAGCACTGGATACCAGGGCTCAACTGAAATTTTATGTCGACTCACACACAAAGGAACCACTAGAAAACGCAGGAGTACAGACTGTGCCCGCCCGCCCACCGTCCACCTTCCAGGTGGGCTCCAAACACTTCCATCTGATTTCACCGAGCCTGCCCGTGCCCCCCGGTGCAGGGCAATGGACTCAGGGTCTCACACCAGCCAACACTCTCACGGAGCCGCGGTGCCAGCCCCACCGACCCTTCCCAGTAAGACGAGTGTGACCTCCCGAAGCCCACTCCCACGAGCACACATCCCGACTTTCTTAAGTGTGAAACTTATCGTGATATTTTTCTGCATCTCAGCCATTTAACACCCGTAAAACAGTTCCCAGACCCTGCTCCTGTGGCCAGTGCCCACGCTGGACATGTGGACGCAGCGCTGGGATCAAACTCCCAGCTCATGCGGTGCTGGCTCTAGTGACCTTGGGGACGAGGGTGGGCCCCACAACTTTCTGTCTTGAAAGGAACTGTCTTGTCATTTCCTCCTTCTCTCTCTTGGGGTTACCCCTGAAGTTTTTGTTTTGGAGGCCGGACTCAGTGGTGCTCAGGGGACCGTGCAGGGCCAGGGCTAGAAGTTGGGGTTGCAGCAGGTCAAGCACGTGCTCAAGTCCTGAGCTGTTATTTCCCCAGAATGACCTCTAGGTCACAGCTGAACACTTTTCCTCCATCAGCCCCAGGGGTTTTGATTGCTTTATGGCGTTTTTTTTTCCTTTTTGGGTCACACCCAGAGACGCTCCAGGGTTACTCCTGGCTCTACACTCAGAAATTACTCCTGGCGGTGCTGGGGGACCATATGGGATGCTGGGAATCGAACCTGGGTCAGCCGTGTGCAAGGCAAATGCCCTACCCGCTGTGCTATTGCTCTGGCTTCAGCCTTATGGCCTTTACTGAACGTTTTTGTATGAAGTAGTGATTTTAGGGAACTCAGAAATTTGTTTCCTTGCAGCAGAAGTGACCATATATGAGTCTGAGTGCTGCTGAGTGGAAGTACATAATTTTTCATTACTTATCCAAGATCATAAGGCGTTTCGCCTGGATGTTCTTCATTTTGTTTTCTGTCTCTTTCGCATTAGAACTACCCCACACATCTAAGTCCACAGAAACAGCATAGTTTTAATGTGTGCTGACTTCTGAGGTGAGATGGATCACTACCAACCAGCATGGAGGAGGAGGGAATTGGCAAATCTAATAATTGCCAGCAAGTGTCTTATTTTTTTTTTTAAATGTAGGAGTACCACTATTTGTTCAGCCACTCATTAAGCTGACTGAAGCGGGCATAAACTCCACAACCAGCAAGTGTCCAGTGTCCTTAAGGAATAAGTATCCTGTTTTCATGGTGATGACCCTTTCTCCCCACCTACAAGGTTTCTGAGATAATGGGGGGGGGGGGAATCCTAAAATAATAAAGAAAATCAAATGTAGACCAGTACATCAAATATGGGTCAACGGTGAAGATGATGGTTCTCTATCTCTCCCATTCTGTTTGTATTTCATCTCCATTTCTATCTCAAGGACCTTAAATATCAGTCACCCCCGAATTTTCCAGTGACCCAAAGGAACAATTAGGAAGCTGGAACCCATCAGTCACTCGACAGCAGTAACATCAGAAGGCTGAGACAGAACAGGTAATTGGTGTCGACAATCACTCCACCAAACAACTAGAAGGCACATTAATTTGGTAACAAAGCATCAAGTAAGTGGGCTGGAGCAATAGCACAGCGGGTAGGGCGTTTGCCTTGCACGCAGCCAACCCGGGTTCGATTCCCAGCATCCCATATGGTCCCCCGAGCACCTCCAGGGGTAATTCCTGAGTGCAGAGCCAGGAGTAACCCCTGTGCATTGCTGGGTGTGACCCAAAAAGCAAAAAAAAAAAAAAAACTAAAAACAGCATCAAGTACTTCAAGGGGATTCGCTAGAGAATCTCAGGTAAAACACCTCCGTTTTTTATTTTTTTTTTTTTATAATTTATTTATTTATTGAATCACTGTGGGAAAAGTTACAGAGCTTTCGGGTTTAGGTCTCAGTCATGTAAATATTAAACACATTTCCCTTTACCAATACTTATTTTTAACCCCGAACCCCAATAGACCCCCACCTCCCACCCCTCCCAATTCTTGTGAGGCAGATGAGTTCTAGTTAATACTCTATCTACTTTGACTAGATAGATTGTTTCGATAGAAGATGCACAATTATTGTTTAGAGTTTACGACCCACCCCCCACAATCAGACATGCTGAAACAGCGTTGTGAAATGATTTGCTTTCTACAACTTGGTTTAAGAATAAAATGATGTCGCGCGGCCGCAATAGCGGCCGCGCGGTTTTGAATTTCTGCTATTTTACTTATTGACCCTGGAAGAATTTCTATTAAAAGTTAGATAGTTAAGAGATTGGTTTCTGTGCCCTGGAGTCGTGGCCGTGCCGGAGAGTCGCTCGTGGGGGGCAGCTGGCGACCTCGGTGGGGCGTGGGGGACGGCCCACAAAGCCCCCCTTCCCATGAGGTCCCTGCCGCTCCCGCCAGCCCCGGCTCAAACCCGCTGTCCACAAGGCTCCCGTGCGGCCGCCATCTTTCTTTCCAGAGAGCACCTCCGTTTTTTAAATTCTTTATTGACAAATGAACCACAAAGAACAACTGGGTGCTGTGGTAAGGGTTCTCAAATGTTTGTGTTGTAACACATGCCACACACGTAAATGCATCTATTCCTTCACACATGTATGACACAACTACATATCTGAAAATGAAGAGAAAATGAAAGGATACGGGAAAGCCAAAGGAAGTGTCCAGTGCTTTCCTGGTCTGCTCTGGCCTGCTGGGGTGTCGGGGCGCCTCACCTGACCGAGCTCTGGCTGCTCTGCCCCCGAATTGAACCTGGAACACGCTCTTGATTGTTCTTTCTTCCCTCTGTCATAAGTTGAGTTTCTGGCAGGTCACCTTCCACAGTATCACAGATTTCTTTGTTCCACTTCCACACTCCGCCTTGATTTCAATTGCGGCTTCTTACCCAGTGACAGTCCTTGGCTATATCGTGGGTTCAACAGTCTTCCGAACCAAGGGGAATTTCTCAGCCAGGAGCCTCACAGCTTCCTATGATCGATCGCTCCCTCCTACTTGATGGGATTTCTCCCGGACTCATCCCTCCTGGCCTGGGGTGGAGGCGGGTCTGGATCTGCTGGGATTTCCAAGCCTTGACTTTTCTTTTTCTTTTTTCTTTCTGGGTCACACCTGGCGATGCACAGGGGTTACTCCTGGCTCTGCACTTGGGAATTACCCCTGGAGGTGCTCAGAAGACCCACACCCAGCTGTGATCTGGGACTACTCCTGGCTCTGTGCTCAGGGATCTCGCTGGCAGGGTTAGGAGGACCATTTATGGTGCCAGGGATCAAATGTGGGTTTGCTGTGTGGAAGGCAAGTGCTCCATCCACATACATCACTCCGGCCCTTGTCCTCTTTTTGAAAAAGTTATTTTTCCCTCCTTCTGCATGTCACAATTCCATTTCAAAACGCCTGACAACGATTTTCATCAAAGATTCTTTTCTACCTCAGATCTTGCCATCTTTATCTTTTGAACCCAGGTGTGATTTGTTAAGAAAAAATATCCAAAACTTGAAAATGAGGCAACTCCAAAAATAACCCCCTAAAGCCCAACAAAATTTTACCCAAAAACAAAAAACCCGGAAAGTCTCAAACTTTTTTTTTTTTTTTTTGCTTTTTGGGTCACACCCGGCTGTGCACAGGGACTACTCCTGGCTCTGCGCCCAGGAATTACCCCTGGCAGTGCTCAGGGGACCCTATGGGATGCTGGGAATTGAACCCGGGTCGGCCGCGTGCAAGGCAAACGCCCTACCCGCTGCGCTATTGCTCCAGCCCCCGGAAAGTCCTAAACTTGTCTGGTCAAGAGCAACAGAATTTTAGGTGCCAGAAAGGCTCAAGCGGTAAAATGTAGGTGCAAAGTCCTCGGGTTGATCCCAATCATTGCGTGAGGTCCCACGCGTAAAATTTTAAAGAAAATGAAAAAGAAAACAAGAGGCTTTGGTTTTTATTGCCCTGCGGGAAATCTGAATTTGCAATCTTATTCTTACATTATTATTCTTACTGCCGATGTGTCAATCTCTTGCATTTGTACTGGATCCAGTTGCAGTCACTGTGTTATTGTGTTGGGCTCTTCATTAGTGATATCAATAACGCTTTATTTTCTGATGACATATTGGCCTGGGTATGTTTTCAACTTTAAAAAAATTTCATTTGTCATACTACAGACAGTAATTTTTTTTTAAAAGGTTTTCTTGTATCCTGTGTTCCAAAGTGCACAGACAAAAATCTTTGTGCTTCTCCAAGTACAATGTATTCTGGAGGTTTCAAAAGCTGGCACTGATTCTGAACCTCAAACACGGTCTCCTAACAATGAGATATTTTTAAAATTTAGGTTACTCTGGAAAATGTGGGAACATCTATGCAATTTCAATAAAGCTTCCACTTTTGGTGAAGCAGATACATAAATACAAAGAGATTTCAAAGCACCGTTGTGGGCCCCCCCAAATGATGAAACTCACCCTCTGAACTTATGGCATCAGAGAAGGTAACATAATGCAGTCTGGACAGTCGTGGAAGACAGAAATCAAGGAGGACAGAGGGAGGACATGACAGAATCACGGACTCCAGTGGGTTGAGCCAAGCGCTGGTTCGCAGGCGGTGGTGAGGTAAGGAGCAGCCTGTGCCCAGGGCATCTCAGGAGCCAAGGCTGGAGGCACGAAGCCACGTGGGTTCCTGGAGGAACAGGTGAGTGGCAGGGCCCCAAACTGGGCAGGGAGTCACTCAGCTGTCACTTCTCCTCGTTAGGGAAGGCGGAAGCCACAGCACGCAGACAGGAGAGCGCCTCCAGCTCAGGGTTGGGGGTTCGCACTTACAGGGGGCGCATCTGCCCGTAACATCGGGACCCAGAGAGACTCACGCGACACGAAACCCGAAGAGCTCAAGCCTGATGTGAAAGAGAAGGACGTGAGAGCTGAAACAAAAACTCAGGCCATTTCAGCAACCGATGGAGATCATCTGGAAATCGAGTAAAGCCAGTCTGAATGTGCCTGAAGTTCAGAAACAGGCTCTGTGGGAGACAGGCCACCTCCGCGGGACGAAGGGGGGTGGTGAAGAATTGCTTTCGGGAAGAAAATCAAGACAGCAGAAAAGCTAAGCCAAGAACCAGAAAGTCAAGTGGAATAGGGAATTCCAAGCTTAAGCTGCAAGAACGAAACTCCTCAGCAGAAGGAAAACGAGACGTGATATCCCTAAGACCAGGCTGTGAGTCCCAGAATGTGTTTGCTGGGACACCTTGGGAAAACGATTCCTAGTCCAAATTCTGATGCTTATACATATTCATGTAGGGGATAATGTCCTGGTACATGACAAAATGCATTTGATTCTTTCATAAAACTCTCCCTCCGCCACGTTTGGGGGCAACAGTAATGCCCGGGGCTACTCCTACTTCAGTGTGGGGAGTTTCTCCCAGCAAAGTTCAGCCAATCATGCGGTCCTAGAGGTCAAACTGAGGACTCAGGCAAGTAAAGTATGCAATCCAGTCCACTGAGCCATCTCACCCAGAGTTGTAATTTTATTGATTTTTTTTTTAAAAGGAGACTTCTAGAATGTGCCAGGTATCAAACCTAAGTTTTTTTGTTTGTTTGTTTTTTTGCTTTTTGGGTCACACCTGGCAATGCACAGGGGTTACTCCTGGCTCATGCACTCAGGAATTATTCCTGGCAGTGCTCGGGGGACCATATGGGATGCTGGGACTCGAACCCGGGTCGGCCGGCTGCATGCAAGGTAAACGCCCTACACACTGTGCTATAGCTCCAGCCCCACAAACCTAAGGTTTTATACAGAGGCATAAACTGTGTCAGTGAGACTCATAATACTTAACAAATATAGTAAAGGCCCTCCCGTTGATCATCGATTTGCTCGAGCGGGCCCAGTAACGTCTCCATTGGAGACTTTGTTGTTACTGTGTCTGGCATATCGAATACGTCACGGGGAGCTTGCCAGGCTCTGCCGTGCGGGCGAGATCCTCTCGGTAGCTTGCCGGGCTCTCCGAGAGGGGCGGAGGAATCGAACTCGGGTCGGCCATGTTGGCTGCGTGCAAGGCAAATGCCCTACCGCTATGCTATCGCTCCAGCTTAACAAATATATTTACTTTATTTTGATTTGGACACACACCCAGAGATGCTCATGGCTTACTCCTAGCTCTGCACTTTGGGACCAAGCCTGGGGGTCTAGGGGGACCATATGGAATGTTGGGGATTGAACTTGGACCAACTGTGTGCAAGGCAAATGCCTTACCCATATCGTTCCGGCCCCCCCATAACACCTTTTTTTCGGGGGGTATCACACCTGCGATGCTCAGGGGTTACTCCTGGTTCTGCACTCAGGAATTACTCCTAGTGGTGCTCGGGGTACCATATGGGATTCCAGGGATCGAATCCAGGTTGGCTGCTTGCAAGGCAAATGCCCTACCTGCCGTACTATTGTTCTGGCCTCTTTCATAACTTTTTTTTTTGTTTGCAATTTGGGCCACACCCAGCGAGGATCAAGGGTTACTCCAGGTTCTGTACTCAGGAATTACTAGTAGCTGTGCTTGAAGGACCATATGGGATGCCGGGAATCAAACCCAGGTTGCCTGTGTGCAAGGCAAATGCCCTATCCACTGTACTATCTCTCTGGCCCCTCTTTCATAACTTTTTAAAATATAAAGGTTTGGGGGCTGGAGAGATAGTACAGTGGGTTGGGCACTCGCTTAGCACATGGCCAACTCAGCATCCCATATGGTCCCCTGGGCACCACCAGGAGTAATTCCTGGGTGCAGCGCCAGGGGTAAGCCCTGAGCATCACTGGTTGTGGCTCAAAAAGTGAAAAATACATGAAGTAATTTTTTAATATATAAAAAATTGGAGTGGGGGCACACCCAGCTGTGCTCAGGTATCGCTCCTGGCAGGCTCAGGGAACCATACGGGATGTGTAGGATTGAACCCAGGTCAACTGCATGCAAAGTGAGCACTTTACCTGCTGTACTATTGCTCTGGCCCCTAAAATATAAATTTAAAGAAGAAAATTCTCCAGGCTGGATTTCAATTTAATCTTTGACTAAAAGTCACTGGTCACATTATTGTTTGGAGAAACAAAAACAAACACAAAAACAACTCAGTGGCAAATTAACTTCTTTCCAATGTGAAGTCACATTTATAGCTTACTCTTCAAGGCCGTGTTCTCCCTTGGACATTGGCCTCGCCTCTTGTCTCTAGGCCTCTTTGCTTGCTTTTTTTTCACTCCGGAGAAGCCTGTGTTCTCTTGAACATACTTCTCTCTCTCTTTCTTGCCCCTCATGTCTTTCTAATAAGTTTCAATAAAAAAACTATCTTGCTTTAAAAAAAAGCCACAGGCTGGAGTGATAGCACAGCGGATAGGGCGTTTGCCTTGCACGTGGTCGACCCAGGTTTGATTCCCAGCATCTCATATGGTCCCCTGAGCAACGCCAGGAGTAATTCCGGAGTGCAGAGCCAGGAATAACCCTTGTGCATTGCCGGGTGTGACCCAAAAAGAAAAAAAAAAGGCTTTAACTTGGGAGGGGAAGCCCAAGAGGTGCTGGAGGGTGTTGCTCCCACACAAAATTCAACTCCAAGGGAAGGAGGTTAATCTCAGCGTAAGAAACCATGAAATGGACTCACGAGGTATGTGGGAGAGATTGTCTGGCTGTTTTTGATCTTGCAAGAATTCCTTCCTACGCAAACCTGAAATCATTTGGGTCTTACCCAAATAAAACTATGCGTGACAAAATGCTCCTTTCTAAGAAGTCTTCTTTGGTCTTCTTTTCTTTAAAAAAAAAAATCAATAAGTATACAGCCCTTAAAGTGCACTTGACCAAGTCCACTTATGTTCTGGCCACAAAAATAACGCTTTCAAGAGGCTGATCGAGTCACGCTACCGTGCCAGGGCGCATGCTCGGTGTTACGGCAAAGAGCCTCGGGGCAGGGGACAGGGCTCAAGGGACAGAGAAGGCACGTATGACGTCCTGGGTTCAATTCTCAGCACCCGATGCCTGACCCACTCACCCAGCACCACCAATGTGGCCCCCACAATAGCAAAAAAAAAAAGTTACAAAAGGTACAAATCACAGGAGAAATCTCTTGGACTAGCAGAAAGCTTCCGCTGGGTCCTAGAGACAGTGCACGGGCTAAGGCACTGGTCGTGCGTACAACAAACCCCAGTCTGATCCCTGGTATCAGAGGGTCCCCCAGCACCACCGGGAGTCACTCCTAATCAGAGCCAGGAATATAGCCCCGGAGTACTGTCAAGTGTGGCCCAAGTGACCCGCCCCCAGCTTTTGTTACTGACTTTTTTTTTGGGGGGGGGGAGGAGGTTACTGACTTTTACTACTTGATATTTGCATTGTGAATTGATATAAAGCTGAGATGTGATTTTTTAATTGGAAAATGACTTCATTAGTGTTGCCATTCAGCTGTTTTTGCCTCGAACCCTGCTAGCCTTTCACATACATACATAATCTTCAAACCAACCTGTGAGGTGGCTATGTCCAACCTCCTCTTTTCTTTGATTTTCTGGGGGGGGGGGTCTTGGGGATCCCAAGCAGTGCTCAGGAGGCCAAGGAGCTCCTCCTGGCATTTCATGCCTAACTAGGCCTGTAGTTTACTGCAAATTCGGTGCTGCTTGGGCCCATGGTTTAGGGCTTACCCAGGCTGCTTACCCAGGGGGTTGGGGGACCTGCAGGACCAAACCAGGAGCAGCTCCAGAGTTTCCCTGGGTCACCTGGAGAGGCCCAGTGGACACATGGCACTGGGGACTGACCTGGAGTTGGCCGTGTGCAGGGCATGTGTTTAAACCTTGTGCTATTTCCACCCCTTCCCCAGCTTGCTCTAGAGTGTACTCATCCATGTGCAGTGCTCACAGTGGCACCCCATATGGCGTCAGTTCCTGAAAAATGGTGGTGACAGCGGTCAAGAAACAAACAGGAAGATGCCAGGCCGAATCCCAGGGTGGGAGAAATGGGTGAGAGGGGCTAGCGAGGCCTCTTTTTCCTCTTCCTTCACAAGCACCCGGCCCATTGCGTGGTCCCACACCCCAGCTGGGGGTCCTGCAGGGAGTCACCAACCACAGACCTGGCGGCCCCATACCCCCATGCAGGAGCTCCCCTCGAGGGCCAGCCCTTACCGAGCACCCACTTCGAGGCCACACCTAGTGCGCACCCCACTCTGAAGTCCAGCCTGTACCCCTGATGACTCGGAAATGCCCACTCTTAAGAATCAAGACGAGGCTCGGAGAAGAACTAAGAAGGAAAAATCCTTGGGCGAAAGAGTGGAGATCTGGAGCACGGTGCACGGCGAGCACTGCGGGGTGGGGATGGGGGGGCGTCACGCCCTTTGCATTAATTTCCTCCCCGGTGCTGCATCACCAGCACAGCGTCTCCGACTCGGGACGGAGGCTCCTGTTAGGCTCTGCTGGGGCTCCGGCCCCGCATCGCAAGCACCCCGAGGTCAGGGAAGGGGCGTGGGGCCAGGCCGTTTCCTCCCTCACCCTCCTGGAACAGGTGACGGACAGTTGAGCAAGAAGCGAGAGTGAGAGTCCAGGCATGGATCCCGCGGGACCCCGGGTTACACAATGCCAGCTCATGGCCGGTCACAGTGTCAGGAGGGCTTCAGCTCACCTGGCCCAGGGCGCGGTCTCCCCGGCGGACCCTGCCCCTTCCAGTCCTCTAAGCCTTGGAGCAAAAATGAAAGACCCACCCGCCCCTCCAGCAACCTACCTGTCAAATCCCCCCTGCCACTCTCTACCTCAGCCCTGAGACTCAGGACAAAGCTTCTATCTGAGAAGCAGGTTCGCGCTCCGGACCACAGACACCCCTGCAACCTGCGGGAAGCCGAGCGCCCCAAGGGCTGCCGTGCGGGGGGAGGATTCTGGCAGGACTCCCCAATCTCTCCACTGAAACCCAACCAACTCCACCCACACGCCCCTGCGGGGCGAGCGGACAGACTGGCACGTCTGGGCCGCAGTGCGCGGAGCCCAGGGTGGAGAGGGTTAATACCCGGGGGCAGAGAGGGAAGAGGCAAGGCACCAGCATAACCACAGCACCAGGAAACGCCTCTGAGCGGGAGCAGGGGGACACGAGGTGGGGGGTGCTCCTTGGTGGCTGCCGAGGGCCACTGCACAGCCGCTTTGCTTTACCTACACACACTAATGAATAGTGTGCAGGACAGGAACAAGAAAGGGACGGGGACGGGGCCAGCCGCTTCTGGTCCACTGTCCGAGGCTTTTCCACTTTTCTGTTAGTTCTCTGCATCCTTCACCCCATAAACGTCGTTACTGTTCATGCTAGCCAGGGGCAGTTTCTGTTGCTTTCATCGTGACTCGGGCCTTGTGACAAAGTGCATGGGGCAGAAAGGGACTCATGCAAAGCTGGGCCCGAGGAAGATATCTTATCAAGGCTGGATTCTGCAAAGGAACCACCCCCCGCCAGCAGCCTCGAGCCTTCCAAGGTGGCTCCTTCCGCCCCGTGAGCCCTGAGATGCCAGTTTTACAAAGCCCCTTAGAACCCGGCTCTGATTCTGCCCCTCCACTCGCTATGGGCCTCCTGGAAGCTGGGTCGGACCTTCCAGAGTCAGATCCTTGGGAACGGACCTGATGGGCTCCTGGGCACATCCAGGTTTGAGACTGTGGCTGCAAGGATTCCGAATCATTCCCAGTATTGGTCGGTCACCTTCTGCTCACCTACCTTCCACGTCTCAGCTCCTGAGTTTCCCAATTCCCTTTCATAATGTCCCCAAAATTCCAAGTTTGTGCACTGTTCTGGTTTCTGATGTCTATCCCCCCCGCTCCCCCCCCCCCCATATAGCTCTTTATGTTGGGGGGCAACACCAGGCAATGCTCAGGGGACCATATGGCATGCTGGTGACTGAACTCAGGTGGGTCACGTGCAGAGAGACCTCACTTGATGTTGATCTCTCCGGGCCCTGGTGTAGAACTGACTTGTTTAGATAGTGGCTTTTGAAAGTCAGGACTGTTCCACTCACCCCAGAGTCCAGCAATGGAGAGAGCAGACATTCATTCACGCTGAATTAGACTGAAGTAAGGGTTTGACGTGCTTCTACAGAAAAATCAGGGGTCAGGGAGCTGGCGGGCGGGGATGTGCTCAACGGAGCGCACCCGGTGACCCACGTGGTCCGGGGCCCCACAGAAGTCTCCCTCTCCGCCCCACAGTGATCTGCCCGTTTCCTGAACATGGCAAACCCTGAGCAAATCCTATTTTCTGTCTCATCTGATCTTCAAGCAGTAATGAAGTCAGACTCGACTCCAGTAGTGGCAGGAAGAGAGGCGGACCGAAGGAGCCCCGGGAAGTGTAAGGGCTCGGGGCAGGGGCAGGGGCAGGAAGGAGCATCTGAGCAGCCACCAGTGAACAAAGCAGTCCCATATCTGGTTTGGCAGCCGAAATTTCATCACTGTTTCGTGCCAACCCCCTAAACCCAACAGACTTGTTCCACGGGACCAGATGCAGAACTAGATTCTGAGGGACATTCAGACACATATTCATTAGCAATCCCAAAGGCTGGGGACAGGCTCGGCCTTCTCGCTTCAAAGTCCCCGGATGGTTTAGGGTTCGTTTCTAAACGGGGGTTCCCCAGGGAGCTCAGGCTCGCGGATCCGGCTACTAAAAAGTTCCATCAGGTCAACGAGGCTCAACCCTTGACCCTTGCGTGCCAGAAGTGGAAGCCTTCGTCCTGCACTCGGACTGTTCCTGTCTTGCCCCACACCTACAGAAATCCTTTCAACAGGGAAAAATCAACATTTCCAAACCGAGCTCTGAAAAAGAAACATTCCTTCTTCATTCCCAGAGCTCAGAGAGAATGCTGGAATGCTGGTGCCCGTCTCGGGACTTTCTGCTGCCACCTTTCCCTCCCCGTAGTGACTGTGAATCCTGGGGGTATGGGAGGGTGGGTGGCACACACCTTTGGCTGTGGCGAGAGCACCCTTGGCCCGTGGCAGCCCTAGGGATCAAACGCGTGACTCCCGCGTCTCCTCCACTTTCCCGGCTCACCTCATTTCTGCAGCAAAGACAACCCCCAAACCCACCTCACATGGGGAACTAAGGCTCAGAGGAGGCTGGCAGAGGCTCCCAGGCGCTCTACAACGCAACACCCCACATTCACAGCTAAGACGCACACCCATGTCCTGCAGGGGCTGGGGAGAGTGAGGTCCCGTCTACCATTTAGTAGTTCCGGAATCTAGGTCTTCATTTTCTTTCTCTGTAACCAACTAAAATCAGAGAAAGGATTGAAAGCAAAAATACGACAAAAGAATGAAATTTCTAAGGGGGCCGTGTTTCCCCTCCATGCTGTACACGAGGTCAGCATGGATTCCTCGTCACGTGTGTGCATGAAAGAAACCATTCCACATAAGCGACGGTAAGACCGAGAAATATTTTAGAAAGTCTACCTAACTAGCTCAGAAAAACTACCGAGATTGATCTCTCTTTAAAATCCAAGTATTGAGAGCTGAGGCTATTTATATAACGGAAAGGGCCTTTCTTAAAATACCTGCAGATTTTGAAAAACGGTATTAAGAGAATCACAGGGAAAAGAAATTAACTCCTAAAATCCCATTTATGGGGCTGGAGAGAGAGCACTGCAGCCAGAGCCCTGCCCTACACAGCCAATATGGGTTCGATCCCCGAGTGCAGAGCCAGATGTCAACCCCGGGCACTGCTGGGTATGGTCCCCAAACTTAAAGAGAATAAGACACTCATAGTGATGGAAAGCCCCCAAGAATTTTTATGGTACACTTGCGGTGGTTCAGCATATGCTCCACAGGTAGCAGGCCCGGGCTCAACCCTCGCCACACAGGCAAGCAAACCAGGTAGCAGAGGAAGCCTCACGCCAGGAAAAGCAGCTCGGCAGAGGGACAAGACAATCACAAGCACTAGGGTTCTGGGCAAGCTGACAGGACATCTGGGGAAGGGGGAAGGGGGCACCGCTCAGAGAGTGGCTCAGTACCCCTGGGGTGCTCCAGCGGGCTGGGAGAGGCAGTGGCATATAGAGACAGAAGGTTTGATATCTGTCTTGCTTCGGGGCCAGGCATGTTCCAGTTCTCAACTGGCGTGTGCGACACTGCAAAGACAGGAAAGGGAAGAGAGCACCAGAGTGCAGGCCGCCTGGACGCTGGGGGGAAGCGGAGCCTCTCCTACTTGCATGGGAGTGTGAATCTGCTCCAGAGGGCACTGAGACAGGAAAGCCACAAACGCACACAGCCAAGGAGAATTTTGGTTCCTGCCCTTCTTTTTTTTGGGGGGGGGTCACACCGGCGATGCACAGGGGTTACTCCTGGCTCTGCACTCAGGAATCACTCCTGGTGGTGCTTGGGGGACCATACGGGATGCTGGGAATCAAACCCGGGTCGGCTGCGTGCAAGGCGAACGCCCTCCCCGCTGTGCTATCGTTCCAGCCCCAAGGTTCCTGCACTTCTTTATTTTAGTTTTTGTGGTTGTGACTGTTACTCGGCTTTTGGAGGCCACACCTGGAGGCACTCTGGGATCATTCCTGGTGGGACGTGGGGGGCTGTATGTAGTGCTGGGAAAGAACCCGAATGGTCTCTGGGCGTGCAAGAAAAGTGCCCTATTCGATGTACTACTGCTCTGGCCCCTCAGACAACTTCTGCAGCAACTGAGATGTACGTCTCAGCACCCCCACTTTGATCCAGCAATTCCACTTCCGGTCATTTCTCTTGTAGCACCAACTCCATGAATGCGAATCAGTGAATTTAAAAACGCTACGGGACCCCCTTCACTTGTCTACTTAATAGGAACTGGATAACTGAATGTGCAACCATATGAAGAAAAACCATGCAGCAGCGAAAAAGATTCAAGAGATCTCTAAGGCCTATTGTTAGCTGAGGGAACTAGGGGCCGGGTGCAGGAAGGCCAAGTTTCTAACATGCTACCTCACAAAACCAAATCACAAATCATCCTGTAAATCGTCGATTGCCTCGAGCAGGCCCCAGTAACGTCTCCTTCATCCTAGCCCTGAGATTATATTCAAGGCTCTTTCGGAGCATGAGACCCATCATCGTTACTGGTATTTGGCTAGAACCTCCAAACAAACATGCTACCTATCTGTGAAAAAAAGGGAAGCAAAAAAATGAAAACTCACTCTTGATGTGCTTATATCTGCACTTTTATTGGGGGAGGGGGGTCATGGGAAGTGTTTGGGCCACACCCTGAGGTGCTCAGGGTTTACTCCTGTCTCTATGCTCAGGTTCCTAACAGCGCTTAGGGGACCATACGGGGAGCCAGGGATCAAACCTGGGTAAGCTCAAGGTAAGCAAGGGGTAGAAAGATGGTTCAAAGGGCATATTTTTCTTTTTTTTTGGGGGGGGGGAGGAATTTTCTTTTTATTACAAAATTTATTTATTTTGGAGGGATTTTATTATAAAATCTGTTATACAAATACAGTTGACCAGAAGGTCTAAAAACAGCCCAGGCTCCTGGCCCTTCCTGCTGCCTGGCCGTCCAGGTATGTGCCTGTGTGCCCAGTGAGCCCTTTTCAAAAGAGATGCAGTCAGGGCTGGAGTGACAGCACAGTGGGGAGGGCGTTTGCCTTGCACATGGCCAACCCGGGTTCGATTCCCAGCATCTCATATGGTCCCCCAAGCACAACCAGGAGTAATTCCTGAGTGCAGAGCCAAGAGTTAACCCCTGTGCATCGCCAGGTATGACCCAAAAAGGAAAAAAAAAGAAATAAAAAGAAAAGACACTGTCCCCTGGGCAGTTCAAAGTGGGGTCTAGCAGTACAGATGATCCCAGTGGTGGACAGGCCCTGGAAGCAGCCCTTGGGGACAGTGGCTATGGCTGTGAGTCACGTGGAATCCCAGATACAATACCTGGCACCATATAGTCTCCCAGTGATACTGGGGAGTGACCCCCCCCAAAAAAGAGAAACATATACCAGTTTCTGAGGAAACAGGTGTTGTGGGTCCTAAGAAAATGGTGGACATGCCTAAGTCATGTACCCTCTTATAGTTCTGACTTTGAATCATATGAAATATATTAACTCTTGAAGAAAAAACATCTTTTTCAAGTTACTAACACCTAATCACCACAACAATTTAAAGTCACGAAAAATTTACAAAATCAAAGCTTTGGGTTGGGAGACGGCTTTACCATGTGCAAGGCCACGTCTGCCTGGTCAGCGGAGGGTAGTTAGTTCTTACAAAGTAAGAAGAAAGAAAAACATGATGGAGGGAGGGGACAGCTGGCAGCGTTAAAGCTCCCACCTGGCTCTGGCTTGGAGAGCCCTTGTCGGGTCACTCAGCCCGGAGTGCTGTCGCGTTGGGAGCAGAGGCAGCTCTGCCACTGCTGAACTACAAGCCCTCTGCAGGGATGGGACCCAGGGACTAGACTGTCCCACCATTTCAACTCCCAGCAAGCTGCTGTGAGGATGGTGCAACAGTACGCGTACACTTTATTAAGGTCCAGCAATCTGCTGGTTAGGAAGTGCTGCTTAAATAATGTTGCTTAAGAACTTCCTTTTCAATTATGAAATTGAGGAGAAAAAAGATCTACTTGAGGAAGAGGCTCTCAAAAAAAAAAAAAAACAAGACATGAGCTGAATAAGAGAACAGAAAAGACTGTGAATGGTGGTGCTAGGGGACACTGGCCCTAGGTGAGAATGTAGGGAATGTTTGTCAAGGGCGAGGCCAAACAGACCTAGGAAAAATCCGAGCGGACTGGTTCAGAGGTCTAACAACCTCAGAAATGTCCCAGGAAATGGAAGAGGACAGGAGCCAAGAATGGGGGAAACTCAGTAAGCCGCGGGCGACTGATGCTCTTTCACTCCGAACGCGGGTGAGAGCCACAGATGCCCAGGGGCCAGACAAGCTTTTTCTTAAGAAAGGCAGACGCTTGGGTGAAAACCAGCTCTGGGTTTCACCTCATGGAACAGTTTTTTCCCAGGTATGAGTCACTGGAGAATTGTGAAGTTGGTTTCTACACCTCCGAGCTTCCGCCTCCCTGGGGTGAGCCGACCACACCCTCCACACACTCAGCCCTGCCTCATGGGGATGACCACCCGACCTTACCATGGGTGCTGGGCACCAGGCCAGGGCCCACTCACTGCCCAAGTGCGAAGTGCCTTTCTGTGCTCATCTGAGCACTGTGCAGTATCTTTTGGCTGCCGGCCACTACCAGGGCACTCACAATGGAGCAGATCGTCACAGGTAGAAGTCAGCAAGAGTCCCAAGACAGTAGCACTAAAAAGGCTCAGGGAATGGGGGGAGGGAGGGGAAGGGAACGAGGTGGGGACTCCCAGCTAGGGAAAAGCACGGACAGCAGATGTGACAGTGAGCTCAGAGCGCACATGAGCAGGAGCGAGCAGCAGCTTAGTTGCACCATGATCGGTACCAGGGCCTGTAGCAGACCAAGGACAAGATGAGAGAAGTCTGAATTTCCAAAGAAGAGAGACCACACACAAAGGATCAGGAATCAAAATAACAGGCTTTTCAGTAACGAGAAGTTAAAAGACGATGAGTGTTGCACTCAAAATTCTGGCATAAAGTGATGTTCAGGGGCTGGAGAGACAGTCCAGGGGTTAAGATGCTTGCCTTGCATATGTTCAACGTAGGTTCAATGCCTGACGAATGGTTCCCAAACACCGCCAGGGCTAGATAGATAGTATGTAGTACAGCAGGTAGGGCATTTGCCTTGCATCCAGCTGACCCAATTCAATCCCCAGCATCCATGTGGCCCTCAGAGCTCTAGCAAGGAGTAAGTCCTGTGTGTAGAGCCAGGAGTAACTCCTGAGCACTGCCCGGAGTGGTCCAACACCCCCCTAAAAAAGGGTGATCCCTGAGCACAGAATCAGGAGTAGGCCCTGGGGATAGCCAGGTGTGTTTCCTCCAAAACCACATAAAAAAAAAAAAGTGATCCCTTGGGGACAGTTAAGCATAGTTCCAGGACATATAGGGGCAGCTGACCTGTCAGATCGGGTAAAAGGGAAGACTCCAGAAAGACATCAATGCGGACAATAGAACTGACCACCACATTGGGAATTTGTCACAAGATCTCAGTTTACATGTCTAAGCAAGATGCAAATGTCAACCAAAACATGTATCTACCCCCAAAAATGAAAACAGGTCCCCACAAAAACTTGAACAAGAATGTTCAAAGCAGCTTCATTTATAATAGCCCCGAAGTGAAAACAAGCCAAACGTCCATCAATGACTGGATAAACAAAATGAGGTGTGAGATGTACGGGGGATCATGGATGAACCGCGACTTCATGTTCAGTCAAGGAAATCACATATCGCATTATTTCACTAATGTTCATGACAAATCAATTCTCAGGAAATAAACGAACTCACAGAAAGCGTTTCTGACCCCTCTCCAAAGACAAGAGCTGCTTCTACCTGCCCATGACACTCACCCCTCACTCCTCTTGGGCCCTTCCAGGCAACTGTCAGAGATCGGCCGTGATCCTGCAGTCCCCGGCTAGACTATCTCCATCACACACAGAAAGCTCTCACCCTTAGTTCATGAGATTCTGCCACGTGAGCTAACCTCCTGGTTCTAGATTCTTCTGTCAGTTCTAGTCTCGATTCTTTAACAATGACTGCTCTTTCATCTCTGGCCCTAGTTCTGACCTTCTGAGGATCGCTCTGCCTCCCGTTTCCTACTGGACGCCACCCCACGTCCTCACCTCAGTTTTGGCCCATTCAAGGGAAACTTTCATCTCTCCCTGATTTCTTTTTGCGGTGCCAACCAGGGCCAGGGCCCCGCACACACACAAGGCAGGTGCTATACCGCTCACTGCTAAGCAACATCCACTATCCTTCTCCTAGGTTTCTGAACCTCCAGTGCCCAGATCAAAGCCTTGAAGGCACCTTCGCATCTCACTTCTGCTGCCTTCAGAGTCCCAGCATGACGGAGGCCATGGCTTGCCAGGCCCCAAAACAGTCACTCTCCCAAGGATCCTGATGGCTCTCAGTGACATCGGCTCACGTCTGAATGGTTCTTGTTGTCTACAGGTGGGTCATTCTTGCACACCACATTTCATTTTTTTCCTGCTCCTTTTTCTTTTCTTTCCTGGGGGGTCTCACTAGCAGTGGTTAGAGGGCTCAGGGGCCATTCCTGGTGATACTCCACCTGGGCATGACGGCCAACCTCAGCAGTGCTTGAGCGTTACAGCTGGCAGTGCTTTTGAAGTCCCCAGGTTTATGGGTGTTGGTGCTCGGAGAGTTCAGGGACTATACCGGGGCCCACTCATGCAAGGCACGTGTTTCAGCATTTGGAGTTATCTCCGTGGCACTGAATTTTTTTTAAGCCTACAATTTATGTCATTTTCCTAACCGAAAATTCTCAGCAAGTCCCTTCCTACATAGAGTAACACATCTGTTCTGGCATGAGAATCCCACAAGGTGAATTCAACTCTCCTTTCAGGTTTTCGACTGTTTCTTTATACAAAACACACAGTTCATGAAATCACTGACTATCAATATTCCCAAGGAAGCTGATCTGACCGTAAGCCTGTCGTGTTTTTCACTGCCATCATTTTTGTTCCAGCATAAAGGCTGGACCATACCTCCATGTCTGTCTGGTTCGTCATCCCAGTGGAGAAACTGGCCCATCTCTCTGCCCTTCAGCAGACCAGGCTTATCACACTGCAGGAGGCCCTTTCTCACAGGAGATAAGCACCACAAAAGGAAGAGATCGAGATATCCTATCACAAGAGACTTGAAGGCCTTGGACACCAGAACATTCCCTGGTAGGTCAAGGCTCTGATAACTTAGGCTTTGCTGGGCCTACAGTAATGTTTGGAAAAAAAGAAAATGAACACAAAAAGCCAATATACAAAAATCTGAATATTCCACATAAAAACCCAGACTTGGGCATTTCTTGTAAAGGAGATACTGATCCCTCTTTCCAGAGGCCTCTCTTGCCACCCCAGTTAAGTCTCTGTAACATGGCCCCATTCGATTTTCTTCACGGTACCCTGCTACCCTGCCAATGGATTCGATTACCTTACCTAACTTTTGTTTCTTCCCTTGAGAACTGAAGTTCCCTGAGCAAGAAGACACTGTGTCTTATTCAAAGTTGTCTTGGAGGCAGTGGTGGCGGTGGCTGGGGATATGGCTGAAGTGGCAGAGTATAAGCTTAGCCAAGTCCAAGGCCTTGAGTTCGATCCCAGCCACATGCTCGACCCACGCTCACCCCCTGGCCACCCCAGCACTGCAAGGAATCGCTCTATTTTTTTTTTTAAGTTGTCCTTGGCATTCTGTCCACACTGGGCACATCTGCTCCACAACACATACAAACCTCAAGGACAGATTAGTATACAGCCCTGCTCAAGGATGCAAAATTCATTCACGCTCTCCATAAATATTAAGTTCTAGGTAAATAAAACAAAGGCGTTTGCCCTCCCAGTGGGTGTGGAAGGACACCTGTATCTGCAGCCTTCTTGGTGTGGTCCTTCCGGCCAGCCGGCCTCTCCCAAGCACCTTTCTGCTGACTTTCACTCCATGTTCTGGACAGCCCTGAGCGGCGCCGCAGCCAGCGCTATGGTTTTATTGTTACTCATGTCAAGTTCCAATCGGCCATAAAACTCTTGTGTTCTAGCTTACATGTTCCCTCCAGCTCAGAAGCCACTTGAGTGCTGGCTGACCAAGAGCCGAGGGACCTTTGGAGGCCTAGAACTACTGAGGAGTCGTTTCCAGAACGGACCTTTCACTCACAAGTCTGTGGGGGGATCAAGTTAATTCATAACCACTAGCTAACTGAACTGGTTGTAGATGGCAGACAAATAAGGAGCTGCTTGGAGCGTGGAAATGCAAGATGTGCTTGGATTTCTTCTTGGGCGCTTGCTGGCAGGCAACTCCGGGCATACATCTTCAAGCCGTGTATTCTTGGGGAAACTAATGAATCGCCTTGGGAAGGACCCTCTGAAAGATCAGGGCACAGTTTCAGGAACCGTGAGGGGGCGAAGAGAAGTTTCTGTATAACGGCTGTTTCTACCCGGTGGGGTTTTTGAGGATGGAGAATGTGAATGTTGTAGAGAGCAAGCCGCCAGCCACGAATACTCCAAACATGCCCGTCCCCGGGGAGCGGCCGGCTTCCATTCGCTAACCTGGCTCTGAATTTCGGAGCACTGCATAGAGGCGTCTTGGGTTGGAGTTGGCGGTTCAAGAAAGGGTCTCACCAAACGGCACAGGGGGGAAATCAAGCCAAGGGGCGAAATGCTTTACGAAAAAATAGCTACTGGGGAACAGGAGAAACTGGATCTTTTGTGACTAGCTGCTGTCACCAGCCTCTGGCCCTAGGATCCCGAGTCTTTAGATCCACCTGCACAGGAGGGGAGGTGACAGATGCTCCGAAAGAGCCAGCGAGAGATGCAAGGAAGGAGAGCCGGGGGAAGCCCCAGCCACCAGGCAGGGGACCCCAGAGGAGTCACTGTCTCCTGGCCCCGAAGAGGTGGCGCCAGAGAAGCTCGCAGAGTCCCAGGGGCCGGGGGCATCACCACCACGGGGGCCAGCCGCTTGGAGCTGTTATTACTGACCTGTTCACCGGCTCCTCCCCCGCGCGCGCGGGGGACAGGACAGGTGGCAGCCAGAAGCCGCGCGGGCCACCAAGGCTGGCCGGGGCCCTGGGCTCGGGGCTGGGGTGGGGACCAGAGGGTGACCTTGGCCCGGTGGTGGCCGACCCTCCCTCCCAACCCCCGGCACCCCCGCAGGGGCGCCCTTCGGGAGGCGGGTGGCGGGGCTCCTACGCCCGCTCCCCAGCCCGTCCCCGCGGGGGCCACGACCCCGAGGAGCGCGGCGGGCGGCGGCGCGCGTGTCCATCATCCCCGGGAGACGCAGGGGCGCGCCGGGGGCGGGGGGGGGGTCCGGCGTGACAGGTGCGGGCGCGAGGGCGGCGGCCGCGGGCCTGCCCGGGGCTCCCACCCGCGGCGCCCGGAAGGGCTGAGCGGCGACGAGCGCGCGCGCCGGGGGCCGCTTCCCGCGCGAGCCGGGGCGGCCGGGGGGTGGGCGCAGGCGCACCCGCGCGCGCCGCCGCCGCCGCCGCCGCCGTAACCCCTTCCTCCCCGCGCGCCCCCGCCGGCCCCCCAACTCACCGTCGATGTCCCCCAGGGTCAGCTCGTCGCCCAGCTCCGTGAGCGTCTCCATGGTCTCCAGACCGCCCAGCTCGCCGCTCTCGTCCATCGCCCGGCTCGGCGGCGCAGAGGGCCCCCCGCCCGCCGTCCCGCTCAGGGAGACCTGGGGGCGGTGCCGCCGCCGCCGCCCATGACACCCCACAGCCCCCGCCCGGTACCGCCTCACCGGCCGCTGCCAACAGCCGCCATGTTGGCGCCGCGCGGGAGGGGGCGGGGCGGGGCGGGACTTCCCCCGCCCCCCAGCGCGCCTCTCGCGGCCCCGCCCCCCCGGGCCGCGCGCCCCCTTGTTTGTTGTCAATGGGGCCAGGCGCCCGGCGGCCAATCGGCGCGCGCAGCGGCGCGTGGGGTGATGGCGCGTCACGATCAGCAGCTGGGATTTGCATACGGAGGCCCCGCCCCCGCGGCCCGGCAGCCAATAAGAGGCCCGGCCCGCGGCTCCCCGGGCCGGCCCGCTCGCCTCGTTTAAAGCGGCGGCTGCTTTTTCGGCGGCCTCGTCTCGGCGGGCTCGCGCCCCGAGGCGGCGGGGGATGGAAGGGTTAACGCTGCCCGCCGCCGCCGCCGCCTCCCCCACACCCCACAGTGGGGACGACTTTCCCTCAGCTACACCCCCGCCGCCCCCGCCCGGCCGTCCCGGAGGGCAGGGAGACTCGCACCCGGGACCCCAAGGCTGAAACTCCTCCGAGGCCGCGACCTGGACGTCACGTTTTCCCCCCACGCCCCCCCACCCCAAGCCCCTCACAAAGGCGGAAGCGAGTCGGGACCCACGCGCGCCGCCCGTCGCCCACGTGCCGAGCGCGCGACGCTGCCGTCTCTGCCCCAAGAGCTGCCGCGCGACACGGCTGGCCCGATCGCGGGGTTCCCGCCTTGGGGGCCTCGGAACCGCTCGCACATCCTGCAGATGGGTGGTGGTGGTATGGGGGTGGGGGGTCCGGCCCGGCGCGTGGAAAGGACCCTTGGAAAGGGTCGGGGCACAGCCCTCCCGCGGATTCCCTGCCCCGCGTGCATCTCCTCGCCGCCCACCCCCACCCCACGGCTCTGGTCACGATGGAAACTAATGTACAGACTTCGAGGAATTTTCTCCTCAAGACTCCAAGAAAAGTCCACAACGTGCCTTCCTTCGGAGGAGGCGTTCCCGCACGGCCGCCTCTCCCTGCGAAGCCCAATAAAGGGCGGGATGAAAGAACTGAGTCACGCGAGGGAGGAGCAGGAGCGATTAAGGATCGGGACATAAAAACGTGCAGTTACTGACCGGACTTTCACAACGGATGAAGAGGGGAAATTAAGTTTACGGTGCGTCTCCAAAAGGCCAGCCTGGGCTTTGTGGTCGAGACGTGAACGCATAAAGGCCGTGCAGACAAAGGGATCCACTAAAGGGCTCATTGTGTGACCTTAGGCTGCCTAAGTTAACTGTTCTGAGCTTTCACTCCGGGAGGAGTTAAAGCCCCTCTCATCGTGGTGAAGATTAAGCGACTGTCATGCGCATCCATTTGAAAATATTTATTTCACATCCCGTTCTTAGGCAAAGTGCCCTGCCCACAGAGGGCTTCCAGTCTTCGGAAAACAGACATGAAGCCAATGAAAGTACAAGCAAATAAAAGATAATGGCACAAGAGATCAGGGAAAGTAAAGGGTGTGTGCTGAAACTAACAGGCGAGAAAGGACGAGGAAGCCTACAATTAGGATCATTTCTGTGCAGTCAGGGCTCTGGGACCACATGGGCCACAGCCCCCGGGCAAGGAGAGCGGCTGCCAGCCAGCACTTGGCACAGGGCCTGGCACTTTGTAAGTGCCCAAACAAGGTAGCTATTGTGATTGAAGGGACAGGACCCACATTATCGCACGAAGGGCAGAAAGAATGGAAGGAAGTTAAGTCATGGTTGTAGGAGCGGAGGGGTTCAGGGCAACTGGGCGTTTCCATGGTTTACATCATGAGCACATGTGACAGAAATAAAAGGTCACAAATATAAAGCAGCTCCTGGGACCAGCACGATAGTACAAGCGGGGAGGGCTTTGCTCTGCGGCCGACCGGGGTCCCCCCTCTATGGGATCCCGTATGGTCCCCTGGACACCGCCAGGAGTTGTCCCTGAGTGCAGAGCCATCACCCCTGAGAACGGCCGGGTGTGGCCCCAAAACAAAACAAAACACCCTCGGAAATCATGCAGCTTTTGTATTATTTGCATCGTTACATAATGGCGGGGGGTGGGTGGGTGGGTGGGAGGAAGGCAATGTTCTCTTGGTGATTTAGGAGACTCCAGTCCCCCCCAAAGTTCCGCCCCACACAGCGGCACCCAGCACAAGCTGGAGGAGGCTCCCTCAGGCCACATGAAGCTGCCCAGCCTGGGCCAAGGACTGCTTGAGCCTGAGTAGGTCATGGGTCCCCTCCACCCCCCCAGAAGCTGCCCTGACAGGCCACAGCACCTGACAACAAGCTCACTGTCAGGCATAAACGAAGGTTCAAGAGAAATGGCAGAAGAAATGCAGTGTCACTTGGCAAACCACCTGCTGGTCACCCCATGATTCTGGAGGACCCGGGGTCAGTATCAAAAGGGGAGGGACTGGGCATGCTGACTGTTATGTCCAAAGAGGGACCAGAGTGGGCCCTGAGCCCAGGTCCCCCAAGGAGAGCTGGACACGGAAGTCGCCACCTCCTGCCTCTCCCACCTCCCAGTCAGCCTCAGGCCACCCCCTCACTTTCAGGAAGCTTCCTCCGGAGCCATCACCCCATGGTGTCACTGAGGTGGGTGTCTCACATGGGAGTGAGAAATCTGTTTGCTTGGGAATAAGCTAAAACATAAAAGCCAGGCGGGCAACAGGGCAAACGCCATCAGCTGTGGGCCATTAGCTTGCGGTTGCCAAGAAAGGAGGAGGGACACTAAGGTGGAAAAAATGATGTAAGGGGCAGGTGAAGAAAGAGGAGTGAGGAAGAGCGCAGACTCAGACCCAGGGCCAAGAACAGGACGCTACGATGGACCCAGCCGGAAGAGCAGCTGGAGGCGGAGAAGGGGTGCAGCGCCTGAGAATCTGGCCCCTCGCGGACAGACAGCAGTGTCTGGGGACAGGACGGCCTGTCAAAGCCAGGAGGAGGTGACTGGTATCTAGAGCAGGGACCAGGAATGCTGTGAGACATCCCACAATACCCAGGACGCCACCCCCAACCCTCATCACATATACAACCTAGCCCCAAAGGGAAAGAGGGCCAGTGTTTAGGGGTGCTGGGGAGTTCCCAGGCTCTCCTTAGAAACAGGAACAATGTCACGGCCACGTGGAACCTCATGATATCACTGGCCACTGAAACCACTACCGCCCTCCGGCGATGCCCAGTATCCGTGCTCACTGCCTCTGGCTCCTCCCACAAGCTGGTCCATGCTAAGCCACAGACTTTTTTTGGGGGGAGGGGTGGGGGTCACAGTCACACCCGCAGCATTCAGCTGTTACTCTGGAGTGACCCTGGCTGGTACCTGGGGAATTTGTATCTGGATCCCCCTGGCCCAAAGTCACAGAACTCAATCCCAGCTGCAAGGATGCAGTTAGTTAGACTCAAAGCAAAGTGCCCAGAACAAGAGATCAGCACAAACCCTGGCAAGGAAGGGCAGGAGAGGGGGAGAGCAGGATGGTTCTGTTCTATAAGGGTGTCAGGAGAAACAAAACAAAACAAAAAACAGGCGCACCCAAGGGCGAGGGAAGAGATCAACAAATACGAAGGCGCAGAAGGCAGAGCTGGGAGGATGGAGGCACCCCAGGCGGGGGCGAAGGCAAGCGAGACTCGGCCCTGTCTGGCCACGCCTGCCAGGATGCTCCCAGGCCTCCCTGAAAAGGGCCCAACCTCACAGCAGCTGAGGCCTGGCTGGGGCTCCAACACATTCAAACTCACTTACTGGGAAGTCACAGGCCCGGGGAGGGCCCAGTCAGGACTGCCCACCAAGACCACTGGGCTGAGGAGACCCCCGCGGCCCCAAGCGTGCATACCTCTGCAGTGTGGGGGCTTGTGGGCCCCAATCCTGCTGGGGGCAGCCCTGCCTTGACCAGTGAAGCTGGTCAGGACAGCAGGCTCTGCCCTGTGCATGCCCCCAGAGCCCTAAGGACAGAGCTTACTGCTGCAAGCTCTCCCAGGACACTGGCCACTCCTGACCCTTCCAGGGTCTAAGCTAAGTGCCACCCCCCTCCCCCACTGGGACCTGGGGCTTCTCCAGATGGGGCGGGAACAAGCTCAAGGGGGTTCCCTTTAGGAAGCCCGAGGATCCTGTTGTTTGGCCCTGGGGCCCACAGCGGTGTTGTTGTTGTCGTCGCAGACCAGGAGATGGTCCGGAGGTTTGCAGGCTTTTATTGTGGCCGCCTGCGTGCTGGCTCTGCCCTGGTTCTGATACCTCCCCGGCAGGGCGGCAGGCAGCCAGCAAGTGGCCCTCCCCACGAGGGTCCAGCGCAGGACCCAGTGCTCCAGGGTCTGGCTGAGCCCCATGGTCTGAAGGACCCGGGCCCAGGCTCCGCAGATGGACCTGGAAGGAAACGGCCTCGGGCGGGCCTCAGCTGGCGCTCACCACAGCTGGTGACGCAGCAGCGTGGCCTCCTCCTGGCCCTTGAACCCTGGGCCACTCGGGGGGCTACAACTCAGACTGGGACCTGGAGATCCTCGGGCCTTTTCGGATCTCTTTCCGCTTCTCCTCTTTCTTCCGGCGCTTCTCCTCGTCTCTCAGAGCCTTCTGGAAGGGGTCGGTGCTGGACGGGAACTGAGGGAAAGAGCAGAGTGGGGTGCTTGAGCCGCGGGCGGCAGAGCATGGGGGGCCCAGGCGGTTGGTGGGCATAGGGGGGCGGGCCTGAAGAGTGAGAAGCAGGAGGTGGCCACCCAGGCGGGGCGAGGGAAGAGAGGGCCCCCTCCCGGGCAGATGTGTCAGGGAGTGAACCCCGACATGCAAAATGCCAACCCAACTCCCCCCGGGGTGACAGGAAACACCAGCTGCAAAGGCTCTGTGGCCTGCCTGGGGGCAGCTGGTGCCCAGGCTGGTGGCACCCCGCGGAGCAGGGGCTGTGGTGCCCGCTGAGATGAAGGGACACAGGCTGCTCCTCAGATTCCACTGCCATGCGCGAACCTACCAGGAGGGCCCACACTGGGCACGCTCCCTCTCCCCCCCCCACACGCCCTGCCATGGCACCCCCCCAAGCCCACACAGAGCACCCCGCTTTCCACACCGAGTCCTCTGCCCAGCGGTTTCTTCCCCCACCCCCAAGCCCCCCCTTGCCCAGTCACTCTGGGAGCCTCAAGGTCACGCACACCCGCTGCCTTTGTCCCTCTTGGACCATTTTCTCCGGCAAGTTGGATCTCGTCCCAGTGTGCACCTCCGGCCCTCCCCAGCCCAGGCCCAGGGTGGAGTCCCTGCTGTGATGCCCATGGCGCCCTGGCCTCTTCCTCCCTCCCACACTTCGCCGTCTTTGGGTTCTTGGGCTTCCAGCTTCCTCCTACCTCCTGGCCTTTGCACAGGCCCAGAATGCTCCTCCGAGCTCCCACCCTCTTTGGCGCAGGAGAGCCAGGCCTGCTCCTGCCCTCAGGGGGCTGGGTCTGACCTGCTGGGGCCCCCTCTCTTGCCCTCCCTGTTCTTTCTGGTCTATGAGGACAGGACGACATGGCGGCCAAGTGTCGCACTCTGGCACGCGGCCGGGTCCATGTTCAAGGAAGAGTTACAGTGGCCTCCAAACACCGGGAGCTTTGCAAGATTGAGAGGGCTGGGCGGAAACCAGCCTCCATGCTGTGGCGTGATGGGCCCGGGTGTGAGATCCCCCAGGTGTGAGCCGGCAGAGGGGGGAGGCCGACAGCATCATAAAAGCATGTCCCCCTCCCGCTCCCAAGGGAGGGAAACTCAAATCACACAACCTGGAGGTGTCCCCAGCCTCTCCCTGCCTGCCCGGTGCATCCCTTACAGTCTGCCATCCCGGAAGGGAATTCTGATACTTCGAAAGCACCGAGGCACGCGGACCCTCCCCCCATTTGTTAAACACTTCCCGTCCGTATTACAACGAAATGTTGCATGAACAAACGCAAATGGGAGGAAAAGCTTGGGCCTGAGCCTGGCCCCGTGCTGTGGGGGGCGGGGGGTCCGAGCAAAACGCTTCACAGGGCAGAGGGCCCGTCCCCCACCCCCTTCCTGCATGCCAGGGCTCTGATGGTTCCGTTAAACCAAGAGAACGGAACGTTCCCACCATCCGATAGCCGTGTGTGGAAAGGGCTGCTTTCTGGGCTGGCGCCTAAGAACATGGATTTGGGGGGCGGGGGGGAGCCCCACCACAGAGACGAGCGGCTCACTCTAGCCTACATATCTGATTGAGCCCGGAGCTGGCAAGGGAGTCTGCGTGGCCAGCGGCCCTTGCTCGAACCCTGCACACCGGATCTTCACCAAGCTCCCCTGGAAGGCGGCGCTGCTCCTGCGTGGGGCAACGGTCGTGGGAGGACCCAGGAGCCTCCGCGGGCGAGAGCCCTTGGTCGGGCCCTTTTCCCGCCGGCCTTCACTCGCTCTCCCTCCACTGTTTGAACAGCCAGGGAACAGCAAGTCCTGAAGTTCTCCTCAGGAACGGCCACCCGAGATGCTCCCAGGAACCCCGACACAGGTGTCTACGGGGAACAATGTCCAAAATTACTCACTGCCACGAGGTCTGCTGGCGCAGGATGTGAAACCCAAGCCGTTCCCTTTGTAGGGACTCGCTAAACAACCCCGTTTCTGCTGGGCCCCAGGAAGACCGCTGGGCACACACACAGGCAGACAAAGAGAGTTACGCTCATTGGGGCCGCCAAAGGCAGAAGCAAACTGAGGTTGATAACACAGGCCTGGTCACATGTTCCCACGCCTACGGGAAAGCGACTGACAAGAATCAGAATGCAGGGCCGGAATGACAGCACAGCGGGCACAGCGTTTGTCTTAGGCACAACCAACCTGTGTTCGATCCTCAGCATCCCACATGGTCCCCCAGGAGAGACTCCTGAGTGCGGAGCCAGGAATAAGCCCTGAAATAATTGCCGGGTTTGGCCCCCAAAACCAACAAAATTAAAAAGGAAATAGAAAAGAAGCTGGCACCACGCCGGAGAGTCCAGCGGCGGGTGCTGGCCTTACACATGGTCCACCTCGGTTCAATTCCCGACAGGACCTCTGAGCACTGGGCCAGGAGTAAGCCCTGAGTGACAGCCAGGCATGGTCCCCATGCCTGCACTGCCTCCTAAATGCATCAGCATACTCCTCATGGCAACCCACCCCCGACCACGGACAGGCCCCAGGCTGAGGCCTCTGTTCCCGGCTCAAAGCTCGGCTCTGTGGCTGGAATCACAGAACCTGTAATCATTAGGAGAAATACTGGGAGCCAAGCCCCCCGACAGTGCCCCCTACAGGCCAGACGGGGCACTACAACGTGTGACTGACTAAGTACAAGTGCTCGGTGCCCCTCAGCCCTGATGAAAAGTGGAGCCAAATGCAGGGGGAGGGGAAAAGAAGGGGGCGGGGGGCGGGGTGCTGGTGTGGGAGCCACGAGTTCATGCCTTGGGGAAGGGACGTCTTTGATTCCAGAAAGCACAGGAACAATTAATCCTCTGTCCCTTAGATCTAGCACCAACAGTTGGCAAAACAAGCCTCGTGTCTGTCTCAGCCAAGTGACCGCTGCGGCTGCATATGTGACAGCTGTCACTGTGTCACTCTCGACCACAGGGGGAAACTTGCATGGCTGGGGCCAGCCCAAATCATGCCACCAGGCCGAGGCTGGCCCCGCTGGGCCGAGGGTACACAGGTGGGGAGAGCCTGGTCTCGGCGCCCATGGCAGAGACATACCTGCTCCTCCTGACGTCTGAGCGGCCCTGGGTTACGCGCCATGGAGGGCAACCCCTCTCCCCCCCCCGCCACCAGAAGAGGCGTCTTGAGGCTGAGGCAGGAGCCAGCCCCAGCCCCACCCGCCCGCCGCTCACCTGCGTGCGGTCCGCCAGGAAAGGGTTGTGGAAGTCCGAGTCCTTCTCGCTGATCCCCAGCTCCTGGGCCATCTGCAGCGAGGGCCAGCGAGTCCCCTGAGCCTCACCCCATGCTGACGGGGGGCACCGGCTGCTCCCCTCCCGCCCGGCCCCGTACCAGCCGGAGGATGGGCGAGTGGGCGCCCTGGTCAAAGACACCCGACTGGTTGCAGAAGCTGACGCCCCAGCGGATGAGGAGGTTCCAGTTGGAGTTGCGGTCGAAGTAGTGGTGCACGATCCGCGGGAAGCGCAGTAACACATCCCCGAAGAAGGCCGTGTTCTCCAGCACCTGCGAGAAGGCTGCCCGCCGGCACACCCACCCTCAACGACGGAGCCGAGCTGAGCCGGCAACGCCGTGCTGGGATCGAACCCAGGGCCTTGCCCATGCGAGACCAGACCGCAGCCCCAGCCCAGAATATTCTCTCAGCCACCGCTCAGCTGGCTCAAAAGGATCAGGGGCCGGAGAGAGGGCATTGGAAGACCGGCAGGGAGGTGTCTGCCTTGAGTGTGGCTGATCCAGGTTCAATCCCTGACACCCCAAATGGTCCCCAGAGCCCACCAGGAGTCATTCTTGAGTGCAAAGCCAGGAGTCACCCCTGAGCACCACAGCTTGTGGCCCCAAATCCAAAAACAAATAAAATAAAACATCGAGGGGCTGGAGAGATAGCACAGTGGGTAGGGCGTTTGCCTTGCACGCGGCCAATCCGGGTTTGATTCCCAGCATCCCATATGGTCCCCTGAGCACCTCCAGGAGTAACTCCTGAGCGCAGAGCCAGGAGTAACCCCTGAGCATTGACTGAGTGTGACCTCCCCCCCAAAAAAAGCAAAAAAATAAATAAATAAAACATTGAAAAAATAAAAGGATTAGAGCTGGAGCTATAGAACAGTGGGTAGGGCGTTTGTCTTGCACGAGCAAGATTACCCTGAGCACCCTAGGAGTAATTCCTGAGTGTAGAGCCAGGAGTAATCCCTGAGCACTGCTGGGTGTGACCCAAAAAGCGAAAAAAAGAAAAAAAATTAAGGGGTAGGGGCTGGAGCAACAGCACAGAGGGTAGGGCAGTTACCTGGCAGGTGGCTGAACCTGAATTTATTTTATTTTATTTTTTTGCTTTTTTGGGTCACACCTGGCGATGCACAGGGATTACTCCTGGTTCATGCACTCAGGAATTACTCCTGGCAGTGCTTGGGGGACTATATGGGATGCTGGGAATCGAACCCGGGTCGGCCACGTGCAAGGCAAACGCCCTACCCACTGTGCTATCGCTCCAGTCCCTGAACCTGAATTTAATCCCTGGCATCCCATAGGGTCCCTTGAATGCAGAGCCAGGAATGATCCCGAGCTCAGAGCCAGAAGTAAGCCCTGAGTACCACGGGACATGGCCCAAAAATAAAACAATAAAGAAAAGAATTTGGGGGTGGGTGGGCATGGAGAGATGGTACAGCAGACAGGACATTCTTCTGGCATACAGCCAACCTGGGTTCAATCCCTGGCATCTCATAAGGTCCTCCGAGCTCCACCAGGAGTAATTCCTGGTAGGACTTAGAGTAAATCCTTGAGCATAGTTGGTGTGGTCTCTCAAAAAAAAAAAAAAAAGGTTTGTAGGGCCACAGGGAGAGTATTGCTTGCATGCAGCTGTCCCTGCTTTGATCCCTGGCACCATATATGGTCCCTTAAGCATTGCCAGTGAGACGTTGGATGGAGCACAGAGCCAGGAATAGCCCCTGATGTGGCCCAGATGTGGCCCAAACTACCACTCTCCCCCTGATCCCATCAAAACAAAAAGAAGATGAATGAGAGTTGGGGCTCTTCAAAGCAGCAGTGACGCTGGTGACTCCGCCCAGCCTCTTCTCCGGGAGCATCGGGGTGGCCGAGAGGGGGGAGAGAGGGGCACAGGGGCTTTGTCCTGACAAGCCAAGACATCCACAGTAGGCATACAAATACTGGCTCCAAAGCCCAGCCATGCCCAGGGAATCACAGACCAAGTGCCCATCAGCCCAAGCGAAGTGCCACGAAGGGCACGTGCGGAGAGGAAGGAACGGCAAGAAACGGGAGGCGCCAGAGTGCCAGCGAGTGGGCAGACCCTACCTTCCTTCAGCTTCTCGTCCTGGGGGAAGGGCCCATCCGGGAGCACGTCGGCAGCTAGGAGCACCGTCTGGGAGTCCTGTAGCACCTGCGGGACCCCCAGGGTGGGGTGGCTGTGGCCATGCTGCAGACTGACCTATGTCCACCCCGGAACCTGCACCCGCGGTGCTCTCTCGTGACATGCACATCCTCAGAGAACTCCTATGCATCCTTCAATGCCCAGACCGGACACTGCTCCCGCACGCACACACGCACCTTGAAGAGACCCTTGAGCATGACGTCCAGGATCTTGTACTGCTGGTGGATATCACTCAGCTGGACCAGGTTCTTCAGGGCCAGCAGCTGCTCCCGCCGCTTCACCTCAAACATCTTCTTGTCTGGAGAGCACTGAGTTAAGGGGGTTGGAGGCACTTATACTCCTGCCTTGACAGTCCAGGGTCCCCCTCTTGAGGGCTCATAGTCCTATTCCTGACCAGCCACTGCTGGAGGCCCGGGAGGAACCAGCCATGGCAGGATCTGAAGGTGAATGAAAGTGTGTGTCCCTGCACACCATCGTGGAAACGGGCCCCAAACTCTGTACAGACTTAACGCAGCCCACCAGAGGCATCCCCCAAAGAACCCTGGGTTCAGTTCAGGCCATTCTACCCCTACAGGATTGGCCAGGTTCTGCCATTCTCCACCACCCACAGTTCCAGAACTTTGCTCTGGCTCCTCGGCTCCCACGGCCCACACTGCCTGGGAGGGTCAGGTCCCGGTTTTGTCTGTATGCTCAAAGCCAGGCCACAGTAGGTGGTCGCGGGTGCCAGGGTCTCCCCACCAAGCACTTGGAATGATCCGCTGAGCCATGTGGCTGAGAAACACACTTTGCCTTATTCCATTTAACTACGGAAAAGCTGAATGACCCAGGGCTCATCAGCAGGCACACAGGTCCACCAAAGACCTCAGACATGCAAGATGTAAGTCTGGTCATTGAGCCACGCCCCCAGTCCATGACACTGTGACCTGGTCCCCCTGTCAGTGTCACCAGACTGTATGTGGGGGCGGGGGAGGAGAGAGAGAAAGACCCCATTCACAGACCCCTCAGAACCACCTCCAACCCCCAAGGATACAGATCTCCAGGCCCGGGTCCCCGGTGCCCAGCCCGGAGAGCAGCAGGACAAAGACGCAGGCCAGGGCATGCAGAGCCATAGCCACAAGCCCGGGCGAGGGGACAGGAGCGGAGCTCGGCGTCACAGGAAATGGGTGCGGCCAAGTGACTTCCTGACAAAGCGTTGCCTCCAAATATCCAGACCCACACGGCGGAGTCCTGGGAGCCCCCGCGCCTGGCCTGGGACCTGTGACGGGCAGAGACACAACAGAGACTGGGGAGGTGGAGAGAAACGTCGGTAATGCGGGAGGCTGAGGACACCATGGGCCGTGTCTAGGGCGGACGCAGATGGCGACACCTCTCTAGGCATCAGCGTCCTCAGCTGTGAGGAGGGGTGAGGCCTTCACCCCATGGAGGGGAGGGCCATGTGAAGCACTGTACCTGACCCATGCTGTTCTCATCATCGGTCCATCCTGGCCTCCAAGGAAGGGACCTGGGGGAGGACACCCCGGGCGGGCTTTTTTGGGGGGAGAACCACTTCTGATGGTACTCAGGACTTGTTTCTGGCTCCGAGATTAGGGATCACTCCTGGCAGTGCTCAGGGAACCATATGGGATGCTGGGGACTGAACCCAGATTGGCTGCATGCAAGGCAAGTGCCCTCCTCACTGTACTATCGTCCTGGCCCCTGGGACATCCTTTCTACTCTGTCATCAGCAAGGAAGAAGGGAGGCAGGCGAGAAGGGAGTGTCGGGGGAGAGGCTTGTGCACACCCTCTGCATCTCCAGGCATGAGCCCCATTTTCAATATCCCCCTCGATGGAGAAATTTTTCCATGACCCTTGGTTAGAGAGCTACATAAGATAGGTACACAGGGGCTGGGGCGATAGCACAGCGGGTAGGGCGTTTGCCTTGCACACGGCCGATCCAAGTTCGATTTCCAGATTCCCAGCATCCCATATGGTCCCCTGAGCACCGCCAGGAGTGATTCCTGAGTGCAGAGCCAGGAGTAACCCCTGTGCATTGCCAGGTGTGACCCAAAAAGCAAAAAAAAAAAAAAAAAAAAGATAGGTACACAGGGGCTGGAACGATAGCACAGTGGGTTTGCCTCACATGCGGCTGACCCGGGTTCAATTCTCAGCATCCCATATGTTTCCCTAAACACCACCAGGAGTAATTCCTGAGTGCAGAGCCAGGAGTAACCCCTTGTTGTGTCAACGGGTATAACCCAAAAAGAAAAGGAGGTTTATTGGAGAACGAAGTCCTGGAAAGTTGCCGTTTTGAAACTCCTGGGTTCCAGAGCCGGAAACCTGGGACTAAGACAAACTCCCTGCATTCCCGGTATCTGGATCCCCACGCCGGGTCAGAGGCGCTGAGTGGGACTCAGTGGGGTGAAGCGTTACATGCAGTGGCCAGGGAGGCCTCCCACTCACGTGGCAGCTGTCCGATTTTATCAATGAGGACACCAAGGCATAGAAAGTGAGGGGACCCCCAAACTAAAGGGACAGTAGCATACCTTCACACTGGCCACTGTTTGGCCCATATCCGGCCCAGGGGAACCCCACTGGGTTCCTTGGATGTGAACTGGGCTGTGCAGGGTGCTGCTTTCAGCCTGTGCTGATGGGACAATGAAGGTCTGGAGGCCCAACCCAGGACTTCCTGCCTTCCAAGGTCTCAGCAGCACCGCAGGGAACCAGCGCTAGCCAGGGCAGAGGCCGGGGACCAGGGGATGTTATAGGCACACTCAGAACTGAGGCAACGTGAGATAACGCTGGCAGTGTGAGATTTCAGGGTGTGTGTGTGTGTGTGTGTGTGTGCGCGCGCGCCAAAACCTGGGGCTTCATGCATGCATATGCATGCAAGGCAAGTCGTGTGTGTGTGTGTGTGTGTGTGTGTGTGTGAGATAACCTGGGGCAGAGGCCAGGGACCAAGGGGTATTACAGGTGCACTCAGAACTGAGGCAACATACGAAAAAATGCTGGCAGTGTGAGGTTTCGAGGTGTGTGTGTGTGTGTGTGTGTGTGTGTGAGCGCGCACCAAAACCTGGGGCTTCACGCATGCAAGGCAAGTCGTGTGTGTGTGTGTGTGTGTGTGTGTGTGATAACCTGGGACAGAGGCCAGGGACCAAGGGGTGTTACAGGCACACTCAGAACTGAGGCAACACGTGAGAAAATGCTGGCGGTGTGAGGTTTCGGGTGTGTGTGCCAGAACCTGGGGGTTCGTGCATGCAAGGCAAGTCATGTGTGTGTATATGAGTGTGTGTGTACGCATGCAAAGCAAGGTGTGTGTGTGTGTGTGTGTGTGTGTGTGTGTGTGCCAGAACCCGGGGCTTCGTGCATGCAAGGCAAGTCGTGTGGGGAGAGGGGAGAGGAAGAGCTTCGCGCATGCAAGGCAAGTTTCCTGTCCCGGATTCACCTTCCCGACCTGCTTTCTCCACGGTCACTCCCACTGTCCTCCCAGAGCTCCAGCAGGCACAGCGGGCAACTCTGCCCGCGTCTGCAGGGGCGGCTGGTGGTGGCCCCAGAGCCGGCGACCCGGGCTCCCGGGCTCGGTCTCTGTCCCCACCTTCGGCGCTGCGGGACGAGCAACCGTGAAGCTTCAATGACAGGCGCCCCGGAGCGCCGACCTCACCACCGCCCGTCCCGGCGAACCGGGAAACCGGAGACCGGCTCCGGGCCACAGCCCCCGCGCCCACCCCGCGGCCCCCTCCCCACCTACCAAGCCGGGCAGCGCGGGAAGGCGACCGGCAGGTCCCACGGAGCACAGGACAGCGCCGCAGGGAAGCCGGTGAAGCCGGAGCAGAGGAGCGTGGAGCCCGAGCCCCGCCCCGGCGCCGCTCCCAGCCAATGGGCAGAGGCCGCGACGGGCGCTCCTCTGACGTCACGTCCGGTCCCGCCCCGCCGAGCAGAGCGGGTCCCTAGCACCGTGGGGAAACCTGGTTACGCCCACCGGGCGCCCAGCCTGCGCTGGGGCTTCGCGTGGCGCTCTGCTAAAGGTGGGTTGAGGCAGGTTCACGCTGCTGACTTTGCCTAGGGTCCACGCCCAGTTCAGAAGGGAGTCAGCGTATTACCGCGGCCCTTCCGCGCCCCGCCCCCAAATTGTTTCTCCTTTTTTAAATGTTTCATCTTTTTGGTGATGCTGGGTACTGAATTGAGGCTTCATACTTACGGGCTGGGGCCTGCGTTCTATGACTAAAACACATCCTCAACCAGTGTTTGTATGTATGTGTGTGAGAACCTCCGCCCAAGCGGTGCTCGTAAGGCCTGGGACCCTATCTGCAACTTTCAGCCAGTTGGGACCCCAGGAAGGGCTGCTGATTGTGCCCTGCAGGGCGGAATGCCTGGGTCACCCAGGTCAGTCCAGGGAGATGCTTAAGCAGGACTTGAGGCGGGGACCTGAACCCAAGTTCGGCAAATGCTAGGCATCTGCTCTTAACTGCAGCACTGTCTCCTGGCCCCTCTACCATTTGGTGGGGGCACAACTGTGGTGTACAGTGCTGACTCCTGACTCTGTGCTCAGGGATTACTCCTGGAAGGAATCAAGGGACCATATGGGGTGCCAGGAATTGAACAGGGATCAGCCACGTGCAGGGCCAGCATCTTATCCCTGTGCCATCTCTGACCCATCTACCAGTGTTTTAAAACTACAATTAATAAGATTCAGTCTAGTGAGCCATGATTACTTGTTTTTTTTTTCATATTTTTTATTTTAATGTAGGAGTACTGCTATTTACTCAGCCACTAATGAAGCTGGTTGAAGTGGGCATGAACTCCACAATACATTGAATTTTTTTTTTTTTTTGCTTTTTGGGTCACACCCAGCGATGCACAGGGGTTACTCCTGGCTCTGCACTCAGGAATTACCCCTGGAGGTGCTCGGGGGACCATATGGGATGCTGGGAATTGAACCCGGGTTGGCCGCGTGCAAGGCAAACACCCTTCCCGCTGTGCTATCACTCCATCCCCTTAAAATTTTTTTAATTCAATATCTGAGATAGCCCATTACAAAGCTGTTCATAATTGGGTTTCAATCCAGCACCCATCCCTCCACGAATATCCCTGTTTCCTTATCACCATCCCCAATACCTCATCCTCCACCCCTAGCCTCCCTCTCTAGGAGGCACTTTCCTTCTTACTCTCATCTCTTCTTTTCCTTTTATGCATTATGGTTTCCAATACAGATGCTAAGAGGTCATGGTGTTTGTTCAGGACATTTGGTATTTTTATCAGGATGGTAAGGCTGGAATAGCTTTTCAGTTGGCTGGCAGATTTGGGGTGTGGATGTGACTGCCAAGGCTTCGGAAGTACTGGGAGGTGGGGAAAGGTAACCATCCTGACCCTGAGAAAGCCTGGAGATTTCAGTCACAAAACCCACATACCAGAATTTTCAGCAGATTATGTCTTGGTGAGATCTGTCCTGAGACAGAGTCAGGCCAGGGGCATGGTGGCAGTTTTGGATTGTGGGAGCAAGCAGCTGCCAGGGACTCTGCTTGGGAGGGCTCCAGGCTGACCCGCCCCCTTCTGATTTACCCATCTATTCAGCCTTGTGTGGGTCTGAGATTAACTGCAGCTTTTGATCTCTTTCGAGATCTATTTATGGGTCTCTGAAGCAAAGCCAATAACAGAGCTTACATGGTGACACTGGAGTTGGTTCTTGGGGGTAACTGCCAGTGCTTCCAGGAGTACTGGGGAGTGTGTGTGTGGGGGGGGAGAGGGGGGGAGGTAGCCCATCCCAACTCCAAGAAAGTGTGGAGATTTCAGTCACAAAACCCACATACCCAAATTTTCAGCAGATTATATCTTGGTGAGGTCCATCCTGATATTGGAGTCAGGCCAGGGCTATGGCAGCAATTTTGGATTGTAGAAGCAAGCAGCTGCCGGGGGCTCGGCTTAGGCAGGCTCCAGGCCAACTCACCCCCCTCAGACTTATCCCAGACTGTTCAGCCATGTGTGGGTCCGAGACTAATTGTGGTTTTTAATCTCTTTTGAGATTTATTTATGGGCCTCTGAATTAAGGCCAATAAATTAGCTTGTATAGCTGAACTGGAGGTGGTTTGTGGGCGTGGCTCCCACACACCTAAGTTTTTGACATTTAATTTCTTAGTAAACTTGGTCCCAAGTTGTTGGAGTCCGGCCAAAGGCATAGTGGTGATTTTGGGGTATCAGGAAGCCTGAAGTCACCATCAGGCTGCTGATGCACTTGCCCTGCATGTACAGGTTGACCTGCTGGCGGAACCACACCCCTGTTGTGTTTATTTTGGGGCCACATCTGCTGTGCTGGGGCCTTTCCCATGCCCACGCAGCAAGCCCCTCACCCCCACCCCCATTGTGCACTAAGCTTGGAACAGCTGTAAACCCAGAAGTTAGAAGCAGGGGTGTGGCTGTACAGATACAAGCTCAGAGAAGCCCAGAGAAAGGAAAGAGGGGGCCTGTTTGGACCAGACAGGAGTCAGCAAGGAAAGCTGAGGATTCGGTTGCTCTGTTGCTTCGCCCGGAAGCGACTCCTCTCCACCTTCTCACGAGGCCAGCAGGCAGCTCGAGTACGTCTCGGAGCCCCTGGATCACAGCAGCACCTGCCACGTGTCTGCTCTGCCCTTCCGGTGATGCCAGCTGGCTCTGGTGCTCCTTAGGTGTTGCCAGAACAAAGCCTGCTCCTCCCGCCCCCAGGAACCAGCTGATTGAGCCTTTAGTGGAGAGAAATGACTCTAGAGCGCCATGGTGATGCAAGGCTCACTTTATTTCCTGATTCCATTCCAACAATAGAGGATGCAGCATCACCACCCATTCCTGCGACATCTGTGCCCTGATCTGTCTTCCCCGGGCCTCCTTTCTCTTCCGTTCCTGGGCGTGCAAGTCCTGAGGGTCAGTCTCTGATGTGGGACAGCGACACAGCCACCCCTCCCAGGCAGCTGGCAGCACACATGAGTGGAGAACAGTAGAGAATGGGACCTGTCTCAGAGACATGCTTCCAGCTGCCTGAGAGGTTGGACGTGACAGGAGCAGAGGGTCCTCAGAATACTGGGGCCCGCTCTAAAATTGGGGCCTGAACAGCTGGGCCAGGAGCTGCATCATAGCAGGGAATTGTTCCATGGGCGGGGGAACACACACACACACACACACACACACACACACACACACACACACACACACGTCTGACCATCATAGCCCCAAATAAGATCTCAGGCAACTGCCCCAGCCCCACTTCCTCAGGGGCCTGCCGGCCAACCACTCGGCTCAGGCTGAGCGTGGCCGCCTTCTCCAAAGCCCCGGGAGGCCGCGCTCTTTCGGGAGCAGTGAGGGAGCTTCTCTGGGGCTCTCCTGTGGTCTAGTCACGCCTTCCACCTGCCCATTTAAGTTGTGGCCATACGCAGCGCACAGCACACTGGGAGGAAGGAACAGGCAGGGTCGCTGGCCTGCGCCGCCGTTCCTGCTCCTGGCTGAAATAAAGCCCTTATTTATAACAAGAATGCCTGAACATCAATCTCTGATGTGCCATTGATGTGCTATATGTAAGTGGTGAGAACTTTCACAGAACAGCAAATTTCTGTGCACAGGCACGGCACACTGCGGGGAGGAAGCACTGCTTAGGGACCTGGCCCTGGCCCCGTCTCCCAGATGCACGGAAGGATACAGCATGTCCTGCAGGGGTGGCTGGGCAGAGGCGGCTCCGGGGGAGAGGCCCTCCAAGGAAGCCTGCAAGTCCTGCACCGGGCTCGGGTCAGTCAGGAGGCCGCGGCTCTGGACCTGCAGGGAGGACGAAGATCAGGGGCCTCCTCAGTGCTCCTGTCTCCAGCTCTCCTGCCTGCCTGCCGCCGCCTGCCTCTACAGGGCAGGGAGGCCCGGCGCACCCACCTGCAGGATGAAGTCACGCAGAGCTCGGACTGCGGTGTCCGAGAGGGCGGGAGGGCCCCGCTGTGGCTGCTCCGTGCAGGACGTGCCCCACTTCCTCTGGCGGAGAGGACGCTGCTGCTTCGGAATCGCACAAACTGGGGGAGGAAGCCCGGCGAGCAGGCAGTCGGTATTTCTTTCAGGGATGTCTCAGGGGCACCTACCTGGGGACCCGGGCCTGCCTCTGGGGCTCGGGATTAGAGGGCAGGAATGGAGTTGTGTCACAAACGCACAGTGATGAAGCTGATGGGAGGGACTCCTTGCCTAAAGTGTCACCAGGCACCGCCCTGTGCCGTTAAACCTGCAGCTCTCACTTCCCCACCTTGGAGACTTTCCTCTTTGTCAAAAATAATGTTTTCTGTGGTGGGGCAAGAGGGGCTCAGGGCTGAGAGGTTCCACTGAGGGCCTGAGGGTGCAGTGCTGAGTGGGCCCTGCGGTGCCAGGCATCACCCAGGGCCACCCTGTACCCAGCAATGCTTGGGGAGCCCCCCGGGGGTCAGCCACGTGTCAGGCAGGTGCTTCTGCCCCAGACTCCTCTCTGCCCCCTCCACCCTACCAATCCTTCAGCCTCATGTTCCCTTTGGTGAAGAAAACACAGGCATCGGCGGGGATCGGCTGAGGCCTCTCCCCACCCCCGGTCTCGCAGAGCCAATCCTCTTTCTTACGTGCCCGCTCCCAGCCCGTTCGCTCGGGCTCCGCTTCTCTGTCCTCACACGCTTGTGGTTTTACCAGCAGGAATTTACGATGGGCCAGGCCCTGGCTTATTGCCCTCCGGCTGGCGTCTCATCATAAGCACCAGTTTCTGTGTCTGCCTTTTTCTCAAGACTGAGCAGCCCTTCCAGGCAGTGCTCTGTGCTCACCTGGCCAGGGTCCTGGCACGTGGCGGGGATGAGGGTGGGGAGCGAGTAAGGAGATGTTGGGCACTGAGAGGGATGGTCTGGGCAGGCCGCACGAAGGGGAAGGCCCCCGGGTCAGCCTATAGGGAAGTCTTCAAACCACACGACCATGTCTTCTGCACTTACCAGAGTCATGAGCCTCAAGATCTCAGGTCTGAGGAAGGAATTCTCTCCGGCATCCAGGAGGGTGAACAGCAGAAATCGATTCCAGGGCTGGGAGGCCACGTGGAGTGCTGTGGGAAACAGCCGTCACCCTGGGGCGCCAGTGCCACCTTTGAGCCCTGCTAAGGTGGACCTGCTCCTCCTGTTGGTGCAAAAAGGTCTGCGCGCCTAGAGGCCCAGGCCCTGGCCAAGCCGAGCCCAGGGGGTTTCTGGCCCCCAGGAGTGGCTATCCACCTCTGTGGCCTGGCCCAGAAAGACCATGATTGCCATACTGGGGAGGCAGCAACTGGCCAGCCCTGCCACATGAGAGTTCTGAGACCTCTGGCTGGGCTCAGTATCACTTGAACTCTCTGAACCTCAGAGTTCTCGTCTGTATAATGGACCTGAGTGTACCCTTGCAAGTGTTGTTTAAAGAATGAAGTGAAACAAGTCTTTCACAGGGGGGTGGGGGTGGCAGGAGCTGGCCCCACCCCCAGTTTCCCCCATGGGAACATCAGAATTGGGAGAGGGGCTCTTACCCAGCTCTGGGTTCCTGGCATGCAGATAGTCAAGCAAGGCCTCCAGGCAGCTGACACAGGCCTGGACAACAGAGGGTCCTTCTGCAGGAAACAAAGACAGCCGGAGAGATGGGACAGCATACCCCACCTTGCCTTGGCACCCCATATGGCTCGAGTCCTGCCAGGAGTGATCCCTGAGCACTTAGGCAGAAGTAAATGAGCAATGCCAGGTTTGGCCCAAGCCACACCACCTCCAAATCAAACGAACATAACCCCACAAAGAAGTTCATGTCATAGCTTGTGACCAGTGAATTTTGGTGCCATTGAAAAAAATGTAAAGTTTGTTTTCTGAATGATAGGTCAAGAGATACTCAGTACTTGCCTTGCACATGGCTGACCTGGATTCGATCCCTGGCATCACATATGGTGCCCCTAAGCACTGCCAGAGGTGATCCCTGAGCTCAGAGCCAAGTATGGTCCCCAAACAAAGATGAATCAATAAAGAAAAAAACCCAAATCTCTGATTAATCAAGAAATATTTTAAGAGCTTCACTTTGCACCCAAGTAGAGAGCATGACTGAGGCTCTGCCGATGTTGGCTTCAGAGCAGGTGAGCCGGGGCCCCGCAGAGTCTCGGATCGCCGGCCCTGTGGCAGCTTCCCAACTGGCTCGTTGTTGCTACGGTCTGGTTGGTTTCCCTTTGAACCGGCTTTGTCCCTGGTACAGCTTTGCCCAGCGGTGCTCAGCCCAGCTGGACTAGAGCCTGGGGCACTACGGGGGCCCTGTGGGGCCAAGGTCAGGCCCTGGGCCCCATGCAGGGGCTAGGCATGTGCTCTGCCCTGGGGCTCTCCCCCAGGAAGGGAGCCTCCCAACGGGTCACAGCAGCAGAGCTTTCGTCAAAGCTGCCTGTCCCAATAACCACATCTTCGGGGAAATGCAGACCCTTACTACCAAGAGCTGCCACTCCATACCCCGAACTGGAAGACAGACACTACAAACCGTGGAGGACGCGGAGCAAAGGAAACTTTCCTGCTCCACTGTGGAAGAGAGGAGACGTCCCAGGCCACACTCCCTGCCCCATGGAGTCCACACAATGAGGTGGCTTTTGTGATCTGCCCTATACCTGACTCCTATCATTGTGATATGGCACAAGGGAGATTGTTTGATTGGGTCTTGATCTAATCACACCAGATTTTTAGTTTTGGGGGACCCACACCTGGCCATGCTCAGGAATTCCTCCTGGCTCTGTGCTCAGGAGCACTCCTGGCAGGGCTAAGGGGACCTTATGGGGGTGCTGGGGATCTAACCTGGATTGGCCACATGCAAACCAAGTGCCCTGAACTCACTGTACTATCTCTCTAGCCCAACACCAGTTCTTTTGAAGCTATTTTTTTTTCTACTGGTGGCAGAAAAGAGCACTTGTGGATGAAAATGTGAGGACTTGACATACACCGCTGGCCGGAGGACAGAGTGGCCATGTGGGATGACATCTCCCACGGCTAAGTCTCTAAGACAGAGATTTATTGAGATACAATCAGAAACAATGAAATTCATCCTTTAGATGGTGTCATTCATTGGTTTAGAATACTCGGAGTTGAACAGCTATATAATTCCAGAACATTTATTACCCTAGAAGAATCCCTTTATTTATCAAATGCAGAAGCTTCTCATTCTATTGCCCCCCACCAAAACAGTCGTGAGGGGGCTGGAGAGCTAGTATAGTGGGAAGGGTGCTTGTCTTGCACATGGCCACGTTTGATTGCCAGCACCCCAGATGATCCCTCCATCCCCCTGTGTGATCCCTGAGTACTCCTTACTCAGGAGTAAGCCCTGAGTACCACTGGGTGTTGCAAAAAACAAACAAAAGCCCTAGGAAACCACTAATTTACTGTCTCTATGGAATTGCTTATATTGGATAGTTTATTAAAATGAAATAATATTTGGCCTTTTGCATCTGGTTCTTTTTCACTTAGTTTAATACTGTCAAGGTTCATTCATGTTGCAATGGATCAGTCCTTTATTCATCTTCTGGTCACACAGTGTTCAGTGGCATGTTATATGTATAGAGAGTTTTTTCCATTCACCATCAGTGGACAGACATTGGGATTTTGCACTTCTGGGTTTCTTAGAAAAAGGTGCTATGACATTTGTAAGTGAGTTTGTTTTTTAACACTTCTTTTTAGATTTTATTCGTTTTGCTGTTACTATTGTGGGGCCAGTCACAGCAGAGCTGGGAGTCACCAGGGCCACACTCAGTGGGTACTAAGTGGGGGTACTGTGTGGTACTGAGGATTGAACCCAGAACCTCCCACAGGCTCTACGGTTTGCGCCACATCCCAGATACTACATACAAGTTCTCACGTGGTCAACCACTCCCCTGCTCTCCATTTTCTTAGGTCTGTACCTAGGAGAACTCTTTCGAGCAGCCCCACTGCACATTCCCAGCTGCTAAGCGTGAGGGTCCAACTGCTCGGCCTCTCCAGGAAGCATGGGGTTGGCTGCCTGCACTGCGGAAGGACGGCTCAGGGGTTGGGAAATGGTCTCCCTGCCACTGCCTTGGGTCACTGCAACCATCTTGCTCAACCAGGCCCTGCTCCAGCCTTCTCTTCCTACCCGCTTCCTGCCTGGCACTCTCTGACCTTCCAGAGCCCCAGAAGCATTCCCACACCTCACGGCTCCCACACCTCCGCGACTCCCACACCCCCGGCTCCCTGACACCCTTCACCGGGCACAGGAGGCCCTGCCTGTCCAGCCCGCCTCTCTGTCAACCTCACCTCCTCCCTGCCCGCGTGCTCCCCGCCCTGCTCCTGCTCCTGCTGTCCTCCCCTCGCCCTCTGCCTGGACCTCTTCAAGTCCAAGGTCAAAAGTCCTCTTCTCTGGAAAGGCTCAGCGGGCCTCCCCAAGCAGAAGCTTTTACATGAAAGAAGTCGAGCAGCTTTGTGGAGGAAGACGATGTGAACTGCTGGATGGATGACGGGACAGGACAACTGTGATCGTCCCCCGGCAGAGCCTGGTCCTGCCAAGTGACTGCGTGTGGACAGTGGCTGAGCAAATGCCCTGCCCCAGGGAAGGACGCAGCTTCCCTGGGTGGAGGTCCGTTTGCTCTTTATGACTCGGGGGAAGAAGTCCATCGATTCCCAGAGGGGGACATGGTCTGCGGCGCTGGCCCCAAGTCTGTGGGTGTTGTCCCGTCACAGTGTCCGGCATTACTCCCAAGTCCAGCTAAGCATACTTAACTCTAGGCACTTCTGGGAAAGAGAAACGCTTTTTGGTTTTTTGGTTCACTCGGTGGCTCTCAGGGCTTACTCCTGGCTCCAGGTCCAGGGGTGGCTCGTGGTGGGGCTCGGGAGACATGTATGACGGCGGGGACTGAACCATGGTCTGCCACGTGCAAGGGAAGCACCTGAGGCCCTGTGCTACCGTCTCTCGCGCCCGAAAGAGAAGGAGAAAGCTGGCCTGCTGCAGGGACACAGGCCAGGAGCTGCTACTGTCACCCCACCACGCTCTGGGGGAGAGACGCAGAGGCCTCCTTAGGGACCCGGCTGTGACCAAGTCTCAGCTGACCCGGGGCACCAACATTCACCTTGAGCCCCGGAGCAGCAGGGCCGCAGCGTGGGGACTCAGCGGGGGTCTTACCTGCACCAGGAGGTTCTGCAGTCCGATGACCAGGGTGAGCACTTGCGATGTCCCCAGGGGAGCGAGGACAGCGTCCTCGGGGGCCGGCGGAGGCTGGACCCCCAAGGGCAGCAGCAGCACCAGGCCCGAGGAGAAGCTCTGGCGGAGAGCCGTGCGCAGGAAGCACAGGATGGCGGCTGGAAGCAGAGTGGGCGCCGTCAGGGTGGGAGGCGGCTGGCCGGGGAGTGTCCTACCTCGGGGCTGGAGGGCGGGGGCCAGGCCCGTACCTGAGAGCAAAGCCGGCTGCTTCTTGGGCAAGCTGAGGGCCTTCAATACGTGGGCGAGTTCCACGGACACGTTCCGGTGAACCTGACACGAGGGGCAAGGGCGGGTGCCCCCACTCAGGAAACAACAACCTGCCCCCACCCACCCACACTCCCCATCACTGCCTGGACAGAGGACACCACCGAGACTCACCACCCCTCAGTTTAGAAACATAAGGCAGGAAATCAAGCTTGGACCTGGGGACTCAAATCTCCCCTTTCTCATGGGCCTCCTCCACCAGGAAGCCTCCTGTGGTTTTGCCTATGCTCCAATCCGTGCCTCAGCTCAGCGACCAGCCCAAGGTAGGTGCCAGAATCCAAACCTGGGCCCAGCCACATGCCGGCTGTGTGGCCACGACCATCTGCTGACCTGCCCTTCTCTCAGCCTGCCTCTGGGTTCTGTCGAGGGAGTGGGCCTGGGGCCTTGGGCTCCCGCTCCTCCCAGAGCAGCTGAGAGTCCCAGCACCCTTGCTGCCGGAGCACCAGAGGCGCCCTGGCAGAAGACTGGGCTTAGAGCTACTACAGAGGAGCCCAGAGCGTGTCCTCACTGCCACCTGTCACTGGCAGAACGGTCAGGTTCCAGGTAGAAGGACCAGCAGGAACAAAAGCTGGAGGTGCCATGTCAATGCAAGAGGTGAACAGAGAAAAAGTGGGGGGGGGCATTATTTGGAAGGAAGCTTAGCTAGACGCTCAATTTTTCTTTAAGTCCGAGTTTCAAGATAAGCATTGTAAATCAACCACCTGGGCTGGGGAGACAGCTCAAGGGCGCAGCGCACGTGCTCCGCGTGCCGGAGACCCTGGTTTGGTCTCCCGGCACGGAGCACCACTGGCAGCTAGCCCTGAGCAATGTGCTAGGAGAAACCCCCGAGCACCGCCGATTCTGAACCCCCTCCTCCCCAAATAAAATCCAACCAACCGAAAATACACGCAAGAAGGAAAGGAGATGTAAAATAAAGCAGTCTAGCTGACTCAAAGCAGAGCAAGTCAGAGGCCGGGGTCCGAGACAGGAGAGAGGGTGGAATGGCAGACTGCGAGGCTGCAGAGGGGCCAGGAAGGCCGGAGCGGACAGGGGCCTGCCCACAGGCAGGGGCTGCAGGGATGGAGCGGTGGGGCCAGAAGGCAGTCTCGGGGCCCTCGAGCACAGAGGCTAGGAGGGAGCTGAGGGATGGCGCAGAGGGGAGGCCAGGGCAGCTGGGGGTCCCTCCGTCTACCCCACCAAGCCGCCCGCGCACCTGCGACCATACAGGCCTCCCGCAGCTGCCAGACCTTAAGCCGACACAGGCGGCGTGCACCCGCACGAGATGGACACGGGGTGGGCGCTGATCTAGTGAGGAGACCGAGCAGGCTGAGGGCTGGCCCACAGAGGGCTCGTCTCAGGGGAGAGCCGAGTGTGAGGCATGCTCTGAGCTGCTTGGCCGGGCCGTGATGACAGGGAGCGCGGGGCAGAACCCACTGCCCCCGGCTCCCCCGCAGCACGTCTCCAGCCTCCCCACGACAACTTACACTGCCGCCCGGCACTTCTAGGTCACGGGCTGGCTTCCGCCCCGACAGCCGTCCCCTCCCTTGCTGCTCCATGCCTGAGGAGTGCCCAGCTCCGAGCCCTTGCCCAGGCTGTCCTCCACACGCGCCTTCCCCCGGCCTTTGCCTGGTACATCTTATCTTTCAAGGATTTGCTCGAGAACGCCAGGGCGCGGTCTGGCTCAGTGGTGGGGCACTTGCCTTGCACACAAGGCCCTGGGTTCTGTTCCCGACACCACCTGGTCCCACAAGCACTGCCAGGCATGACAAGCACCAAAGCTGGGTTAATGCTTGAGCACCATCAAAAATTGTACCAAGGGCAGGGGAGTCCGAGGGAGAGCGCGGGGGTTAAGACGTCTGCCTTACGGTTGGTCAGGCCAGGTTCAGTCCCCCAGAACACACAGGGCTGGTGTCCCCAGCACTGCAGGCCCTCAGCAGCACTGTGTCCTGGGAAGGGCTGGGAAGGGCTCCCTGGCCTCGGGACCATATCCTGCCAGTGCCCCCCCACCTCCCAACACACACAGACACACAAAGGGACGCCAATACCAGCTCTCTAAAGGTAAACCAACAAGCGTAATCCCACTGCAACAACCCCCTGGCTCCCCACCATCTGGTAGGCCAGGAAACCATCTCACCAAGGCAAACTCTCGGGTGATCTCTGTCCCGAGAAGCCCCAGGGCTGGGAGCTGTGTCCCTTTGTCTGCATGTCCCCCGGCTGGTCACTCACCGGCAGGCTGGCGCGGTGCTGCTGTGCAGAGCAGGAGGCGGTGAGCAACCAGGCGGAGCAGAGTAGCGCTGAGTGGGCCGGGCTGGTGGCCGCCCCCGTGAGGGCCAGGATCCTCTCCAGGAGCGCCAGCAGGGCTGAGCTGCTCAGGAGCACTGCAGCAGCTAGGGAGGACGCAGGGCAGGGCTCGTGTGAGTCACAGAGGAGCCCAGGGAGCACTCACATATGGGGAGCAGACAAAGGTTTCCAAGCCCCAGGCGCCGGGGAACCAGGGCATCTTTGATGGCCCCGCCCCGTGCTGATCTCTTGTTCCCGTTGGACCTAAACACCAGGGATCAAAGCCGGGTCTCCCATGTGCACAAGGACCCTTTGCGCTCTCCCCGGGGCCCCCGTTTCTCCTTCTGAGATGAGAGTCAAGGGTGCAGACCCCGCCCAGTCTCTGCTTCCCAGTGGCCGGGGCCCGCACCTCTCCGCTGGCTGCCCGGCGTGGTGTGCTGGAGGCTGCAGTACAGGAAGTTGAAGGAGGGCTGCAGGACGTCCGCATCGGAGGGGCTGCACCGCCCACACAGCGTGCTCACTGCAGAGAACCGTGCCCGGACGCTGCGACCCGAGGCCCTCCCTGAGTGCCCTGCCCGTCTCTGCCGCTTCCCCCTTCCCCTGCACCACGTGCCAGCAGAGCTCTGGCGCTTTCGATGCAGTTCCCTGGACCGGCCGTTTTCCTTTCACTCAGCCTCCTTCCAACCAGCACCGAACCCCGACTCCTAGGCCAAGATTCAGCTCCAAGTTCACCTCCTGAACCCTGGAACTTCTCAGGGTGAGATTCGATCTCCCCTCCCGGTCCCGCAGAGCACACCCCTCTCAGGGCACGGGCACCCTGGCACCCGCCCCAGCCCCACAGGAATCTTTGGTGTCACAGGACACTTGGCCTGTGGCAAACCAGACAGAGAGGTGTCCCCTGGACCCCTGGACTAATTCTCTCCCTCCACCTCTTTCATTTCAGGCCACTGTTCAGGCCATTGGGCTGCAGCGATAGCACAGCGGGCAGGGCATTTGCCTTGCACGTGGCTGACCCGGGTTCTATTCCTCTACCCCTCTCGGAGAGCCGGGCAAGCTACCGAGAGTATCCCGCCCGCATGGCAGAGCCTGGCAAGCTCCTGTGGTGTATTTGATATGCCAAAGATAGTTAACAACAAGTCTCACAATGAAGACATTACTGGCGCACACTCGAGCAAATCAATGAACAACGGGAGGACACTGCTATTTCAGGCCATTACTCTCCCTGTCAGAGGCACCTCTGAGGGTGCTCCTGTCCCACATAGCTCTCCCTCCAAACGCTCCTCTGAAGTGGAAACTACGCACATAACGGTCAACTGTCCTGATAAGGTCTGGGAGAGAAAGAGGGAGGGAGGGAGGGAGGGAGGGAAGGAGGGAAGGAGCCTAACATACCAAACACCCTTAAATCAGGTCCAACAGTGAAACTTCCCTGAGGAATCCAAGGCTCGCAGAGGCAAGTTACCGTCCAAGGCCGCACAACGAATGAGTGGGCGGGTCAGCCCAGGGTCCTAGCTCCAGAGCCCAAGGTCAGTGAGTGGGTGAGCGGGCGGGTGAGACAACCCAGGCTTTGGCTCTAGATCTTAGGCTTGTTACATACTTTCCCCTCTCCCAAACACTCCCAGAGAACAAGCAGAGAAAGATCCAGAACGTCCCTTCGCAAGGAGCCCAGCGGCACAGACAGGCTGCCCCACTACGCGCTGCCAGCCCGCCGGCACCTTGGTGGAGGAGTTTCATGGCCAAGCTGTCCAAGTCCTGCCCCGGCTCGTTCCGTAGCTGCACCAGGGAGAGGAGCTTCAGCAGCAGCGGCAGGTTCCCGGGGCCTGCACGGAACAGGGGGCCCGTCAGCGGTCCCGAGGCCGAGGCCGGGCCGAGGCACAGCCCCACGCTCACTCTCACCAGCCCACGGTCAGTCACACGGCCCCCGCCAGCGGCTGCCGGGAGGGAAAGGGTAGCGGAACCCCTGTGCCAACTCCGTGGTGGGCACCAGAAAATCACCATCTCACTTAAACCCCTTAAAACTTGTGCGAAGCAGGGGTTGTTCTTCCTCTGCGGAGTGAAAGAAGAAAAGAAAACAGAAGCCTCAGGGCTGCAGACCTGCTCCGTGCCCCCACACAGGGAAGCGCATTCAGCGCCGGAGCCGAACCCTGCAGCGAATGGCCACTCCGTCCGCCTGTCCCCCAGAAGTGGCCCGGCTCCTCCCACAGCCCGGAACACCCCTGCCGCTGACCAGTGGGCCCCACGCTCCCCTTCCCAACTGCGTGGGCATCTCACTTAAACTTTCTTGATGAGGAAGTAGGAAAAGACAAATCAGTCCAGACCTTCCCAGCATGTTGAGAGCTCAGCTTCCCAGACTGAGGGGTTCCACTCTAGATTTGAAAACTATGATAACATGCCTGCCATGCAGAGTGGGACACGCTAGTGTACATTAGATACACTCACCCCTGCTAGACAAAGACATCATTAAATGTGCGCGCGCACGCACACACTCTCTCTCTCTCTCTCTCTCTCTCTCTCTCTCTCTCTCTCTCTCTCTCTCTCCAGGGACAGGAAGGAGGTACACTTTAACTTGAAGTCAGACTGGCGGGAGTTTTCTTTTTTTTTTCTTTTTTTTTTGCTTTTTGGGTCACACCCGGCATTGCAAAAGGGTCTCCTGGTTCAAGCACTCAGGAATTACTCCTGGAGGGGCTCAGGGTACCACATGGGATGCTGGGGATCAAACCCGGGTTGGCTGCGTGCAAGGCAAACGCCCTCCCCGCTCGGCTATCGCTCCAGCCCCCTTTCCTTTTGCAGAGAATATTCTGCTTGTCCTTCCTGAACAGACTGGTCGCATGGGCCCACTCCTGACCTGAGGGCAAACATCCCGCAGAGACAGACTGACCTCCGGCGGGGGAGACCCCGTGCTCCACCAGCATCCGCTGCAGGATCAGCAGGAAGTGGCCTCGGATGAGTCCCCCCACTTGGATATCCTCATTCCTCCGCAGAAAGCTCCTCAGGGCGATGAGCACTGTGCGGGCTGTTTCCACAGGGCTGGCATAGATGAGGTCCTGCGTGGGCGAGAAGGATGCCAGAGCTCAGGGGGACCTGGGCAGGTGCCAGGGGAGTGCCGGGGGCAGAAGCACTCCCCAGAACCTCTCAGGCCCAGCCTAAACAGGAGGAAAGGGAGGCGCAGCGAGTGCGGGACATGCCCGGGGTACAGTCAGGGCAGAGATCTGAATGCAGGTTTCCTGCTTTCGAGGACGCAAAGGGAAGACTCGGGACGAAAGAAAGGCTCTTTCGGGGAGACTCAAAGGGCTGAGTGCGCAGCCGTGTGTGCTAGGCTCTGAGACTCAAGCACGCTGGGCTTCCGTCCTGGAGAGAGAGATGAGAGGTGAGAGCCAGCAGCAAGTGAGAGAGACAGAGGCAGAAATGAGAGGGCAGCGTGGATGGGGAGAGGAGGGGGAGGCAGAGAGGAGCGAGAGTTATTTCTGGACAGGCACCTGAGCTGCCTTACGGGAAAGCAGCAGAGGACAGTGATGTCACAGGACAGGGAGAGGATGGGTTAAGACAGATTCAGGACGCAGGAAGGCCCTCTGCTATGGCCCTGCCACAAAGCCTGGCTACTTCTGCCTCAAGCCATAAAGGCCTTAGGTTCAGAAGGTGGAAAAGGCATCGCCCCTTGTTTTCAGCTAACTTAACAAGAACACGCCAAAAGCAAAGTCAGTCCGAAGCTGGACCGATGAGGCTGCTGGCACCGACCAGTTCCAACAGGCCAGTTCCTCTGCACAGTGAGGCCTGGGGGCCATGAAGCGACCATCACGAACAGAATCCCTCTCCAGCAAAGACGATTCCTGACACAAGAGGGAGGGTGGCCAAAGGGGACCTGGCAAAAATAATCCAGAGTCACACTCGGGCTGGGCTTTTCACAGACGTCCGCAGCTACAATATCAAGAGCAACCATGCACTTAGGGCCTGATGATGTCAGGGGCTGGGTCGGAGAAGCTGCATTTGTTTACACTCTGCATCTTCATCAAGAATCTCCCCTCCAGGGGCTGGAGCAAGAGCACAGCAGGTTTGCCTTGCACGCCGCCAACCCGGGTTCGATTCCCAGCATCCCATATGGTCCCCTGAGCACCGCCAGGAGTAATTCTTGAGTGCAGAGCCAGGAGGAACCCCTGTGCATCGCCGGGTGTGACCCAAAAAGAAAAGAAAACTCCCCTCTGGCGTCACATGCTTTTCTAAGGGAGCAAATGGGGCAGATTAAGTAACCTGCCTCAGGTGAAGCTGGGGGACCCGAGTGCATCCCGAGTGAATGAAGGGTGGGCTGATGTCAGAATCATCACTGTCACCTTGAAGGGACTCCAAGTAAATCTCCCTGGGAGAGGAGGACCACAGAACACAGAACTGAAGGGCTGAGGGGATGACAGAAATTTCCCTTAATTCTCTTCCTGTCTAGAGTGGAAGGCTGAACCTGGGAGGGGACATGCCACGTCCAATGTCACGAGGCCTAAGACCAAAGCAGTCCCCTGTCCTGCTCCGTTACTGGCACACGGCTGCCTGGCAGCCAGAGCTGGCCCCTCAGAAACTGGAGCTTGGGGGCTGGAGTGATAGCACAGCGGGTAGGGTGTTTGCCTTGCACGCGGTCGACCCGGGTTTGATTCTCAGCATTTCATATAGTCCCCTGAGCACCTCCAGGAGTAATTCCTGAGTGCAGAGCCAGGAGTTAACCCCTGTGCATCACCGGGTATGACCCAAAAAGCAAAAGAAAGAAAAAAGAAAAAAAAAAAAAAGAAACTGGAGCTCAGAAAATCTGGAGTGCAAGTGGACGAAGCCTCCTCAGGCTTTGGAGGCCCCGCTGAGCGCAAGGGCGTGTGGGCATCTCTGTGCCACCCCACCACCCAGTCAGCGAACAAGGCCCCCTGCGGCCTCTCCCACATGCGCTGCCCAGAGATGTCGGGGCGGACTGGGAGACAACAACGAGCTCCGGTGGGGTCACGAGGCCCAATTCCGCATGGCCCCGAGCTCCACCTTGCGTGGCCCGAGAAACCCCTGAGAACTAATGCAGCTCTGGGGTCCCAAGCACCAGCAGGTGTGACGCTTGTGTATAAGAATATGACCCATATATATGTACAAATTACAGCAGCTGCTTCTGGAATCATCTCACTCCAATAGATTTGTTTTCTAATACAGTTTCTTGAGTGGAAGAAAAACTGAGTTTCAGGCAGTGTTTTATCAGCTGCACGCAACAGGCAGCTTACTGACCTAACCAGTGTGCGTGAGGAGTTACCTGAAGGAGTGTCTGACTTCCCAATCAGAGCCCAGGTCTCCAGACAATCCCCAGTGTCTCTGAGGGTGTGAGTTGTACACGTAGTGCTAGCCTGCGAGTCACGGCAGGAAGGCGGCCTCGAATCCCGGTGTAACCAGACATCTCCACCCTCACGCACAGGCCTTCTTCCAGCTGTCTTGTCTGAGTATATGTATTCCGGGGAGGAGTACTCAAATTCCCAGGGGCCCCTCCCTTCACTTCTCAGCCAAGCAGATGGATAGTTCACTGCAAGGGCTCGAAGATGAAGAGCTGCTCAGGCCCTGGGGTGTTTGGCGGCCGCTGGGCTCACACCAGGCAGTGCTCATGGGCCTCCATGGCTCTACCCAGTGATGTTTAGGGGACCATGAGGTGCTGGGGATCAAACAGGTAAGCCACAGACCTCAACTATCATCTCTCTGGTCCCACAAGGGACATTAAACTTTCTTGGACATTAAATTCTTTTCAGTGGACTCTGCTGCGAGGCGGCCAGGTGAGAGGGGACGGTGGCTCACAGGGCATTTCAGCTGCAGGGAGGCAGGGACCCAGCTCTGCCATCAGGCGCCTGGCCGCCGGAGAGCTCCCACAGACAGCAAACAGCTGAGTCCAGGTCCACGTGGCCCTGCCCTTAGTGACCAGCTCTCACAGAGGGCCCGGCTGTATCCGAATGCAGAAACAAGCGACTGGCACCTACTATCAAAATGAGCAGGACGCTGGGGCTGCTCCTGAGCAGGCAGAAGAGGGTGCTGAGGCTGCCAGGAAGGGCGGGCTTCCCAGGAGACACGGTCTCATCCGGTTCCTCAGAGTCATACTTTTCCCAGGAGAACCACAGTTCCAGGATACGGTGTCCGAACCTACTCATCAGCGGTGGGTACAGCAGAAAGAACCTGAGTACGAATGGGTCATGCGTATAGACCAGGTGCAGGTCTGGGATGGCCTCTAGGAATTTTCTGATGGCACTGACCACGGCCTGGAAGCAAAAAAAGGAAGGCTCGAACTACATCCCAGAGAGGAGCCGAGGGACCCCAACAAACTGCCAGGGCATGCGTGGGGCAGTATACTGACAACTTCACTGCTGCGTCACAGGGTCCTCTCGCAAGAAGAAAACCCCACTATGCTTACTTTGTTATAGGATTCCCAATCGGGGTGATTCTGCTCCCCAGGGAAATGTTCCCTGAAGCACATTTGGAAATGCCTAGAGATATTTTTGATTGTCCTGACTGGGGGAGGGGAGGGGGAGATGTGCTATTGGCATCCAGTGGGAGAGAACAATGCACAGGGCGCGCTCTCCCCCCCACCCCCCACACGCACGCACGCACGCACGCCCAGAGACACAATTTACAATGTGCAAAATGTCCACAGTGCCGAGGAGAAGCCCAGTGTACACGATACTGACCACAGTGGGCTGTGATGGTCAGTTCACAGGTCCATCTCTCTGGCCTTGAGCTGCCGGAGGACAGCTAAAGTGAACAGATCAGTGCAGATGGCCTGGCACAGAGGGGTCAATAGGTTGGAAATAATACATGTATGTGTCCCGGCCCATCCCACTTTTCCAGCACCTCCCTAGACTCGATACATATCATCAGGTCTCTCAGGGAACCTCAAAATGCACGTAGGAGGAAAAGGAGGGCCCCAGATGCCAAGACCCACACCTGGAACGCCATGAAGGAAGGGAAGAACCCGGAGGGAGACCCACACCTGGAACCGCAAGAAGAAGGGGAGAGCCCGGCATGGAGACCACACCTGGAACTGCAGGAGGAAAGGAAGAGCCCATCATGGAGACCCATACCTCATCCAGAGAATCATCTTTGTCCTGGCAGACTGCAAGCAGATAGATGGAGGCCCTTAAGACCATGGGCGGAGGGTGCTCACCCTGGTCCTGCAGAGACAGGAGGAAGCTTTGCACGGCCACAAACAGCTCTGCTTCCGAAACAAACCTGTTGAACGGGAGAGTCTGAGGAAAAAGGGCAGAGATAACCGCTTGCCTTCCTACATCCACCCTCAGCCACCGCTTTTCTGTCCCAGCATTTCCATGGTGTGACAACACTTTGCACAAAATACATGCTGTTTCTTCTCAGGACCGTCACATGTGCACAGAAGATAGTCCTATGCCTGGTGCACGGCCATTATGAACCAGGGACTCCTGACTCACCCCTCGGAGTGAACCAGCACTGTGAGTGAGAAGGATGCTGCTTCTGGGGCTCAGGAGGCCGCATCTCCTGCTATCATGAAAGTGTATCCAAGGGGCTACTTTCTAAGGGAGAGGCCTATGCAAGGAAGAATGGCAGCAAGGAGACTGACTTTTCACTGTAACACCTCTTTAGACCCTTTGAATTTTCTACCATGAATATATATCACATGGAGTACCTAAGAAAAATTAGACATAGGTGTTGATCACTTGATATTCCGTTACTCATTGATTTGCTCAGGCGAGCGCCAGTAACGTCTCCGTTCATCCCTGTTGCGTGCTAGCGTAGCCCAATGGCATCTGCTCATTATAGGAACATGAAGAGCCTCAAACCAATCATTCAGGGTCTTGACGAAGAAGTCTGATCATCTCGTAGGTGGGCGTCCACGCGATCTTTTGACGTCCCGTGGAATCCAGTCGGTAATGGCTCTAGTCCAGCGGTCGTCTCTAAATCTCATTACGTGTCCAGCCCATCTGATTTTCGATGCCTTGGCAAACAAGACAGCGTCCCTGATTCTTGACCGTTGACGGAGATCGGAACTCCAGATTCTTTTTCTCATTTGAGTGAAGCGTGATACTCCAAGCATAGCTCTTTCGATGCCTCTTTGAGAAACCCGAATAGCATTCTCATCCTGTTTTCATAGGCCCAGGTCTCTGAGGCGTATTTTAATGCAGGAAGAACAGTGGAATCGAAGAGATGTGCTTGGAGCTAGAGGTTCTTCATCCTCTTAGTTATTTCTTTGATGCTCTTGAAGGCGTTCCAAGCCGCTCTCTTCCTCCTGCGCAGCTCGGGTGCCAGGTCATTTGTCATGTTGACTTCTCGACCTAGATATACGTAGCTGTTGCATTCGGAGATGGCTGTTCTGTTGAGAGTAAATGGAATGTCAGGAACAAGACTGTTTCTCATGAACATTGTCTTTGTGAGATTCAACTGTAATCCGACCTTTCCACACTCACAGTCGAAGTCGGCCAGCATTTGTGCCGCTTGGCTGATGTTTGGTGTTATTAGAACGATGTCATCAGCAAAGCGGAGGTGGTGAAGTTGCCGACCATCTACCTTCACTCCCATTCCTTCCCATTCCAGTCGTCGCATGACGTTCTCGAAGGTGGCACTGCAGTGTTTCGGTGAAATAGTATCACCCTGCCAAACCCCTCTCTTGACATGGATGATCACTTCTTTGTAGAATGGTGAGATCCTGGTAGTGAATCCATAATACAGCTCATGGAGGATCCTGATGTATTGAGTTTGAATGCCCTGATTGGCTAGGGCTTCGATGACTGCTTCTGTCTCAACAGAATCAAAGACCTTCTTTAAATCAATGAACGTTAGACAGAGCGGCATCTTGAACTCCCGAGAAACCTCAATGAGCTTGGTTATCGTGTGGATACGGTCGATGGTGCTGAATCCTTTGCGGAACTCGGCTTGCTCGCATGGTTGTCCTTCATCTAGTGTTCTGCCAGTCCTATTCAGGATGACTCGAGTGAACAGCTTGTAGATGACAGACAATAGGCAGATTGGGCAATAGTTGCCAATGTCATGGATGTCTCCTTTCTTGTATAGTAGTACAGTCCTGCTGGTTTTCTACTGGGATGGAACCTTGCATTCAGACAGGTAGAGTGTGAAGAGCCGAGCCAGTGTATTGATGAGTACTGACGGTAGGTTCTTCAGGTGTTCAGGTCTGACCTTGTCTGGGCCAGGTGCTCTTTGTTTCTTTACCTACGAGATGGCGTGTCGGATTTCAGAAGGGAGAACGTTGGGAACAAAATAATCCATCCTGCGGAATTTGGTATGTGGGGAACTGGCTATTAAAGAGATCTGAGTAGAAGTCATGAATAATCTTCTCCATTGCCCTTCTGGAAGATGTGATAGATCCATCAAGACGTCGGAGGGCAGTCATCTCGGTCTTGCAGTTGGTGAAGGACAGGCGGGCGTTACAAATGCTTTTCCTGGCTTTTGCCGCATCTACCAGCACTGCTGCTCTTCTGTCTTTGAGGTCTTCCTTGATCACTTCTCTGCACTGTTTTGTGAGCTCGGACGTTCGCTTGCGGTTGCCTGAGGCATGCGCCAAGCCACATTGGCAAATAAGCTCAAAAGTGTTCGAAGACAGGAGTTTTTTTGTGGTTATCTCTCTCTTGGCGTTCCTCACACAATCATGGAGGTGCTGAACTAGTCGATCGTATTCCTTGTCGATGTTGCCAATGACGGCATCTTCCCATGTTGCCGCAACAGAGCGAAAGAGCTCCCAGGTGGTGGTTGTTCTGGGAGTTCTCTTCTTAAACTTTGCATTCCTTTCTCCTCGCTCTGTGAAGTGGAATTTTGCACGACGGAGACGGTGGTCTGATCCCATTTGGAATTTTGGGATTACAGCAACATCAGTCAGGCAAAACTATCCATTGAATATGATGTGGTCAATTTCATTGTGGAAATTGACAAAGGTGTTAGAACATTATATAACTAAAACCCAATCATAAACAACCTTGTAACTGTCTATCTCACTGATTCAATAAAATATTTTTTAAAAAATACAATATATAATAAGTATTTTAAAAATACAATACATAACAAAACAAGTATTTTAAAAATAATTAAAAAGGGTCATATAGAGCAGGAATGTAGCTTAGCAGAGGAGCTCTTGTTGAGGTCCGGGATTCAATCCCAGCAATAATTAACTAAAATAAAATTAAAATGGGTAATGCTGGAGAATGAGTCTCATTCTCCACCGCCCCTATCCAGGCCCTGCTTCTCTATTTTGTTCCTTCGGTGGTCAGGGTGGACTCTGTCGCTCGCTTGCTTGTTTGTTGCTTGCTTGTTGGCTGGCTAGCCAGCTTGCTTGCTTGCTTGCTTGCTTTGCTGACTTGCTTATTGACATGAACTCACTTTTTTTTAAATGTATTCATTATTTTTTGGACAAACCGGAAGGCTACCGAATGTAATCTGCCCACATGGCAGAGTCTGGCAAACTCCCAGTGGCGTACCCAATATGCCAAATATCAGTAACAAGGATGGGTCTCATTCTCCTAAGCCTGAAACAGCCTTGAATATGGTACTTTTTAAAAATCTCAGGGCTAGGAAGGAGACGTTACTGGGGCCTGCTTGAGGCAATCGACGAACAACAGGATGGTCGTGGTCGTCGTGGGTAATGCTAAGCACTGTAGATCATAAACAACACCTCAAAATAGAAGAGAGACAGAAGAGAAATATAGGAAAAATTAGAAATCTGAACAAAGTTTGGTTAATAGTAACATACCCTTCCATGTATGGTAAAATGACTGTCAACAGAGGTGTAAGACCACTCACTAGGAAAAAAATTCTTTTAAATAAATGATTTGAGAAATCGGGTATGCACATGCAAAAGAATGAAGCTGGGAGGAGTGACAGTACTTGGGCCCTAACCACTAACAGGAATGACCTCAGAGCACTGAGGTGGGAGTAGCCTACCCTTTTGCACCCTACCCAGTCCCACCAAATATAGACCAAAATAGGGATGATAAAAGTATTGGCAAGAAAGCAAACCACAACCCTCCCATGTTGCTGTGATAATAAAATGGTGCAGTCGTTTTGGAAAACAGTTTAGAATTTTCTCAAAAAGTTCAAAAGCAGGCCAGGGATGCAGCTCGAACAAAGCAGTCAAACACTTGCTTTGCATGCGTCAGCCCCTGGATTTGATCCCCAGAACCACACACGCGCACACACACATAATAAGGAAAAGAGAGCTTTTAAAAACAGACTTACCATATGAGTCTTTGATTCTATTTCTGGCACATGCCAGAAAAGAACAGAAAACAAAACCTCAAATAAATACAAGTACACAGCATCGCCATTAAGGTGAAAATAGCCCAGATGTTCACAAATGGTTGAACAAATTACGGCATATACATGTAATGATATACTATCCAGGCATAAGAGTAATGAACGGGGGACCAGAGAGGTAATAAAGGAGAGAAGGTGCTTGTCTTGCATGTGGCTGACCCTGGTTCGGTTCCTCACTTGACTGCCCACAGCTTGGGCAGTCAGGAATAGCCCCCGAGTGCTGCCGGGTATAGTCCAACTCCCCATGCACAGAAAATCCGGAATGTGGCAGTGCAGCTCAGGGGCAGAGCAGCTGCCTTGCATGTGTTTTCTGGGTTCGATTCCTGGAACTGCTTTTTTTAAAAAAGGATACATCCCATCAGTACAATACTAACTGGATGAACTTCAAAAACATCTGAAGTGAAACCAGACACAGAAGGTAACATACTGCGATTCCACGCACAGGAACTGTTTGGCGTAGCTCCGTCCAGAGACAGAAGTGGCTGCCGCTCCCCAGAGAGCAATGGCAGGAGCAAGGCAGCGCAGCCTAACGGGCAAAGGGCTGACTCGGGAACGCGGTGAATGTTTCCGAAGCCTGTGGCCTAGAGGTGGGGATTGTATAACACCGTGGATAGCAGTTAAGTCCTGCCTGTAAGATGGTCATTTGAACCAGGGGCGCAGCTCAGTGGATGTGTATCTCCGGGGGGAAATCTCCACGGTGTCCCCGCACCAAGCGCGATCCCAAGAGCTCTGATAGTTTGTTGAGTTTTGTTCGTTTGCTTTGGGTCACACTTCCTCCTGGCTCCTAACTCAGGGATCATTCCTGGTAAGGCTTGGGGGGCTACGTGGGGTGCCGGGGTTCGAACCTGGATCTGTCACATGCAAGGCTGTCCGATGGTTCTGGCCCCAGAGCTCTGCGTGTGAGCCTGGCAGCTCTGCCCTCTGGGACCCCTGGTGGTGTAAGTGATTTCCAGCTGCACCACAGCGGATGGGTGGAATCAGCAGGGGTCGTGAGTACCAGAACTAAAGATTTGCCACAGCTGGAAGCACACGTGAGCATCTGCCAACCCCTGGATACCCGGAGGCTGTTTGCCCCAACTGTGAGCGCAAGCTACAGCAGGCACGAGTGTAAGGCCCACAGCCACAGTGGGCGCTGCTGCCCAGGATGCGAGACCTGGTGGGCACCCCTGCCCAGCGGGTACCACAGAGGGGTGCAACAAGGAAGGGACGCGGCGGGGGGGGGTGTGTAAGAAGACTAAGGAAATTCAATTTAAAATTTAAAAAGTTTAAAAAAAAATTTAAAAAGTTTAAATGGTTAATTGTATCTAATGTGAATTTTTACCTTAATATAAAAGTTCAAAGCTTAAGAAAGAACATTCCATTGAAATCAAGTTTTTAATACACTGAAAGGCAAGTCTATTATTTTGAGGTTTGGGGCCATACTTGGGTGCTCAGGGCTCGCTCCTGGCAGGGCTCGGCAGTGGGACCATCTGCAGTGCTGGGGACTGGATGAGAGGCGGCCGCATGCAAGGCAAGCACCTTAACCCCTGTACATCTCGCCAGCCCATGAGAGGTGATTCTTAGAACAGCGGAAACTGTTCGCATTTTTTTTTTTTTTTTTATGAATACAGGCAACACCCTCAAGGATGCCAAGAGATTCTTCTCAGCAGTGTAGGCCTCAGTCTCATCCTTTGTCTGGACGGCAGCCCACACTCCAGATGTGAGCCTGGATATCTCTCAGGAATAGAAGTCAGTCCCCAGGGCCCCTGTGTCCCCAGTGTCCAGCACCAGAGGTGGGGAGGATGCCTGTGACTACCGACTGGAACCAGACCAGCGGCCCCTGCCTTGAGCACTGACCTGTCCTTGTGGAGGAAGGCCAGGTAGAAGAGCAGCAGGAGGCAGTACTGGCTGTGGTGGCGGTCGTCTGGCAGGTGGGCCAGGATCTCGGGAGCCCTGCTTCTCAGCTGTGGCAGCCCGTGCTGCAGGAGCTCCGCAACCGCAGAGAGTTCTGGAGGGACAGCAGAAGGCGCAGAGAGAACCGCAGACCCAGCGAGTGGGACGGAAGGGACCTGCAGGGCGAAGGGAAGGGAGCATCCCCTCCCAGGACCCAACCCCGACTCACTGCCCGCCTCCGCCAGAGCACAGGCCACCTCGGCAGCGGCAGCAGCTCGGGGAGGCGCCCGCCTCACCTTCTGGGGAAGAAGGCCCAGTCTGCTCGGGGGCCGACAGCAGGTTGAGGCACATGCAGTACAGGAACTTGCAACACGCCTGGCTGAGGGCTGAGTGACTTCAAGGGAGAAGCAGAGAGAACACAAGACAGGACACTGGGGGGCCCCCCAGGAAGAGCTCAGCGGCAGCATCCACCTTGCAGGGATGAGGTGGTACCATCCCACTGATCAAGTGCGCTCCAGTGACGCCACCAAAGTGTGTGGTCTCCTGGGCACCACAACCAAAGGTGTGACCCGGGCATGTGCCGACACTACCGAAAGTGTGCCAGCACCAAAACCAAGTGTGTGATTCCTGGTCATTGCAACAACAAAAAAAGGAGCAAGCAGACGCTGATGCCCAGGACAAGCCAGCCCCACTGTCTTGTGCCTGAGTGCAATGAAATTCTAATTCTGGTATCAGCAGAGGAGGTCCAGAGCTGACCGTGGAGTCAGTGTGGGATCTGCTGCCTGGAGCTGTGGCCATAAAGGAATTTGCTAAAAAATTTTACAGACAAAAATTAATCAATTTAACAAAACATAAAAAGTGCTCCTGCCTTAGGAAAGGGCGAGAGTTCTAGAAACAGAGGAAGCTACTGCCCCAGCCAGCGCCAAGGTGTCCCACAAACACCCAGAATCCTGACGACCCTCCATTGGCTCCTGAACTCTGGGTGCCCCAGCAGGCCGGAGGGCCTGAAGGAGAGCCAGGCACCACACTGCCCTCCCCCTCAGCTGCGGGGTAACAGGGGATGAGGGGGTGGGGTGGGGGTAGGGGGCCTCTGGCTCAGAAACGCAGAGGAGGTAGAAATACATGGGAAGGCACAGACATTGGCCTACAAACCTAGATGGAGACTAGGATAGCAAGTTCTTTTGCTCTTGGGGTGGGGTGGCAGGATGGGACACACCTGTGGTACCCAGGGGTATACTCCTGGCTCCATGCTCAGAGGTCACGCCTGACAGTGCTCAAGGGGCCAGAAACAGTAATGGGAACTGAACAGCGTCAACAATGTGAGTCAACGCTTGCAATATGTCTCTGCCCTGACGTAGCAATCTCTACTCTGCATCTCTGCATAAACCCCCCTAGGATTGCCCAGCTGGCCGGCTGCGTCAGAGCATGGCCTCTTGACGGAGACTGCAGCTCCTAGCCTCTGAGGGCTCTGAGGGCCTTTGCCAACCCCCATCTGTAAATGGGGTGAGGGGGGAAAACGATCTCCAAGCACCATGACATTTTTGAGGCGACAGGTGTCCTTCCAAGCCTCACAGGAATGACGCTGTGCCAGCACCACATCAAATATAACCCACAGAAATGTGGCTGATGCAGGCCACCAGTTGCTGAGCGATCTGACATGTGTCTCCAGGGTCCCAGGACTAAAATACACCAGTCCGTCAGTTCCGCTCATCCAAAAATTTCCAGGGGAAGCCGAACCCTGGCCTTTTTTCTTGGGAGCATACCTCTGGTCACTGCAGAACCTGGCCTTCAGCTCCAGGGTCAGTCGGATGAAGGACGAGGCGGCTTGGGAGAAGTGGGAAGAAAACCAGAGTGGTTTCAACTGGACATGTTACCAAGCTCCCCAAGCTGAGTGGTACCAAAAATATGACAGACCAAGGTTCAAGTTTTGCCCCATGCCTGTAGCAGGGAGATGGGAAACTTTCTTTTACCATCCTTGAGACTCACTTTGGATCTCTACACCTCACAGGTCGTTCGTTGTGTAATTGAGATCAATGTAAACAGAACATCTAGCAAATGCTGGGCCCAGAGGAGATGCTGAGGAACTGTTCATCCCATTCCTCCCTGAGTTACCCTCCACTACAATCTGGTGCAACTGGCAACCACCTGGGAAAGACACATCTGCTCATTCTAGCCCTTCTCCCAGTCTGGTAGGAAACGAGCCAGTTTTAGACTCATTCCTGGGGCTAAAGCACATATTCAGCAAGGAAAGAATTTCTGAGTTTCAGGGCCACTTTCTGGGACTGTAGCTTTAACCCATGACATGCCTTCAGCTTGCCTGTTAGAAGCCCCTGAGCGGGGAACAGACCCTGAGCATCACGAGACGTGGCCACATCTGATTCCTGGTCCATACTAATCCAAGCAGGATCTGTCTCAGAATCTGAGCATATCCTGCCCCTTCTTTAAGGCACGACAAAGCCCACATTCTTCACCTGGCAGCAAGGCTCTGCATGACTGAGCCCTGGTGTCTCTCCAGGAATAGATGTGACAGGAATCTAAGACAGTACTGGACAACAACGGTGAGCAGAGCAAAGAGATTAAGAAGCAATCCTATGGGCTGGAGCGATAGCACAGCTGTAGGGCGTTTGCCTTATAAGCAGCCAACATGGCTGACCCGAGTTCGATTCCTCCGCCCCTCTCGGAGAGCCCGGCAAGCTACCGAGAGTATCTCGCCCACACGGCAGAGCCTGGCAAGCCACCCGTGACGTATTCTATATGCCAGACACAGTAACAACAAAGTCTCCAATGGAGACGTTACTGGGCCCGTTCGAGCAAATCGATGAACAATGGGAGGACCGTGACCTATGATGCAATTTCCCTGAGCCGGATCCTTAGCATAGGACGTTGGTGACGTTGGTGATGACTGTGGGGAGGGATTCAGTGTCTCCCGTTTCCATCAGCAGAATGGGAACAAACGCTTCACAGCACCGCCCGCGCCCCCCCCCCCCAAGGGTTTGCCAAGGCCTCAATGACTTCATACATGTAAAGCATCCAAATCTCTTCTCTGGGCCAGAGATATGGCTGAAGAGCACGTGCCTAGCACATGAGAGGCTCTGCCATGCTGGGGGGCGGGGGGGGGGGGGGACAGAGATTATGGGAACAATAGAGACAGGTGTACTATGCATCCGAACTGGATGGATTCAGAGAAGCAGCAGGAATTCTGAGAAGTGCCTCTCCGGACTTTGGATTGCTGGCTGATGTTTTTTCTTTGCACTGAGCCCTGGGTCGAGCACGGCTGCTGATTCTGAACAAACTGGGGAACTTCCCATACATGGCTATGCACTCAGTAAACACTCGGAACAGCTGTCAGAGACGCCCGCCTCCCTCCTGACTCGACGTCTGCACGCTGCCTACCGAGCTTTTTGGAGAACTTCTCCTTCATGTGAGGAACGATGATAAAGAGGCTGTGTAGAACCGACAGGAAAACTTCCATCACGCCTGGGTGGGTCATCTTCTCCGAGTATCTCTGCAAAGAATCCAACACACCAGAACTGAAAAAGAAAAGGCACCAGCCAAACCGGAACGGCAGACCTGAGAGGAGCGAACAGGCTGCAGGACAGACCTTCCTGGGGCAGCCGAGGTCTGATCCTGGGGACCCCGCACTATGTCACAACCTTGGTGGCACTTGGAGGGCCACATAGAACCTGGACCCCGTGCATCCCTTGGAGCTATCTCGGCAATCCAGCCCCATCTGTAACAAGTAAAGAACAGCCTGAAATTCCTTTCCTGCTTTATGAGGAACGAGCCCCAGTTTTTCCCCTTCGGAGATGCTCATGATTTGATTTTTCTTTTTTATTTGGGTCACACCCAGTGGTGCTCAGGGCTGTCTCCTGGCTCGGTGCTCAGGAATCACTCCTGGTGGACTCAAAGAGACCATATGGGATGCCGGGGATATACATACACACACACCCAATGATTATGAATAACTGTAAACTACAGTGTCAATAATTTTTTTTTTTGCTTTTTGGGTCACACCCGGCGGTGCTCAGGGGTTACTCCTGGCTCATGCACTCAGGAATTACTCTTGGCGGTGCTCGGGGGACCATATGGGATGCTGGGAATCGAACCTGGGTCGGCCATGTTGACTGCGTGCAAGGCAAACGCCCTACCCACTGTGTTATCGCTCCAGCCCCAATAATTTTTTTTGGGTAGGGCGTTTGCCTTGCACACGGCCAACATGGCCGACCCGAGTTCGATTCCTCCGCCCCTCTCGGAGAGCCCGGCAAGCTACCGAGAGGATCTCGCCCGCACGGCAGAGCCTGGCAAGCTCCCCGTGACGTATTCGATATGCCAGACACAGTAACAACAAAGTCTCCAATGGAGACGTTATTGGGCCCGCTCGAGCAAATCGAGCAAATAATTTTTTTTAAAATAATAATAATGAAAACTAGGATCAGGGTTGTAGCTGAGTGTAAAGCTCCTGACTTGCATTCTAAGATGCTGGATTTGAACCTTGGCACCCCCTGCGGCCCACAATGATAATAACTAGCATCCATGCTCCTGTCTCTATGGTCACAGCATTAATAAATAATATAGCTCTCGAGCTGCTTTCACGTTTCTCACCCTGTCATATTTATCGTGTGACCTTTCGGCTTTAAGGAAGCCTGAAGGAGCAGGCAGAGGTCTGGGCTGAGAGCAAAGAAACTGGGGTTTTAGTTCAAGCTCTGCCCAGAGTCATGTGCTGGCGGGCCAGTTCCTCTCCCTCAGCATCTCCATTCTCTGCCAGTAAGCATTTGTGGCCTAGGCTCTTTTGTCTCTAAATTTGAAAATGTAAATATTATCATTAAAGAAAATGTGCAAGATACAAAATTCCAGAAAGCACAGTGCTCGCCTCTCTGTCTCCCTCCTTCCTTCCCTCTCTCCCTGCCCAACATCCCTCTGTCATCCCATTTTCTCCTTAAAATTAGTGCCTTCGTCCTCTCTGACTGAAACTCTTTTACTTCAGTTAAAAAAAAAACTGGTAAGGGGATGGTTTTGGAATTATGTGCAGGAGAAACCATAGTTAACAATACTGTAAATAACAGAAACTTAATCCTAAGCATTTTTAAAAAGCAGTAATACAACGGTCCTAGATTTGGTTTCATAATACATAGTCCTCCCGTTGTTCATCGATCTGCTCGAGCGGGCCCAGTAACATCTCCATTTTGAGACTTGTTGTTACTGTGTTTGGCATATCAAATACATCACGGGGAGCTTGCCAGGCTCTGCTGTGCAGGCGAGATACTCTTGGTAGCTTGCTGGGCTCTCCGAGAGGGGAGGAGGAATTAAACCCGGCTCGGCCAGGCTGGCTGCGCACAAGGCAAACGTCCTACCGCTGTGCTATCGCTCCAGCCCTCATAATACATAAATTACATTTTAAATATAATGGTGGTCCTCCCGTTGTTCATCGATTTGCTCGAGCGGGCCCAGTAACGTCTCTATCGTGAGACTTGTTGTTACTGTGTTTGGCAAACTGAATACGTCACGGGTAGCTTGCCAGGCTCTGCCATGCGGGCGAGATACTCTCGGTAGTTTGCCGGGCTCTCTGAGAGGGGCGAAAGAACTGGAGGAATCGAACCGGGCTCGGCCGGGCCGGCTGCGCGCAAGGCAAACGCCCTACCCCTGTGCTGTCGCTCCAGCCCATAAATAATCCTGTATTTAGCTCGACTGCATTATAAATCTAAGGGGAAGGCAGGACAGCTGAGGGAACCACTGTTACCTGCCTATGGGTCAGTGCTGCACCCAAAGCAATGGCACTTTTGAGAAGCCGGAAGGCAGAGGTTCACAAAGACCAGAGGGTGCCCCTGCTGCCCCCTACTGGTGAGAGGGTGTTTTCGAGCGTCACCCCAAGTAAGAGACTTAATAGAATGGCTAGTTGGAGGGAGCCCAGCACAGCGGGGTCTGCGTTGCCTGCTCCTGCGACCATCTCCGTCTCCAGAGAGTTGAAGAGGGTGCCGCACCCCATCTGCTCTCCGCAGAGTGGCCGCCTCACTGGGCTGAAAACGCACCATGCTCCCTAGCGCAGCTCGGAAGGCAGACATTTATCCCTTTCATTAGGCAGGACACACGGGTTCCAATCTCAATCGCAGGCCCGATGTGCACTTCCTGGGAGCCAAAGCCACAGCACATCAGGTAAAGCACCTGCCTTGCACGCAGCCAACCCAGGTTCCGTCCTGGCACCCCATACGGGCTCCTGAGCGTAGAGCCAGGAGTAACCCTTGAGCATTCTCTCTCTCTCTCCCTCTCTCTCTCCCTCCCTCCCAACCCCCTCCACCCCATACTTCGGTACTAGGGAGTCGCTCCTGGGGTGTCAGGATGGAAGCTGGTGTTCCCGTTCACCAAGCATGCACTCCAGGTCTCTGAAATATCTTCCAACACTGAGACAACATTAAGTTGGAGGGTGGCTATCAAAACATTTTTGAGTCATGGGAGAATTAGATGTTCATTAGATGATGAATACTTGCCACTCACATTATCTATCGATATTACAGCTTATTATTTTGATGTGGGGTCCACACTTAGTAGTACTCGGGACCACTCCTGGCTCAAGGGGCCATGCGGTGCTCTAGCCTGTTGAGCTATCCCCCCAGCCCTGCTTTCCTCTTTCCTAAAGACAGGGAGAGCCTGTCCAATGGAATGCTACCTTCTGTTTTCACCTTTTGTTTTGGTTTCTGGGTCACACGTGGCAATGCTGAGGGGACCATATTGGTGCTAGGGATTGAACCCAGGCTTCCTGCATGCAGAGCGTGTGCTCCAAGCCTCTTGAGCCATCTCTGGCTGCTACACTGTGCTTAAAAACACAGGAAAAGTGGGTGCCTGAGCACTGTAGGGCCCTTCAGAAGTCCAGCTGAGGGCCAGGAGACAGCTCGGAGGCTGAGTACAGGGCTGCGCACGGCCGGGCACGGCACAATCCTCCATCCCCTAAGCAATGAGCCAGAGCAGGCCCTGAGCACCTCTGGGTATGCTCCAAAACAAAACCCCCATCCCCCGCCGTCCAGCTAAGAGTCTCCTCTGCCTTGCATCTCTCAGCCTGGCTCCCATCTTTCTCCCCCCCCACCCCACCCCAAACTCAGCGCTGTTCACAGCTCGGCAAACCCACCAACACCATGGGGATACACAGGGAGTCACAGGCACTCAGAAGAAACTCGGAGAAGGCGTCTAGGGTGTCTTCCTTCTCGGCACTGGGTGCAGTGAATGGATTCTCCTGGGCAGAAGGTTCGCTCTGGAACTCCACAGCCAACCTGGAAATGAGAGTGTGAGGATAGCCATCACTTATACTATATAAATGTCACCTGCGGGCCCCTCGGAGGACGCCTGAGTTTCAGATCTTAGGAAAGCAGGCCCAGAAGCAGGACTGGAGAATCTCCAGGACGTCAAAGAGCATGGAAACACTGCTATTAACAGTATCAGAGTCCTGGCACCAATAAAAGAGAATTAAAACTTTTTTTTAAAGAAATTTTATTTATTTTTTGGCTTTTTGGGTCGCACCCGGCAATGCTCAGGGGTTACTCCTGGCTCTGCACTCACGAATTACTCCTGGCAGTGCTTGGGAGACCATATGGGATGCCAGAGATTGAACCCCGGGTCGGCTGTGCGCAAAGCAAATGTCCTCCCTGCGGTACTATTGCTCCGGCCCCTAGAGCTTCTTTGGAAGGGCCCCAATGAGGAGATAAGCTGTCCCCGGCACCTCTCCACTTGGGTCCTCAGCTCCTCTCCCACACTGTGGGACTCTTCTGCCCGACCCCATGGACCACACTGCCCTGCCGACTCCTGTGCATCTCTCTCCGTTCCCACCACTGCCCGCCCACCCGGGAACACAGTCCTCAGCTCGGGACGACCCAGTGACGCCCACGTCCATACACAGAACTGTCCCCTGCCTTTGCAAGAGGCAGGGCTTCCTGCAGGAAGATGGCCTTTCTGAGTGACCTTCCTACTCCGCTGTCCAGCACTGGGCCTGGCACTCTGTAGGTACAACAGATAATTTCTGACATGACCTGAGGTCACTGGAGACACATTCTTTGAACACCTGTGTGCGAGACGATCTGGGAGGAAGAGCAAAGCTAGGGAGACACCAGCTCACTGCACAGGATCACGAACCTCAAGCTGCCTGTCCTCAAGCCTCCTCACACCCTGTCCCAGCCCAAGGCCTCTCACAGTGCAGCAAAGCATCAGGAGTCACGTGCTCTTCTGGAACTCCTGCTGTCTGGGGACCCCCATCCCGCCTCCCGCGGACAACAGGGCCCCTCACCTGCAGGCATTTCTGAATCCCTCCAGAGTGCTCAGCAGGAACTCTCCCCTTCGGAGCAGGGCCTTCTCAGAATCTCTGCTGGAGGCACGGTTCTGAGGAGAGGACAGAGGGACTGACCGGTCAGGAGCTTCCTGGCCCCGACTGGGCTCGGAGGACCACACGCTTCCTCTCACACTGGAGTCTGGCACGCAGCTGAGCCCTCCAGGGAGAGCTGGGTTAGAGCGTGCTGGTCAGGAGAGCGGAGCCATCTTCTCTCCGAAGCACAGGACTGGCTCTTGGGCTAGCACACGCACAGCTGCCATGGGCTGCCGACAGCCTGACTGGCTGTAATGCCCGTGGAGATGACCTTGAAGCACAACCCCCTACCTCATCAGCTAAAAATGTTTCGGAATTTAATCGTGAACACAATCAGCACTTCACACGAGTAGTACCCTTTTCTGCTATTGTATGTCCACAAACTACTGAAAGTCAACAACGACATCATACTGCTCACTGGTCAGATTCTGAGATTTGAGTGAATGCAGCCACCTTAAATAATTTTGCGTGCATATTTACCAAACCTGCCTGAATGACATCAGGGATGAAGTGTGGTGGGCTTGGGTATAGACATTCTGGGATTTACTCTCCAGGCTGAGACACATGCTAGTTTGGGACCTTAGGAAATGACTTCAGTTTCCTTGATGGTAAGAATGAGGACAGTTGCTCTTCCGCTTCACAGGTCTGCATTTAGAAATATTATCATCTCACTGTAGGTATGCACGCATGAGAAAAGTTTTCAAGTGGTCTATAAAGGTAAGGCAATGCACTAGCTTCTAAAAACACTTTTCCGTGTGAGGCCCAGAAGATAAGGGCAGCGGGGCACTGACCAGAGGCTTCCTGTTCAGCAGGGTCTGGGAAAACTCTGCACACCGGCTCAGCATGGCCTCCAGCAAGGCCTGCAGCTCCCGGTACTGCACGGGTGGAGTACCCTGATGGTCCTTCCTGTGTAGAGAGAGAACAGCCGACCTAGACGGGGAAGGGAATGCCACCATGCAGCGGAGTGGGGTGCCTCACAGCATGAGTTGGGACGTAATGTGATTTTTTAAAAAATCCTTGCAGGGCTGGCATGACAGTACAGCCGGTAGGGTGCCTTGCACAAGGCCTACCCGGGTTCGATTCCAGGTACCCCATGTGGCCCCCCAAGCTCATCAGAAGTGGTCCCTGAGCACAGAGTCAGGAGTAAGCATTGCTGGGTGTGAGCCCAAAATAAAACAAATCCTTGCTTCAACACTTAGCTCGCTGCATGACCTGTGCACATTACTTACCTCTCTAATCCTCGATTTATTAATCTATTAAACAAGGTTTATTAAGAGCCATTATTGTTAACAACTCTCACTACTGTTACTCGGGTACAGAGGGTTTTCTGACAAGGGCCTCCTGATTTTTAAAGGACGAGCATTATCAAGAGCTCAAAGGGCCACAGCAACAGAACAGCGGGGAGGGCGGTTCGCCTTGCACGCGGCCAACCTGGGCTCTATCCTCGCCTCCCATATGGGCCCTCGAGCACTGCCAGGAGTAACCCCTGCGCATCTCTGTGTGTGATCCCAAAAGCAAAAAAAAAAAAAAAAAGCTCAAGTACAGCAAGCCACTAGTTTTGAAGTAAGTTACAAGTTCTCTTGGAGAAGAGATAACAGAATTGCTGTTCAGGAAACACGGATCAACAGGCAAATGCTGTCAAGATCCAAGTTTTATCTCACTATGAGGAATGGGGGGTGAGGGGGTCACACCTGGCAATGTCTGGGGCTTCGTCCTGGTTCTTTCTGCGCTCAGAGATCACAGCTGGTGGTGCGTGGGGACCATAAGAGATGCTGGGGACCCAACCCAGGTGTATCATGACTCCAACCTCTTGTGAGAAATAATTTCTTAGACTCAAATCTATATGTTGGTTTCCTTCATTATGCAAAAGTAGATCTTTCCTAATGGGTATGATTTGGCAGACTGGAACTAGAAACATCCATAGATTATTCTATGTAATTAAAGGTAACAGTTCTTGCAAACCCCCCCAAGTGCACTGCCAAGTCCTACTGAGTACGAACACGCACGTTCAGAGCAGGGAAAAGCTCCAGAGGTTACGGAAGAAGCGAGCGCCTCTTTCTTAGAGATTGTAAGCAGAAGGAAAACTCAATCATTATAAACTCAGGATAAATGCAAACAAATATCACCTGGGGTCTATTTATACACAAATATTCTAAAATTTCATTCACTGACTAGTCTAATTAGCACCTCCGACAAGCCAGGAACCAGTTCCAACTTTCCCCTTTACCTAACAGAGCTAGCTGTGTGGTGAACTGAAACTAGATTAAGATGACGTTGGGGTCAGGGTTGTGGCTCAGCCGCAGAGAACATGTCCTGCACGATGAGGCCCTGGAGTCTACCCTAGCACCACACGCAGGAGTTAAGCGACTGAAGGAGCCCTGGATGAGGTGTGAATTGGTCTGACTGGCTTCACGGGGATCTGCAGTAAACCACTGCTAGCTGGGTGACTTCACTTGACAGAAAAGTCTCTCACAGATCGGATGGCTGGATGTGTAAAAGCACCGATCCCCTCGAAAGGCTGCAGGGAAGAAGTCAGCTTTGAGTTCTTCGCTCCCATTGTCTGCTGTCAACCCTTGTCATGGCTTGGCTCTAGAGGCGTTATTCCAGTGTCTGCCTGTCTTCTCATGGACACCTCCCCTGTGTCTGCCCATGTCGCTGTACCGACCCTTGTCCTTATACAGAAGCCAGCCACTGGCTTTAGATTCCAAGCTTATGACTTCATCTTAAAGAGACTGCATTTACACAGGCCCTATTTCCGAATAAGGTCACGTTCACAGGCCCTTCGAGGACACAAGCTGTTGAGAGATGCTGTCCACACCAGTGTAGCGGCTAAGAGGAACCAAGGCCGGCGAGGGTGAGAAACTTCGCCAGACCCACCCCAGCATCTTTTCAGGCAATGACAGTAATCTGCTGGGAACTCCTGACACACGCAAAGCAAATTAGACAGCGAGGAGACTTGATTTCCTCTTACTTATTTCTAGAAGCTCGCACTTTCTGTCTACACTGGTCATCAAGCCCTGCCTCGATCATCAGTAAATCTGAGTCAGTAGTTCTCGCTCCTCACTCTTCCTTCCTTCCTAGACACCCTGTGAAGCCCTGCACCCCTCAGGAACCACCTCAGCAAACAATCTGGGTAGTTCAAGTCACAAGTTTAAAAAACAAAAAACAAACAAACAAAAACAGTGGATTAAGAACTCCTCCCTCCCCATTACTCTCCTCAATTTTTGTTTTGGGGCCACATCCAGCGGTGCCCGGTGCCCAGTGCTTACTGCTGGCTCAGCTCTTAGGACTGACTCCTGGCAGTGCTCGGGGGGAACATATGGGGTGCGGGAGAAATGGAACTCTGGTCAACTGTGTGCAAAGCAAGTGCCTCACGGGCCGCACTGTCACTTCAACCCCTACTCGCCACAACTCTACCTAACCAGCTCTCAGGCTTCTTCAAGCACGTGTCACCACCTGGAAGCTGCGGGGGCCAGTGGTAGCCCTCCGTGGGATCCCTTTCAGCCCGGAACCCCTGGCCCTGCTCCAAACCCAAACCCTCTCCTTCCTCAGAGTACCTCCGGCCAAGATGCTGGTCCCCCAAAACCGACCTCTGCCCTTCAGGAGGCTGCCAGCTCTGCTGCTGATCAGCACTGTTCTTATTTGGTGCCTTTGTTACCTGCTGGGTTACTCATCAGCCTCACTGGGCTTCATGGCCCAGATTTAGAGATACAAATCCACAAAAGGACAAAGGAGAGAAAGAGGCAACTGAAGTCATTGTTATGTAAATGTTATTTTTGTTTCAATTTTTAGAACTAACCTAGAGTCAAATCACAGACTTAAATCTGGTTACAGAAAGACTATAAATATTAACAACCTTTACAATGTAAAATTAAAGGTACAGCAAATTGACATTAAGAAGCAGAAGGCAGGGAGAAGGAGCTGGGGTCCTAATATACTCAGCCATGGGGGAAGACAAGAAGTAATGTTTCAAGTTGAGGGGGGGGAATTACAAGTTTTAAGTATTTTGAAGACATAAAATATTAAGTAGCAAAAATGCCAACAATATGTAAAGAATCTAAGAGGAGCTAAATCTGGTCTTTCTTACTGGCAAGACAATAAAGTATGCCCTAAGTTCACAAAGAAAAGAGCATTATAAGGATTCTGCTTAGAGATATAGGGATGACTCATCCGAACTGAAACCGAAGAAAGTTGCTTCCTTCAGGGGGTGGGTAGTGCGAGATGACCCCGCTCCATCCCAACCTTCTGTCCATCTCTGTCATCCAGTGAACCGTTCCCTTGTATTTTGAAAGGAACCCACTAGCGGCCTGGAGGAAAGGCGCAGTGGCTTAGAGCACCTGGCCTGCAAGCATATGGCCACCAGCCCACAATCCAGTGTCCCACATGCTCCGAGCACAATTGGCAATGCCACCATTAGAGGCTGGCAGCTCTGCAGTGATCCCTGGTGCCACAAGTGACTTCCAGCCATGACACAGGTGTGAGGACGTACCACAAAAGGGGAGTAACCACACGGACATGCAGGTATCGCAGGAAGGCAGCACCCCCTGGGGGGCACCGCTAGGAGAAGCTGTGCGCCTCCACGAGTGTGAATCCCAGGAATCGTGCACAGGAGCACCACCACAGAGAGCTCAGACCTTGGCGAGCGCCGTGGTCAGCCAAGGAACACAAGAGGCAAGGAAGGATTGTCCTCGGGAGCCTCAGGACGGGCGATCCTGGAGACACCTTGATTTCAGTCCAGTCATATTGATTTGTTTCCCAGCTTCTAAAACTATGGAAAAAGACCCACATTTTCTTTGTTTTATTTGGGGACTACTCCCAAGCAGTGCTCAGAGAACCAGGGGGCCACCCCCAGCAATATTCAATGCACCTGGATAGAAAGTTCAATACTTGGGGGCCCAGAAAAATAGTACAGTGAGTGGGCAAGGCCTCGCACATGGCTGACCCAGGTTCAATCCCAGGTATCCCAGATCACACACTTGCCAGGTGTGATCCCTGAGCACAGAGCCAGGAGTAAGACCTGAGCACTGCCAGGCATGGCCCCCAAATCAAATATAATAGCACTGTAGCACTGTTGTCCTGTTGTTCATCGATTTGCTCAAGCGGGCACCAGTAATGTCTCCATTGTGAGAAATCAAATGTAATACTAATAATAAATTTAAAATGGTCTGGCGGCTGGAAAGATGGCTCAAGGGCTGAAGTGTATGTGGGTGCCCCAGGCGGGCCTCCCACAGTGCACGGTCCTCTGGAAAAAAGAAGGATCTGGCATCTCCAAAAAGAAACAACTGGACCAGTTTCTTCCACCTTCACAGCAAAGCAGTACCCCCACAGGCAGAAAACTGGAGGTTTGTTCTCTAAGGTCTACTGAAGAGCCTCAGCGCTCAGACAGGTTCTGTACTGAATGCAGTGGGAGGAGGGACACAGGCGCTCTACTCTGTCCCAGAATGGGAGCACCAGGCGCACCCCCTCTGCAGGACACTGGGCTGTGTCCTCCGCCAGCCAGACAGCCTGAGACCAAACAGGACTGGCATCAGGGCTTTCCTCAGCAAACCCTCAGGCTGTGCCTCCTTGCTGCAGCCCATCACCTCCAACTGCCCATAGTGCGCAGAATCCCCATGTACATTTTTGGGGGCTACCCTGAAATATAAGTTAGCCAAACATTATGCATTGAAAGACAAACCAACCAAAAAACCTTTCCAAATTGAAAGAGAAACAAACAAAAAGCAACTGAAAGGAAATGACTACTTTTACAAAATTCTCCCTTAAATTTTAAGAATTCTGGGCTGGGATTTGGCCATGTATCTGTGAGGCCCTAGGTTCAATTCCTGGCACAGGTAAAAAGAATCATATCCATGAAATAAAAACAAAATAAAGTACTATTTGGGGGAAAAAGCATAAAGAACTAAAAAGAACACTTCCATATTAAAAACATGAAAGCAGAGAGAACTCAAGAGAAAGGTCAAAAGACAAAGCCAAGGAAACCTCCCAGGGGCCAGAGAGAGGATAAGACGAAGGCACTTGCCTCGCATGCTGCCAAGCCCAGTGTGATCCCGGCACCATGGGGGTCCCCCAAGTCCTGGAGACCAGAAGGGCGGTCCAGGAACCTTGAAGTCTTGGTACCAAAACCCTGGCCCAGCTGGCTGAGAATCCCCAAGGAAGGGCTCAAGAAAGACTGTTTGGGAGACCACCCCCCAATTCACCCATTGAAGACCGTCCTTTTGGAGAGTGACAAACCGGGAAAACTGTCAGAAAACAAAGCAGACTTAGATGTCCAATCCAGACTATTCCATAATAGAATGGTCCCAGAAAAAGAGAACCAAGTGGGAGTGAAGAACCTCCCTCCGATGGCCCACGCGGGCCCCTCACCTCAGAAAGGCTGACGCGGCCTTCACGGCCTCGGCCGCCACCTCCAGCACTGGGCTGCTCACTGCCTCCTGGAGGGCTCGGCTGGTGTCACCACACAGGGCGGCGCTGCCGAACAGCCTGATCTCCTCGGGCTGCCTGGGGACAGTGTGCAGGGACACGCAGGGTGAGGGTGCGAGCTCCGGGCACAGAGCTCACTGACCCCCTTGCTCTCTCGCCACACCACTGCAGGCCAGACTCACCGAGTCAGGATCTCAGCCAACAGCAGCAGACCCTGCTTGTGCAGCTCTGGGTTGTTGCTCCTCAGGCTTCTCTGTAGGCTTTGCACCACAGACTCAATCCCTAAGGCAGAGACCAGAGCCCAGTGCTCACTCTCACAGCGGCCTGAGGGCTTGCCCGCAGGGCTCGAGCAAGTCAACCACGGTGCCTTCTCTCGCTCGCTTTGGTTAACCCCAAGTCCAGCACGAGCACTTAGCAAAGGCCCTGGGTGAAAGCCACTGGGTGAGCTAGATGAGCTAAAGCTTCTCCAGAAGATGCTATTCTTCCAGGATATCAGATCAGAATTCCCTTCCTCCAGGCAGTCTTCCCAAATCCACTCGGGCAAAGCTAAGAGCCTCCCTCTTCCTTCCACGCCTGTACTTCTATCAGCGTGGGGGTATCTGCTTCCAGACGGAGGGCCCACCTGCTCCATATCTCTAAGTCTCTAGGTCCCAGCCTGGCGTCTAGGAACAGAACAGAAGGCAAATGACTGAATGTGCTCTCAAATGCAGAGATGGTTTGAGAAAGTCCCTGTCAGGGCCAGAGCAATAGTATAGGGGGTAGGCACGCTGCTGAGCCGAGTTCAATTCCTGGCATGCCACAGGGTCCCCACAGGGGTTAGGCACGCAGCTAACCCAAGTTCAATTCCTGGCACAAACAGGATCCCCTGAGCCCTGCCAGGAGGGATTCCGAAGCAGAGAGCCAGGAGTAAGCCCTGAGCACTGCTGGGTGTGGCCCAAACAAAACCACACAAAATTTTAACTAAATAATTAAAAAATAAAGTCCCTCCTCGGGCCCAGGAGGAATTCACTGAGTGCCTTGTAGGATGCCCTTGCCTGACTGAACGCAGGTTCCTCAGCCATGAGAGGCAGCACGCCTGCAGACGGAATCTGAGGGAACCCAAGTGACAGGCCAGAGCCCCCTCCAGCAAGTCCCCACCACTGTGTCTGCTGCCGGCCACTACCAACCGTACACCGTGTGGCACTTGGAGAAGAAGAGCGGCTCTTCCGCCAGAAGGATCAAGCAGCTGTAGCTGAACCAGACAAGCACGTCGCTGGGAGAGGACAGATGCTCAAAGAGGAACTCTGGCCAAGGAAGCAGAGAAAGCAGTCAGCGACAGCGACAGGCTCGTGCTCCCTTCCCCGGGGCCTCCCGGGAGCCAGCACCTCGCGCCTGCCACTTCATCTCTTCACATCCCTGCGCGACAGACACGGTCGTGAGCTGGAAGGCAAGCCTGGAGAACAGCCGTGTCCTCCGGAATGGAGAGACACGGCGCAGGGAGAGCAGAGCTCTGTCACGACGGGGCTGGAACCTCCCCCTCACTCTCGGGACGGTGGGTCCCCGACTCTGCAGCACCATAAGCTGGGACCCTGACAGTCACCTGGCTTCCATCTGTCCTCTATGTCTACCTCTCTTTGGGCCCCAGTTTCCTCTTTTTTTTTTTGTTTTTGTTTTGGGGGGGTCACACCTGGCGATGCTCAGGGGTTACTCCTGGCTCATGCACTCAGGAATTGCTCCTGGCGGTGCTCGGGGGACCATATGGGATTCTGGGAATCAAACCTGTGTTGGCCATGTTGGCTGCGTGCAAGGTAAACACCCTATCCGCTGTGCTATCTCTCCAGCCCCCCAGTTTCCTCTTTTAAACAAGACAAGGACAGGGAGAAAATAATCACCCTCTATGTCTTGACCCACCGATGACTGGCCTTGTCCACTCCAGCTAGTGGCTTCCCTACTTTGAGCCTTCATTTCCCTGCCCTTGCGAGCACCCAAATGCGGTCCTGGGAGTGTGCACCCACACCATACGCCAGGACCCGAGAAAGGACAAATATCACAAACAGAAGGTTCTAGGTACCTGCAGCCCCCAACAGGCCCGCTGCGGGGCTCTGGGGTCCTCAGAGGAGAGGGCAAGCAGGGCCTTACCCGGGATGTCAGCGTGGAGGAAGGCCGGGGCGTGCTGTGCAGGAGAGTGGACGAGCACCGCGGCGATGCAGTGCGTGCTGGCCACCTGCAGCGTCTCGTCTCTCGAGAGGAGGAGCTGGAGAAAAAGGCAGCAGACCATGTCCCTGAGAGTCAGACTGATGGGAGGACGTGAGCCGAGTGCCACTAGGATCTCCAACCCCCTCAGAGAGCCTCAGGGATGTCTGCATCCTCCTGGACTCCATCACAGACGGTCCCTCCCAACAATGCTCTGCGAGGCCACTCTGGACTCAGGAAAGAAGAGTGAGCAGGCAGGGGGGAAACCCAACAATACCAAGCCCACAGAGGCACCCGAAGAGATGCCATCTGGAGGGGACAGCCTTTCCTGACAGGACTTCCCTATGTTCTTGATGTCTGCAGCAGGGCTGAGACTCGAGGACAGGGTCTGTGTGAGCCCCACTTCAGAGTACGCAGAAAAGAACAGCTGGTTCTAGAAAGCCCTGCCTGCAAGGCTGGCCTGTGACTGGGTTGGAGAAGCTGGATTAGGGGAGGGTTCCCACGGCGAGTGTGGCCATCTGTGCCCAAGCTGTGCAGTGTCTATCCTGGACGCCTGGCAGTGACTGGCCAGCCCTCGCACAAACCCTGCCCTGAGTCTTTCCCAAGCTTCCCCAAAGGCAGCACTGCTCCTGTGAGGAATCCGGAGCAGGCCGCAGTTCCTGGGCAGAAGCACTCACAGAAGTGTGGGCTGGCGCCTGCCCCAACCCTTTCTCTCCTGCTTGCTTCACTCGCTCTCCTTTCACTGTTAAAAACTCCTCACTAGGGGTACAGGTAGACACGAGTCACTGAATCTAAGGGTTGTTTGGGGGACCCTCAGCACACACAGGAGGAATAAAAGCTCATGTTAATGAACCCCACAGCTAATGAACAGCCCCATAGCTAGTAAGTGACAAGAACTAGGCAGAAACAGGTCACCCAAGACCAACTCTCGGAAACTTCCTACAAGTGAGATGCCCCCCATTAGAATTCGAGATCAGACTATTACTCTACTCAAAACATTTCAGTGAGGGGCAAGAGAGATAATGCAGTGGGGAGGGCACTTGCCTTTGATCCCGAGCATACCATGTGGTCCCCAAGCCCCACCAATATGATTCTTTGTACCCCACGTAGTTCCCTGCACCACCAGAAGTGACTCCTAAGTGCAGAGCCAGCAGTAACCCCCTGATCACAGGTGAGTGTGCCTCCCCCCAAAAAAGAAAAAAAGGGGGAAAAAGCCGTCTTAATTTTAGCTTCAAAGGAAAAGGACAGTCAAGTTCATGTCTAGTAAAGGGCAGCTGAGGACTGCAAGATGTCTAGACTCAATTCAGTTACACTGGACTTACAAACAGACACATAAGCAACTTCTGCTGGAATGCAAAAGGATTTCTAGAAGTTAATCACTATCTTGATTTCTTTTATAAAAGAAATGAAGTACTGTATTTTAAGATGCTACTGATGTCAAGCAAACCATTATTTCATGTAGTACTGAAAAAGGAAAAGAGCTATAATTAAACTATGACACACCATTGATGGTAAAATGTCTCCCAATTTCAGCTCTGTGAAATGGGGTGGGAATGTGTCTTAGAAAAATATATTTATCCATTAAGCAAAACAATGAACTAGAGTTCTGGTTCAAAATGAATGTTCCTTATTATACTGAAAAACATCCCAACCCTATCTTTCTGTCATAAAATTACAACAACATATCTGTCAGAAATCTTAATTAAGGTAGTACAGGGATTTGTCTTGCATGCAGCTGAACCCACAAAGCCAGGAGCAGACCCCGCTAGCACTGCTGGGTATCGTCCAAACTCCAAAAACTGTAGCACTGCACTGTCCTCCCGTTGTTGATTGATTGGCTCAAGCGAGCACCAGTAACGTCTCACAACTGTGAGATTTGTTACTGTGTTTGGCATATCAAATATTGCCAGGCTTTGCCGTGCGGGTGAGATACTCTCGGTAGCTGGCTGGGCTCTCTGAGAGGGGCAGAGGAATCGAACTCAGGTCGGCCGTGTGCAAGGCAAACGCCTTACCCACTGTGCTATAGCTCCAGCCCAATCGAAAAACATTTCCTAATATTAAGATTTGATAACTGAGTTCTCAGGCTTAATCTCCAGTCCCATTCAAGCCACTTCAGGCAAACACCCCTTCACTTCCAGCCCCCCTTCACCCCTTAACCTCCTTAGTCCAGGCCTCCCTGTTTGGGGAACACGGGAACTGCTCCCATCCTCTCGTCTCCCTCCTTCTTTCCCACGCCAGACGCTTTCCTGCTCACTCGCCACATCACGAGCTCCCTTTCTCCCAACATTTCCGCTTCACTGCGGCTTAACTGAGGCATGCCGTGGCTTTTCTTTCCCAGCCTGAGACTTGAACACAGTCTCCCGCATGCAAGGCAGGCCCTTGACCTGAGCCATATTCCCAGCTTCCCAGGGAGGTTGGGAATTACTTGGATGTTTCAAATGTCAGCTAAATGTCAGCCCTTCAGAGGAGTCTGGCCTGACCACATGATGTAGGTGCTCTCTCTCCTATGCCATCTTCTCTCCGTTTCCTTCCCAGCACTTTTCACAGTCTGTAATTACCGACTTCCTTGTCCACCTTCCCCACCCTACTGTGCAAAGGCGAGGCCCCCTTACACGCCGGGACAGTCCTGGTGCCTGACACGTCATTAATGCCTAACACTGGGAATTGCGGCTCAGTAGGTATCTGATGAAACAGATGATCGGTTGACCTTGCTAACCGCACTACACAATCACTGAAATATATTCCCAGGGACCTGAATTTGGGGATAATCTTTAGACAGTAGGAGAAAGGAATGGCATTCGATTTGGGCAATTACAAAAATGTCTGAATAGAGGTTTAAGAATCTCTCTCTGAATAATGTGGAAATCATCTGCCCCACAGGTAGGGGGAGGGTGTGGGATGGGGGGCATACTGGGGGTTTTGGTGGTGCAAAATGGGCACTGGTAAGGGATGGGTGTTTCATCATCGTATGACCAAGACTTAAACCTGAAAGCTTTAACTGCTCTCATGGTGATGCAATAAGTAAATTTATAAAAAAAGGAAAAAAAAAGGTAAGGTGGAGTTCACGCCCAATTCAATCAGCCTAATCAATGGCTGAATAAATAGCAATACTCCTACATTAAAAAAAAATCTCTCTCTACTCCCTGCCCTCCTCTCTCTCTCTCTCCTACTGGCACCTACCCACTCAGTGCTCCTGATTTCTCCTGGCACTATGCAAGGGACACTATGTATCTGGAGACCGTACCAGCTGCAGCATGCAAACATGCTGTCTAGGCCTCTGAGCTACTCTCCAGCCCATGCTGCCCTTCCCTTTTAAATCTTTATACTTTGCTCATCGTGCATTCTCCATTAATTTATTATTATTATTATTATTATTATTATTATTATTTTGCTTTTTGGGTCACACCCAGCGATGCTCAGCGGTTACTCCTGGCTCATGCACTCAGGAATTGCTCCTGGCGGTGCTCAGGGGACCATATGGGATGCTGGGAATCGAACCTGTGTCGGCCATGTTGGCTGTGTGCAAGGCAAACGCCCTACCCGCTGTGCTATCGCTCCAGCCCCTCTCCATTAATTTTTATGCTTTTTTTGGGTCCCACCCAGCAGTGTGTCTGGCTCTGTGCTCAGGGATCGCTCCTGGCAGTGCTTGGGGGGACCATGGGTGGTACCGGGGATCCAAATCAGTGTTGCTGCATTTAGGGCAAGTGCCTGAACCTCTAGTCATACTAGCTCCCTGACCTTTTGGAAATTCTTTGAAGCACGACATTACAACATTGATTGCTAAGCATTTTAGGGTGCCCTTGTGTACCTTAGGCACCTGTGCCAAATGCCTCCTCAGCTCACCCTCATCCCAAGTTTGCTGGGTGCTCTTAATAAAACGGAGCCCTCAATGATCCAAAGTCATCAACGGAAAGCGGTCTCCGCACATGCCTGTAGCTGGGAGCTGCAGACTAGGCACCCGTGTTTCAGAGCAATCTTGAGTGGGGAAGTGCTCTCTCCTCTCTGCTATCCCGTGCCTTGGTGCCCTATGAGGGCACAATTCTTGTATCCCTGCCAGGCTCAAGCCTGTGTTCTGACCAGGGGCTCTGTAAACTCTGGACAGCAGCAGAGAAATAAACACAGAGTAACTGCAAGGGGATTTCCTGGATTCGAGAAAATGCACGGGCCATTCGAGAGGCATCTTGGGAAGCAGGGTGACAGGGAGCTCTAGCTGCTAACGTCCACCACGTAACCCTCTCCATTTCTGCGCTGGGCTCCTCCTCTCTGCAGAAGCACCAGAATCTGTTCAACTACCATCAAATGAAGGTCAGCAGCTCTGCCAGAAACCAGGAAGACGGAACAGAAGGCTGAGCACATGCTTTCATGTGGGTAACCCTGATTTGATCCCCAGCACCACATGATCCCCAGAGCACTACCAGGAGTGACCCCTGAGCACAGAGACAGGAACAGTCCCAAGCACTGCCAGGTGTGTGGTCTCCAGAACAAAACCAAAAAGCAGCTCTGCCAAGCCCCGTGCTGAGCACTGGGGAAAGCCCTGGCCGCACTCAGAATCTGCCTGAACCACCTCCCCCAATGGATCCAGGGAGGTGGCTCAGAGGATGGGACATGTGCTTTGCATGCAGAAGCTGGATTCATGAGAGCTGCTGAAGCAACCCCTGGGTATTGAGTGAAGAGGAGCCCCTGAGGAGCTGGAAAAAATAGCATGGCGGGGAAGGCATTTGCCTTGCACCCAGACGACCCAGGTTCAATCCCCAGCTTCCCATATGGTTCCCAGAGCACCACCAGGAGTGATTTCTAAGTGCAGAGCCAGAAGTAGCCCCTGAGCATCACCAGGTGTGACCCAAAACAAAACAAGCAAAAAGACAAAAGACAAGGCTCCAAGTAATTAGATACAATACAGGTAATAACACTCGGGCAAAGGGGTACAACCTGCCTAAGGGAACCCAAGTGACAGGGAGTCCCAGAGACTCAGAAGGCGGAACAACAGATGAGCTGACCAAGGACGGGAAAAGCTTCCCGGGACGGAGGCAGCCAGGCATTGGCGGGCCAGGGATTGCTGTGTGTGGCTGGCAAAGGGCGGGAGGTGAGAAGGACAAGCAGAGTTCAGGTAAGCAGTTCAAGGAGCCCAACTTGAATTTTACCCCCGAAACAACTGAAGTATGTCTTTCTGTCGCTGCAGACACCCCTCACTCTCATGTGATGTGAAGGGAAGGACGTGCTGGAAAAACGTACAACTGAAAAGAAACCAACTTTGAGTCTTCTCAGAGAGCACTATTCTGGCCAGTTCAGAAACCCCTTGAAAATCACGGCCAGGGTCCGAGTGATTGTACAGCGGGGAGCATGCTGACCTTCCACACGGCCAACCTGGGTTCGAGCCCCGGTCTCCCAGATTTCCCCTAGCACATCCAGGAGTGATCCTGAATGCAGAGGCAGGAGATGCAGGAGAGGCAGGAAGGCAGGAAGGAAGAAAATCGCAGCCAGCGTGGAGCATAGGGACAAGGCAGGAGAACCCAGGCTCCCTCGATAGTGGACTGAGACCAGGAGGAAGGAGACAGCTACCTTTTTCAGGACCAAGGGCAGTGAGCTGGCTCCTGGCGGGCCCGCGACACCCGCGCTTCCCACCAGCGCAGACTTGCTCATGATCACAGACACGAACAGGTCGTACTTCAGCAGCTGCCTCAGCAGACCTGGAAACAAGAGCACTGGAAGTGAGTCAAGACAAGCACAGGCACCAGAGTCAGTCTAAGGCAGCCCAGACATGATCTAGAAACTTCTTCCTGACTCTCGAAATATCCCTGTCTTTAATCTTTTTGTTTTGTTTATGGGTATTTTTTTTTTTTTGCTTTTTCAGTCACACCTGGAGATGCACAGGGGTTACTCCTGGCTCTGCACTCAGGAGTTACTCCTGGCGTTGCTCAGGGGACCATATGGGATGCTGGGAATCGAACCCGGGTCGGCCGTGTGCAAGGCAAACGCCCTACCCACTGTGCTATCTCTCCAGCCCTGTTTATGGGTTTTTGTTGTTGCTTTGTTTATTTGGGGGGTTACACTGGGAAATGCTCAGGGTTTATTCCTGGCACTGTGCTCAAGGACCATTCCTGGCAACGTTTGGGGGACCTTATGCAGGGCAGGGATAGAATCTCAGGCAAGGCCAGCACCTTCCCCATTGCTCACTCTCTCTCTCGCTCTCTCGCTCTCTCTCTCTCTTAATCTTTTTCATGCTACTGTAAATAAGAAATTGTTTTATTAATCTGAAGAGGTGACTCCCAAGCAGTGCTCAAAGGACATGGAGGCAACTCCACTCAGCCAACAGGGCTGGGTAGTTCAATGCTGGCTTCGAGGATGCAGAACTGCGTGGGCCATTCCGGAACTTGGAGGTCACCCAGCTTGGCCTCGGGGGCCACTTCAACACTGTCATGCTCAGGAGCCTCCAGGGCTACCCCACCGTGCTGGAGAACCATGCAGGTGGGGGCCATAATCAGGGTCCCATACGTTGCATTCCTGGTCCCCGTGCCGTCCGGCCCCCCCACCAGCTTTTCTCCATTTTCCCAAATGGCTCACTGTGATAGACACACAAAGGGCTTTGTATCCTATACTGAATTTATTTATTAGTTCTGACATTTTGTGGGTTCTGTAAAGTTTTCTATCTATAAAATGAACTCATCTGGGGGCTGGAGCGATAGCACAGCGGGTAGGGCGCTTGCCTTGCACGCAGCCAACATGGCCGACCCAGGTTCGATTCCCAGCATCCCATATGGTCCCCTGAGCACCGCCAGGAGTGACTCCTGAGTGCAGAGCCAGGAGTAACCCCTGAGCATCGCCAGGTGTGACCCAAAAAAAGGAAAAAAAAATGAACTCATCTATGTAAGACGGACTCATCTATAGCCTATTTTACTTTCCTTTTATGCCTTGGTTTTGCTTGTGTCTCGTGAGGACTTCTAATACCGTGCTGATGGGAATCCCACCCAGTCATTGCACTGGGTTCCAGCTGGCCACACTTGATTGCCACAGTCGTGTGTGACCCCAGGCTGACGCCAGGCTGACCCCAGGCACAGCAGAGGCCTACTCAGAACGGATCTGCTCACTTGGTGCGGCTGGAGTGCTCGTCAGAGAGTGAATGGAGGAGCAGAGAAGAGAAACAGCGTGCCACAGACCACGTGCCCCCTGGTGCTCCTGCCCCGCACGAGGCCTCACCTGGTGACCAGTCTAGTGACACTTGCTCTGTCCAAAACATGCAAACTCCAGGACCAGAGAAAGAGCACAATGGGGAGGGCGTTTGCCCTGCATATATGCCTAGCTGACCAGGGTTCATTCCCCGGCACCCTATCTGCTCCCCGTGGTCCTGCCAAGAATAATCCCTGAGTGTAGAGCCAGGAGTAAGTCCTGAGCATCCCTCAGTGAGGCCCCTGCAAAAAAACAAAACCAGGACAGCACCCTGAGAAGCAGCACTTGATGGATCTCTTGTGTGTGCACAGGAAGCAGTGACAGAAGAGGCCGCCTGAATACTCTGGGGACCCAAAGCACTTCAAATAACAAGTAGAGAACCAGGCCATTCCCCTGGGGCCAGAGACACCACAGTGTCACCTAGGAGGCTGACAGGATGTAGGGCGCAGCATGAAGATCGACTTGGCAGCACCAACAGGACACACCACGCCAGACAGTGAAGGCCGGAGGCAGAAAAGCTTCTTCCCACTTTCTTTCCTCTTCTCCTTCTACAGGAGATGTGTCAGGGCCCACAGCAACTCCAGGCAGCTCTCAGACAGCCTGTGTTTCTCACCATCCAGCCTCGTAGTCTCTAACCTTCGCAAAGCAGCAAACTACCCCCATCCCCCATCCCCCAACACCAAAGCAACCAATATCTCAATTTCTCAAGCCAGGCCTCAAAAGCTGTTCTCGGCTTTGGGGTGGGGCCTGAGTATATGACTCACACGTGGGCTGGATCCAGAACTAAGTTAAGCAAAGAAAAAAGCTGCCCTCATCGACGGCTCCTTGACTTACCCAAGCAGTTGATCTGGAGCTCCTTTGTCTGGGCACTATCCAGGGTAGAAAGGAAGAGGGGACATAACTTCTCCCGAAAATGGCCAGAAAGCATCTCAGCTGCCCCTGGTGAGGAGTAGAGTTTCCCGTAGAGGTAACAGACGGAAGCTTGCACCCCCTCACTGGGGTAGACTAAACCTCGTAACAGATGCTCCATCAGATTACCTGTCCAAAACAGCCAAGGGACCGAGGAACATTGCAACGTCAATAGTAAATGAAACCCCAAACTATGACCCTCAAAGGGAAGTTAAGTAATCCCTGATAATCCCCACAATAAATGCTTTCAGGGCACTTAAGGGAAAGGGAAAACTAAGGCTTAGAGAAGTTAAGTGTTTTACTGTTGGATAAACCCTTTGTGAGAAGGAATTATTTTACATCTTACTGATAACAAGGGAGGTGGGGAAATAGGTGCTTCTATTCCAGACATAATTCCTTCTATTCAAAAAGATATTGTCTGGGAGGTACTTAATCAGTGTTAAAGCAATGAACAGAAGGCCGGAGAGATAGTATGGGGGATAAGGTGTTTGCCTGGCATGCAGCCCATCCCAGGTTCAAATCCCCAGCATGACATACGGTTCCTGTGCATGGCCAGGGGTCAGGCCTGAGCACAGAACCAGGTATAGGCCCTGAAGCAGCCCCCAAAACAAAGAGCAGAACTAGCTAAAGATTATAATCGAAGAACTAACTCTTCTCAAATTGGTCAACACAGAGTACATGTCAACAAGGAAACTGAAAGAGCAAAGAAGGAAAATAAAGACCCGTGAGGGGACCAGTGAGGGGACCAGCCAGATGAAAAAGTGACAGAGCAGGTGGGAGCCTGCTCATTCCCAGGGGTCACTCACTGTGCTCTGTCACAAGCGTGTCCGCCACGGCAGGGATGGCATCTACCAACTTGCCAAGAAGGGTAAGCAGAGCCAGGCTGCCGTGTGTGGAGGGTACGTCACACATCTGCGGAAAGTAAACACACACCGGCTTGATCAGCGAGATGAGACAGATGTCCACGAAGATGCACACCAGCTCCAGTAGCCCGCCTCTCCCACCATGACCAGGCCCCCTGCACCAAAAACCCTGATTATCCCAACAGCAGCAATAAAGGGATGCGAGGGGGAGAGAAGAAAAAATAAATGATTATAATATTATTTCTAAATCTTTTTTTTTTAAGTTTTGGGGGGGCTGGAGTGATAGCACAGCCGGTAGGGTGTTTGCCTTGCACGCAGCTGACCCGGGTTCGATTCCCAGCATCCCATATGATCCCCTGAGCACCGCCAGGGGTAATTCCTGAGTGCAGAGCCAGGAGTAACCCCTGAGCATCGCTGGGTGTGACCCCCCCAAAAAAAAGTTTTGGGGCTACCCCTGGCAATGCTCGGGGTTTACGCAGGTGAACATGTGGGATGCCGAGGATCATGCAAGGCAAACACTCCATCCACTGTACAATAGCTCCGGCCCCCATAATTATGATATGATTTATATATCTTTTTCTGGGGGGGGGTCACACCCAGTGATGCTCAGGGGTTAATCCTGGCTCTACACTAAGGAATTACTCCTAGCAGTGCTCGGGGGACCATAAGGGATGCTGAGCACAGAACCCGGGTGGGCCGCATGCAAGGCAAATGCCCTACCCACTGTACTATTGCTCCGGCCCCTATTTCTACATCTTAAACAACGAGAACTGCTCGTTTAATTGACGCCTTTGACTAAACTGAAGAAAGCAAGTTATGGGAGCAGGGAGAGAGCTCCAAGCTCGGCTTGGATAGAGAGAATGCAAGCTCAGCTGGCAGGAAGTTCAGGTTTGAACCCCACACAGAACGTTTCTCCAAATGCTGCTGACTGTGACCCCCAAACACCAAGCTAGAGGTAACAGCCCCATTACCTAATATGGCCAGGTGGAGTCCAAACAAAAAAAAAACACAAGGGGCCGGAGCAATAGTACAGTGGGGAGGGTGTGTGCCTTACATGCAGCTGACCCGGGTTCGATTCCCAGCATCCCATATGGTTCCCCGAGAACTGCCAGGAGGAACTCCTGAGTGCAGAGCCAGGAGTAACCCCTGAGTATCGCTGGGTGTGACCCAAAAAAAAGCAAAAAAAAAGAAAAGAAAACACAAAACAAGTTGGCATTTATTTAAGATGCTGATCAAAGCAAGTACCTTCAGTATTCAATGAAATATACAATCCAAACCAAAAATGTGACACTAAAAGAGGCAGTGACTTAATCAGGGAAAATCTGTATTATGTTTAGGAAGACAGAGAGTAAGTCAAGTAATGGTTATACCCGAAAGACTGGGTGTGCCGGTAGCAATGGAGGGGCTGAAAGGGGCAGGAAGGAAGCTGCAAAAAGCAAACTATGCCAATGACTCAGTGTGTGCGGTTAAGTCGCTTTTCCTCCCGGAATCTCGGTCTCTCATCTATCCAGCAAGTCTGGCTAATGTCTGAGGATCCTGACAGGTACTCAAGAACGCACAGCCGCTTACTGACCTCTCTGTGGCACTCATCCAGCAGGCAATGGACGGTCTGCTCGAGTTTCAGCTGAGTTGTAAGCTGGATAAGGACTGAGCACATAGACACAGCAGCATTACTAAGCATCAGAAGACAACCCAGAGCCCAGGATCTACCTAGCCTTTTTTCTTCCCTTATTGTAGACTGAACCTAGGGTCTCATACATGCAAGAGTTCTACCACTCAGTTACATCTGCAGCCCAGAATTTACTTGTCTTAGTCTGACTCAAAGCGAGTACAGAGTAGTGATTTGCCTATGCCAATTGGTAGGAGTCTTCTCTATCTGCTACATTAAACAATGTGTGAGTATCCAAATCAAAGGGCTTCAGGCTTTCTCCGCTGCTTTAAATCAGTGGTTCTCAACAAGACCGGACATTAGCAGCACCTAGGAAGCTTATACATGAAATGGGCAATGGAAAATGGAAAATGAAATTATAAACATGACTACCTTTGCGTGACTGATTAAGGAAAGGATGCAACAAGAGGAGAGTATCTATCTAACTATCTATCTATCTATTGTCTATAAGTATTAGCTACTTTTCTCTCTTTTCCTTATTATTTGTAGGTCACCTTTAAAATTTCATCTCTAGGAACAAGAGAGCTATCTCAGTAGTCAGAGGCACATCCAAGAATTTGGTAGGAATGGAGTTCAAACTGGTCCCCTTAGCACGGTGAGGTGTAACTCCAGAGGACCCTTAGCAGGGCCAGGTGTAGCCGTGGGGGCCTTAAGCACCACTGGGTTGGCCTCGGAAGTTCCTAGCTCATCTTTGGGCCCCAGCTCTCAACTGTCCAGCCAAGTTGGTGAGTGATGCCAAGTGTGGCTCTCTCAGGCCTGATAGTACAGTAGGTAAAACACTGCCCTTTCGTGCAGCCAAGCCAGGTTCAATCCCCAGCACCCCATATGGTCCCCCGAGCCCCACTAGGAGTGATCTCTGTGCACAGCCTGGTGTGGTCCGAAACAAACAGAAACCATCAATTCCAAGAGTGGCACTCAGGACCCTGAGCACTGCTCAAGGGGACCCTCCGTACCCCAAAAATCACTCCTCAGGAACAAAATATTCAGAAAGTGCTGTGGCTGGTTTTGGAAATCAAGAATCACAGTCCACAGACATGATACCCAGAAATTGATATAATTATTACTGGAACTCTTCGTCTCATAATAGTGGCGACAGGGAAGAGCTCCACTGTATGAAAGACAGTACATCATTCCAGGCAAAACCAAAGTTGTAGTTCTTCGGGAGTTGAAATATGTGCAGAAGTTGGTGTGGACACCAAACAAAGGAATGTACTAATCTAGTTATTACCCTTTTGTCTCAGAGCCCCAACTGGGTCCCCCGTACTTTGCTTTCAAGAGCTGGGCTGAAACTCTACAACCACATTGCAATATTCTAGCCATCCCCCGTTAGGTCACGCTGTACTTTGTATAAGCTCATCTCACCACCCCCGACAATTGTCTTCGTTCTTCTCAATCCCATTATGGGTAAAACAAGTCATTTCACATCATAACCACCACCTACATGCACACATCTGCTGACACTTTATTACATGTGTGTTAAAAATAGAGTTTTGTACATGTCTTTCCAACAGTGCTCACTGACTCTGACTACTGACCAGCCAATCTCTCCTCTTCACTGTGAAAACCTAGCAGCCAGGCCACTGTCACTGTCAACTGTTCTCCCATTGTTCATCGATTTGCTCGAGCAGGCCCATTAACGTCTCCATTGTGAGACTTGTTGTTACTGTGTTTGGCATATCGAATACGTCACAGGGAGCTTGCCAGGATTTGCCATGCGGGCGAGATACCCTCGGTAGCTTGCCGGGCTCTCCGAGAGGAGCAGAGGAATTGAAGCCGGGTCGGCTGGGTCGGCAGCGTGCAAGGCAAATGCCCTACCACTATGCTATCGCTCTAGCCAGGTACTATATTATAATCTATGTACTCCTAGTATCATTTGTCACAGCACCCTACACTGCGAAAGTGATCAAGACAAAAATGCAGAATTCATGATTGACAACGAAATGAGTCCTGTGTCTAAAATGACACATTTCATTGGCCTCTAATAGTCAAATAGTCAGAGCTTCAGTTCAGGCTCAAAGCCCCAGTATCAAAGGCCAAGTGCACAGTTCTGCCTTACCCTCGATACAGAGGTTGGTGAGATTTCCGTCTTCCGTCTTGCATAACAGTCCTTGGAAACAAGGGACACGAGAGGGGGGATGGTTAGTAGTTAAAAGAGAAACAAAGCCCCAAAGGCACACTGTGAATTCTAAGACTAATAGCAGCTTTAAGCACTGTCACAGTTAAATTCTATCCTCAGCCCCAAATACCTTGACTTTCAATGACCCACTATGGTTTTAAGAGGATAAAGACAGGGTGGCACAGCAGAGAAACTGTGTTCCCCATAGTCTGTAACAGATCCAGGGTAAAATTCTAGTTCTGCCGGTTAGGAGTTGACCTCCCTGACCCTTGAGGATTGTTCTCTTACCCTTCAAGAACATTCTTGGCAGTTAAAAGCTTGAAAAGCCTTTAGCAGAGAAAAGCACACAATATGAGTTAGTGTCCCCTTTCTATAGAAGTATACGAAAGAAGGGACTGGGTTGGAAAGATAATAAAGCGGTTAAGCATTTTTTGTATGTGGCCGATGGGCCTTCAATTTCCTGTTTCCATATATGGTCCCGCTCACCACCATATATGAGATCACTCCCTAAGCACAGAGCCAGAAATAAACCCTAAGCACTTCTGGTGTGGCCCAAAGACCAAAAGGAGGAGAAGAAAGGGGGACGGGAGGACAGGCGGGAAGGAAACCGAGAGCTGGAACATTTGGACTGGGAAGACGGTACAGAGGTAAGGCACTTGCCTTGGCTGCAGTCTCAACCCCGATGTGAATCCCTGGCATCACATTAGGTCCCCTTATTAGGTACCAGGAAACTAGGAACAGCCCTTGAGCACACTGGGTATGGCCAAACACCAACCCCACCGAAAGAGAAGAGACCTTAAACTCCATTTTATCCTAAACAGGAAAAAACTGAGGCAAAAGAGAGGCAAACTGACTCAGAGTCACACCCAGTTGGCAGACTCCTGCAGTCTGGAGCTGATCCTATTCAAAGACCATAGTGACGGGATTGAGAGATCACACATTTTCTGATTCATATTCGGATTTGTAGAACCTCTTACCTACAGCAAACCCAGCTACTCCATAGCTGCATCAGGAGTCTTAGAAAGCAAACCAATTTGCTGGTAAGCTAAACAACTACATTGTAAAAAGTGTAAATCATCTTTCCCAGCCTGCTCCTTCATTGATCTCAAAAGCAAAAACACAGTGATCATCAGGTTAATCATGCAAAACTCATGCAGTATAAAAGCAATATCAAAGTTCCGCTTGATCTCACCGAAAAGCATCCTGATGAGGTGCACACAAATTCTCTGTTCCTGTGCCACCAGCTGCACAACAAGGGCCGTGTGTCGCACGAGGGCGTCCCGAAAGCAGGACAACACATGCTTCTTGCGCACCACCTTGGGGGACATGAAGAGACAATATTCAATAGCAATCAAGTTTCGGTGATTAAGGGGTGGGGAGCATTCCCAGCAGTGCTCAGGGCTTACTCCTGGCTCTGCACTCAAGAATTACTCCTGGTGGTGCTCAGGAGACTGACCATACGTGGTGCCAGGATCCAACCTGGGTTGGCTGTGTGCAAGGCAGAGGCCCAACCTGCTGTACTGTCGCTCTGGCCCCTCAGTGATTTTATTTTACTTTATTTTACTTTGGCTTTTTGGGTCATGCCCGACAGTGCTCAGGGGTTACTCCTGGCTTTGCACTCAGGTATTACTCCTGGTGGCACTCAGGGGACCATATGAGATGCTCTGGGATCCAACCAGGGTCAGCTGCCTGCAAGACAAACACTCTACCAACTGTACTACCACTCTGGCCCCGTCCCTCAGTGATTTTAAACCCAATTTCCCAACATAATTACAAGATGCTACTAGAAGAATCATTAAACTATTGTCAGATCCACACTCTTAAGTCACAGAGAAGAGAAAAATGCCACTTGACAAATAAGAACCTCTATGTTTAGACTATAATGTGAACTAAGGTTCCTCATAGCCTAACCACCTTTATACAGCACCTAGCACTTAGCACTGTCCTCCCATTGTTCATCGATTTGCTCGAGCGGGCCCAGTAACGTCTCCATTGGAGACTTTGTTGTTACTGTGTTTGGCATATCGAATACGTCACGGGGAGCTTGCCAGGCTTTGCCGTGAGGGCGAGATACTCTCGGTAGCTTGCCGGGCTCTCCGAGAGGGGCGGAGGAATCGAATCCAGGTCGGCCGGGCTGGCCGTGTGCAAGGCAAATGCCCTACTGCTGTGCTATCGCTCCAGCACCTAGACTGCTCATAAATCACTCCTGTCTACTCTTTCTTTACACTGCGAGTTGATGAGGCAGGAACCTGAGTCACACTACAGGGGGCAGGGCACTCACTTTGCAAGCGACCAGCGTGGGTTGGATCCCTAGCACCACATTACCGTCTCGTGAGCCCCAACAGGAATGATCCCTGAGCACAGAGCCAGGAGCAAGCCCTGAGCACCACCAGTGTGACCCCCAAAACAAACATACACACAAATAAACAACTCAAGTGGGCGAAGCAAGTCAAAACTGGCATTATTACCATCACTGTGCTAGAGATGAGAAACCTGAGACCTTCCCAAGGAATCAAACCCAAGATTCCACCTAAGCTTTAGGCTACGGCTCTTTTCCCTTCAACGGTCTGAACAGTGAAGCGTGGGGCACTGTCCCCGGGACACTCTGAACACTGCTTTGAACACACACACACACAGGTAACAATACACGGGCCCAACCCCAGACAACCTTGATCTCCCAAAAGCTACTTCGAAGCATCTCTGGGCATCCGTGGGGAGCTACTAGGGGACCACCCTGCACCCCACGACCCTGCTGGTTCAACAGCTCTCCCCTGGGTGGGTGCAGGACACTGCAGGGCTGAAACCTAACCATGAGATGAGCAGCTTTGTAAGGGCCTATCTCACATTGATTTAATTAAAAAAAATTTAAAGAAGAGGGTTGGAGCTATAGCACAGCGGGGAGGGCGTTTGCCTTGCACACAGCCGACCCGGGTTCGATTCCCAGCATCCCATAGGGTCCCCGGAGCACCGCCAGGAGTCATTCCTGACTGCAGAGTCAGGAGGAACCCCTGTGCATCGCCAGGTGTGACCCAAAAAAAAGCAAAAAAAAAAATAATTTTTTTTAAAGAAAATCCCCAGGGGCTGGAGCAATCGCACAGCGGGGAGGGCGTTTGCCTTGCACGCAGCCGACCCGGGTTCGACTCCCAGCATCCCATAGGGTCCCCCGAGCACCGCCAGGGGTAATTTCTGAGTGCAGAGCCAGGAGAAACCCTTGAGCATCGCCGGGTGTGACCCAAAGAGCAAAATAATAATAATAATAAAAACCCCAGCCTCCCCTGCACCCCACTTCTGCCTCGGCCGCAGCTGCCCCCGCCGCCCCCGCCACATTCCCGCCCCTGGGACCCCCGAGGCGGCCCGGGACGGGGCGCACCGACACCCCAGCCTCCTCGGGCAGCAGCTCCAGCACGCAGGCCAGGCACAGGCGCGGGGGCACGGGCAGCAGCCAGCGCGGGGCGTGTCGGAAATGGGCTTTGTCCAGCAGCAGCGCCGCCTCGTCGTCCCTCAGCGCCATCTTCGTCGCCCGCACAAGGCCGCCTGGTCCCGCGCATGGCGGGCGCATGCGCACTGGGGCCCGCGCGCACCTGCAGGTGAGTCTGCGCCTGCGCGAACGGGCACGCTCCCGCGGGGGGGGGGAGGGGTGCGGAGGAGTGGTCTTGTCTTAGCCGCAGTGAAGGCTTGGAAAGTATTTAGGAGCATGGGACACGGGATTGTATATTTTAGGTGGTGCTGAGGACCCGGGGCGGGGGGGGGGGGGGCACTCCCAGGGGTGCTCAGGGATCACTCCTGGCAGTCCTCCAGGGACCAAATGCAGCGTCAGGAATCGAACCTGGATCAACCCTATTCAGGGTAAGCACCTTACCTGCTTTACTATACGTATACAGCTCATGCCTTTAGTATTTAATATGAGTCACACCAAAAGTTGACAAGCATTTTTTTAAATTTATTTTTATTGTTTTACAAAACCACTCAGACTGCATCCTTTCCCTCTCCCTCTTCCAAGGGAAGAACGCTCCAAAGGACCCCCAGAACTGCTTCAGGCTCAGGAGAAGATGCTCTGGGTCCTCCTCGTGGTTTCTGCTGCTCTTTACCATCAGCGAAACTTCTCCAGTAGCAGACTATTCTTGCAAGTATAGCTTTTGGGGCTGGCTGGAGCGATAGCACAGCGGTAGGGCGTTCGCCTTACAAGCGGCCAACATGGCCGACCCGAGTTCGATTCCTCCGCCCCTCTCGGAGAGCCCGGCAAGCTACCGAGAGTATTCGATATGCCAGACACAGTAACAACAAAGTCTCCAATGGAGACGTTACTGGGCCCGCTCGATCAACGGGAGGGCCTTTACCTTTACCTTTATAGCTTTTGGGGCTGGAGAGATAGCACAATGGGTAGGGTGTTTGCCTTGTGCACAGCCAGCCTGGCCGAGCCGGGTTTGATTCCTCCGCCCCTCTCGGAGAGCCCAGCAAGCAACTGAGAGTATCTCGCCCGCCAAGGCAAAGCCTGGCAAGCTCCCCGTGATGTCTTCGATATGCCAAACACAGTAACAATAAGTCTCACAATGGAGACATTACTGGGCCCGCTTGAGCAAATCGATGAACAACGGGAGGACCGTGACCGTGGTGTGCATGCTTTTCAAGTAGTGTCCTGGATCAAGCCTGGCCCCCAGCCCCAGCACTACCTGTAATAGCCTTTTAAACCAACTTAACACAGAAACTGGGGGTGCAGCTCAGTGGTGGGGTGTGTCGCTCACAAGGTGTGATGGGCTTGGAGGACCTCCAAGGTGTGATTGGCTTGGAGGATCTCCAAGAGGGGCAGAGGAATCAAACCCGGTTGGGCAGTGCGCAAGGTAAACGCCCTACCCGCTGTGCTATCGCTCCAGCCCAAAATAAAAACTATACTTTTTTTTTTTTTTTGCTTTTTGGTCCTCTACTCCCAGCACTAAAATTAAATTAATTTAAAAATAGGAATTCCACCCCTCCCCCCATGAGGAAGTACATGTTTCTCCCATATTCTACCTAGTTTTGAGGTCCAACATGGTGTCGGTTGTTCACACCCCTATGACCCATACCCCTTGGCAGTATAGTGGGCAACGGTGGGTTTTAGTACAACTATGAAGTAATGGTGGAGAAAATTCTGAATATAGAAAGCTTCTCATTCCAGTGCTAAGTACAGAAGCTTCAGGATTGTGCAAATCGTTGTTAAACATTCGATACATCTTAAATACATCAGAGGTAGTAAAATTTGCTCAAAAAAAAAAGAATTTTGATATCTATTTTATGTTTCTTGTTGAGGGTTACTTCTCCCACAGGGGCTGAAGGATTTTTGCAGCGCTGGGGATTGAACCTGGGCTTCTAAGAGGCACAGCAAACAGTCCAATTTGGTTTTGTTGTTGTTGTTGTTGTTTTCTTTTTGGATCACACCCGGTGATGCTCAGGGGTTTCTCCTGGCTCTGCACTCAGGAATTACTCCTGGCGGTGCTTGGGAGACCGTATGAGATGCTGGGAATCGAACCCAGCTCGGCCGTGTGCAAGCAAAGGCCCTACCCTTTGTGCTATCACTCCAGCCCCCATGCGCTCCAGTTTTTTGAGCCATCTGTCATTCCCTTTTCTTCTGTTGTCCTTACACTCTTGGAAGTGTTGCTCCCAGCAGAGCTGAGGCCCCAAGCAGTGACACTTGGTGGGGCAGGAGGCGTCAAGGGTCATACTCAGAGTCTTGCTTATGCCGGGTATGTGCTCTACCACGTGATCTATCTCCCTTGCAGATACCCCCCCACCCCCCATCTGTGGTTGCAATGGCCATGTGCAAAGATATGTAAACTCCCTTTCTCAGAAAAGACCTGGACCTGCCCTTCTTGCTGTCCTGGGAACTCATCCTCCTCTGATCCGGGGAGCCACGTACCGCCCCAGTAAGGGATAGTAGGAGGATTCCCCTATATCACATACATCATCTGTGTTACTAAATAGTCCAGGGCCTGGAGAGATGGCCCGCCTGGTAGGTCACTTGCATTGCATGCGGCCAACCCAGGTTCAATCCCCGGCATCCCATATGGTCCCCTGAGCACCACCAGGAGTAATTCCTGAGTGGTGTGACCTAGGAGTGATCCCTGAGCATCACCAGATGCGGCCCCAAAATAGCAAAAAACAAAAAAAGTCCATATGCATTTTAGGGGATTTCTTTAGGGGTATTTATTTGGGGCAGGGGCGATAGCACAGCGGTAGGGCGTTTGCCTTGCACGCAGCCAGCATGGCCGACCAGAGTTCGATTCCTGCGCCCCTCTCGGAGAGCCCGGCAAGCTACCGGGAGTATCTCACCCACACGGCAGAGCCTGGCAAGCCACCCGTGATGTATTCGATACACCAAACACAGTAACAACAAAATCTCCAATGGAGACGTTACTGGGCCCGCTCGAGCAAATCGACGAACAACGGGAGGGCCTTTACTTTACTTCACTTACAATCATGTAAATGTCCTGTATTCATGGGAGAGACCCAGGAGGATTGAGCCTCTCACCCGCCTAAGCTTCTGAGACCACCGTAAATCCCTCATGTAAAGGACAGTCAGCTGGGGTAACTCAGTAACGTAGATTTGAATTTTGCCTTCTCCATCGAAACACAATTGGATGTTCCAGGAGACTCCCCCTGCCCCCCCCCAGGAAAGGGCCACATGGAAACAGGCTTTAGAGCCCTTTCCCATAAAATCAGCCTGTTGCCAAGCTGTTTGGGGGTGGCAGGCTTTTGCTCCCCTGTGCCCTTGAGCCAAGCCTCCTTTCCCACATCTTCAAAGCCACCAACTGGATTTGAAGACCGACCCTACGCAGAAGACACTCAGAAGACATGCACTACGGAAATCAGAAACCCTCAAGGCCAAATAATTGACTTTATTCACCACCACTCTGAGGCCTCCCTGAGGTGCTGAGGACGCGGGGAACGTCTCCCTACTTTCTTAAAACTCGCTGCAACAGAAAATACCGTAGATGCTTCATCAGACCAGACTTCGGGGAGGCCGCCAGAGCCGGTGGGGCCCCTTTGGGCTTCTGGGGGACATCTGTGTTGGGGGGAGCAAGCCCAGCGCAGTGGCCGTCTGGACGCTGAAGAAGTCGGATGCTGTCCTCTCGGGAAGGTGGGGGACCCAGGTTAGAGGGCACCAAGGGGTCGGGATGCCTCGGAGTGGGGGCCCATGGCTGGCGCCGGGCCAGGTGTGGGCTGGAGGTTATTCTGTTCCACAGGGCCGTGCCCAGCCTGGCCACAGTGCCCTGCAAGCTTCCTTTAAAGCTGGAAGCGCCTGGCACCTGGGAGGAAGGCCTTGGCCCCGGCAGGCGTTTCTCAGCCGGCTCCAGACTTCCTCTTCTCTGGAGTGTGGGCACCTGATGTTGGCTTCGGGGGGGCTCAGGGGCATCCTGGGGGCCCGGGCCTGAACTGGAGTGTGTGGTCCCCGCTCTGCCGGGTGCCCTGGAGAGCCCCTGGGAGGCTCCTGGCCTGCCCATATTCCTGCTGCTGCCTTCCTCACGGCAGGGCCCGGGGGCCGCTTCTTCTGGGCCAGGCCTGGACCCTGGGAATTGGGTCCTTGGACCAGCCGCTTCCCGCACTTGCTGTGGTTCTCTGAGGCCCCCTGCTGGCCGGACTCCTCTCGGCCTTTCTGGATGGAGCGGACGGTCCTCGGCTGACCAGCGGGGTGGCCCACCCTTCTCCAACCCATTGCCTTGGGGAGGATGTTGCCAACTTTTTCTTTCTGGGGGCCGAGCCCTCTCTGGGAACTCCGGGGCGTCCCCGGGTCTTTCAAGTGGCTCTGGCTGCCTGCAGCCTCCGTGGAATCCGGGATGCGCCGTCGGGGCCAGGGGTGGGGCACAGGGGCCTGACGGGGAGAGCACGTGGGACTCCAGGACCCGCTGCGGGAGGCCCCAGCGTAGGTGAGCGCTCTTGCGGTGCAGGAGGGACTCCAGCAGCAGTTGCTGGCTTCTCTTTAGGACCAGTTGCTTGGGGTTCCTGAGAGCGCCCGCAGCCAGGGCAGCTTTGGGGGCCCAGCGCCACAGCCTGGATGGCAGGACTGAGTGAGCATCCGGAGCCGGTGGGTCAGGGTGCAGCTGGGATGTCGGGCCCAAGGCGTTGCCTCCACTCGCGGCTTTGTTCTTTCGCGGATGTCTCTGAGCTTTGAGCGGAGCCGTGGTCTTCTCGTGCCTCCTGTCAGGGGTCACGGGCTGGCCGGCCAAGTGCGCACCCTCTGCCCGGGCCAACAGCTCCCCCGGCTCCGGGAGCGGCTTGCTTGCAGGGCGGCGGGCAGACGCTTCTGACTCTTCTTCCCCTGGGGCTGCACCATGGGAGCCAGCCAGGCCTGGGGTGCCCTCACCTGCCGAAGGCTCCAGATGGGGACAGGTTCTAGGTGCGTCCACGTGTCCGTTCTGGGCCTTGTCTTCTCCTCGGCTTCCTGCCACCTCCTGGCCTCCTGCCGCCAGGATCTCCGCCAGGCTCTGGGTCCCTTGCCCTGGCGCCCGCATCTCCCCGTCGGTTTCGCTTCTTGACTCTTCCCCGAAGACTCCCCCAGGAGCCTGAGTCTGCATCTCAGTGTCGCTGCTGGGCCCTCCCGGGCTGCTCTGTCCTTGGATGTCAACCCCGTGCTCGCCTCCCATCTCGCCCTGGGCCAGCCATTCCGCCCTTAACTGCGTCGGGTGCCCTGCCTGGAGCTCCCCAAAGCCGACAGCCTCCATCCCGGCCACACTCAGGCAGTTCCTCTGCTTTTCCGCTTCGTTCCCTGCTCCTTCCTGGTCCCCGTCCTGCCCCCCTGGCGCGTGGCTCTCTGCAGAGTCGCCTCCCGGGGGTCCTGGATGCCCCCTCTTGGAGCTCTGAGTCTCTCCCACAGAGCCCTCACCCCCAGCTCTGCTCTCGTGTCTCTGCCCTGGGGCCTTGGCTTCTGTTCCTGCCGCGCTCGGGTTTCCTTCCTCTGTGTTCTCCTCCCCATCCCCAGCCTGGTTCTCCGGAGCTGGAAGTTCGATGCTCTCCGTGCCTGCATCCCACTCCCCTGATGCGTGAGTTTCTCCAGCGGCCTTGTTGGGTGAGTCTTCCCCGTTCCCTGCCCCGGGCGCCTGGGTATCACCCTCCTCTCGAATTCGGCCCTGCGGCTCCCACCTCGCCCAGTGAATCTTTCCGGAAAGGCCGCTGCCCGGCTGAGCCTGCTCTTCTTCCCAGGGCGCCTGGCTCTCTCCCCCGTTTGCCCTCTTGGCCTCTCTCGGGCTCGGCTCCCCTGGATCCTCCATGCCCAGCTGCTCCCAGATCGTCTTCCCTGCGGAGCCTCTGGATGGGCCCGGCGCCCCTGACTCCGTCCCCGCGGCAAGTGCTCCCTCAGCGGTGCTCCGGCCTCTCCACTCTGCTGTCTGAAGCTCTGCTCTGTGTTGGGCTACCGTCGGGCCATGGTACTCCCCTTCCACCAGGCTGTGGTGCTCCCCTTCCACCAGGCTGTGGTGCTCCCCTTCCATCAGGCCGTGGTGCTCCCCTTCTGCCAGGCCGTGGTGCTCCCTTTCCGCCAGCCCTAGTTCCCCGGCAGCAGTGCAGATGGCCGGCATCACATCTGCCCGCCACAGCGCCTGCATCACCACCCAGTCCTCCTGTCTCACCTCTCTGAGTCTCTTCTTTCTGGAACCTTCCAGTCTCCTCAGATGGTGGCCTCCCCACATCTGAAGTTCGCGGTTCAGTTGTTTCCAGATCTCTGCCCTGGATGTTTGTCTCGGCCCTGCTCTCTCTGCGCCCCCTGCTGGGCTGTGGGTCTCTGCGCCGTCCTGTTTCACGTCTCCCAGACCCTCCCCTGCAGAAACCCGGGTTTCCTGAGCTTTCTCTCTGCCAGCCTGCTCCTGGCTTCTCCCCTCTCCTGCTAGAATTTCCGTACTGGAATCGCCTGGAATCTGGGCTTGGCTGCCCCCTTGGGGCTCCCCTCCAGCTTGATCCTGCACCCCCATTCCTCGGCTCTCCCCTCCAGGGGCTCTCCGGTTCTCCTCCACCGCCGGGGCCTCTGCAACAACAGTATCTCCATTCTCGTCCTGCACTGCCCATCCCAACGTTAGGGTCTCTGCTGTCTCCCCTCTGACCTGCTCCTGGTCCTCTCCTCTGTGCGCCTGGACTCCAGCCTCCTGTGTTCCAGGAGTCTTGTGTCCGCTTTCTTTCTGGCCACTGTCCCCTAGTTCTTCAGCGGCGACCCTGTTCTCAGCTGCCACCCGCTTCTGGGTGAGGCCCGGTGTCTGGCTGCGTCCTCCCAGGCCGTGGCCGTCTGCCTGGTCCTCCCATCTAAAGCCCATCGGGCAACGTCTTTCAGGTGCTGGGGCCTCCCTCGCGTTCTGCCGGCTGCTCTTGGCCTCTCTTAACCCCCCTCGAGCCTGGGCCCGCTGACCACCTTCTCTGCCTACTGTCTGGCGTTTCCTCCCAGAGGCCCGGTCCAGCTCCCTGCTGGACGCTGCCCCCGGCTGGCTGGAAGGAGCCTGCAGGAATTCCTGGGAGCAAATACGCAGTCTCTGGGGCAAAGGGAGCGCAGTGGCCAAAGACACAGACGGGGCGTCGGACCGAACGTTGACGACGGGTTCCAGCGACACCAGCTCCTCCTGCGCGTCGAACAGCAGATGCTCCATCCTCCCGTACATCTCCACGGCCGCCGGGGGCAGGGACTTGTAAATCTCGTCATCGCTGAAAACCCAGGGCACCTGCCGCGATTCCCACACGCTGTCCGGGGGGGGTGTGCTGATGCCGGGAAAGGAGGTGGCCACGGAGGTCAGGGCCTCCCGACCCGGGGATGGCCAGGGGAGCAGGTACAGGGGCCAGGATTCCCAGAGCTGTTTCCGGTGTCTCCCTTGCTTCTTCTGTGCCCACTGCTGGATGTGCACCTCTAGCTCGTGGAGCTTGCGAGGGCTGAAGTGAATCGCGGGGCCGAGTCTGAAATGCGTATCCGGCCTCCTGGAGGCCACTGTCCACTTCCGTGGTGATACCTGTAGGGGAGAACAGAGACTAGGAAACCTGAACCTTCGGATGCTCACCCCTGCCCCCCAGCCAGATGAGGCTGCTGGGGCTCGGAGTAGAGGGCGTGTATTGAGACTGGAATGTGGCGTTTCCTCCAAGCCTGCTCTGGGTGTGGAGGAGAGGCCAACAGACACCGGACAAGGTTCTGCTGGGAGCAATGGTCCGCACGCAGAAGACTCAATAATCAGGTGTATACCAGGACGGCAGGAGCGATAGCACAGCGAGGAGGGCATTTGCCTTGCACGCAGCCGACCCTGGTTCGGTCCCCGGCATCCCATAGGGTCCCCCGAGCACCACCAGGAATGATCCCTGACTGCAGAACCAGGAGTAACCCCTGAGAACCGCCCCCAAACAAACAAAAAATATCAAGTGTGGGACTGGAGCAATAGCACAGCGGGTAGGGTGTTTGCCTTGCACGCAGCCGACCCGGGTTCGATTCCCAGCATCCCATATGGTCCCCTGAGCACCGCCAGGGGTAATTCCTGAGCACAGAGCCAGGAGTAACCCCTGTGCATCGCCGGGTGTGACCCGGGTGTATATATATATATACACTTGAGATATATATATATATCAAGTGTACATCAGGATTTTAGGGCGTGGAAGAGTATTCTGATGGAAATAAAAGCTGAGTGGAGATGGGGAGACAGGAGGGCTTCCTAGGGGAGGTGACATTTGACAGGAGACCTGAATAAAGTGAGGGAGAAAATCTGGAAAGAAAGAGCAAATTTGGGGCTGGAGCGATAGCACAGCGGGGAGGGCGTCTGCCTTACATGCGGCTGACCCGGGTTCGATTCACAGAATCTCATAGGGTCCCCTGAGCACTGCCAGGAGTAATTCCTGAATACAGAGCCAGGAGTAACCCCTGGGTATCGCCAGGTGTGACCCAAAAAAAGAAAAGTAAAGTAAAGTAAAGGCCCTCCCGTTGATCATCGATTTGCTCGAGCGGGCCCAGTAACGTCTCCATTGGAGACTTTGTTGTTACTGTGTCTGGCATATCGAATACGTCATGGGGAGCTTGCCAGGCCCTGCCGTGCGGGCGAGATACTCTCGGTAGCTTGCCGGGCTCTCCGAGAGGGGCGGAGGAAAAAAAGCAAATTTGAAGGCAGAGGCTTGGAGGATGGAAAAGGGTAACATAAAGACCAGGAGGGAGGAACTGCGGGGTGCAGTCAGCAGGAGTTGAGGGGCTAATCTGGCTGCCTGCTTGCACCCAGGGGCTCTACCACTTGGGGCCCCTGTAGGATAACATTGACTTGTCCTTTCTCCCTTACCACGGGAGCTTAGGTTTACCAGATTACACCCATCACAGTGCTCCTGAGTCACTCCCATTCCTCTGTTTATCTGTAAACTCTTCTCTGTGCTCTCCTCCCCAGCCAGTTAATCACCTTTTCTCCCTAATCAGATTCTGTTCACTTGTAAGAGCAGATCCTTCTAAGGACACTGAACTTGTAAGTTGTGTCTTTTGCATAGTTTACCTTAAAGCAATGCCCTTTCTGTATGGACACAGGAAAACAGTTAATATTATGCTTTGTAACTTGGGAGTTGATTGACTCCGAATAATATTTACTCCTGGGCATCTGCTTTCTTGACTCAGTTGCCCTTAGTTCCTAGCACCCCCAAAGCAGGGTCCCAACGAGGGACTGAATGGATCCAGGACAAGCTGTGAGCTACCCTGCCATCGAAATGGGCCACAATACTCAACTATAAGTTGAGGGCAGGGCATGACCATGGACAAATGCTGTCATGATCCAAAAGTAACGATGAGACTAGGTCCCTGCTGGGGCTAACCTGGCCTCAATATATACTGAGAATATAACCTCAGTATATATTCTGAGTATATATACCGCAGAATATATAGTGAGACGTCCTCAGGAAGAACCAAACTGTAAGTTTATATCTCTTACTGTACTCATACAGAATAACATTGCTAGAAATATCGGAAGTAGATTTACTACTATTTAAGTAGATTACTAGCTGAGGAAAGAACATACCCTTGTTGGAATCCTACCCTTGAGCAGATCTCCTAGTAATCTGGAATAATCTCTTTAGATGAGATTTTATCCTTGAGTTAATCTCCTCGAGGAGTGGTCTACCTTCTATGTTGGTTTTGTTAATGTTCAACCCACCTTTGTGTCACCATCCTACGTGATTGCTATATAAACTAAGACCGTAGACTCGGGTTCCACAGGGCAGAGTCAGAAGTGAGAGGGGCTCAGGCTTGAGAGAGAGAAGAAGAAGGGGAGTGAAGATTGAAATAAACTACAATCGATACCGACCAGCCTGGCCCTCGTTCCTTCCCGCCTACCTCACCGTCGGCCTCCCTGGGGTGGGGGAAGCGGCATGAGACTACCGAACGCGGGCGGCGGGAGAGATAGAGCGCCTCCGGACTTTTGAAAACACACAGGCCCCAAGCGTCACACCAGAGTGTGCAGTCTCTGGGGCACTGTGGCTGCTGGTGTGAGCCCCACAGCTGGCTGCCCCCACACCCCAGATGTGCTGAGATCTAAACTAGTGGGTGGACCCACCACAAATAAAGGCATGGGGGCACCTGCAAGCAGCAAAGGCATGGGGAGGGAGCCGTGGTCACAATCACCCCCGCCCCCCGGAAGGGGGGAGAACAGGGAGGCCGTCATGTGGGCGGAACTGAGTGACGAGGAGGATGATGAGAGATGAGGTTGGAGATGGTCAGTCTGTGCCTAGGAGTCTGGTCAGGGGCCTGGACTTCCTTTTGGGTCTAAGGGGGAGCGCATCCGTAAGAACTATTGTGAGATTTTCTTTTTTTTCTTTTTCTTTTCTTTTTTTTTTTTGTTTGCTTTGTTTTGCTTTTTGGGTCACACCCGGCAATGCTCAGGGGTTACCTCTGGCTCTGCACTCAGAAATTACTCCTGGCGGTGCTCAGGGGACCATATGGGATGCTGGAAATTGTACCCGGGGTTGGCCGCATGCAAGGCAAACGCCCTACCCGCTATGCTATTGCTCCAGCCCCACCATTGTGGGATTTTGATTTGCAGAATATTTTGTTCCTTTTGGCTTGATTTTGCTTGGGGGCCATACTCAGTGGCTCAGAGCTCATTCCCAGTGGTGCTCATGGGACTGGGTGGTACTAGGAATTGAACCCCAGGTCCCCCTCCATGTGAAGCATGCACCCCACCTTGTTGAGCTGTCCCTCCAGCTCGCTGTGATCTGTTAAGTTTGTCTTGGGGCTGGGGATCTAGCCCAGAAGTAAGACACGCGCCCTTCACGTGTAAGGCCCTGGGTTCAATCCTTGGCAACGCATACACACCTTTATTCTTTTCTGTTTTGGGGGCTACACTGGCGGTGCTCAGGGCTTGCTACGGTTCTGTGCTCAGGGATCACTCTTGATGGGCACAGGGGACCATATGGGGTGCTGGGGATCAAACCCAGGTTGACCAGATGTGAAGCAAACGCCCTGCCCACTGTACTATCATTCCGGCTCCATACACACACATCTCTCTGACTCACAAACATGTTAGGTTTGTGAGTGAAAAAATGAAAATCTCACCAGAGGGTTCCACACATGCAGAACTAGTCTGTGACAGGAGACACCCGCATTAGGCCAGAGGGATGGCACACAGGCAGGGCCGGGCATCTTCTTGCATGCGCCAACTCCAGTTTGACCCCCTGAACACTACCAGGAGTTACTCCTGAGCTCCACTGAGTGCAGCCCTAAAACCCCACCCCCGAATAAATAGTGAGTGAAGAGATAGGAGGGGAGGGAGAGAGAGAAAAAGAGGGAGGGGAGGTGAAAGGGAGGAATGCAGGCTGTCCTGCCAACTCTGGGAGCACAGGCTGTGGTCAGGCAGGACCCAAGCAGAGGGCAGCTCCTAGGGTGCAGAGGTCTCCCCTGGAGTAAGGGAGGGGCTGGATAAGGTTTGCCAGGCTTGCCAGGGGACTTGCGGGTGGACTGAATGCAGAGGGTGGGAGACAGGAGTCCAGGGTGCTTCCTGTCCTAGCCAAGTCCTCTCCTGGCCCCTGTGCTCCTGCCATTCATTTCCGGTCGCCGAGGCTTTAAAGCAAGTGGTTGTGGGACTGGAGCAATGACAGTCCAGCGGAGAGGGTGTTTGCCTTGCACACAGTTGACCCAAGTTCGATCCCTGGCATCCCATAGGGCCCCCCCAAGCACTGCCAGGAGTGATTTCTGAGCACAGAGCCAGGAGTGACCCCTGAGCATTCCCAGGTATGACCCAAAAAGACAAAAAAAAAAAAATACAAGTGGCCGAGCCACTCACCTTGCTGGCTTCCTTCCTGCTGGAGCGGCTTCTGGTGAACCAGCGCCAACAGTGCTGAACCTGCCAGATTATAAAGAGGCAGAAGACCAGCAGGTTCCCGCAGCACTGCGGGTGCCGGCAGCTGTGGTCCTGGTCGGTGAGCAGGCCCCGCACGGGCTCCCACTCGGGCCCCTGGAAGGGCCCCACCAGCACACAGACACCCAGCAGTGACAGCAACATGGCAAACCTGAGGTCAGCAGATGGTACTAAGGGGTTGGAGGGCTGGACCTGTATGGCTGAACCAGCCAGTGGGGAGCAGGATAACCCTCAGTGACCCCCCCATCACTGGACACCTCACAAAGGAGCCTGCTACCAGGCCTCTGGTTCAGAGTACCCACTGGGGCAGTTGGCCCGGTGGCGGGGAGCTGTCCAAGGGAGGGAACGGAAGCAGGGTTTGTCTGACACAGCCTGTCCTCTGCAGAGAGGAGAAACAGTCGCTCCCAGGCCTGTGGGGATGATGCAACCTGTGTTGTTTGATCTCTTCCTTCTGTTAGATACTTTGGTACAGTTATTCGTGTGTCCATCTGATTTCAGACATTTGGCAGTGTTGGTGATAGCAGCCACACCCAGGAACAGTGGAGGGACGCGGCATGTGGAACCACCCATCAAACCCATGCAAGCTTGTGCCCAGCCAAGCACATCCTCAGCCTCTGATATCAGCCTGCAGTGAACACTGCATTCAACTTGGGTTTCCTCGTTCCACTACCCAGCATGCCTTTCTCTTTGTTCACAGAATTCTGATTTTCTCCTGGGAAATTTACTTTTCCCGTCTCAGGCTCAGTTTTGGTGGAAGGATAAATACAACCCTAAAAACTGTCTTACACCCAAGGTCATCTTCAAAGCATTGGACAGGGCCAGAGAGATAGTAGAGAAGAGAAGGTGGCTTGATCCCCAGCTCTGTTTCTGGTCCTTTGAGCCCCACCGGGTGTGACCCCTGAGTACAAAGCCAAGAGTGAGTCCTCAGCCCAGCTGGGTAATGGCCCCCCGAACAACACAAAAGCATGAGCTATGTAGGGACACAGATACAGAACTAATTAGAACAGGCTGAGCTTTAATCCTTTATAGTGGGGTTATATGCGGTCCCCTTATAACCAGGGGGTACCAGGAGAAGGTCATCATATATGGGCATAGATGGGGCTGATGGCACAACAACTTAAATCTGATTTCTCACAGACTGAGATGAGTCAAGGACAGAGATACATGCCAAGTTTAGCGGCTGAACTACCTCTACCAGGGTTGGCCCTATGAAGAACAGAAATTCAAGCAAGGAACAGGAGGCAGATGAGAAAGGGTTAAAAAAAATCAGAATCCAAGGACAGGGAGGACCTGGTCAACTCTCAGGTGGCCTCGCTGTTCGGTAGCCACTGCCTTTCTAACTCTGTGCCTGGGCTGGGGGCTCTCCTATAGAACAGAAATTACCTAACAGCCACCTCGGACTAAGGCACTCAAACAAAAAGGAAACCACTTCTGAACAATGTCTGTTCTCGGACAAGACCTAGAAAATGATCAGATGCCCCCTTATCCTGACCAAAGTGAGTCATTGCCATTACAGTGACAGAACCACCTCATTCCTGCAACCTGGCCGATAATGTTTATGGAGATGCCCGGTCATAGACTTATTCATACTTCCTGATAGCAGCTAATCCAAGCAAAGTTCGCTTGTGTGAACTTCCCTCCAAATCTCCTAAGCTCAAATCCTAGAGTTAGTCCTTCCCAACACCGTCTTATGAGAACCCACCATTCCCCCATGGTGCGAGTTCTCTCATGATGAACAGAGAAATCAGAGCTGTGCCACATTAGCAGCAGAGTGCGATGCTCAGTTTTAGCACTGCCCTGCTCCCCTTAGGCCACCCTCTGGGCTCCACAGTCTTCTCTCAAACTTGCCACCAAAGATACCTAAGTGAAACAAGCACTTCTTTAGACAAGGAATGATGCCATAAACTAGGTGTACCAGGTTTCCCAGCAATGACAAGCTCTGTTCCGGGCGTGGTAAGAGAGATAATGAATCAAGACCAGGTCAATGAGTGCTACAGGCAGCAACTATGGCGTGGGTGTGGGTGCTCCTGAGTCCATCCAAGTGGAGTGATTGCCTGGTCCGAGGGCATCTTCATCACTGAAGAGGTGATGAACAGGAGTTAGTGAAGGAGGAGACTGGAACATATGACCATCAACAGAAGGGATTGAATGGGTTTGAGAGAAAGGAGAGTACTTAGGGGGGAAAAAAAAGTGACTGGATGTAAGACCATGTAAGGTGGGGAGGGTGGGTGGAGGGTGGGTGGGTGGAGGAGGGTCTAGGAAGTCTTGGTAAGGATTTTAGGGTTTTAAGTACAGAAGTATAGAGGCTGGGGGTGTGGATCATTTGCCTGGTGTATATGAAGCCCAGAGTCCAATGCCCAGCACCAACAAAGAAAATAAAGGTTTAACTACAAAGTGTAGTAAAAGATGAATTGTAGGGGCTGGAGCAATAGCACAGTGGGTAGGGTGTTTGCCTTTCACGTCGCTGACCCAGGTTCGATTCCCAGCATCCCATATGGTCCCCTGAGCATTGCCAGAGGTAATTCCTGAGTGCAGAGTCAGGAGTAACCCCTGAGCATTGCGGGGTGTGACCCCCCCAAAAAAAAGAAAAAAAAAGATGAATGTATCGTGAGGGTATGTCAACATTTATTAACAGCGAAATAGCAAGACCTTTTAGGGTCAGCTGGTTATTATACAATTGGGAAACAAAATTAATTAGGTAAAGCATACAGACTCATTGTTCAAGAACATCCTATTTCGATTTTTCAGAAATGAAAATAATAAGTGGCTACCTGCCTTGGGAAATGACACTAAAGAATGTCAAGGTTGGAGGTGGAGATAGCACAGTGGTTAAGACTCTTGCCTTGCACTGGGCTGGGTTTGATCCCCTTTACCACCTAAGGTCTTCCAGCACCTCCAGGAGTGATTCCTGAGCACAGAACCAGGAGTAATGACGTCATTTCTTAGTCGTGCTACAAGTTAATATTGGCTTGACTCATTACTCCTGCCAGTAATTTTGCAGACTGAAAAAAACAAAACCCAAAACCCAGGAACAATACTTCCGGCCCGTTTCCCGGAAGTGAGGCCTTTTCAGAGAGTTCCGCCCTCAGAGGGGCGGGACCTTCCGGTTCCGTGACGCTGCTTCCGCTTCCGCCCGCGCGCGCGGCCATTTCTGCTCCATCGCGGCGCCTCTTCCGTCCGAGTCGAGCGCGGCGAGTCGGCGGCGGGCGGCCGAGCTCCGGGAGGTGTGGCGCGACCGCGGGACCCAGCCATGGTGAGTGCGCGTGTCCGGCCCCCGGGAGCGGGGCTCGCGGCTGTGGGCTCGCGCGCCCTCCGGGGAGGCCGAGACCCTGCGCGGGTCGGGACCCGGGCGAGCGCAGCCTCGCCGCCGCCGCGGGGTCTTGTCCTGGGCCGCTGCCGCGGGGTCTCGGCAGGCCCCGGGCTGCAGTCCGGGCTCTCGGGTGCTGCTGCCCGTGGGGGGCTTTGCCGGCCGTCCGCGGAAAGCCCGAGTCAGGTGAGCGGCCCGGCAGCAAGGACCAGCAAGAACCGGCCCACGTGGGAGAGCGCGGGGCGTTACACGAGGGACGCCCGCCCCTCCCTGAGCTCCCGCCCCTTATCTTTTTTCCGTTTCTTTGCCCAGTTTGTTTGGTCTTTTTTATTTTATTTTTTTTTAGGGGGCTGGTGTGAAGCCTGGGTGCTGACGGCTCGGGAGCGGGAGATCCCGGGAATCCCGGGCTCTGCTCTGGTTCCGTCCGCGAGCCACGCGTGCCGGGGGGGGGGGGGGAGGGGGTTGGGAGTTAGAGCCTCGGGCGGGTGCGGGGGGCTGGTTTCTTGCAGAATGAGGTTTATTTATTTATTTATTTATTTATTGCTTTTTGGGCCACACCCAGCGATGCACAGGGGTTACTCCTGGTTCATGCACTCAGGAATTACTCCTGGCCGTGCTTGGGGGACCCTATGGGATGCTGGGAATCGAACCCGGGTCGGCCTCGTGCAAGGCAAACGCCCTACCCGCTGTGCTGTCACTCCAGCCCCAGAATGAGGTTTATTTAGCCCCTTGGTGGGACTTTGAAACCCGGGCGGGGGCGTCTCTCCCCGCCCAGCCCTCCCTCCCTCCCTCTGGAGCTCACACCCGGTAGAATTCGGAGTTTGATCGCATCCCCCCTGGTTCCGTGGGAAGTTTTTTAAGGGGATGGGCCCAGAAGTCGCTGGACTTGGCTGTATATGAAATGAGCTGGACTGCTTTGCGTGGTGAACACTCGGTCCTAAGGCTGGTGCCCTGTGCGCAAACTGCACAGTGTGTGTTCATAGAACTGGGGGCGGGAGCAAAGACCAAACTGGTGGGTAAAGTCCCCCGGCAGAGGAATCTTAAGCCCTCTTTCTGATGGCGCCTCTCCTCCTGGGGGTCTTTAAGTGTGTGTTACTGAAAGTTGTGAGTTCTTATTTCTAGAGATGTGCTATTACTGGAAGGCTGCTAGAAATCACTGGCATTCAAAATACATATTCTTAAGAGGAGTGATTGGAATTGAGGTGGTGCTGAGTCCTTGTTTGCTAAGTCAGGCTTAGCAAAGGGGGAAGGAGGGGGCACACCTAGCAATACTCGGGGCTTCTCCTGGTTCTGAACTCGGGAATCCCTCCTGGCGGTGCTCAGGGACCATCTGAGATGTCCGCCCAGGTCGGCTGAGTGCAAGGCAAACGCCCTGTCCACTGTACTATCTCTCCAGCCCGGCATTTTTATAATTTAGGGACATAAGTTGTAACCACCCAAAGGTAAAGATTAAGAGCGAGGGAGGAAATAGCAGATGTGACAAAAGGCGTTTTGACACTTGTTTTTGGCGGTGCCAGGGATAAAACTGAGGGCCTCACATTAGGCAAGTGTTCAACTGCTCAGCTGTATTCCCGGCCCCAGAGGAAGAAACGACCCCGGTGCATCCACACCTTAAGGTTCTAAGTGCTCCAGTCAAAGCAGAGTGGGGGCTGGAGAGAGAGGACAGGGCACTAGCCTGGCATGCAGCTGACCCAGGTTCAATCCCCCCACCCCATGTTTCCCAAGCCCTGCTAGGAGTGACCCAAGCATCACCAGGTGTGGCCCAGGAACAAAAGTGTTTGTTTAATGGCTTATTTGGAGGCTTGTCTGGAATGCCCGTGGCTGAGTTTGATGCTTTGATTTCCCCATAGGCCGACGCTGACGTGAACCCAAAAGCCTACCCTCTCGCAGATGCCCACCTCACTAAGAAGCTTCTGGACCTTGTTCAGCAGTCATGTAACTACAAGCAGCTACGGAAAGGAGCCAATGAGGGTACGGCAGCCGCAGAGTGTGTGGGGCACCGGCCTCTGGCCGGGGCTTTGGGTCCGGAAAGGGGCGGGATCGTCTTGATTGGGGCCCAGGAGAGAACTGAAGGGCAGCGTTTCAGTGTGGTGCTGAGGGTCAGTGGAATGAAAACATCCCGTGCCTGTCAACGTCCCCACGCCTCCTGTCTTTGAGAATGGGCGCCAGGGTCTGAACTCAAGCCGGGTGACTCTGGGGCCTGTGCTCTCACCCAGTGCTCCAGCCTTAAAGCCCTGCGCAGGCCATGCATTGGACCAGTGTGCGTGGGTATTGTGTGGGGTTTCGAGAAGCCTCTGTCAGAGTTGCACGAGAAGCCTCTGTCAAAGTTGCAGTTGGCAGGAACGCCCTGGTCTTTGGTGTGAATGAGTTGAGGGCCCGGGGATGGAAAAAGATCAGGGGTAGAGCATGTGTCTTCATGTGGGTCTCTGGGTTCCTCTGGCACACACACCCCCAAAGAATATCTGTGATGTGTTTTTTTGTCATCATTGTTGGCTTGTTTTGGTTTTGGGGTCACACCCGGCTCTGTGCTCAGAAACAACTCCTGGCGGTGCTCAGGGGGCCATGTGGGATGCTGGGAATCAAAACCTGGTTCGGCCGTGTGCAAGGCAAGCGCCCTACCTGCTATGCTATTGCTCCAGCCCCTTTGATGTGTTTTGATGAGATTGTTGCCTCAGTGTAGGGGGGGGAGGGGCGGGGGGAGGGGGGTATTTATTGGACAGGAATGCCAGGGCTTGCCCAGTTCTCTGGCACCCGCCCTGCCCGAGCCTCACCAGCCCCTCCCTCTGGGTCCTGTGTCCTCTTGCAGCCACCAAAACGCTCAACAGAGGCATCTCGGAGTTTATCGTGATGGCTGCGGACGCCGAGCCACTGGAGATCATCCTGCACCTCCCGCTGCTGTGCGAAGACAAGAACGTGCCCTACGTGTTTGTGCGCTCCAAGCAGGCGCTGGGCAGGGCCTGCGGGGTGTCCCGGCCCGTCATCGCCTGCTCCGTCACCATCAAGGAGGGCTCCCAGCTGAAGCAGCAGATCCAGTCCATCCAGCAGTCCATCGAGCGGCTCCTGGTCTAGCCCCCGCCCCGCCTCACGCCCCCCCAGTGTTGTGTCTTCCTGTCTGTCCGTGTGTAGGACCCCGGCTACTTTCTATCATAAACTATTGTGGTACAGTTGGGTGTTCGTGGGCTTGTGTTTTCAGACTCTTCCCTCCATCTCTCCCTTTGGTGGTGCTTCTGCCATTGAATCTCCAGAGAAATGAACTAACGGCACAAGTTGGGAGCAGAGTGGTAGCACCCTTCAACGCCGGGAGGAGCCAGGAAAGGGTTTTAGCTCCTGCTGTGTGCAGGAAAGCCCACTGTGTCCGGCTCTGGTGGAGTCTGGTCAGTGTGTCAGAAGGGTTCTCTGTTCTATGGGGGGCTGCGTTTCCTTTGGGGAGGAAGCATGTGCTCTGTGCAGTTGTCACCCCTTTGCTAGGGACCCCCCCATTTGCTTTGGGCACCGGGGCGCATTTTTTCCCTCCACTGAGCCCAAGGGTGGCAGGCAGCGATACACCAGGCTGCTGTGAGACTCAAAGGTGGCACTGCGGAGACCATGGTCTGCTGACCTGGGGACCAGGAGTGATGAGAAGGGACCAACGGGTTCTCCAATGAGGGTTCTGTGCAAGGCAGACACCTGGCTGGAAGCCACAGCAGAGGCGCGCGAGTGATGGACTCCAGGAAAAGTTACCTGTCGGGTGGATAGAGAGCCCTCCCCCTGTAGCTCGTGGGTGCCAGTGTTGGTCAGGTGTCCACCACAACAGTGTTAGGTGCCACCTTCCGAGAGTCTTGATACATTCAGAAGAGCAATTCACTGCTGGGAGAAATACATCAGAGCAGTTCTATCGTCTCAAACTACACGAGGGGCTGTAGAAATCCCACCACCTCCCAGCACAGGCTCCCTGGCCCCTTGGACGGTCAGTCTGGTGGGGTAGGGGGGGGGCATGTGCACGCAGCCCTGGGTGTTGCAGCCAGGAGGTGGGGGGCTGCTGGTCTGCTATCCTTCCTGCACTCCTTCCCCCAGATGCCCAGGTGCTTCCCAGTGAAGAACCACTGTTGCAGAATTTGGGCTCCTAGTAGCGCTTGGCTGGAGCCATAGCACAGTGGGTAGGGCGTTTGCCTTGCACATGGCTGACCCGGGTTCAATTCCTGCCTCTCAGTCTGGCAAGCTACTGAGAATATCCCATTTGCAGAGCCTGGCAAGCTCCCCCATGATGTATTTGATATGCCAAAAACAGTAACAAGTCTCACAAAGGAGAAGTTACAGGTGCCTGCTCCAGCATATATGGGAGGACAACGCTATAGTAGCGCTTGGCACATACTTGAGGTTGTGTGGGACAGGTCTCCCCACCCCTGAGTTTCCTTCTTGAACCTGGGATGTTTTCCGCGGGAGAAATTCTGTATTCAAAGTGCTGGGAGCACTGCCTGGTGTGCAGGGGCCTGATTCTGAGCCTGGCCTTGTGGCTCTAGTACTAGCACTGCTGGGCCGTGGCAGCAGCAGGCCAGAAGCAACCACCAGGGTCCCAGGGTCCTGTGACTGCTTAAGAGTCAACCGAAATAGGGGCCGGAGCGATAGCACAGCGGGGAGGGCGTTTGCCTTGCACACGGCCGACCCGGGTTTGATCCCCGGCATCCAATATGGTCCCCTGAGCATTGCTGGGTGTGACCCAAAAAGAAAAAAAAAGTCAACCGAAATAAAAGGCCCAAAGTAAATTTAAAGACAAGAAAGGGGCTGAAGAGATGATTCCACAGCTTTGCATGCAGGAGGCTGAGGACCATGTTCCTGAGCACCAGAAACAAACAGCAAAAGCTCAGAAGAATCCAAGGGGGGAAATCCGGGAGTAGACCCCACCTCTGCCTCCCTAGTGCTCCTTCTAGTGCTGAAGAGCCACAAGTGCCGACTCTCCCACACAGGCTGCTTCTCCATTCTGTTCTTCCAAAGCAGGCTCGGGTCAGGGCCAAGGAGACACCCCAACACCACGTGGCCCCAAATACATCTGGGCGCAACCCCAGACACTGGACTGGGAGTTGCTCAGCCCCCAGCACCTGTGTGAGGCCCCCAAACTACAGCATCAGAAGAGCAGGATAACGACCCCCAGATACAACATCCAGAATGAGCCAAGCACATTCTCAGGGGCTATAGCCAGGGCAGAGGAACGGGTGAGAAGGGAACTGTTCTGTCCTTAACTGTCAAACCCACTCCCAAGGTTATCTGGTTCCCACTGGGACGTTCCCACTGGAGTTAAGCTGGTGGCACATGCAAGCAGGCACCTCTCTTGCCAACAAAGAACAGTCCGTAGCGCACCATCAGGTTCTTTATTCAGATCTAGAGTAAGGCACACAAGTGGGAGGGCTACCCTGTCTCCAAGGCAACAAAGCAGGAGAGCACCAGAGGGCAGCCCGGTGGCAGTGTGGACGGTCAGGTCTTAAAGTGCCTGGTGAGCGCGTCCAGCAGCTCCTGCTTCTTCGTGCCCACCTTGAGCTGGTACACCTTGCAGGCCTCCTTCAGCACGGGCACGGTGAGCTTGCCCAGCGTGCCTGCGCTCACGTGGGCCTTCAGCGCTTCGTCAGACAGCTCCACCTTGGGCTTTTTACTTCCGGGGTCTTCCCCATCTGGGAACAGAGGTCAGTGGGGGTGATGGGAAATGCACCCATGGGGAGGTGTGTGCTCGGGGCGCTGCACTGAACCCTTTCCCCCAAGGCTTGGGCCTACCTAGAGCACCCCAGGATGCAGCTTCACTGAGCAGAGTCAAAAAAAGTCCGAGCCTGGAGGGAGCCACAGCAGAGCCCGCAGGGCCAGGGACGGCTCTGTAAACCACTGGCTCTGCTTTTTTTCCATTTCATTTTGGTTTGGGGGTTTCATTTTTTCAGGCCACACCCAGCAGTGCTCAGGGCTTACTCCCGGAAAGCAAGCGCTCTCCCTGCTGTCCAGCTCTCCAGCCCCAGACCACCTGCTCTGGATGTGACACTGGGATGGACTCCCGGCACAGTGACGAGAAGGGCATGAATGATCCTTAAGCACGGCAGCTTCCCTTCCTGCCGAAGGCATCTCTGCAGCACGGGGGGGGGGGGGGGGGGGCCTGAGTGAAGGGACGAGAGACTGCTGGAAGGCCAGCAGAGGTGGGTGCACTGGGACCCACCCCTGATACAGACAGGGACGTCTCACTGGTCACCCCAAACCCCTCACAGCACCTACATCTTCTGTTTTCACGGAGCTGGGATGGAACCCAGGGCCTCTGCCTCTGATGTGCTCCACCCCAAGCCACATTCCTGGCCCCCTTGTTAGTCTTTGAGGCACGAGCCCCAGTTTGGCTCCATTGGCCAAAGACAGCCCCCAGGGCCCTCGCCTACACCAGGTCTGTTACCCGATGGTGAGCACTTACAACCCACTCCCCAACTGTGAGTGTCACTGCACACGGGAAAGAGAAGGGGCCGTCCGGACTCGGAGAGCAGCACAGGGCAGGGGACATACTTCCAGGCAGTTGAGCCCATTTCAGTCCCCTCAGCTCAGGGTTCCCCCCGGGTGCAATCCAGTGCCAGGGTCACTCCTGTCTGCAGGGCCTGAGCACCAACTCATCCTTGCAGCTAACTCTTCACCCAGGTGGCCGAGAAGCCCAGAGAGGGCATAGTCCCCCTGCACCCCACCCACCCAAAAGGACAGTAGTCCAGCTACGGTCAGTGCAGACTCACACCTCTCCCTAAAAATACGTCTATCAGTTATAACTGGAGAACTGCAAACCAAAACCGTGGAATTTCCCCCTCCCATTTTTTTTAGAAAATGAAATTCTTTAAGTAGATAAAATCCAGGGGTCTGGAAAGAATGGTTCAGCCAGCTGGAGCGTACGCTGTGCACGGAGGAGCCTGGATTCAACACCCAGCACTGCACGAGACCATGCGGACAGCAGCCTCGGAGCGCCATCATATGTGACCTCCAAACAATAACAAAAGTTGTCAAAGCCCAGAATGGGTGAATATGGGAGAAACGCCTGTCCCCTCCTGTCACTTTCTCAGCGCCAGCTAAGCTGCTTTTGTCTGCACCCTGACCCAGAGTTTCACCGGAGAACCTGCGTGAGGTTGGGGACTCAGGACACAGTGGGCCCTGGTCACTGCAGCAAACAGCCACTAAGGCTGACAGGACAAACTGTCCTCATCATCCAGCACGTGCTGTTGCCTAAACAGCGGATTGTGTCCAGCACAGAGGGCTTTGGAACACAGCCAACTAGGAAACAGCTGGTTTATATGTGCTGAAATATAGATCCTTCTCGACATAAAATAGATAAGAAACTTCGTAGGGAGAATACCCCTGGTGAAAAGAGCATAAAGTCAAAACAAAGGGCTGGACCACAGACCTGGCAGAACAGTTCCAAGATTTGATCCCTACCAGCACCAAATGGTTCCCTGAGCCTGGGGTGACCCCAAGGACAACACTGTCAGTAACCACCAAGTAATAATGTTAGGTGTGGCCCTCCAAAAATAATCTTAAAACATTTTTCGAAAGGTAAAAAAAAATTAAAAGGCAAACCACCATCTGGGTGTTGGAATACTGTATTACTGAAATCTAACCATGAACAGTTTTGTAAGGGTCTATCTCACAGTGATTCAATAAAAAAATAAATTTAGGGGCTGGAGAGACAGTACAGTAGGTAGGGCATTTGCCTTGCACACGGCCAACCCAGGTTCAATCCCTAACATCTCATATGATCCCCTGAGCACAGCCAGGAGTAATTCCTGAGTGCAAGGCCAGGAGTAACTCCTGAGCATCACGGGGTGTGACCCCCCCAAAATTTTGTAATTAAGTATTTTTTAAAAATAATGAAACGTGGGGCTGGAGCGATAGCACGGCGGGTAGGACGTTTGCCTTGCACGGGGCCAACCCAGGTTTGAATCCCAGCATCCCATATGGTCCCCTGAGCACCGCCAGAAGTAATTCCGGAGTTCAGAGCCAGGGGTAACCCCTGTGCATTGCTGGGTGTGACCCAAAAAGCAAAAATAAATAAAAATTAAAAAATAATGAAATGTGCTTTGAACTCAAAAAACAAAACCAATCCAAAATACCCACCCCAAAGGTAGATGGCTCACATGTCCACGGTACCCTCAGCTGGTTGGGCACCTAACCCTAACAACAGCCAACCCAAGGAAAATGAAGTGGTGAATCAAGTTCGGTTTCTGGGGGATAAACTGAGGCTACATCCAGCAATGCTCAGGGGCTACTCTGGGCTCCATGCTCATTCCTTGGAGGTGCTGGGATCAGACCTGGGCCGCCAGCACGCAAAACCTGCACACTCGCCCTCAGAACCACCCCGAGACTTCTGTACCATAGAGTGCACAGGCACGAGGCCACCCACCTAGACCCCCAGCAGGAGCTGATGGCTGCGACCCTTGGGCTTTGCCAAGTGAAAACTACCCTTCCAGGCCCCCAGTTCCTCACCTTGCTTTCGCTTGGAAACCTTTCCCTCGGGATTGTAGCCTGGTGGGTAGACAAGTTCCTTAAATTCATCCACCAAGGAGCCCAGTCTTTTATCCATCGCTTCCACCTTGGGCACTAGAAAAACCAAAATACAGCCAGAGGGGCACGGTGAGGCACGAGCTAGTACTGAGGGGGACAAGGGGAAGGAGCGAGGACATGCGCCCGCGGGGAGGACAGCCCCCGGCTCAGCCTCCTTACGCGTCAGGTCCTCCGCCTGCTCGGGCTCCATCAGGTCCAGCGCCAGGGCCTCCAGGTTCCGGAAGTGCTGCTGCAGCACAGGGTTCTCGAAGCTGTCACTTCTGTTTAAAACAAGTGGCAACACAGACATATCAGGAAACAAGCACCAGTGTTTGCTTTCGGGGCCACACCTGGCGGTGCTTGGTATGGTACCAGAATTGAACCCGGAGCGACCCAGCTGTGTACCAGCCCTTTCAGCTCTCTCCCTGGCCTCCAAGTTGTAAATGTTTTGAAAACAAAATAATAAATGACAGCTGTGGCGAGAGTGCAAAAGGTTTGCGTAGCTTTGCATGCAGGGTCAATTCCTAACATTGCATGGTGTCTCTGAGCAGGGAGTACTGGCATCTCCAGTTGTGAGCACCACCCCCCCAAAAAAATAATAACGAAAGAAATGCTATGAATAAAGTCCAAGTACAAAATCAGCCGACAAAAACACTTCAAACACAACAGCTGGGAATCTTGCAGCACTGAGGTCGAACCCAACCTGCATGCAAAACACATCCAGAGCCCTTAAATGACCTCCACGGCCCTCTCGGATTTCTTAATTAAAGTCACCGTGCAGTATAATAGTAATAAGTTTCAGGTGTGCCACATTCTGAACCCTACCACTAACCGTCCGTCTGACCCGAGGGCTGGCTTAGGTGGGCTTAGGGCACAGCACCTGCCTAATGTGGGGGCCCTCTCTGGGCTTGATTCTCAGCACTAAAAAAACTTTTTGTTGTTGTTGTTGTTTTTTCCCTGGATTTTGGGCCACTCCCACTGATGCTCAGGAATCACTCCTGAGGGTTCTCAAGGGACCACATGGGAGGCCAGGGATTGAACCTGGGTCAGCTGTGTGCAAGGCAACACCTTACTTGCTATTCTCTCTTCAGATCCCCACATTTAAAAAAATTTTAAAGTCAGTCTCGATCCTATTTTAATTCTAATTCTATTCACTATACAGGTACCCCCCTTTTTTTTCATTTTAATTCTTTTTAAAGGTAAAGGCCCTCCCGTTGATCGTCGATTTGCTCGAGCGGGCCCAGTAACGTCTCCATTGGAGACTTTGTTGTTACTGTGTCTGGCATATCGAATACTCTCGGTAGCTTGCCGGGCTCTCCGAGAGGGGCGGAGGAATCGAACTCGGGTCGGCCATGTCCATTAGACAGTTACAAAGCTTTCATGTTTGAGTTTGATGATCAATGATCAAGCACCCCATCTCTCTACCAGAGCACATTTTCCACCCCCAATGTCCCCAGTATCCCCCCATCTCAACCCTCCCCCTACCTCTATGGCAGACAATTTCCCCCATACTCCCTCTCAGCTGGCCCCCTTTTGACCTGACTTAACTAATGCTCGAGATCCAACAGCTGACTGGAAAGCAAACAATGACAGCTAGAGAGCCAGCAGAGGCAGTCAGGCACATGCCGTGCACACAGCTGCTACAGCCAACCAGGTTCGAGCCCCGGCACCACATATATTCCTCCTGAGCACAGAGGCAGAACCAGTCCCTGAGTAGTGCCAGATAAGGCCCCCAAACCCCCCAAAATAAACTGAACTAGACTTAAAAAATAAAAGTCAACAGGGGCAGCCGAGCCCTGGAAGCTGTGCGCAGAGACAGACGAAGGGTGGACCAGGCGAGGACAGGAAGGTGGAGGGAGAGAAGGGGGGACCTCTGGCGACACCTTGCTGCTGCTATTCTGTGCCACCCAGGTTGGCTCAGCAGGTACGCAGTGCTGGGTCTGGCACTCTGTGCCATCTCCCCAGTCCCTTTCTGCTGCTGCTTTAAAAACTTGCCCAGCAAGAGCCACCCCAGGATCTTCACTCTGATTGACTTGCCCTGCTCGAGAGCTTCTGGAAAGCAACGGGCTGAGCACAAACTGTAAGGTCCCCTGAGCACTTCCAGCAGTGATCCTCGAGCCCGGGGGGGGGGAGGGGTCCCCAGCATCACTGAGTGTGCTCCCCACAAACAAAAACTGAAACAAAAGGTGACCCTCAGTTGACTCCAAAGCACCAAACCGCATCCCCCATCTCCACTGCACGTGAGTTCCCAGCAAGACTCAGCAGCTCGCTCACCGGTATTTGAAGCGAAGCTTCTGGACAATTGCCTTCATCTTGTCCACCTGCTCTGGGGTTGCTGAGACTTTGCCAGTGAAGGGCACCTTCCGTTTGTCATCAGCGTATGGCAGGAAGATGAGATGGAAGCCTGGGGAAAGAGGCATGGGGGCAGCTCTCAACAAAAGGTTTCAGTTACTGAGCTGTCTGTTTCTGCTCCTAAGTCACCTGCCTCTGTCCTGGGCTCTGCCGTGGGTCCCTGCCAACCCCCTTCTCCATGGACACCCCCTGGAGGGGCTAGAGTGATAGCACAGTGGGGAGGGCATCTGCCTTGCACGAGGACGACCCTGGTTTAATCCCCGACATTTCACATGGTCCCCTAACACACCACCAGGAGTAATTCCTGAGTGCAAAAGCAGGAGTAACCCCAGAGCATCACTGGGTGTGACCCCAAAACAAACATGATCACCCCCTGGAGACAGCACAGGAGACCCGAGGCAAGAGGGGCGCACCACCTGGACTGCCACAGGCCTTTCCCGTGCATCCAGGGTTAGCGGGGCAAGACCCTGAAGTCCCTGACAGCCACCTCTGCCCTCCATTCCCCCTCTCCTGCCACATGCCCCAAGAGAAGTAGGGGTCCGCGCCAGCAGCTCCCAGAGAGAACTCAGCTGCCAGGTGGGTGTGATACCCACAATGCCTGCCTCCCGCACACCCCAAGTTGCCCCAATATCTGCCTCCACATTAACAACTAAAAGGGAAGAGGTCAGTGCTCTTGGGCTATAGGGTTCCATACTAGCCCTGCTGGCAATGCGAGGGCACTGAGCCAGCCCCTCACTCACCCATCCCAAAGCCTCCCTTTGGCGCCACTACTTATACATATGTACATGTTACATCTGTGTTTACATGTATACATGTATGTGTGTGTACATACATCGCTTTCCCCTGGGGCTGGGGACGTGCCCTGGCACGGAGCACCCGTTAGTTAAGCAGCTACAGAGGGGACGGCTGCAGGGAGACGCAGGCCGAAGTCTCACACCCAGGAGACTCACGCTCCTCAGAGTGGAGGGTGAGGCGCAGGACCTCGCTCGGAAGCAGGGTTAGAGGGATTCAGGTGGAGGGCGGGAAGGGAGGAAGAGCGGAGGGAAAGGAGAGGAAAGGAAGGCGGCGGGCGGAGGCTCCCCTACTGGCCGCTCGGTGTCAGGCTCTTCAACAGAGACCCACCATTTCCTCCAAGCACTAGGAGCCCAGGTGTGGCCAATTCTCAACTATCCAGAGAAAGTCACAAATGGAAAAGCCGAAACTGTGCCCAGAGGCAGCGAGTTGAAAAGGGGCAGAGAAGAGCAGGAAGGAGAGGGGCAGCTGAGACACAGTGTAAAAGAGTCAGGGCTGACGTCACAAGCCAGGAGGAGAAACGCAGCCTGGCCTGCAAGGCTCTGACGCTGGGCACCACTGGGCCCAAGCAGTGGCGGGTGTGTCCCCTACAAACAAAGCAGACAGAAATCAATGTTCCCACAATGCCTCTCTGCATCGGCAGACACAGACCAGGCAGCCGGACAACGATTCTCAGTGAAGAAGGGCGCCAGAGGGGCCCTAAGCCTGGCCACCCCCGACCCTGGCAACTACGGGCAGCGCTGACTCTGTGAGACATGGCCCTACCTCTCTGCAGCTGGCTCACCTCGAAATCCTCAAAACACACAGTTACCCATAGCAGGTCTCACGAGGGACCCCAAAGCCCAAGCAAGCCCCAGGGGCCCCCCCGGAAAGCTCTCTGCCACATACCTGGAGGCGTGATCTGAACTTTCTGGTCATCCAGTTCCTCCTCCTGGGGCATCAAGGCCACAAAGTAAGGGGGCATGTTCTGGCGGGGCGTGTATCTACACAGGGCCACGACGTCCTTCTCCAGACACTTGGTGAGCAGCGCGTGGAACAAGGTGGAGCTTCCTGCGGAGCAGGCCCGACACCACTCAGGGAGTCTCCCGGCCACTTGGGGTGCCCCGCCGCTGGCCCCTCTACCTACTGGCCAACTCCCCATTTTCTCTTTCATTTTCTTAGACACACTCTGTCCCTGGGAAAGGGGTGAGTGTCCCAGAGTTGAGGGGCAAGAGGCAGTGCCTGGAATGCTCAGTCTGTGAAGGGCAGTTGACGCCCAGCAGAGGACATGAGCCCCAGTGGCAGTCATGTTAGGTGGTTTGTCGGCCCCTGCAAGCACAAGGGCCATGTCCCGGGCATCCCCTGCTGCTGGCACAGGGGGAAGAGCTGATTTTTCTGTTGTTTTTGAACTCTGGAGGCCCCGCCTGGGGGTGCTCAGGGGCCACGGGGTGGTGAGGCTGGAACCCCTAGACAGTGCCAGCCAGGCACTGAGTCCTGGCCCCTTTCCTGGATTCTGCTGTGCCAGACTGTCTATCCAAGGCCTCAGAGAAAGAATTCCATAGGAATTAGGTCACAAAACGTGTTAATTCCACAGCACCCTCCTGGAGAGTTACACTGTGATCCTGGGGTATGGCACTGGCCTTACACACAGCTAATCTGGGTTCGATCCCCCAACCCTAGAGGGACCCCCGAGTCCCACCAGGAGTAAAGCCTGAGCATCGCTGAGTGTGGCCCCAAAACCAAGAACAGAAGAGTTTTCAATATTTCAAAACAAATATTGAAGCGTCTCAAAAGAGCTCTTCAACTGCATTTAGTCCCACACTTCCAAAATGTATCTGGGCATGAAACAGTTTCAGAGATGGTCCAACGGCTGCTACAGCAGGTCATGCAGAGGAAGGCACTGGCCTTGCTGATAGCTGGCCTGGGCTCAAGCCCCAGCACCTCACAGTCCCCAGGGCCCTGCAGGAACTGACAAAATGCCCCCTTGACGGCATGCCAGCCCGTGTTCTTGCCTACCCTTGACCAGGTACTCCTCAGGGTACACGAACAGGGACGGCCTCAGGTACTGGTGCTTCTTCAGCATGAACGAGGGCTTGAAGCCGATGAGAACCAAGCCCGGTTCATCGAAGCGCTTCAGTGCTTCCGTCTCCTCCTTCTCGAGAACAATCTGACGGTTCCCATAGACCTGCAGCAGGGCCAGGGCACAAAGGGGGACAAGAGCTCGAGCAGGGAGTGGGCTTTCCTAACTCTCACCACGGAAGGAAATTCAGTCCATTCGGTTATTATGAGCCTTCAAAGCCCGACATCTGTGCCCCGCTGTGTGCCTGGAAAGCTCTGGAGGACAAATTCCAGGTCCAAAGAGAAGGCAAGAAGCAGTACAGCGTATCCCCTGCACGCCTAAGGCCCCGAGTTTGAGCCTGGCACCACTGGGCCTTGGTGATCCCAAGTACCAAACCATTAGGCTAAGCACCGTTGGGCCAGTTTAGCCGAGAGTGGTCAAGGGCCAATGAACACTATAGGGAAAGGTGGGGCCCAAAAATAAAAAACAAAACCAATTTAAAATATTTAAATTTGGGGGCCAGAGAGACAGCACAGTGGGTAGGGAGCTTCCCTTACACATGGCTGACCCAGGCTTCATCCCCAATACCACATGGGGTCCTCCCAAGCCCCACTGGGCAGAGAGCCAGGAGTGGTAAGGCTCATAAACCCCAACCACCCTCTGCTAAGAAAAAAAAACTATTATCTCCTTCAGAAAGTTGAGTGCAAACACTCTGCCTTCAACTGTGAGCTCCAAGAAATATCTCGTGGGGCCGGGGGTGGCTTGGTAGGGGAGCGCTTCCCTCACACATTGTCAGGCCCTGGGTTGCATCCCTAACATTGCCAAAAAAAAAATCTCATGGGTTGAATCAAAACAATATTTAATTGGCATGTAACTGATCTAAGTCCTGAAATTATACAAAATCTCTCCCACGTTTCACATAATTAAAGGAGGGATGACTCACTTGAATTTAATTTTAGATATCAAACCCTTCTACAGACTGAACCACAGTGAGAAAATGAGGGAAGAAAATGTTCTCAGGGCTAGAGCATAGGATAGCGGGTAGGGTGTTTGCCTTGTAGGCGGCAGAGCCCAGTTCGATCCCCGGCACGACATGTGGTTCCCTGAGCCCCTCTAGGGGTGATCCCTGAGCGCAGAGCTAGGCGTAAGCCTTGACTACTGCTGAATGTGGCCCTAAAACAATAAAGGTGCATTTGCTGCCCAAGCCCAGGTGCTGCTTGTGCCCATGTGGCCGAGCACACGTGTTGCCCTCATCTCCCCTCTTGAGATGTGTCCTTTCATGCTTCCATATCTAATGCTGGGATATATGTAGGGGCTCCCTCCACCAAAGATGGAGGGAGCCCCTACATACATTCGAGAGAGAAGCCCACGTTCTCTCTTGAGTGTGTTACTCTTTCTCTTCCTCCTTCCCAACATCTTCCAAATAAAATCTTTTTTTATGTTAAAAAAAGCTTTTAAATAATAATAAAACAGCAACAACAAAAAAGGAAGTGTTCAGCATGGGAGTGGTGAGAGTTCAATCGACTAGAGCACAGGCTTCGCATGCAGGAGGCCTGGGCTCAATTCCCACACAGCATGGTCCCCCCTGAGCACTGCCAGTGTGTTCATCACCACACCCTTCAAAAACGTTCTGCATTTAAAGACCATCTTTGAGATTAAGCAACCTGCTCTAGAGGCAAGAGAGAGCACCGGGGTTAAGGTGCATAACCAAACCAGCATTCAGTCACTAGCACCACCAGGAGTGACCCCTGAACTCAGAGCCAGGAAGACAGGAGTGGGCCCTGAGGAGTGTGAAGTTAGGCACTAGCCGTGCATTCAGCCGACCTCAGCCCAAGTCAACAGCATCATATACACCCCCGAGCACCACTGGGGATCACTTCTGAGCAAAGAGCCAAGACTGGCCTCTGTGCACTGGGATGGCCAAATTTGGTCAGTGCCCAGCCCCTGACCTTGCAGGAGAAAGGAATTACAGTTAAACAGCACCTCCAAGGATCAAAACCTCAAGTTTTCAAGCACCAGCTATTCTCTGGTTCCTGGGCATCACTCTGCTCCTGGGCATCACTCTCTATGTTCCCAGGCATCACACGCTCTGCTCCTGAGCATCTCTCTCTGCTTCTGGGCATCTCTCCCCCAACACCTGGGTATCTCGCTCTCAGCTCCTGGGCATCACAATCTGCTCCTGGGCATCTCTCTCTGATCCTGGGCATATCTCTCCGCTCCTGAGCATCTGTCTGGCTCCTGATCATCACTGGTCCATGTACCATAATCCCCAATAGCAGCCATCTGTGCTCCCCGCTTCAGAAGTGAACAGCACCTCAGACCAGAGTTAGGCTGCCCGGATCTCCTCCCAGCGCACTCCCCAAAGAGACACAATCGAGAGCCAAGGCAGCCTTACCTGAGAGCGCTTGGTATCACTAGGCAGAAGCAAACTTCCCGTGTTCACATTAAATGTCCGCGTTTTGGTTTTCACAAGCTCATTTGTTTCTCGGTAGAGCTTGACGGGAGCTGGCTTGTAAGCTTTCTGGACCATATTATAAATGCCAACTGTGAATGCTAGATCTTTGTTGAGTTTAAACTTCAACCTAAAAGAGAAAATAGACATGTACAGGGGCTAAAGAGATAGTACAGGCAGGGAAGATGCTGACCTTGATTAGCCGATCTGAGTTCGATACCCAGCACCCCATATGGTCCCCTGAACTCCTCCAGGAGTGACCCGTGAGCACTGCTGGGTGTGGCCTCAAAACAAAAAAATGTGAGAGCTGGAGAGAGTATAGGGGAAAGGCACTTGCCTTACATGCGGCTATCCCAGCTCAGTTCCTAGAACCACATATGGTCCCCCCAAGCACCTCTACAAGTGACTTTGAATACAGAGTCAGGATTAATCCCTGAACACTGCTGAGCATGGCACCAAAACAAACAAAAATGTTCTTAAAGCAAAATTTTTCCAAGTCTTAAATTCATTTCAGAATAGATCAACTACTTAAAATTTGTGATACACACTTAGGCCAGGAAGCTATACTGCGCACGCAGGAGCCCCAGGCGGATCCCCTGTACTGCACAGTCCCCCCAAGCTCTGAGCAGAGCACAAGAACTGAGCCAGGAGCAGTCCCAGAACACTATCACACATGGCCCAAACACACACACACACACACACACACACACACACACACACACACCAGAGTACACTAAAACCAAACACGAAAATAGTAAAGTTTAAATAAATGATAGCTGAGTAAAGGTATTATCGGGTCACATGATGGAAAGAAAACACTGGTTTGAGGTAGAATTCTAATGCAGGATTTAGTTCCTGGAGATGCCCCAAATATGCCTTAATATCAAAGCAGAAATTTTTGATGTGGCTACAGATTAAAGGTAAAGGTAAAGGCAAAGGCCCTCCCGTTGATCGTCGATTTGCTCGAGCGGGCCCAGTAACGTCTCCATTGGAGACTTTGTTGTTACTGTGTCTTAGTGTCTGTAATGGCTGGGCACCACTATATGAACTACCTGATGGCTTCCTCTTGTTCACTGTTCTAGCAGGGCCAGAGAGAAAGCTCAGTGGGCTTGGCGTATGGAAGGTTGAGGTCGGACCCCCCAGCACCAAACATATCCTAAGCTGGGAGTGAGCTCCAAGTACTGAGCCAGGACTAGCCCATGACCAAAATCATTTGTGGCCTAAAAACCAATAAACAAATAGTCTTTGAAAGTATTTAAAAATTGTTACAGCCCATAAATGTCAGTGTGGGGGTGTGCTGGCATATGGTTCAGTGTCAGTGGTAAAGTGCATGTGTTTTCAGGAAACATGGATTTAATCCCCAGCAAAAATAAAATAAAGCAAATTGGAAGACCAATGCTCTTTAAAAACAAGAACTGGGGCTGGTGCGGGTAGGGCGTTTGCCTTGCATGTGACCAACCTGGGTTCAACTCCCAGCATCCCATATGGTCCCCTGAGCACCGCCAGGGGTGATTCCTGAGTGCAGAGCCAGGAGTAACCTCTGTGCATCGCTGGGTGTAACCCCCACCAAAAAAAAAAAAAGCACTGGTGGGGGATGGAACAATAGTACAGCAGGTAGGGTGTTTGCCTTGTACACAGCCAACCCGGGTTCAATTCCCAGCAACCCATATGATTCCCTGAGCACTTGCCAGGGGTAATTCCTGAGTGCAGAGCCAGGAGTAACCCCTGTGCATCACCAGGTGTGACCCAAAAAGCCCCCCCCCCCCAAAAAAAAGCACTGGAGGCCTGAGTGATAGTACAGAGAGTTAGCTTTGCATGCCGCCAATCCAGGTCCGATCCCTAGCATCCCATATGGTCCCTCAAGACCATCAGGAGTAATTCCTGAGTGCAGAGCTAGGAATAACGCTTGAGCATTGCTAAGTGTCCCCCAAACAAAAAAGAAGCACTGGCAGAATAAATGAAAAACAAACAAAAAAAAATCACCCTTAAGATTCTATTAAAGCACCAAGTGTTATCTGACAATCTGGCTCCGATTAGCGTCACCCAGCATGTACAAACTCAGAATGATAGAACCGAACCGCAATAATAATAAGAGTTTACCGAGCTCTTGCTCTTTTTGCTATTTTGTTTAGGGGATTCAGGGGGCAGTGCACACCTGGTAGTGCTCAGGGCTTACTCCTGGCTCTGGGCTCAGAGTGCTCACCTGCAGAGCACACGCTTCCGGGTCTCCTTGGCACGAACCTTCCTCAGCAGGTCTTCAAGCTTGCTCGATTCCTCAAAGTGCACCCCAAGGTCCTCATCCTCTGCGATGCTGATGATATCTCTGTAGAACAATGATATGTCAAAGCCCCCATCTTTCTTCAGATGCATCAGGTCAAGGAAGATTCCTGGGCAGATATACAAAAGCAAGGGGGAATTGACAGTTTTAGCAGGTGAGACTTAAGGGCACAGGAAGCAGGGGTTCCAGGGGAGACTCGGGAAGGGCAGCTCCAAGATGCTTAGGGGCGCATTTGCCCAGCGGCCACGACCAGGATATCAGGATGTATGTGGCCCTGCAGCCATCTAGGAGGAGTCTCTTGGGCCACGACTTTTTCAGACTCATCAAGCTGATTTGACTGAGCCCCACTTCCTGTACGTGTGCAGATGCGGCACACGACAACCTCGAACATGGCCTGGGCAGGGCCTCACTCACACGCTTCTTTGGTTTTTGGGTTTTGATTTGGGGCTGTACCCAGCAATGCTCAGGGCTGCCTCCTCACTCTGTGCTCAGGGATCACTCCAGGCAGTGTCAAGATGCAAGATGCAACCTGGGCCAGCGACACACAAGTCAGCACCTTAACCCAGCCTGTCTCTGACCCCCACATGCTTCTTGTGCCGCCGCTAGGTGCCAATGGAGATGGTGATGCCCAATGTGGACCCTGTCTGGAGCCTGAGACTGGGGACAGCATAAATGACCTCTGGAAGTGTTCTCCAAGGCTCCTGGGGCTGCAGGCAATACCACAGAGGCTGCTGGGGGAAAAGCAGGTGGGCTTAATCGAAGGAAAGTGAGGGAGGTTCCTTACTCAGCTCAGCTCAAGCGTGCTTTTATTTTTGTAATTTTATTTCTATTTCTTGGTGGTGCCAGGGATCAAACCCACACTTCACACATGCAAATCATGAGCTCTACCCCTAAGCCACATTCCTGTCCCTCGCATACATGTTTCAACAGTCCCCAGGGCTAAGACAAGAGCTTAATAGGCTGAAAGCATGCTTTGCATGTGGGAGATCAGAGTTCAAGCCCTGATCATAGTCCCCTGAACACACCAGCAGCAATCCCCAAGCCTAGTACCTGGAACAACCTCTGAGGATCACAGGGTGTAGCCCCCAAAGCAAAACTAAACAAGGTTCACTTGGAACTAGGTCAAAGAGGGAAACACTAATGAAAACAATTTAAGATTTTTGTTTGGTTTGCGGCCACACCTGGCAGTGCTTAGGGGTAACTCTTGGCTCTGCACTCAAGAGGTCATTCCTAGAATGCTCGGGGAACTACACGGGTGCCAGGTATTGAAGCCAGGTCAGCCACATGCAAGGCAGGGACGCAACTGGCTATACTACTGCTCCAGCCCAATTTCAAAAAGTCCAGTTAGATTTTTAAAAAGAAAATAGTAAATTAATCTCAGGACCATAAAGAAAATATAACAAATAGATAAGGCCTTGCACACGGCTAACTCAAGTTTAATACCTGGCACCACATGTGGTGCCTTAGGCACTGCCAAGAGAGATTCCTGAGCACAGAGCCAGGAGTAAGCCCCGAGCACAGTTGGATGTGGCCCAAACCTCCCCCGGCCAAAAAAGAAATGAACCTTTTTACCTTTTTTTTTTTTTTTTTGCTTTTTGGGTTACACTTGCTGGTGCTCAGGGGTTACTCCTGGCTCTGCACTCAGGAACCACTCCTGGCAGTGCTTGGTGGACTATATGAAATGGCAGGAACTGAACTCAGGTTGGCCACGTGCAAAGCAAATATCCTGCCTGCTGTACTATTGCTCTGGCCCAGAAAAGTACTTTTAAAAAGCAAAGTCTAGGGGGCCCATGTGGTAGTAGAATGGGTAAGGCATTTGCCTTGCAAGTGGCCAACCCGGATTTAATCTCCAACATTTCATATGGTCTCCCAAGCCCCACCAGGAGTAATCCCTGAGCACAGCCAGGTGTGGCCCAAAATAAATAAATAAATGTCACTGTCACTGTCCTCCCGTTGTTCATCGATTTTGCTCAAGCGGGCCCAGTAACATTGTGAGACTTGTTACTGTGTTTGGCATATCGAGTGTGTCACGGGTAGCTTGCCAGGCTTTGTCGTGCGGGCGAGATACTCTCGGTAGCTTGCGGGGCTCTCCGAGAGGGGCGGAGGAATCGAACTCGGGTCGGCCATGTTGGATACTTGCAAGGCAAACGCCCTACCCGCTGCGCTATTGTTCCAGCCCAAGAATAATAAATAATATATATCGGTCACGGTCCTCCCATTGTTCACCGATTTGCTCGAGCGGGCCCAGTAACATCTCTATTGGAGACTTTGTTGTTACTGTGTTTGGCATATCGAATACGTCACAGGTAGCTTGCCAGGCTTTGCCGTGCGGGCGAGATACTCTCGGTAGCTTGCCGGGCTCTCCGAGAGGGGCGGAGGAATCGAACTCGGGTCGGCCATGTTAGACGTTTGCAAGGCAAACGCCATACCCGCTGCGCTATGGCTCCAGCCCAAGAATAATAAATAATAAATAAATAATAAAAAGCAAAGTCAGCCCAGTGGCGAGTCCTCTGGACAGCGAGGAGGAAGGCTGCTTCCGGTGGGAATGCCAAACTTTCTCCCCCAGCCCCCTTTACCTCTCATCTCACTCGGAGTGGAGAAAAGCAAACATTTGAAATCAGCGATAAAGACACAGCAAGGGCCAACTGACAAGGGGAAGGGGAGCAACACGCACCAGTGTCCCGGAGGTCCCCGGCCTTGGTCCTGGCTCGGCTGGCTTTGGCGCTGTCGCTGCGGTGGGGATCGTCCTCATTGGTGAACAGCATGATCCGCTTGTGGCTCATCTTGACCTGAACGCTGCTGAAGAGGTTGGCGCAGACCCACAGCACCTCACTTAGGGAGTACTCGGCCCCATGGCCAAGCAGGTTCTGGAACTGTTCTTTCCCCTGTGGCCCCTTGAACTGGTCCAGCTCCAGCACTCTCTTAGCACCTAATGAGAGACAGAGGGTGAAGGGGCGGAATGTCGGGGCACTGCCAGCAGCCGCTTCCCAAGGCTACCACAGGGCCAGGATCCCTGCTTCCCCCAGGGCTCCCTAGCCCCGGTGAGACCCCCCACGTGTGGGAGCACACACAGACTTGCCTCATTTTACTTTTAAAAACCGAAGTGATCAGGATCGAAACCAGGGCCTCACGCAGGCGAGGCAGGCACTCAACCACTGAGCCACAGCCCGAGAGCACACTGCAGTCAGCACCGCCCAGGTACTGCGTTTCCACGAGTCTGAGCTCTGAGCCCACTCTGACCAAGCCCCTGGGCCTGCTTTGGCACATCTGTACACAGGCCGTGCTCTGCTCCCGACAGACAACTGTGCAGTGACAGAGGGAGAGACCGCGACAGGCCCTGCCACACAGAATCCGGGGTCCATTCCTGCACCCACAGTTCCCTGAGCACTGCCAGGAGTGACCTGCAAGTAGTGAGCCAGGGACAGCTCCCAAACACCGCCAGCTGGGGCCCAAACTGCACCCCCACCTCCAACTCTTATCAAAAAAATATATATCACAGTAGTGGAAAGAGAACTTCCCCATGTGTGGCTTTCTGCTGAGAGGAGGTATCTGGGTCTGGGAAGTGGCCATTGCGTCTCTGCAGTGTGCCCAGACGCCAAAGCCGGGATGGCTGACACACCCCCTTTCATCTGGGCCCCACCCAGCAGTGCTCAGGGCTTACTCTGGGATCTGCACTCAGGGATCCCTCCTCGGTCTAAGCTCAGGCATCATCAGGGGACCTTATGGACTGTTAGGGAATGAACTCTGGTCGGTCACATGAAAGGCAAGCACGTGACCCACTATGGTCTCTCTTAAGCCCCTCTACACCCCTCTTCGTTCACGTAAGAGAAAGTGGGGGGGTGGGGGAAGGAGGGGAGCTGGAACAATAGTACAGTGGGGGTGTGACCCAAAAAGAAAAAAAAATCACGGTCACGGTAATCACGGTCCTCCCGTTGTTCATCGATTTGTTCGAGCGGGCCCAGTAACATCTTCATCGTGAGACTTGTTGTTACTGTGTTTGGCATATTAAATACATCACGGGTAGCTTGCGAGATACTCTCGGTAGCTTGCCAGGCTCTCCGAGAGGGGCGGAGGAATCGAACTCGGGTAGGCCATGTTGAGTGCGTGCAAGGCAAACGCCGCCCCCCCCCCCCCCCCCAAAAAGTGTAACTTAAGAAGCTACTGACCTGGACTGTCCAACTCTTGTAAGACATAAATATGCTTGAAATCCACAGAATTTTTGTCCTTCTCTGTGCCATAGAACACCACCGCCAGGAGGTCCCGGTCACTGCTGATGATCTTACTGGTGTACACGCTCTGGATGCACTAGAACACACAGGCTCACACTGTCATGGAGTCGGGAGTCCCAGACGCAGGGCCACTGGGACAGAGCTAGTCACATGTGGTGGTACTAGGGCCAAACTCATGGGCTCAGGCTTGCTTCTGGGGCCTCTGCTTGCTTAAGTATGAGATACTGCCAACATGTTCCTGATCCATTTCACACTCACACCAACTATGGCTCCAATCTCTCTACATCCTCACCAACAATTACCCACTGCTTGGAGGGAGGCAGATACTCGAGCCATACCCCAGCAATGCTCAGGTCTGACTCCTGGCTTTATGCTCAGGGGACCGATGCAGTGCCCAGGATCAAACCTGGTCAGCCATATGTCCTCCCCTTGGATGAACCCTACCTGCCTGATGCCCAGTTCCCATTTAACCACAAGGAGAGAATTAAAAAAGGGGTCAGACAGATAGTCCTGGTACAGGGGTAAAGGTGCTGGCCTTGTGCATAGCTGACACCAGGTCAATCCTCAGTACCATATATAGTCCCCCAAGCGCCACAAAAAGTCACGCCTGAACACAGAGCAAGGAAAAGGTGCCGAGCCTGGCCCTGGTCTAGCCCAAAACCTAGAAAGAAAAAGAAAAGAAAACAGAATAAGGTAGGAAAAAAAAGAAAAAGGAAAGGGGAAAAAAAGGGAAAAAGAACAAGGCACCTGGTTGTGATTCTTCATTTTATCTCTCTAAACATTAAAGATATTGTGCCTCTTCTCATGCGCTTATTGGCCATGTATCTTTAGAGAAAAATTTATTCAACTTCTGTGCCCATTTTATAATTGGGCGGTCTGGGCCAGGAAGATGGCCAGAGCACAGGCCGGGCCTTGCAGGAGGCCCCAACCTCGATCCTCACAACTGTATGACCCTTGCACACCACCAGGAGCATCTAAGGTGAGCACAGCCAGCCTACACCGTGGACATCAGGGCTGCGTCGCTGAACTACATCACCAAGAATGGCACACAGCCCCTGAACACCGCTTGGGAGGGGTCCTCTAAGAACAAAGGAAATAAAGCTGGGCAGTTTGTTTTCTTGATTTTGGGGTAGTGCTCAGGAGACCATATGTGGGGCAGGGGATGAACTAAGATCAGCTGTATGCAAGGCAAGTGCCTTAATGTCTGCACTGTCATGCCAGCCCTATAATAGTATTTCTCTAACTTCCAACTATCACTGACAAGAGGCCTCACTTCCTAACTTAACTGCAGGTACTCTCTTTCTTCCTTGAGACACCATCTCTGCAAGGAGTCCAATTTAAGTTCAAATCCAGACTGCACATCTGTACTCCAACACTGCTACACTTTTTTTTTTTTTTTTTTGCTTTTTGGGTCACACTTGGCGATGCACAGGGGTTACTCCTGGCGGTGCTCAGGGGACCATATGGGATGCTGGGAATCGAACTCAGGTCAGCCACGTGCAAGGCAAATGCCCTACCCGCTGTGCTATCTCTCCAGCCACAACACTGCTACACTTTTCCAGCTACAAGTACAGGTACATATCCTAGGATGGGAACACATACACACACACAAACACACACACACACACATTTGTTTTGTTGTTTTTGTTTGTCAAAAACACCTGGCTCTGTGCTTGGGTTGGGTTGGGGGCAGGGTGCATGCTGTGCCAGGGATTGAATTTCAGCTTCCCACATGCTTTCATGTGCTCCAGCCTGAATACTTTCATTCAGTTAAATAAAAAGCAGTCTCACCTGGATACTCATATCAAAAGGAGTCAATCCATCTTCACCCTGAGAGTCAAACATGGCCCTCGAAGCATCAACCAAAAAAATCAAACTATCCCTTCCTGAATACTTATATTCACCTACAGGGGGAAGAAATGGAAGGAAAAAAAGTCATATTGATGTCTACCATTCATATAAAACCAATTTATGCTTATGGTTCATATTTGTTTGTATTCGTCTTTACCAGTCATACAGAACAAATAGAGAAGAGTTCATAGGGTAAAAACAGAATTTAATCAACTATGAGAAGGTAAATACCCTTGAAACCACACCTCACATTGAATCTTGCTAGTCACCCCAGAAGGGTCCCTCTTATCTCCTCTACTTGCAACTCTCGTCCGGAGAGAGAGAGAGAGAGAGAGAGAGAGAGAGAGAGAGACGAGAGCAGTGCAGTCTCTGCCCCCGCGAATCGGTGTTCCTTCCCGGAGTCCCTTGGAGGGGAGCGGGTTGAGCTTTCCTCCCCGCCCCGGCCAGGGCTACGGCAGCCGGAGACCTCCAGGACCAGCCACCACCATGCTGAGACCACTCTCCGCACACCTGAAGGTACTGGCAGAGGGACAAAGCCACGCGGGTTCCGGGGCCGAGACCTCCAAGCCTACTCGAATTGGAGTCGAGCATCTTCCACCCAGATCCTCCAAATTCCAGTAGGCGGGGGTCACACCCACCACCTGGCCCCCTGGCGCCGTGTAATCCCATCAGCGGCCAAGACTCAGAGACTATAAAATCCAGATCCCGGACGAGAGCAGTGCAGTCTCTGCCCCCGCGAATCGGTGTTCCTTCCCGGAGTCCCTTGGAGGGGAGCGGGTTGAGCTTTCCTCCCCGCCCCGGCCAGGGCTACGGCAGCCGGAGACCTCCAGGACCAGCCACCACCATGCTGAGACCACTCTCCGCACACCTGAAGGTACTGGCAGAGGGACAAAGCCACGCGGGTTCCGGGGCCGAGACCTCCAAGCCTACTCGAATTGGAGTCGAGCATCTTCCACCCAGATCCTCCAAATTCCAGTAGGCGGGGGTCACACCCACCACCTGGCCCCCTGGCGCCGTGTAATCCCATCAGCGGCCAAGACTCAGAGACTATAAAATCCAGATCCCGGAACCGCGCGGCCGCATTTGCGGCCGCGCGACATCTTATTATCTCATTCCTACTTTGGACAAACTTGCAGGCTGTCGAATGTAGCCTGCCCACAGGGCAGCGTCTGGCAAACTCCCCGTGGCCTACCAAATATGCCAAATACCAGTAACAATGATGGGTCTCATTCTCCTAAAGAGCCCTGAATATAATCTCAGGGCTAGGATGAAAGAGACGTTACTGGGGCCTGCTCGAGCCAATCGACGATTAACAGGATGATGAAATGAAAATTGCAACTCTCAGCCTCTCCACTATGCAGTCTTCAGAAAATCACTCTTCACTTACATTTCTTTACAGTCATATCATGCAGCAAACATTCCTACACATTAGTTTTAACTTAGAAAAAAAAAAGAGTTGGGCTGGAAAGATAATACAGTAGACAGAGCGCTTTGCCTTGCACATGGCTGATCCAGTTTTAATCCCTGGCATCCAATATGGTCCCTGAGCACCGCCAAGAGTAATTCCTGAGTGCAGAACCAGGAGCATCACCAGGAGTGGCCCAAAAGCCAAAATAATAATAATTTTTTAATCGAAAAAAACTTAAGGGGCCAGAGAGCTACAGCAGGTAAGGCACTTGCCTTGCACACAGCAGACCCGGGTTCAATTTCTCACATCTTTTATGGTCCCCTGAGCACACTCAGGAGTGATCCCTGAGTGCAGAGCCAGGAGTAACCCAAGTACATCACTGGTTGTAGCCCTAAAACTGAAAGGGGGAAAAAAAAGCTTTTGAATGTTTGTAGTCTATAGATAACCCATCTGGATTGTTTTAGCAGAGCTAGGGACCGAGCCCAGAGCCTGCCACCGAGCCATACCTCAGCCCCACTCCATCCTCTGTCTCACATAATTTACTGAAGAATCAGCATGTTGGGGGCCGGAGCGATAGCACAGTGGGAGGACGCTTACTTTGTATTTGACTGACCCAAGTTCAATCTCAGGCAACACATATGGTCGCCCAAGCACCGCCAGGAGTAAGTCCTGAGTGTAAAATCAGGAGTAACCCCTGAGAACTGCTGAGTGTGACCGAAAGGTAAAAGGTAAAGGCCCTCCCATTGATCGTCGATTTGCTCGAGCGGGCCCAGTAACGTCTCCATTGGAGACTTTGTTGTTACTGTGTTTGGCATATCGAATACTCTCAGCAGCTTGCCGGGCTCTCCGAAAGTGTGACCGAAAACAACAACAACAAAAAAAATCAGCATGATTTTTTTTTTTTTGTCTTTTTGGCAGTGCTCAGGGGTTACTCCTGGCGGTGCTTGGGGAGCCACATGCTGGAATAGAACCCAGGTCAGTCACATGCAAAACAGATGCCCTACCTGCTGTACTATAGCTCCGACCCAGAATCACCATGATGTTCTATGTAAAGCTTTTTACCTATATTTTACTGGACACATTTTCTTTTGGGGAACCTCCAATTAGTGCTGAGGCACACGGCCAACCTCCAATTAGTGCTGAGGCACACGGCCCACTCCCATCAATACCTTATTCAGTATATGAGCCTGACTGGTTCAAGGTCCTGAGGAACACCAGTGTCTCACCAGAAGGTACTTGGGGACCACCAGGGCTCTGCCTGGCTGTGTTGAGAGGGACTGTGAAATACTGAGGTTCAAACTGGTTTTAAGGATGCATTCTTTTACTGTTAACGATCTTCCTCTTTTTGGCATAATTATATGGTTAGTGGTGTGTTCTGGGGGGAAGGTGTGTTAGAGCTGGTGATCCTCAGAGGCTACTCATGGCTCTGTGCTCAGGGAACCGTATGCAGTGCCAGGGATCAAACCTTGGTTGGCAGCATGCAAGGCAAGCGCCTTAACCCCTAGACTCAATCTCCAGTTTGCTGTTTTTCATAAAAAGGTATCCAGGATCTAGGAGATAGCTCAAAGTAAGAAATATATGCCTGGCACACATATACTTCCCAGTAAGGTACCAGGTTCGAGTCTTGGTACTGCAAAATTCCTTCAAGCACCACTGGGTAGTGGTAGGCCTGGAAGCCCACAAGCTCTACTGGAGATGACCCCCCAGTGGGAAAAATACAATAAAAAAAAGTTCTGTTTGGTTTTTGGGACACACCTGGTGGTGCTCTAAGGGTCACTCCTGGCTATGCATTCAAGGATTACTCAGAGCAAACTTGAAGGACTATACCCGTGCCCTACCTAAGTTTCCAGCTGACTAGACCAGAGCCTGACTAAAGATCTGAGGACAGGTCTGCAAAGAGAAGAGGGTCTGAAACTGAGGAGAGAAGGATGTCTTTGGGGTTCACGGCACAGCCAGGGACAGTATACAGGATGTGTGGGTTGAACTTGAGTCAGCTGCATACCAGGTAAATGCTCTACCCACTGTACCGTTGTTCTGGCCCCAAATTAATTTCTTTTTATAAGACTGGTATAAGTTAGGGGCACAAGCTATGCAGCAATGCCGTTCTTGGAACCCCCAGCACCAGATAAGGTCCCCAAGCACTGTCAGTGTTCACTCCGAAGCACAGAGTCAGGAATAGTTTGTGAACATGACTTGACATGACCAAAAAAAAAAAAAAGACCAAAACAAAACAAATTCAATTCAGAGCCAGGGAGAAGGCTCAAAGGACAGGAACATACACATGGCAGGGAGGAACCTCTGTTTGATCCTGGCACCATACTCTTCCCAGAAGAAAGAAAAAAAATCAGTGGGAGAGAGGTGGGGTAAGAATCAGAGTAAGAGCTGGGAAGATAGCCCAATGGTCAGGGGCCCGAGTCAGGGGTCTTCTAGCCAAGATTTAAATGGACCAGAACTAGATGACCCATACCGCCTTATTTCTTTTGGTACTGTGTGTAGGCTGCTGTGTTGCCTGCACATAAATGACCCAGTCTGGGACAACAGTGAGGAGACACTCTTGGAACTGCTGCTAATGTTCATTCTATATAGTTGCTGTAGCTATTGTGCGGGGCAGGTTTTCTCATAGTGGGCTCTGTCCGAGGAGGCGCCAAACCTACTTCCTGGGTGAGGAAGGCGTCTAATCTGAGCCCCCAAAGTTGACAAAGGACATCCATGTTCAGAAAATCCACCTAGGGGCTAGAGCAACAGCACAGCAGAGAGGGCGTTTGCCTTGCATGCGGCCAACCCAGGTTCGATTCCCAGCATCCCATAAGGTCCCCTGAGCACCGCCAGGGGTGATTTCTGAGTGCATGAGTGCGGAGCCAGGAGTAACCCCTGTGCATCGCCAGGTGTGACCCAAAAAGCAAAAAAAAAAAAAAAAAAAAAAACCCCCAGAAACTCCACCTACCGTGCCCTACCTAAGTTTCCAGCTGACTAGACCAGAGTCTGACTAAAGATCGTAGGACCGGTCTGCAAAGAGAAGAGGGTCTGATACTGAGGAGAGAAGGCTGCCTTTGGGGTTCGAGGGCACAGCCAGGGACAGCAGGCAGGGCCAGGGGGGACACCACTTCCACACAGAGACGGGTTTCACAGCCCCTTACCACCAAGCTCATTGCTCTCCTCTTGCTCCTCTTCCTCTTCCTCGCCCTCGTTTTTGTAATAAGACTCCCACCCGGACATGTCGGCGAAGGTTCACTAGGCGAGAGGAAGCGCTCAGGTCAATCACGCGCTGACTTAAACCTAGAAACGACCCTCTCCTGGGCTCCCCTGGGCGCGGCCCTGAGGAATCAGGTCCTGGGTGAGAGCGGCAGACGCCGCCTTCAGGGTTCTGGCACACACGGGCCATCCTAGCAGCTGCCTCGCCTTCGCTCTCCCCTTCAGACTCACAAGGGGCAGCGGGCGAGGGAGGGTGGGTTGGAGCAACACAACCGCGGGTTGGGTGTTTGCCTTTCAAACGGCCAACCTGGGTTCGATTCCCGGCATCCCAGATGGTTCTCCCCCGCCCCCCAAGTAACTCCTGAGTGCAAAGCCAGGAGTAACCCCTGAGCATCACTAGGTGTGACCTAAAAAAGCCAAAAACTAAATAAAATATAGGGACAGCGGTAGCCTGGGGCGGAGCAACTGCAGACACGAGTCTGTGCAACCACCCTGAGGGAAAGTGACCACCTCGGGAGGGACCCCCACTTCAAGGCATTCTGTCCTCTCAAGCCCGGTCCTCTCCTCAGCCTCTTCCCCTTCCAGGCTTGTCTCCACCCTGCGGGCGCATGTCCGAGTAGCCAGCCTCGTCTCCTGAGGTGCCCGCCCCCTGACGTGATTTTCACCTGGGGGCCCCTCAGAATATCCCGGGGACCCGCGGGGCGCAGCACACTGAGACGCGCCGCGGACCTAACGTTAGCCCCGCTGGTTCTCTGCCCGAAATCTTCCCCGACCGCCTCAGCTGGGGCAGTTTCAAACACGGACGGGCCTCCCACAGCCGGGCGTCACCTCCCTCAGGAGCGAGGAACGGGGACCAAAAGCCGCCCCGCTACCCCTCCTCGTCCACCTTACCTCCGGCAGACTCTGCCCCGCGACGAGGCGGGGGCGAGACGCAAAAGAAAGACGAGACCAAGCAAGGTCCGGCGGGGCCTGGCCAGCGAGCAGCCTCCACAGAACACCGCCCCGCGCCGCCCGCTCAGGCACAGCCCCGCGCCACAGGCACCCGAGGCGGAGCTCTCCGAGCGCGCGCGAGCCGGCACCCCTCGCCCAATCAACGCCCGCGACGTCATCACGCGGAGACGCCCTTTCCCCCCGACCCGGCCCCGCCCGCTCGCCCGGGCCCCGCCCCCGCGGCGTTCGCCCCGCCCCCCGGAGCCGGGCGGCGCGGGTCCGCACATGCGCGCCAGCGCGGCCCCGCCCCCGCCCTCTTCCGCGCGCCCGCTGCCGGCTCCTGCTCTGTCACCTCACACTTAGTCGTTGCCGGTGGCGGCTGAGGGGGCGCGAGCAGCGCTGGGCGTCGGTGCCCCCCCACACACCCCGCCCCACACTCCCGCCTCTCCCGACCCCCGACGGGGGTCCCGGAAGGGTCCCCGCCGCTGCCGGGTGCCTGAGGGACTTCGTGGCCGCCGCCGCCGCCGCCGCCGCCACGGGTCCTGATGGAGCCGCCGAATCGGTATCCGGTGAAGCTCTACGTGTACGACCTGTCCAAGGGCCTGGCCCGGCGCCTCAGCCCCATCATGCTGGGTGAGGGGGCCGGGCGGGGAGGGGGCGCGGGGGGCCCCGACTTCTGAGGAGAGCGGGTCTGGGCCCCGGGGACACCCCCCCCCCCCGCGGACCCTCGCCCCCCGCAGAGTCTCCCGGGAGGGAGGAGGGATGGGGCGGGGGGAGGCACGCCCGCCTGCTGCTGAGGGGGAGGGGGGCTCGGCCCCGTGACCTTGCCCTTGCGAGCCCCTTCCGCCCGGGCTTGGGGCATCCCGGCGGGACCCCCAATCCGGCTTAGGGAGCCATCACCCCCCCACACACACACACACACGCGCGCGCGCCACCCCGTGCCCCGTGGTCCGCGCCTGGCCGAGAGGGACACTGCGGAGGACACGCTCGGGTGGCCCTTGGACTGCCTTGCGGCCCAAGCCAACTGCGGTTGTCGCGGCGGGGTAGGGGGGGGATGGGGGATGGGCCCGTGCGGGGAGCGTGGGGGTCCTGGCGCCCCGACTCCAGAACTCTTGCTGGCTTGGTGGGACCTGCCCGACCGACCGAGCGGGCCGGGCTGCTCAACAGTTTGGAAGTGACTCGCGTGGGCCCAGATGCTAGAAGGTAGCTCAGGGTGCGGGGCGGGGGGGGACGGGGGGCAGGCCTGGATGCTGGATGCGGTCGTGTCTTGGGGGGGAGGGGGCATGAGAAAGGGATTTTGTAACCCCCGTTAAACTGCTTAGCTGCCAGGAGAGAGGGGGAAAAAAAATCCAAATCCAGTCGTAGCTCAGCGTTTTGACGCAGGACCTGGGTCGAACCCGGACAGCATCGAATGCCTTGCGTGGCCCAGGGATTGGCGGGGAGGTGGTTTCGGGTAAATGCTGAGGCCGGGAAGGATGCCCCGGATTGGAAATCGAAGGCGTCTGGCCGCATCCATTGGAAGGGCAAGTTTTTCCTGCTTTCAAGGGAAACACAGTTGAATCAAGAATGTTTCAGTAAGCAGAGCTACTTTTGAGGACATCTTTCCCAAAGTCTTGGGTGGATCCACGTGCCCCAGTCCAGTATCGTGAGCTGCACTTAAGTCCCTTAAGCCTGGATAAAGGCGGAGTTGGGGGTGGGGGTTGGCTTCCCCCCCCCCCCAATCATCACTTTGGACACTTACTGCAAGTGCAGAGCCCTTCATTTCCTCTGTCTATTACTAAATAGGAAAACCCCAAGTTAGAACGGTTCTTGAAATATGCCAGTGTGTTTTAAGATAGTGTATATGTTCATTCTGTGCTTCGGCAAAAAAATTATTTAGAAGAATACCCAGGAAATTGGGTCACAGTCGTAATTTATGGAAAGAGCAGACGAGTGGAAGGGGGTGACGTGCAGGACCTTTTGAATTGTGCGCCATGTATAGATTTAAAATAAAGTTTTCTGTTTATTTTAGGGGTCTTTTGGGCAACCCTCCCCAGCAGTGTTCAGGGATGGTGCTCAGGCCACCAGGGGAACACCCACCAGGGGACACGTGGTGCCAGAGAATGAACTCCAGACCTTGTGCATGCCAGGCATGTGCTCCAGCCGTTTGAGCCACCTCCCTGCCCCAGTTTATAGATGCTACAACCCTGCTGCACACATACTATTAAGAACCATTGACGATTTTTTATCCCCATATCGGTACTTTTAATAAACAGATCGTTCTTAGGTGGCCAATTCATGGTGAGACAGAAGTTGGGCCTCATCACCCATTGTTAGAAGGAGGATGGCAAATCTGAAAGTAAAACTTACAAAGTCATTGTTTGAGGAAACAGCAGTCACTGATAGATTAGATCAGTCAAGTTCTAACTAAACTTCTTTGGAATGGAGCCATTTTTCATAAGTGAGATGTTGCTTAGATATTTCCGGAGCCATAAATAAAAAGTTTCCCCTTTACACCGAGCCCTTGGTTGTTGTTATTCAGTAATTATTGCTTTGAGCTGAGAGGGGTCTTACAGAACATTGCCGTAGGATTGGCAGATACTTTTTGAGTGCTTACTGTGTACCAGCCCATGTGTTAAGCTTAACTGAAAATGATATGAACCAGGATGTTCTCTGCTGCTCTGGAATTTTTTAAATTGGAATGACATTTGTACACCAAAAGCAGAAAAATGAATATTGTTGTTAACCATGTAACTTCAATGATAATAATAATTTGGGTGGCACACTGGCAGTATTCAGGGCTCACCCCTGGCTCTGTGCTCAGGGATCACTCCTGGCAGTACTTAGGGGACCATATGCAGTTACAGAGATCAAACCCAAGTCAGCCACATGCAAAGCAAACACCTTACCCCTTGTACTATCTCTCCAGTCCCACCCCCATTCTTAATAGAATCTTTGAAGGCCTCAATTTGGTCTGGCTTTGGCCAGTTGCAGTGGTATTTCGTTGTTGGCTTTTTTTTTTTTTTTTTGAGAAGCGGGGAAGGGTCCCACACCCAACAGTACTCTGGGCTTACTCCTTGCTCTGCACTCAGGGATCACTCCTGGTAGAGCTTGGGGGACCATCTCGGGTGCCAAGGAACAAACCCAAGTTGGTTGCATTCAAGGCAAGCACTCGCTGTGCTATCTTTTCAGTCCTTTGTAATGCTTTTTATGCCTGTTGGTAAAATAATGGATGCATTAGGGAAGGAGAAAGAGAGAGAGGAACATTCAAACCGTGGTGGAAAGTGTTGGACACTTAAAAAAAAGTGTGAAAGGAGTTATCAAGGGCCGGAGAAATAGTACAAACAATAGGGCATTTGCCTTGCATGCGGCCAACCTGGGTTCAATCCCCAGCATCATGTATGATCCCCCATGCCCACCAGGGGTGATCCCTGAGCACAGAGCCAGGAATAATCCCTGAGTACCTTAGGTGTGACCAAAAAATTAAATATAGAGAAAAAGCTTACAGAAAATGAACATTGCTTCATCCTGTTCAGATAGCACTTAACTTCATGTTGGGTTTGTCTTTCACCGACTAACCACTTCATTGATTTTCCACACCTGCATAGAGTCAAACCTTTACAAAAGTGATTTATTTCCTGGATCTTATGATGGGTTCTAACAGCATGTCGAGCTCTTGCCCTGTGCCAGGCCCTTTGTTTTCTGCATCTTTGTGTGTGTGTTGTAACCTTCACCACATCTGTGTGAGCTCGGTCCTGCTGTCACCTCCGTATTTCAGCTGCAGAACCAGAGGTGCAGAGTGTTAGGAAATATGCCCCCCCCCCCACCTCCCAGCTGCAAAGTGGCAGAACTGGGTTCTAAACACAGGCTGGCGCACGTGCTCACGTGCTCACTAATTCCTCTCTCAGCCCTGCTGTGTAATGTGCTCCCTTGTAACACACACAGTGGGCATCTCGTTGGAGTTCACATGGTAACTTTGGCCAAGTAGTTCAAGTTCAGAGGAGAAATAGCAGTTTCTCTGTTTGTGCTATTCATAATCCTTAGATGTATTGCTGGAGAGATAGTACCAGAGAAAAGATGCCTTTTACACAGCCCACCTTCTCAGTTTACCCTGCTATCATGTGTGGTCCCCCAAGCCCACCAGAGTTCCTCTGAGCACAGAACCAGGAGTGAGCCCTGAGCATCACCAGGTGTGGCCCAACAACCTCCTCAAAAAAAAAAAAAAACACCATGATCTGTAGATATTTGATCATCTCTCTGAGCCTTCATTTTCTCAAATGAAGTTTGCAAGCCCCTCTTCCTCATTGCTTCTGCCAGTTTCTCGTTTTGGCACACTGTCTGGGGAGTCACAACGGGGGAGAGCCCGCTGCCCATCATCCCTGCGACAGCGTGACCTCTCTGCGGTGTCAGCCTCTTAGAACTGCTTCCCTTGAAAGTATTCCTATTCCACTGTCCTTCACTCACCGTGAAAAGTCCCCCAATTAGCCTTCGCTGTCTGTCTAATCGCGCCTGCTGGCACCTTTTTTTCATACTCATCACTTGTCAGACATAATTAGCTCTTATAATTGTCCTTCATTTCCTCTTAATAATTTGGCTGCTCTTTAAATTTCCTGACCTCTTTCTGTGTGAAAGTACATAGAGGTAAACGGGGAGGCTTTGTTCATTGTGATCGAGGACTTGATAGTGATTGCTTTCTGACCCCAAGTTGGTGGCGCCTGGTGTGTTCAGAGGCCGCATTTATTGTTCTTTACAAGGCTATTTTGAAATCATTCTCACTCAAGCTTTAAATGTGGGAATATGAGCTATAACTACATCTGTAACTATATTCCTTTTGCTTTTCAGAAAGCAATGAACATTCTAGATTGTACTCAGTGGCCAGTCCTCTGTAGTAAAAATAATAATTAAGCTATGAACTTTGCCCTCCAGGCTGTTTCTCTTTTTCAGTAGGAATAATGCATGTAGGAGGCCTGGAGGTGGGGGGGGGGGGGGCACTTGCCTTACACACAGCTGACCTGGGTTTGATTTCTGGCATCCCATATGGTCCACTGAGCACTGCCAGGAATGATTTGAGTGCAGAGCCAGGAGTAACCCCTGAGCACCACCGGCTATGACAACCCTTCCAACCCCTGCAAAAATAAATAAATAAATAAATAAAATAAGATAAGATAAAAACAGCATTAGATGGCAGTTTACAAGTACTTATGGTCAGAAGCCCAAATGAGTAAGAAAGTAGTTGTTTCAGTCCTTGACAAGATGGGCAGGAGGCAGTGGAGGAGTAGGATGGGGACACTTCTGTGACACCCCAGGGCTCCTGAGAGAATGAGTGGATCGGCTCATGCCTCTGCATAGTCCCAGCGGCCAATCAGAGCTGGTGCTTGGAAAATACTAATTATCAGAATGACTGAAACTTAAGCTCCAGCTTAAGGATTAAGTGAAATTTGTTGAATTGGAGGGTATTTGTGTGTGTGTGTGTGTGTGTATTTGTGTGCGTGTGCGCGCTTGCGTGTGCTTCAAGCCATCTATTGTGCTTTGTTTCCAATTTTTATTGTTCATTGTGTGAACTGTTTTATATCCATCTATTGAGTTCAGCAGTCATGCCATTTCTTTATGGCAAAGGGAGAACGAGCGCCGCTGAAGAACCCCTGGCATTCCTGCTCCTGCTTCTCTACGCTTCCACAGACTGAGGCCACGTACCCTGAGGCTTTCTCCGCCAAGTTCCTCAGAGGGGGCTGCAAACTGAGGGATTGTCTTCTCACCCCTCCCAAGACGTACCTCAGAGGTGCAGTGGCACTTAGAGCTTCATTGTCATGAAGTGCCCGGCAGAGAGGGGCTGCTGTACCCCAAAGGGATGAAACCTTTACTCAGCAGACTTTTCTGGAGCTCTACCTTGAGCCAGGGACACTTGAGCCATTCCCTCCCATGTGGCCTGCCTCACATCATCCCTGAGGTCTCAACAGAAGTGTCCCTTCCTGCTTCCATCTTCGCCCTCCCAGACCGAGGTCGTGTCTCCCATCTATGCTGATAACAACCAGGACTCTCTAGCATTCATCTTTCTATTATCTTTGCTTGTTGCCTGGTCAAACACACATACACACACACACAGGCCTACCTGCAGGCATTGCCACACAGGCCTGACTAATAAACACCCATGTGATGAGGAGGGCACCCGTGCCTGTCACCTGAGAATGCAAAGCCCTGGGCCCCTTCCAGCTCCGGGACAGCCACCTCACGCTTCAACCCGTACAGAGGAGTAAGCACATCCCCGGCAGACTTTTCCTGGTGTGTGCGCTGGACAAAATGAGTTTTTGTTTGTGTTTTGTAAAAATGTTAACAACTTTTTTGAGGGGATAGGGTCTTGCCCAGCTATGCTCAGGGCTTACTTTTGGCTCTGTGCTCAGGGATCACTCCTGTCATGCTCAAGGAAGCATATGTGGTTCCAAGGACTGAATCAGTGATCAGCATCCTCCATGTAGCAAGGCAGTTGCCTACCCACTGTACTTTCTCCAGCCCCCCATTTGTCCAGTTTATTTATTTTTTGCTTTTTGGGTCACACTCGGTGATGCACAGGGGTTACTCCTGGCTCATGCACTCAGGAATTACCCCTGGCGGTGCCGAAGGGACCATATGGAATGCCGGGAATCAAACCTGGGTCGGCCGCATGCAAGGCAAATGCTATACCCGCTGTGAGCCCATTTGTCCATTTTAGAAGTTCCTAGTTCCCAGTGTTTCACAAATGACCACATAAGTGGATCGATGAGTAGCTGAAGGGATCTGACTCTACAGTTCCCATCAGCATTCTATGGATGATGCAGTAAAAATTTTTGAGAGAAGGGTGATTGGGGCTATTCCTGATTCTCTGCTCGGGAGTGACCCCTGGCAGTGCTGGGGGGACTGTATGTGACGTCAGGGATGAAACCACAGTGGGCCACAATACAAAGCAAGTTCCTTCACCCCTCTGCCATCTCTCTGGCCAGACAAGATCTTTAGCAGACCTTACTGTGGTAGGAAGAAATCCAATGTCACCTTCGAGTGATCACTTCAGTGATCAATACAGAGAAGATCCAGGAACAGAAAGTAGGGTTTGTGACCTGCAACTTGTAATCTTGGAAATCTTATGAAGTAGACACTGTTGTTTTGTTTTCAGGCCACACCCATGGTGATCCTCAGGGCTTACTCCTGGCTCTGCACTCAGGAACCACTTCCTGGCAGGCTCCGGGAAGCATGTGGGAAACCGGGGATGGAATCCGGGTCGGCTGCATGCAAGGCAAGCGCCCTGCCCACTGTACTATCACTTCGACCCTATTATTATGTATTATTTTTAACAGAATAGGACACGAAGTCGAAACAGTGTTGGCCCATTGTGAAATGTTCTAGTTCTGCCCCATTGTCAGGCATAGGCCATGCATCCCTGTTGGGTACTGGCTGTAGGGTTAGTACAACAGAGGATCGGAATGTATTTTTAGTTAAATGAATTCAACTCGCTGCCCCCCTGCATGCAGTCGTTGGCTTCCAAACTGCATGGTCCCTTCACACCACCCAACGCTCCCCCTCACCTCTGGGCACAGTGCCCCACATGTGCTCCCTGTGTGCCCCGTGATGGTCCCTCTTCTCACCTCCTCTAGCTCTTCACTCAGACATTACCATCTCAAAGAGGCTACTCTGGGTTCCCTGAAGCTCTCCTATTCGCCACCCTGCTCTCATTTCCTATTCTTCATATTGTTAACAGTATGATGGTTTTATTCTGTTTGTCATTATTCACTGACTGTCCCCTGTTCCAGATCTGTGACAAGTAATTGCTTTGGTGTCTTGTTTATCAAAGGATTACAGTGCCATGGGCCATCAGAGGACCCTGACTCAGCAATCACCTTTGCGTGTGTTAGGCCCAGGTTGGGGACCAAGCACCACATGTCCCTCAAGCATGTCCAGGAGCAACCCCTGAGTACCACAGGGTATGGCGCACATACACACACACATTTACACACACACAAAAGTAACAAAAGTAGCAGTTACTGATAGTTTGCTGTGTAGACTGGTAGATCTCAGATCTGGCTCGCCCACCCAGAACCTGTGTTTTTGTTTGTTTGTTTGTTTGGATTTTTTTTCTTTTTGGGTCACACCCTGCGATGCACAGGCTCATGCACTCAGGAATTACTCCTGGAGGTGCTCGGGGACCATATGGGATGCTGGGAATGGAACCTGGGTCGGCCACGTGGAGGGCAAATGCCCTATCCGCTGTGTTATTGCTCCAGCCCTGAACCTGTGTTCTTTACTACATAGATTTCCTCTCTTAGGGCCACAACATTTCTCCTACATGAATAAGATGGAAAAGAAATTTCTGTCTAGCATCGCAGCATCATTATTAAATAAAGAGACGTGGCTTTCTGGGGTCACGGAAATTCTCAGAGGTGAGACTCTCGCCCCATGGATCATAGGGCCCCATCGAATGCAGCTTTGGGAGATTCTTGCCCCGAACGGGTTATGGCCCCAACCTCAAGGGAAAGCAGACGGGTTTGTGTGTGGACAGAGACGGGGAAACTGCTACATTTCCTTTTTCTTCTCATTCTGCCCAGCAGCCCCAAGGGCGAAGAGTGCAGTGGTTACAACAAACCCGCTCTTAGCTCTTATCGCTGATTGGGAGGTAGAGTGAACTTTATCGTATGGGGGTCTTCCCTAAGGAGGCCCTCACACCTGTTCAGACCTGTGTCCACCCCAATGGTGAGGCTTTTTATGCATTGTTACTGGTCACCATATGTGAGTTTCAATGAAAGGACAGGGGCACGCTGGACTCGAGTGTTCAGTGGCCGAGAGATGGACAAAGGACTGGGGAAATGAAGAAATAGGGCCCCAGGCTGGTCGGTAGTCAGTTTATTTCTCTCTCTCTCTCCACCCCCCCCCCCCCCCATCGTAGTCTGATCTCTCTCCTTAGTCTAGTTTTGGTCGTAGTGCCAGTCATCATACTCCCTCTTCCTCGCCTCTTCATTATATCACCTCTCTCCCCTTTCAGCATACTTAATAGAAATCATGAAGGGTGAGGTACACTAGGTGGTGTTGACCATTTTCATAACAACAAACAGAGGTAAAGCCACTCGTTCAGGGGAAGTTCTAGGAGATTAACTCAAGGACAAACTCATCTGAGGGATCAGCACTCCAGATTACTAGGCGATCCGCTCAAAGGGCGGGATTCCATCCAGGGTGCCTTGCTTTCTCCTTTCCTCAGCTAGTAATCCATTTAAACGATCATAGTGAATTTACTTCTTATAATATTTTTAGTCATTTTGTATGAACACAGTAAGAGATATATTAAGGTTAAAGATTGGCTCTTCCTGGGGACGTCTCGCTATATATTCCAGACCACAGTCGTCAGGCGAAGTTAGTCTTTCCTAACCCCAGCAGGGTCCTGATTCAGTTACTTCTTTTTGAGTCATGACAGAGTTTGTTCCACGACCATGCTCTTAACTTATATGTATGTTGCTTAGCTTGTCCCCTTTTCAATGCCTGGGTTGCTTGCCCTGGGTCCATCCAGTCCCTTCGTCGGGACCCTCCTTCTGGGGGTGTTAGGAAGTAAAGGCAACTGAAGCTTAAGTCAGATTAATATGATGGATGCCAGGGGTAAATGCTATTTGAAGTCAATTATTAACTCATGTTGCAAAAGCATAGCATCAACTCTCTTCCTGTGTCTATGCAAAAAGGACATTGCTAAATAAACCATGCAAATGACACAAAGGAACGAGAAAAGCAATATCGGATTATTAGTGCTTGATGGAATTGGGTGTGCCTCAGGGGCACTGTTGTGGGAGTAATTCAATAAAACTAAGCTTCCTTTGGGAGGAGCAAGGATAACCCAATGTTATCCAATAACCGTAGCCCTGTACAGCGTGGCTAAAGTACCCAAAGCTGGACTTGGAAACTTTTGTCACTCTCCCACAGCCTCAGATGACAGTACAGGATAGTCACAGAGAGTCCGTGGTTGCATCTCTCTTCTAATGAAGAGTAGTGAATTTATTTTTCATTTTATTTATTTGGCTTTTGGGGTCACACCCAGTGATGCTCGGGGGTTCCTTCTGGCTCTGCACTCAGGAATTATTTCCGACGGTGTTCGGGGGATCATATGGGATGCCGGGGATTGAACCCAGGTCGGCCGTGTGCAAGGCAAACGCCCTCCCACGGTACTATCGCTCCAACCCCAATAGTAGTGAACTTAGGTGCATAGTGAAATGTGGATTAGCAATTGTGAAAGGGTCAAGACTTCTTACTCCCGGTCTCTCAGTTCACCCAGGAGTGACATGCTCCTTTCCAAGGTAAAGTGTGGAGGAACTCACACCCTGGGCGGAGCACAAGCAGACTCCTCGCCTTCCACGCGTCACGGGGCAAACCTGAGAAATAACATTTAGCAATGTGTAAACTGTCACGGTGAGGCGAGCACAAGTGACGTGGTTGTGTCCTTGTGGCACTTGCTGCTCTTCCTGTCACTCCTCAGACTCTCCCGTGGAGATTGCAACCCCACCCGCCTCATCTGCTCTCTTCACATCACCCCCGTTAGCAGTGTGGGTGATACCACCCCTTGGGGGCATGGAATGACCCGGGGGTCCTATGAGCTTCGGCTGCAATTGGAAGGTGCTTTCTGTTTGTTCTCTTCAAAATGGTCCATTTCCAGGAGGTTGCTAAGTAATTTGGTGGTGATGGTGGTGGTGGTTGTTGTTGTTGAAAAGGGGGCAGATAAGTTTGGAAACCTCTGCTTTATGCTGTAGTCACCTCTAACGTTCTATATCCTCTATATCCGATGGCACCAAAGCAAATAGACATTGGGTAGGGCACCTGCCTTGCATGTAGCCAACTGAGGTTTAGTCCCTGGCACCCATAAGGTCCCCTGAGCCCACCAGGAGTGATCCCTGGGTACAGAGACAGAATTCAACCCTGACCACTGCCAGGTGTGGCCTAAAAACTAAAAAATTCTGTGTCAGGGAGGAGGGCTCAAAGTGATAGCACAGGTGCATGGCGCTTGCCTGACATACAGCTGGCCCTCATCTGATCCCTGATACCACGTGTCGTCCTCTGAGCACAGGGTCAAGAGCAAGCCTTGAGTGCTGCTGATATGATGTGACCCAAACCTGTTTCTTCGGGATCGGAGAGATAGTCCAGTGGGTAGGGCACTTGTTTTGCTCATGGCTGACCTGGATTTGAGTCCCGGCACTCCATATAGTCCCCTGAGCCCTGCCAGGAATGATTCCTGATTCCTGAGCACGGGACAAGGAGTAAACCCTGAGCATCACCAGGTATGGCCTCAAAGCAGAACAAAACAGCTGTATCTCGGGCCTCAGAAATGCTCAAGGGATTGAGCACAGACGTTGCGTGTGGGAGCCTGGGTTCAGTTCCATGGCACTGCATAGTCCCCACTCCAAGAACGACCCCTGTCGGGAACCATCCCTGATCTGGGATTCACCCCTGACACCCAAAGAGCAAAAGTGAAAAACTAAATGAACGCACGACACTGGTGAGGAACAGGAGAGAGAAAACGGGGCTGAATTCTTGCCTTGTGCAGGGCTAAGCCCACGTCAAACCCACCCCCGCCACCCTCATCCCCCACATGTGTGGTCCATCCGTCCGTCCCGTCCCCCAGGGGTCCAGGTGCATCTTCAGCCTGGCACCCTGGCACCACTGTGCCCTGGTCCCTCCGCCACACACCTCAGCGAGTTTCCCAGCTGCGGCCCCGCCCTGCTTGATAAGGGTGGAATTGCAGCTCATGAAACCAGTTCTTTATCATCTAGGACATCTGATTTCTACCTGGAAGGCCAGTCGACGTTGTTTCGGGGTTTTTTTGTTTTGTTTGGCGTGGGGGCGGGGGGTTGGGGGGGCACAGCCAGCAGTGCTCAAGGGCTTACTCCTGCCTCTGCCCTTAGGAATTCGGGGGATCGTGTGGGGTGCTGGGGATTGAACGCAGGCTGGCGCGCACCCTCCCCACTGTCCTGTCACCCTGGCCCAGTTTCGGTTATTTCTGTGTCTCCTCCCCCTTGGCCTCGAACCCCGTACAGGCAGGGGCTGAGCCGCTCGGCCTTGCCTTGCCACATCTGCCACCACTTCTGGCCCACAGAGGCAGGGTACTGAGCGATGGGCTTGCAAAATTTAGAGGATTTTTCCTCACTTTGTTCGGTGAACAGCGAAGCAGGTCACTCCCTTGGTGCTGGGAACAGAGGGGACCTGGGCGCCAGCGGTCAACCCCAGGCCGCCTGCGTGAGAGCATATACTCCAACCTCTTGCACCCTCCCCAGCCCCCTCTCTTGCCCCGAGGCTCTCCTACACTCCTGTTTTACGATAAGTAGCTATAGATAAGACACATTTAATTATTTGGGGGCAGGGGGGTACACGTGATGGAGATCGGTGTGGTGCTCAGGGGCCACTCCCACCCATGCATTTTGGGGGACCATGGCGGTGCTGGGGGTCTGACATGGGGCTCTCGGTGCTGCAGCCCTTCATCCCCATTCCCCAAGCCCCAGAGAAATTTGTTTGTTTGGGGGCCCCACCCGGTGATGCTCAGGGGTTCCTCGTGGCTCTGCACTCAGGAATTACCCTTCTTCAGTGCACGGGGAACCATATGGGATGCCAGGCTCAAACCCGGGTCAACCACGTGCAATGCAAACACTCTACCTGCTGTACAATTGCTCCCACCCTGCCCCAGACAAATTTCAAGGGAAAAGTTAAATTGACTCCAAAGAGGGAAAATAATAGGAATAAAAGAGGTATATCTCTACTAGTGCTTTTTTTTTTTAGGGACACACCTGGAGGTGTGTTTGGGGACCATGCAGTATCGGGGGTCACACGCAAAACACCTTTGCGCTCTCTCCCCAGCCCTTAACAGCATTATTATCTTGGATTTTTTTTGGGGGGAGGTCACACCCAGCAATGCTCAGGGGTCACTCCTGGCTCTGCACTCAGGAACCACTACCAGCAGTGCTCAGGGGACCATATGGTATGCTGGGAATCAAACCCGAATCAGCCACATGCAAGACAAATGCCCTACCCACTGTGCTAACGCTCCAGCCCCTATCTTGGGTTCTTTTTGGGAGAAAGAGAATCAGACTCAGCGGCTTCAGGCCTTTCTCCTTTCTCTACACTCAGGAATCACTCCTGGGAGGCTTAGGGAACCATATGGGGTGCCAAGAATTTAACTCAGGTTGGCTGCATGCAAGGTGAGTGCCCTTGCCACTGCGCTATCTCTCCAGCTTCTTTATCTTGCGTTCTGATGCAGAAATCCGATCAGTTTTCAACTCTGACAACATACCCATGACCCGAGCTAATGAGGACCTTAGTCAAGTACCTGCCTGGAAAGCCCACCCAAGAGGGTTAGAGTGGGGGGCTGCTCCGGGATTGAGTGATGTCTGGGGTGGACTCGGCTGCGAGGCCATTTAGTTTCGTCTCCAGCAGCTAAATCTCTCCTTCTCTCCGCAGGGAAACAGCTGGAAGGCATCTGGTAAGTTGCTGGATCTCCTTCCGGAGGGTGACCCTCTGCTTTCAGGGCCCAGCCAGTTGCTCGAACTCTGGCTCTATCAGAAAGCTTCAAGCTCTCCACCAGGTCCATGCTAACTCCTGTCCCCAGGGGGGCATTTGGCAGTGTCTCTGACATCTGGTCGGGGGTCTGGGGTGCCATTGCAAAGATGATCCCCGGCATCCCATATGGTCCCCCAAGCACCGTCAGGAATAATTCCTGCGTGCAAAGCCAGGAGTAACCCCTGAGCATCACTGGGTGTGACCCAAAAAGCAAAAAAAAAAAAAAAAATTGAGAGACCCAGCCCTAAAGAGAGGCAGGTGGTGCCCTGGCGACTCCCACCTCAGCCCACACTGTCTTAAAGACGCCCGCCGGGGATTGTCAGCCCTGCCAGACCCCCATGGCTGAGCCCTTATCTCTTTTCCTGAGCAACCCTCGGGCAGCTTCTATCTGAGCCTGCTGGTATGTGGGCGGCCCAGACGCCCTGTGCTGTGTTGGGCTGAAACCACGAGCACCTTTCCCTGACTCAGGACTTACATGCTGTGCTCTTGGGGCTCCCTCCGCGGGGTCCAGGCCAATGCTCCTGTCTTGGGGACGTCGGCATGCCCCACAAAGCGTTATTTCAGTAACTGACTTTCAGTGCCAGGATGAACCTCTGGCCCTGACATGCCCCTCTGCTCCGTGGTGGCGACCAGACACCACCCACAGGGGTTTGATTGCCACTACTGCCGGGTGCAGTTGCGGGCCTCTAGAGAGTCAGCGCCCCGGGTGCTGCAGAATGGCCTAGAACGCACAGGCAGCCCCCCAGAAACTTCCCAGCCCAGCATTGCCCCAGCTGAGAACCTCTCCTCTCCAGTCCTGGTCTTTTATTGTTTTTGTCTTTTTGGGGTCATACCCGGCGATGCTCAGGGGTTCCTCCTGGCTCTGCACTCAGGAATCACTCCTGGTGGTGCTCAGGTGACCCTGTGAGATGCTGGGGATTGAACCCGGGTTGGCCGCGTAGAAGGCAAACACCCACCCCACTGAACTGTCACTCCGGCCCCTCCAGTCCTGGTCTTACTCCGACCTTTTGCTTGGCTTTCTGAGACTAGAGCACCGGGTCCTGGGGGCAGTGCCCTGAGTGCAGCCCCACCCGTGTGGCTGACCCCTTCCGCTTTGCAGGCACACCTCCATAGTCGTGCACAAGGATGAATTCTTCTTCGGCAGTGGCGGGATCTCCAGCTGTCCCCCGGTGAGTGTCTCCCCGACACCCCGAAAGCACCCTCGTGTCCTGGCCCTGTGCTTCGGAAGCACCTAGGGCTCGTCTCAAGAAACCCTCCCACATACACGCCCACCAGTTTCCCTCTGGTCTGCCACGCTGGCATAGTGTGGGGATGGGAGTAGTGGTCCCGGGTCCCCCCCAGGAAGGGTTCCCGGAGGCTAAGACAGCGTCCTCATCCTCTGGCGCCATCACCAACTCAGCTCTGTGCCCTGCTCCTAGGTGCCAGGTCGGTCAAGGTGAAGGGGATGGCAGGGGCGCTGTGAGCTGAAGGGGTGCCCTGGGTCCCGGCCAGGAGGACACGTTGCAGATCTCAGGCCTGACCTGAGCAGGGCCATGTGCAGGCCGCAGGCAGAAGGCAAACGAGCTCCCTCTGCGTCACATTCACGGGGAGACTGTCTCGATTCCTCTCTCTCGCCACCCCATCCCAGAATCCTTGACCAAAGCCACTGCCTCTGCCGCATGCCCGCGCCCCTAATCCACTTTGTCTCCCATCATCTCTGCCCCCTTCTACAACACATGCCCCTGAATCCAGGTCGCTGTCTGGCCGGGAACAAACCTCCGTTTGGAAAAGTGGATGTTTCAGAACAAGGCCCTGTTCATGGCGTTCCCCTGCCAAGGCCTGAGGCCCTCCCGTCCTGGGAGGGGAACCCCAAAAGCTCCACGTGGCTCCCCAGGCCTGGTCTGGCCTGGTCTCAGGCTGAGCCCCTCGCCCACACCATCTTCTCAGCCTTGAACACTCCCTGGTCTCAGCGGCCCCCGGGTCCAGGCTGCAGGAGGCTGAGCCCACTGTCACTTCCTCGACCATATTTCCCTGAGCTGGGAAGGTCCCATGTCCCACGTCCTGAGAGCATTCTGTCCTTTTCCAGCAAGACTCTTGTCACCACTGATGGTTCTAGGCTGTGTCCCGTCAGCCTGACCCCTGCCCGGGACGCTCCCTGAGGGCAGGAATCGCATGCCGCTTCCCCGGGTGCGGGGCCAGAGCAGGGGACATTTTCAGCACCTGCCTATCTGGGGGTGAGTCCCAGGAGCCTGAAGAGTGACCGCTATGTGTCTTACAATTCGGAGATGGTCCCTCCGACGGCTGTCACCGCCCTGCTCACAGGCGGCCCCTGTCCGGCCCCGCACCAGCAGTCAGTACTCCGGAGTGATTGTGAGAGTCAGTGACCTTTGTGGCAGGGAGCTCTGCTCGGGAATGTTCTCCGTGGCTGGCTCAGATGGTGATTTCCAAGCATCATCCGGGGCGGGCGGGCAGGAGAGAGCGGGCAGCCCTGGCTCGCTGCGGCTGCGGGCCTCGATTTCCCCACCTGGGCTGCCTCGCGCTGGCCTTAGCGTCGCCTCCCAGGTGGAAGCAGTAACCGCGCCATGGATGTGTGCCAGCCGGCCAGCTTTCTCCCACCCTTCGCCTTCCCCCATGGTTACGGCCTGGCTACGGTGTCCCCACACCAACTACCGTGGAACATGAAGCGCCCTGCCTGGTGGGAGCCACTTCTAGGTGTCACTGGGGACAGAGGCACGAGATCTGGGGTTTCTCTCTTATTTTTTGGCTGCCTGAGTGGACGCAGGAGGCGCCGCTGGTGCCGTCCACCCATCCAGTCTCCAGGCTCAGGACCGGCTCTGCCCACATGTGTCCGCGGCCCTCCGGGGGGAGCCACCTACCTGCCGAAGGCCAGCGGGGTCAGTGATCTAATGACTTTCTTTGGGTTGGCTCTTTTAGGGAGGGACATTGCTTGGGCCCCCTGACTCTGTGGTTGATGTGGGGAGCACAGAAGTCACCGAAGAAATCTTTTTGGAGTACCTGTCCTCCCTGGGGGAGTCTCTGTTCCGGTGAGTGGAGACAGGGTTGGCGGTTCATCATGTCTGTCTCCCCCACTAGAAAACAGGCCCTGGAGGCCAGACACTGGACACAACCCCGGGCACCCCCACCAGTTGCAGAGAGAGCAGGACTCGGGCCCCCAAAGCGCGGGGTTGCTCCCGGGCCAACACCCCATGCCGGCTCCTGACTAGAGTCAGCGGCTGCCGGGGCCGGAGCAGTAGGACAGCGGGCAGGGTGTTGGCCTCGGACATGGCTGACCCTGGTTTGATCCCCGGCACCCACCGTGGTCCCTCAGCATCACCAGGAGTGATCCCCTTGAGCACTGCCCCATGTCGGGGGGGAGTGTGCCCCAAGATAAATTCTAGAATTTAAGTCTGCCGCTGTTGGGCAGAGCTACGCTGCACACTTTCTCGCGAGCTACATTGTCCTCACACTCAAAACCAGGCAGGTAGAGGGGCTGGGGCTTCACCCCAGCCGGAACAGATTTTCTCTTAAAGAAAAAAAAAGGGGCTGGAGCGATATCACAGCGGACAGAGCGTTTGCCTTGTACGCGGCCAACCTGTATTCAATCCCCAGCATCCCATAGGGTCCCCTGAGCACCACCGCCAGGAGTGATTCCTGAGTGAAGAGCCAGGAGTAATCCCTGTGCATCGCAGGGTGTGACCCAGAAAGCAAAAAAAAAAAAAAAATGTCGCTCCAGCCCTCAAGCCCCGCTCGGGTGGCTGCAAAGGCCCGGGACTGTCGAGGAACGGCATGTCTCGTCTGTCAGCCCTGAGCAAGCTGGTTTGGCTTCGGTGCTGGGGGCGTGGGCTCTCGCCGTGCCGGGCGGCCGTGACACCGGCCTTTCGCAGTGGCCATGACACCTGCTGCCCTCTCAGCCCTGGCACCTCTCTCGCCCCGACAGAGGGGAAGCCTACAACCTCTTTGAACACAACTGTAACACCTTCAGCAATGAAGTGGCCCAGTTCCTGACCGGGCGGAAGATCCCTTCCTACATCACCGACCTTCCCTCAGAAGTTCTGTCCACGTAAGTGACCTCCCTCTGCCTCTCCTGCGCCCCCCGCCCCCAGGACCTGAGCAGGGCGCCTTCCGCTCCCCCGAGAAGGACCACTGCACCAGCTCAGAGCGCACCTGCCAGGCTTTAGTCCACTGGACGCTGGTTCAGGACTGATCCTGCATCCTGGACCCCCCGGCCATTTCTGCCCACTGCCCAGGAATTGTGCTGTTCAGCAGTGCCCATTTGAAAGCCAGTTTCAGACTGATGGCCCTGGAGGACAGTCGACCCTCCCTGGGACATGCTTCTCCCGCCCCAACGGGATCCCAGCCGTGTCAGCCAGAAGTCAGGCCGCCTCACCACCACCACCACCCCCCCATCCCCTGGCCATAGGCTGCCTCTGACCCAGTTTTTCCTGAGCGCGGGCCCTGTGCAGCATTCCCAGCAAGGTGTGCTGGGCTCAGCCCGCACAGGACAGAATTACCAGGAAGGAGCCCCAGGTGCACGGTAAGTCCCTCAGCATCACAGAAGGACCTCGGCCGTGGCCCCAAGCCGTCCCCCATGGCTCCGTGTCGGCTCTGTTTTTATACGCCAGCTGGCCTTCCTGGACTTTTGTTTGAATTGGGTGATACTTCTTGGTCTCATCTGTTCGTTCACAAGGAGAAGCACTGCATTCCCTTCAAACTTGGGGACCGCTTTCCAGAGTGGCAGCGGCTGGGCTGTGCTGTGGGCGGCCTCCAAGTTCACAGTGTCCTGTGAACCTTAGAAAGTAGCTTCTGGGACCCAAGCGATAGGGCAGTGGGGAGGGCACTGGCCTTGCATGCCCAACCTGGGTTCCATCCCCAGCACCCCGTAGGGTCCCCTGAGCCTACCAAGAGTGATCCCTGAGCACAGAGTGAGGAGTCAACTCCAGGGTGTGGCCCCAAAAACTTGTTTTAAAAGGAAGGAAGTAGGGACTCGAGCAATAGCATAGTGGGTAGGGCGTTTGCCTCGCACATGGCCGACCCAAGTTCAATTCCCAGCGTCCCATAGGATCCCTCAGCCACCACCAGGAGTAATTCTTGAGTGCAGAGCCAGAAGTAACCCCTTCACCGGTGACCCAAAAAGCAAAAAAAAAAAACCACTAAAATAAAAGGAAGGGAGTGGTGTCGTGGTGTCTCAGGGCCAGAGAGCTGGCAGACAGGGAGCTCGTCTCACATGCTGCTGACCCTGGTGTGGATCCCTGAGCAGCACCACGTGTGGCCCCAGAACCAAAGGAAAGAGCAAGTGGGCAAGTGATGGTTTCAAGGGGCCAGAACAGTAGCACAGTGAGTAGGGCATTTGTTTCGGACACAGCTGACCTGGGTTCCATCCCCGGAATCCCATAAGCACCCCCTTCCTCACGAGCACCGCCCGGAGTAACCCCTGAGTGTGGTCTCAGACCCGAAAAACATCAGTAAAAACTGCTGCTAGGGACTGGAGAGGAATCAGGGCTTAAGGCCAAGCCCGCTTCTATTCCCAGCACTGCCTGGGCCCCAAGCGCCTCGGGGTGTAGCCAGGCCCCAGACCCTACGCCTCCCCCCAGTAATGAAGCCCAGCTGACCAGGAGCCAGAGGCAACAGGTTTAAGATGGGGCGACAGGGCGGCCGAGATGCAGTGTCCACATGAGGGGACAGCACCCAAGCGGGGGGAGGATTATTGCGCCGTGCGCCCTCTGGGCCCACCCCATCCCTGGTCGCTTCTCTCTACAGGCCCTTCGGACAGGCGCTGCGGCCGTTCCTGGACTCCGTCCAGATCCAGCCTCCCGGGGCGAGCACCATGGGCCGGCCCAACGGTCAGAGCTAACGGGACTGCGGGGACCGCCTGCCTCTCCAGGGCTTTGCGTTTTTAAACAAAACAAACCCTATCAGATTTCTATTTTATAATTTTACATCAGAGCTAGCCATCAGGGGGCGGCTTTCTAACGTTCCCAAGAGGGAGAGCCCGTCGGGCCGCTGCCGAGGCAGCACGCGGCCCCCCTCCCCCCCGAATAGCATTATACTAATTTATTAAGGCTGTCTTGTCTGTGCGTTCACTTCTGACGCTGCTTCCTGAGCATCCTCCGCTCTGGAGACAGGGAGGCGGGTGGGTGAAGCAGAAAAAGAAAAAGAGGCACGGTCTGGGGCTTCCCCAAACCAGACCCACTCGCCACTGAGGGACCCAGGTGAGTCTGACAACATCCATGACCCAGAAGCGGTTCCTCCCGCATTCACGGAACCAAAGGACGTGGGACCCGGGATGACTGGACCCAGCCCGAGGGCTTTGGCTTTCCCTCCTGACCCCACCACGCCACGGGGCCAGGCCTGTGTCATCGCCCCAGAAGAGTGCCAGCAGTCGGGCCCGAAGGGACAGGATAAAGCCATTCGTCCTCCCACCCAGACCGGTTGCCGACCCTCTGACGCCTGCGCTGGTGCCTCGAGTGCTCCCGCCGAGTGGCATGGCCGGCCTGTCCTGGTCGCAGTTGGTAGCTCGGCCCCCAACCCCACCCTCGTCATTGTGCTTTAATCAGGCAGGGACGCCCTGCTCCAGGGTGATGCCCCTGATGCGACGAGAAAACGCGGAATCGGGATGACCTGGAACCTCACGTCGTTTCTGAGAGGAGGAAACGTGTTTTGAAGGGACCCGGCGTCCCCCTGCCGTTCTGAAGCATGGCGGGACTGTGTGGGCCTTTCCCTAAAGTGCTTCCTCCAGGGGCTGCGGGGCAGAGAATAAGTTTCTTATCCAGCCAGGCTTTCAGATGACCCCACCCCCCCCTCCACGAGTTGGGGGGAGGTGAGAAGGGGGGCAGGCTCTGAGCTGCTCCCTAGAGGCCCGGCCAGGGCACTTGTTATTCTGCCTTAGCCTGTGACTGTCCCCGAACAGCCTGTGGTGATGCCAAATGACATTTGGGAACTTGGGAGGATTGGAGGCCATGCCATCAAGCCATTGAGTCCCTCCCTAGACCTACCAGTTTGCCAGTGTTCCGAGAGAGGAGAGACTGGGCCGGGGGCTGTACTTGGACATGGCTTCACTGCCTCCCAGGCCCCGTGGCCAGCAGGCAGCACCCCCAGACCAGGGCTCTGAGTGGTGTGGTTGGCGAGGCGGGTCAGTGAGCCTCTTCCCAGAGTTGAGGAGAGGGCACCCCGGCCCATCCTTCCAGCCCTGCATCCCAGAGCCTCGGGAGAACGCCCCCAGCTGCCTGGCCCCGTGTGAGCCCACGCAGGCGGGCAGGGAGTGAGCCCTGTGTGCGTCACGCTGCAGACGCCCCCACGAAGACCCGCCGTTCCCAGAAATGGCGCTTGTACCTTGGAAACGCTTTTCTGCTCTGGGAGTGGAGCTAGCTACTGTGTTGAGCGCGGAGAGGGTTGCTGGTTTGCTTTGGTGTTTTTTCTAATGCAATAAACTCATTTCTGCCTGTGTCCTGGCCACTTGTGTGGTGCTTAGGAGTCTGGCTTCAATATGAAGCGGCTTCTCAGCTTTGCCCCTCCCAACCAAGCCTAACCTGGCGAGTCTGGATATGCCAGCGTCATGGCAAAGAAGTGATGAGGACTGGGGAGAAAGTCAGTCCCCACTGGTTGTCAAGGCAGGAAAACTCCTGCCCCAGCTGTATGACCCGCTCCAAAGCCAGGGTCCGGTCCCCGCAGTGGGGCACTCCACCAGACACACTGTGTTCCCCAATGGATGTCCACTCCTTACAGCCTCCAGGCCTGATAGCCCAGCGTGGCTGCAGCATCCGCAAATGGGAGATGGTTCCCTGGACAGCAGCGGGAGGAGGCCACATTCTCACCGCCCGAGAACTCGCCATACTGGCAGGAGAACCAATGGGACTGGAGAGATAGTACCGCATTCAATCCCCAGCATCCCATATGGCCCCTTAAGCAGGCCTGGACAGACCTGTCAGAGAAGCCGGAGCACTAGGGCCGAGAGAAAAGAGCACAGCGCTCAGGCACCACATGGTCCTGGAGCGTGGCCCTATCAAGTCCCCCGGCCCTTGTATTGAATTGCTGGGAGGCTTCTTGCGCTTCCTGAGCACCGCTGAGAAGCCTCCTTCCCCAAAAAAGAAGGCATGGGGCTGGAGTGATAGTACAGCGGGGAGGGCGTTTGCCTTACATGCAGCCGACCCAGGTTCAATCTCCGGCAACCCATATGGTCCCCAGAGCACTACCAGGAGCACTACCAGAGCACTACCAGGAGCACTACCAGAGCCAGGAGCAACTCCTGAGCATCCCTGCATGTGACCCAAAAAGCAAAAATAAACAAACGGGCCACAGCAATAGTACAGAGGGTAGGGTTTTGCCTTGCTGGGTGTAACCCCAAAAGCAAAATAAACAAAGCTCAAGAGAAGATAACCGGCACGGTTCCCCAAGGGAGCCTCTGGTAGGCGGCAGCTGCCCATCACAGAGCTGACCCGAAGCAGATGTCCCCACAGGCTGATGCCCATGCCTGTCTCGACCTACGCAAGGGTGAGGCACATCCCTGAGCGCGAGCCCTTCGCCTCAGGGCCTGCCTGCGTTGGAAGGAGGCAGAGTGGAGCCGATGCTGGGCCCAGTTCTGGCTCTGAGACCTCTCAGAGTCTGTTCTGAGTCTGCGGTTCTGAGTCTGATGGTTCCGTGCTGCAGCGGGAGACACAGCCACCAGGTGGCACTGTGGATTCACTTCCCAGGCCGGCACCAAAGTCCATTTGCCTGAGGTACCCCAGGCCTCCGGACCCTACACACAACCGCCAGTGTTGCACAAACAAGCTCTTCTTTCCTTCTGAGCTCTACCCCGCCGTGCTCGGGCCACCAGGGCTGCATCAGGTGGTGGCAGGGCTTGGGTCGGCCTCTGGGCGAGGCATGTACTCGCCCCTCCAGCCATCTCCCCATCCCAGCTGAGCTACTTGTCCTCACAATTCTCCAGGCTCTCCTCCGACTGCCCAGAGGGACCACACCCAGCTAAAAGTTCAACCCACCCCTGCAGGTGGTTTCTACCCGGGCCTCAGTTTACCCGGGATTCCTTCTCACTGAACCTGAGGAACCCCACAGAGGGATAGTACAGTGGGTAGGGCGCATTCCTTGCTCACAACCAACTCGGGTTCAATCCCCAGCATCCTATACGGTCCCCTAAGCACCGCCAGAAGTAATTCCTGAGTGCAAAGCCAGGAGTAACCCTTGAGCACTGCTGGGTATGACCCAAAAAGAAAAAAAAACTAAAAAACAAAATAGAACAGCAGCCTTTCCTCAGGGCTTCGCACCTACCTCCCAGCAATGTCAAGATTTATCTTCCTGCTCCCCAGGGCACTCCACAAGGGCAGGGGCTGGCACAAAGCAGGCTCCACCAGTCCTGGGAAGGGCGGAGAGGCGGAACCCGTCATGATGGCTGTGGTCTCCAACCAACTCAACCCGGAAGCACCCTTGCCCCAGAGACCTTGGCCAAGCCCTTCCCCGCTCTGGGCCTCAGTTTCTTCATCTTGGCATGAAAAGGATGCATTAGGGCTGGAGCGAGCACAGGGATGACGGCGCTTGCCTTGCACGTGGCTGACTTGGATTCTGTCCCCAGCACCAGCAGGAGTGAGCCCTGAGTGCAGCCAGGTGTGGCCCCCCAAACCGAAAAGAAAATGACTTTGGTTGCCTGAAGGCCCCTCCTAGGGGACCCCACTGTTTGACCAGGCTCTGCCCCTTAGGGTTGAACCCAGATTCACAGACATCCCAGACCCCAGTGTTAGGAGACCCCACTTCCTATAACCCCATCCCTGGACACCAGCATGTCGCCCAAGGGACTAACCAACCCGGGAACAGCCCAGCCCTGTCCAGCCCCTCCTCCGAGTCCATCAGGCCCACGCTCTTGTTTATGGTGAGGAACACGAAAGTGACATCAACACCCAGGATTCTGATCAGAGACCTCTAAGGGCCTCCCTCCTCGCCCCCCTTCTCTTCCCGACAGCCCAGGGGAACCCTGGGGGGGACCTTCCCCAGGTCGCAGGCGGGAGAGGCAATTGCTCAGCACACGGCTGATCCAAGTTCGGTTCCCAGCAGCAGGTCGCCCCACAACTGCAAGTACTACCAAGGAGTGAACCATGAACACAGAGCCAGGAGTCTGCTCTAAGCAGCACCGGGCGTGACCCCAAACAAGAACAAAACAAGACAAGAACTGGTGGCACCCCAACTGCACTGTCCCCGGGGTCCGAACTGCCACCCTCCGAAGTCCACAGAGGTCCCCAGACCCAACGTGGACGCTGGCCTGCCAACAGCCAGAGCCCAGGAGGTGGGCTTCGAGGGAAGGGAAGAGATGTGAGCAGAGTCCTGACGATGGGGACGTCCCGGGAACGCGCCTCTGCAGCCCAAAGCAAGGGTACTCACCTCAGGGGCTGTTGGGAGGAGGAAGGAAGCAGCCAAGGTAGGCGGTCTGCTGGCCACACCAAGCATGGCTGCCCGGGTCTGCTCCAGGAGAGTCCAGAATCTTCCCTCCCAAGCAGGATCCTGCCAGGCTGGCGTCTCGCGCGCCCCTAGCATCGGGCTTGCCTCCTCTTGGCGCTCCGTTCTCCTTCTGACCAGTCTGTTCCCCAAGTCCCGCTCCTGGCCCTCCCCAGGGCCACCGGGGCCCAGCTGAGCACCGTTGCCAGGGATGAGGCTCCCTCTTAAAGGGACACACTGGTGGTCACGAGGGCTGCCCGGCCTGCCCCCCTGGGAGCTGTGTCTCAGGCAACTCAAAGGCCCTCTCGGGGGCCCACAGCCTCATCCGAGAGCAAGTTGTGCTGAGAATGCATCAAGGCATAAAGAAGTCAGGGAGGAGATGGGATCATCAGCACCCCCCCCCATTACTGATGCCCAGGGATTTCTGTCTGTGAAAGGTGGGCCCATCCACAGGGGACAGAACCCCGTCCTGTCCAGTGGACTGCATCTGCTTCCAGATCCAGGCGCCACGGGCTCAGGGCCCTACAGCCACAGTTCCTGGGGACCCCTGAGCACCAGCAGGGGTGCAGGAGGCTGATCTGGACGGTCCAGCAGAGTCCGAAGGCTCTGTACCAGCAGGGCCATGGGAGGGGGCGCCCCCACACGCCACTTCTCAGGGACCAGAGCTGGATGGAGCAGGAAGTCAGAAAAGGAGGCCTCTCCCCTCCCACGGAAACGTTTGTGTGGGCCTCTGCCTTGCACATGGAGGGCGAGGCCTTGTTTCCTGCCCGCTGTGGGTTGAAGGAGGGACTCTGGAAAGACAGACAGACCCTCTGCCTCAGGGTGCAACATGGCTCCTTCATGGGCGCCATCAATGACCCTGTCATTTCCACTTTTTTTTTTGAGAGGGGGGCTTTTTTTACTTTGGGGGCCAGACCTCCCGATGCTCAAGGGTTTCTCCTGGCTCTCACTCAGGAATTATTCCTGACAGTGCTCAGAGGACCATATGGGATGCTGGGACTCGAACCCAGGTCGTGGGACCATATGGGATGCTGGAAATCGAACCCAGGTCATGGGACCATATGGGATGCTGGGAATCGAACCCAGGTCGTGGGACCATATGGGATGCTGGGAATCGAACCCAGGTCGTGGGACCATATGGGATGCTGGGAATCAAACCCAGGTCAGCTGCGTGCAAGGTAAATGCCCTCCCCACTGTACTATAGCTCCGGCCCCTCCACTTGTTTTTCTATGAGAAATCTTCCACCTGTCTGAAAATACATAAACTCCAGGGTCTCAAAGACCCCAAATGCGAGGCTATCATAGCCTCTGAGCCCAATGGCTGCCTGGCAAACAGGAATGCGGCTAACAGGCGGAGCTCCCAAATCCGATTTTAAGGCTCTTAAAGCTATAATTCCTCATTCTTGGGCTCTGAAGCCAAAGACTACACATTTTGTTTGTTTTGGCTGCACTCTCAGGCACAGCCCAGATTTGTACCAACTCAGTCACATTTCAGGGTCACGGTCATGGTCCTCCCGTTATGGATTTGCTCAAGCGGGCCCAGTAATGTCTCCATTTTTTTGAGACTTGTTGTTACTGTGTTTGGCATATCGAATACATCACGGGTAGCTTGCCAATCTTTGCCGTGCGAGCAAGATACTCTCGGTAGCTTGCCGGGTTCTCCGAGAGGGGCGGAGGAATCGAACCGGGCTGACTACGCGCAAGGCAAACGCCCTACCACTGTGCTATCGCTCCATTAAACTTGACTCCATGGGCTGGAGCAATAGCACAAAGGGTAGGGCATTTGCCTTGCACGCCAGCCAACCTGGTCGATCTGAGTTCTGTTCCTCCGCCTTCAATTCCTCCGCCCCTCTCGAAGCTACCAAGAGTATCTCGCCCAGACAGCAAAGCCTGGCAAGCTACCCGTGATGTATTCGATATGCCAAACACAGTAACAAGACTCACAATGTTACTGGGCCCGCTCAAGCAAATCAATGAACAATGGGAGGACAGTGAGAGTGACTTTCCTCTATATAATATAGACATTTTTTTCACATTTTAGCATTTCTTATATTTTTTTTTTATTGAATGGGTTATTTATTTATTTTTCTTTTTGGGCCACACCCAGCGATGCTCAGGGGTTACTCCTGGCCCTGTACTCAGGAATTACTCCTTCCTGGAGATGCTCGAGAGACCCTATGGGACACTGGGAATCTAGCCCAGGTCAGCTGTGTGCAAGGCAAACGCCCTATCCACTGTGCTACCACTCCAGCCTTTGAACGGGTTCTTAATGCTAACCCCAATCCCTGGCCCATTTTCCCACTGCTCAGCACATACTGAAGTCAAGCAATATCTATGAGAGATGAGGCTTCCACATCTGGTTTTGAACTACATCTCCTCATTCTTAGGTTTTGAGGCTCCATTGTTTTGTGTTCGGCTCACTCTCAGAGAATCACGTGTGAACTCACATCTCTTTCCTTGAAACCCACCTCCCGGATCCTGGGTGTTGGCAGGCCAGTGTCAACATGTTGCTGAGTGAACAGAGGGGCCTGGGGACCTCTTTTCCCTTCAGAGGGGGCATTTCCAACCATCGGGGGCTGTCAGGAACTCATGTACCAAAAGTGTCCAGGGATTCAAACCACTGCATCTGTAGCACAGGGAAGACAAGCGCCTTGACTTAGAACTAGCACTCCAGTCCCTTGGCTGCATTTGGATTTTATTTGTTTGTTTGGGAGCCCCACGCAGCAGTGCTCAGGGCTTCCTCCTGGTTCTGTGCTCAGGGCTCACTCCTGGCAGGGCTCAGGTACCCGGGTCAGCTGCATGCAAAGCAAGTGCCTTACTGACTGTGCCATCTCTGCAGCCCCACCCATGACCCAGTTTTATTTATTTATTTTGTTTGCTTTTTGGGTCACACCCAGCGTTGCTCAGGGGTTACTCCTGGTTCTGCATTCAGGAATTACTCCTGGCGGTTGCTTGGGAGACCATATGGGATGCTGGGAATCGAACCCAGATCAAGGCAAATGCCCTACCCGCTGTACTATTGCTCCAGCCCCGGACCGCAGTTTTTAAATTAAAACAATTTCCTCCAATCTTTCGCAGGAATCTTTAACTGCCAGACTCTGGTATCCAGCACCCGCACCTGAGGTCTGGTTCCTAGGTAATGACTCTGGAGATGATTCATTTCTTCACACTTAGATTTTTTTTTTTTTTTTTTTTTTGCTTTTTGGGTCACACCTGGCAATGCTCAGGGGTTATTCCTGGCTCTGCACTCAGGAATTACTCCTGGCGGTGCTTGGGGGACCTTATGGGATGCCAGGAATCGAACCCGGGTCAGCCTTGTGCAAGGCAAATGCCCTACCCACTGTACTATAGCTCCAGCCCCTACACTTAGATTTCTGATGTTTGTTTATTATGGATATGGGGAATTAATTTTGGTTTTGATTGTTTGGGGGACCACACCCAGTGATGATAAGGGGCTACTTCCAGCTCAGTGCTGAGGGGGATGGCTCCTACGGAGCTGGAATCATACAGTGGTGGGGCTGGAAGCCAGAGCTCCTATGTGCGAAGCCTGCACTGCAGTCCTTTGGGCCACCTACCTAGCCATTCATCGATTGCCTCGAGCAGGCCCCAGTAACGTCTCCTTCGTCCTAGCCCTGAGATTTTTTTTAAAAGTGCCATATTCAAGGCTCTTTCAGAGTTAGGAGAATGAGACCCTTCATTGTTACTGGTATTTGGCATATTGGGTACGTCATGGGGAGTTTGACAGACTGCTGTGTGGGCAGGTTACATTTGGTAGCCTGCCAGTTTGTCCAAAGTAGGAATGAGATGATAAGATGTCATTAACTTTTTTAATTTTTATTAGGGAAACACCATGAGGTACAGTTGTAGACTTACAAATTTTTGTGCTTGGGTTTCGATTATACAATGATCAAATACCCATCCCTCCACCAGTGGCCATTTTCCACCACCATGGATCCCAGTATCCCTCCTACCCCCATCCCCCCCATCGCACCCTGCCTCTGTGGCAGTGCATTCCCTTTTGTTCTCTCTCTCCTTTTAGGGGTTGTGGTCTGCAAAAGAGGCATTGAGTGGCAATCATGTTCGGTCCATAGTCTACTTTCAACATGCATCTCCCATCCTGGGAGGATCCTCCCAACACCCTTTATTTGGTGCTCCCTTCTCTATCTGAGCTGCCCTTTCCCCTAGAATGCCCGGCTGGCCTCTAAGCCATGGAGTAATCCTCCTAGCCATTAACTTTTGTGGTTGTTTTTTTTGTTTGTTCGTTGGCTTGTTTGGGGCCACACCCAGCAGTGCTCAGGGATCACTCCTGGTGGGTCTTTGGCTGTATGTGGTGCTCCGGATGGGGTCAGCCTATACAAGGCAAGTATATATCTATATGCTTGCTGTACTATATCGCTCGTGCCCCCCTTTCTTTTGACTTTGTTTGGGAGCCACACCTGGAGGTGTACAGGGCTACTCCCAGCTCAGAGCTCAGCGTCACAGTGCTCTAGGGTTGGGGGTAGCCGGGGCTTCACACATGAAAGCAGCTCTAGCCCTTTGGAACCTCCTCCTGGCCCCGAGGAAGGGTTCCCGAAAGAGGCGGACAGTGAACAGGGCTTACGAAAGAGACGGACCGACAGCGAGCAAACGGAGGAAGGGCAGGGAAGGTCACCTGGTCGAATCCAGAGGCCGAGTAAAGGTCATTAAAAGATTCCTATAGCTCATAGGGCAAAGTCCTGACAGCGAGCGAGCGCGGAGGGTGAGTCATAGGCTGAGCGAGGGAGGGCGGGGAGAGCCCGGACCGCACTGCGGCCTGGAAGCTCCTCCCCGTCCCAGCCCCCTCGCCTGACCAATGCAATCAATCTTCTCCCCTCCGGGTCCCACCTTGACCTCATCCCTCTTTTCCGGTTCCCTCCCTCCAAACCCGCCCGACCCAGACTCAGACCCCACCTCCCAGCAGGTTTGGAAAAATCCGACCACAGCGGGCGCGCTCCGGCGCCGCCTCCTGACACGCCTCCTCTCCTCCTGGCCCAATCGGCATCGCTCTCCCGAGCTCGCTGCGGTCCCTCCCGCCCCTTCCGGGCCCCGCCCCGCCCCGCCCAGACCACACCCGGCCACGCCCCTTCCCCCGCCGGCGACTTCAGCCTGCGCGCGGGGCCCCGCCCACCCACGGGCGTGTCCCCTCCAGGCCCCGCCTCCTCCCGCTCCTCCGGGCGCAGCCCCGCGACTCGGCGGCCCGCGCGCCGAGCTGCAGCCATGGCGGTCGCCGCTGAGGGCGCCCGCAGGAAGGAGCGCGTCCTCTGCCTGTTCGACGTGGACGGGACCCTCACGCCGGCCCGCCAGGTAGGGCGAATTCGGGAGCTGCGGTGGGCAATGCCCGGCGGGGCGCCCGCGCCGCCTGCGCTCGGCCACGGGGTGCCCGCGGGGCTGACGTCTCGGTCCCCGGCCCCGCGCGCCCGCCCTCTGCCCCCGGTGCTGCGGGGAGAAGGCTCGGGGTCCCGGCCGACCCCCGGGCTTGCACCTTGCCCCGGCCCAGGCCTCCCCGAGCTCGCGGGGGCGCCCACCCTCGCCCAGCCCGCGGGCGCACCAGTAGCTCGGAGCCGGCGTCGGAGCCCAGGTCTGGGCCGCTTCTGTGCATGTCTCGGGAACCCGGGATGGGGGTCTCGGAGTCTGGCTCAGGGTCGTTTCTTGGGTCCCCCACCCCAGGGTATCGCCTCCACCCTCCCCCAGAGCCCTGATGCTTGCTTGTGACTCCGCCCCCCGCACAGGGATCCTGGGTTGCCGTGGGGATGGGGGACCGGCCGGAGGCTGCTGCAACGCAGGCCTTGGCCCCTCCTTCTTAGGTGGTGAATCCAGAGATTTGGGGGAAAAAAACAAAAAGTGGTGCCCGACTGTTCTGTGCCCGCCCGCGACGCTTTGACGAGCACCCTGGCGTGGGCGACCGTGTCGGGAGCAGCGCAGGCGGGGCTGTGCGCTCCCCGGTCCCCCTGCAGGCTCAGGAGCCCCGCTGGGAGTGACCAGAAACCATCCTCCAGCAGTGCTCCCTCCACGGGAAAAGGGGAAGGTCCGGCTGACTAGGTGGGATGCATGTATGGGACTTTCCACAGCTCTCCCCAGAGCACCCTCCCGTGTGGCCAGGCCCCCAGACGCGGGTGACGTGAAGTCCCAAAGCTCTTTCCCATCCCGTGGCCACCATCCCCGCCGGACAGTATCCGTTTTGACTCTCTGAGTGCTTGACAACGATCTCCTTGGTTTGTGTCTCCCGGTGGGCCGTCTTCTCTGGTCACCAGGTAGTTGCTTGGTGGGGGCCAGGCACTTTGGAGGCACCGACTCCCACTGAAACCTACCAGTGACACCCCTCCCCTCCCAGTGGTTGCTGTGGTCACCCCCATTTTGCAGAAGAGACAGAGGAGGCGATGAAAGCCAAAGCCTGGGCTGGAGGGTCAGCCTGATGGGCTGAGTAGGTGCAAACAGGCAGCCCAGGTGTGAGGACCAGTAACCACACGGCCCCAGAACCAACAATCGGGCTGGAATGGTAGTGCAGTAGCAGGATGGTTGCCTTGCATGCCACTGACGGGGTTCCCCTACACCCCGAACAGTCCCTCCAGGCCCCGCAGGAACCATCTCTGAGCTCATAGCCAGGGAATAAGCCCTGAGCACCGCCGCCAGTGTGGCAACAACAAATAAATAAATAGATGCTTCAAAGCCTTGCGCTGGGTCGTCCTGCTGTTGAGGTTATTTGAGCCAGAGTTGAAGCCAACCCAAGTGCGTCTGATTCTGAGCTCTGGGTTCGCTGCTCGGAACTGAGTGCTGAGTGCGGGCCGCTGGCGCTGACCGGCTGGACCCCCGGTGCTTCCCTGCCCTCCCTTGCAGAAAATCGACCCCGAGGTGGCCGCCTTCCTGCAGAAGCTACGCAGCCGTGTGCAAATCGGTGTGGTGGGCGGCTCCGACTACTCCAAGATCGCGGAGCAGCTGGGTGAGGGAGATGAAGGTAAGGGGCCACTCAGGAAACAGTGGGCCCAGGCAGGTGGGCGTGGGGGAGAGGGGAGCTTGCAGAGCCCTGGACCCCCCTGCTCTCAAAGTCCTATTTTTTAGGGAGAGGGGTTGCCCTAAAGAATCAAGGGAACAGCCAGATGTTCTTCCCTCCTACTGAACCAAGGAGCTACTGGGCAGGGCCCTGCCCCAGGATCTTTGCATCCCAGTTCCCCTGGCTGAGCCCTGAAAGCATCTCCTTGTAAGGGGCACAGTGGCACTTTTGCACTGTAACATGTGACCGAGGACTTAAAGCCACCCAGAGCCTGGAGCCCGCCTCTCAGTGTTCAAAACAAACACTTTTTTTTTTTTTTTTTTTTTTTTTTTTTTGCTTTTTGGGTTGGGCTGGAGCAATAGCACAGTGGTAGGGCATTTGCTGCCTTGAGAAGGGCCGGCCAGCTGAGCAAGGTTTGATTCCTCCGCGATTTCTCCGCCCCTCTCAGAGAACCCGGCAAGCTACTGAGAGTATCTCGCCCGCACGGCAAAGCCTGGCAAGCTCCCTGTGAAGTATTTGATATGCCAAAACACAGTAACAACAAAGTCTCACGATGGAGACATTACTGGGCCTGCTCGAGCAAATTGATGAACAACAGGAGGACAGTGGACAGTTGCTTTCTGGGTCACACCCGGCGATGCTCAGGGGTTCCTCCTGGCTCTGCACTCAGGAATGAGTCCTGGCGGTGCTCGGGGGACCCTATGAGATGCTAGGAATCGAACCTGGGTTGGCCGCATGCAAGGCAAACGCCCTCCCCACTGTGCTATTGCTCTGACCCCCAAAGCAAACACTTATGCCCGTCTCCATCTTCACCGCCCTCTGGGCCCAGCAGTGGCCTCCTGCTCTGTGGGCACTTTCCCTGCCCCTCTGAAGGCAGGCAGAGCTAAGAACCCCCGGAAGGGCCTTGAAGCGTGCGGAAGTGCTGCCCTCTGCTGGGCGGGTCCTGGGAGACAGGTGGGCATTGGGCTCTGCGCCCAGCAGGCTGGGACCAGCCTGCGGGGGGTGGGCAGGAGTCCAGGGGCTGGGAAAGGAGTTCTGCTGCGACCCCGGGCTCTCACCTTCCTCCTCCTTCTCCTCTCTGCGGCCCTGAAGTCATCGAGAAGTTTGACTACGTGTTTGCCGAGAACGGAACAGTCCAGTACAAGCACGGACGGCTGCAGTCCAAGCAGGTCAGTGCTGGTGTCCGAGGAGGGGGCGGGCCAGCAGTGGGCGGGGAGGCCGTGGTCACCACACTCAGGCTGCGTGCTCGCCCAGACCATCCAGAACCACCTGGGGGAGGACCTGCTTCAGGACCTGATCAACTTCTGCCTCCACTACATGGCCCTGCTCAGGCTGCCCAAGAAACGGTGAGACCCCCCCAGCCCTGGGCGTCTGCACCCCGCCCCCCCACAGCCTGCATGGTGGAAGGGAGTCCCCGTGGCCGGTCCCTGGCGTGTGCTCAGGGTGCTTGCCACCCCCCCTGCCCCGCAGAGGGACGTTCATCGAGTTCCGGAACGGCATGCTGAATATCTCACCCATTGGACGCAGCTGCACCCTGGAAGAGCGAATCGAATTCTCTGAACTGGACAAGGTGCGGGAGTCCAGCCGCCCACCCCCGGCCTTCTTTCCTCAGCACAAGCTGGGGGCATGGGGCGGGGGCTTGCTCACACCTGGCCCCTCGCTGTCCCACCTCGCTCGAGTGGGTCTCGCCTGTTAGTCCGTCGTCCGTTCCCACCTCCAGGCAGTCCTCTAGGACTGCCTCAGGCCCCCCTCCCTGGCCTTGAGGCATCCCAGGAGGTGTGTGGTGGACGGAGTGAGGGGCAAGGGGGCCCCTTTGCTGAGGCTCCAGGAATCTGGGTCCTGGGGGGAATGGGACTCACCCAAATACTCAGGGAATCAGTCGGAGAGGGAGGAGGCAAACTCGGGGCTCCTCTGCTACCCGCAGCTGCTTCCCGGTGGCTCCTCCAGGCCTTGGGGGGCCACGAGAAGGGAGAAGGTTCTCATAGGCCTATGAAGGTCTTTTTGTTTTTGTTTGTTTGGTTTTGTTTGTTTGGTTTTGGCTTTTTCGGTCATACTCAGGCAATGCTCAGGGGTTCCTCCTGGCTCTGCACTCAGGAGTTGCTCCTGGAGGTGCTTAGGGGACCCTATGGGATGCTGGGATCGAACCCGGGTCGGCCACGTGCCAGGCTAATGCCCTACCCGCTTACTATCACTCCAGCCCCAGTTTTGGTTTGCTGTTTGGGCCACACTGGCAGGGGTTCCTCCTGGCTCTGCACACAGGAATCACTCCTGGCGGTGCTCGGGGGACCCTATGGGATGCTGGGAATCGAGCCTGGGTTGGCTGCGTGCAAGGCAAACGCCCGCCATGCTGTCATCCCAGGCCTCTGAAGGTTGCTGGTGCAGAGAAGCCGTTACAGCAGGCTGAGAGCACCTACCCTGTCCCCCCAGCCCCCTGCCAGCCCACCCGCCCTCCCGGGTAGGGGTGCCAGGACCAGGAGCCTCTGCCCTCTCCTCTGGCGAGACGCGCTGGCTCACACTGACTCAGCGTCTTCTCTCATCTTTGGCTTCCGGGCACCCCACCCCAGCCGGGCCCAGTGAAGCCATTAGGCCGGAGGCCTGGCATGACCCGCTTGGGCTGAGGCTCAGTCCTGCCGGGGGGTGGGGGGTGCCCAGTGGCCCCATGGGAGATGCCGCCTCGTCTGCGTGAGCCTTGGAGGAGCTTCTGGGCCAGCTCCAGCCTTGCCGGGGCCCCTGCCTTCAGGGAAGCAAGTCCGAAGCCGCTGGGATGCCCGTCCCCTCCATGTTCCCGCGAGACAGAATTTGGGATTTCATCTTTTTCTCTTTTTGGGTTTTTGGGTCATACCTGGCTCTGCTCCAGAGTGAGCTGTGGCGGTGCAGGGGACCGTATGGGGTGCAGATCATTCGAACCAGGGCCAGCCGCAAGCCAGACACGGGCCCTACCGCCTCTCCCTGCATCCCCCCCCCCCCCCCCCCCCCCCCGTGCTGTCTGGACAGCCCCTGAGATGCCTCCACGCACAGAGATTCCGGCCAGGGCCAAAGTGGCAGGGCCTGGTCCCCACAGCTGCCGCCTCATCACCTCCTTGTCCTGGGCAGATACACACACACACACACACACACACACACAAACCATGTCTGGGAGACCCTGCGCAGACACACACACACACACACAGTGTCTGGGAGACCCTGCCCCCCCACACACACACCCCGTGCCGGAAGCCCCTTCTGTCACACACATACACACACACACACACACACACAAACCATGTCTGGGAGACCCTGCACAGACACACACACACACACAGTGTCTGGGAGACCCTGCCCCCCCACACACACACCCCGTGCCGGAAGCCCCTTCTGTCACACACATACACACACACACACACACACACCATGTCTGGGAGACCCTGCCACAGACACACATGCATGCACACACACACACATCGTGCCGGAAGCCTCTTCTGTCACACACGCACACACACCATATCTGGGAGACCCTGCGGCAGACACACATGCACACACACACACACACCGTGCTGGAAGCCCCTTCTGTCACACACACACCATGTCTAGGAGACCCTGTCGCGAGCCACCTGGTCCCCTCACCTTTCTCAGGCCTCCCTCAGATAGACTCCACACTCCTGGTGACAGGACCTGCCCTGATCCTGTCCCCTCCTGCCGTTCTCAGCCCACCTCTGCCCCCGCCGGAGCCCCGATAAAGGCCCGGCCTTCCCCAGGCCTCTCCTCTATTTCATTTTTTATTCCTGTTGTTTTTGTTTTTTGGGGCGACACTCAGCAGTGCTCCGAGTCTTACTCCTGCCTCTGTGCTCAGGGCTCACTCCCGGCTGGGTTCAGGGGACCATATGGAGTGCCGGGGATCAAATCCAGGTCAGCCACACGCAACGCAAACATCCTCTCCGCTGTGCTACTGCTCCAGCCCCTCTTTATCTTCTTTTTTTTTGTTGTTCCCGGTGGGGGGGGTCTTTGGGCCACACCTGACCGTGCTCGGTGGCTACTCCCAGCCCAGTGCTGGGGTCCCGGGCGCTGTGGGAGTCGAACCCACAGGCAGAGCGTGTGTGCAGCCCCTTGACCTGCCTGGGGCCTGGGGTGGGGGGTCCCGCTCGAAGCCTGGCACCGCAGCCCCTGAACTTGCCTGCCTGTTGCCTTCTGCAGAAGGAGAAGATCCGGGAGAAGTTCGTGGAGGCGCTAAAAACCGAGTTTGCTGGCAAAGGGCTGAGGTTCTCCCGAGGTGTGTGCACCCGCCTCCCCCGGGCCCTGCCGGGCCTCGCCTTGCTTTCTGGAGTCCTTAGGAACCCCCGCAAAACCAGAGCCTCCCTCCCTTCCCAAGTCTGGTCTAGAAGCAGACATGTCCAGAATTTCTGGAAGCCGGCCTGCTCCTCCCTCCTGCACTGCCAGCTCTGATGCCTGCCGCCCGCCCCCCAAACCCCTGCTTACTCCCCGAAGGAAGCCCCCCCCCCAGTCAGCCCACCACCGCTGGCTTCCTACCCTGGGGGAACCCCGAGAGACCCTCCAGGAGGTCAGCAGCATTGTTGCGGGTGTGGGCACGGCCCAGCTGCCCGCAGCCAGCATGTCGCCCCTCCCCACCCCCCAGGAGGAATGATCAGCTTCGACGTCTTCCCCGAGGGCTGGGACAAGCGCTACTGCCTGGACAGTCTGGACCAGGACCGCTTCGACACCATCCACTTCTTCGGGAACGAGACCAGCCCCGTGAGTGGCCCCTGGGGACGACCCCCCCCCAAGCCCATCCCACCCAGGCAAAGGGGCCGACATGGGGTGACAGAACCATGGGGAGGGCTCGGCCCCGGGTGCCAGGAGATGCTCCTCACACGCCCTCCCGGCCGGCTCTGCATGCAGGGCGGGAACGACTTCGAGATCTACGCGGACCCCCGCACCGTGGGCCACAGCGTGGCATCCCCACAGGACACAGTGCAGCGCTGCCGGGAGATCTTCTTCCCCGAGACCGCCCACGAGGCCTGAGCCGCCTCCCGCCAGCTTTGGACTTCTGGGGAATTCCCCAGGGCGCCCCCCTGCCGGGTGGAGCACCCCAGGGCCAGGACCCAGTGAGGCCCCTCCGGGTGGGCCTTGCAGCCCCGTCCCGCCCCGCTGCAGCTGCTGCGTCTGCCTTGGACCCACAGCGTCCGCACCCCCGGGAGGCGCGTGCGTCTGTGGCACCCACTGGGCCGGCGCCCCCTCGCCGCCTCGTCCTCACTGACATTAAAGCACCAGGGAAAGCAAGGTCACACCATGGCTTTGGGTGGCTTTTGTCTGCTGGGTCACAGCTGCCAGAGCCACCAGGGCAAGAGGTGGCCCGGCGGGTTCCAGAGGGCGTCCGGTCCTTGAAGGGGCAGGTACAACGGGAGTGTCCCCCTCAGACCTTCTCCCCCAGCACCCAGACAGACAGACAGAGCACCAGGCTGGGCTGAGTCACAGTTGAGGGTTTATTGCCAGTGTGGGCGGTTGGGGGGTGGGGGAAGGGGGTCTCAGGAGGGTTTCTGGGGCCTGAGCAGAACCGACGTCTGCCTCCCCCTACCCCCGTGGCCCCAGCCTGATGGTAGCCCCCTCCCCTGACTTGTGCCTACAGGGGGTTCCCCACAAGAGGGAGGCCCTGTGCCCCGGCCCTGGCGGTCTCAGCGCAGAGTGGCCAGACTGGGGAGGCCTGTGACTGGCCAGTGTTTCTGGGCTCCCAGCCCCTGCAGACGGTCACCAACCCTCATCCCGGACATCTGGACCCCAGGTCCACTCAGAGACAGGCTCTGAGGACCACTGTCCCTAGCCAGCCTCCCCAGACCCCTATTTTCTTCCTGCTGAGATGTCCCGGGAAAGGGCTGGAAGAGTGTCCCCCTCCGGCGGGCCCCCCCCACCACAAGCAAATACGGAAACGTACACGTGCACATAGACTCACACGGACACAGCTCTGCAGCCCAGCCCAGGTGGGAGGGATGCAGCTGGGGGAGACGGGGTCAGGGGGAGTGCGTGTCCGTCTGTCGCTGGCCCCGTGCTCAGGGCGGCAGAGCAGGTGAAGGGACGGCGGCATCCCCCCCCCCCCCGTTGGGGCACTACACCTTGTCTCCTAAGGGGGCAGCGGCTCAGGGAGGGCACAGCAGTGGCCAGGTGGGGGCCCCAGGCTGCTTCTCCGGGGTAGAGGGGGACCCGGGGTGGGGGAAGTCCACGGCCACCATGGATGTCCTGCTGGCCCCACTTGGGGTGCTCTGCGGGCTTCGGGGCGAGGAGGCAGCTCCCTCAGAATGGTCCCCAGGCGGGGGTCGCTGTGGCGGAGAAGCAAGCTTGCAGGGCAGATGGGACCCTCCAGTGTCCCCAGGCCCCAGTGCCGGGCTTGACATCATTTGTGAGCGGGTTGGCGGGAGGGGTGGGGTTTTGGGGATCCTGGGGGGTGCGGAGACGGAACACGACAGGATTTGGGGTCGCCCCGGCCCCGCTCACAGGAACCGTCACAGGTCACGGGGTCGAGGGCGGCGCGTGAGCACGGACAGACGGGCAGACGCGCATACAGGGAGGGGGCCCGGCGCCCCAGCCTAGGACCCCACCACCTGGCCCGACCACGTCTCGTGCGGCGTGTGCGGCGCCAGCTGCGTGAGCACCACCTCCACGGCCTGGAACTTCTGGTTCTTGGGCGGGATCAGGCACATCTTGTAGGTCACCTCGTCACCCTCCACGGGCACGTACTCACCCTCGATGCTGACGAGCAAGAGAGGGGCGTCGGCTGGCCGCACCCCTGCGCCCCAGGCAACCCGCCCCTCTGTGCCGCTTTGAGGGTGCAGCAGAGGCCCTGGGTGAGGTCTGAAGAGCACCAACAGCAGTTTGGATACTGCCAAGCCTGGTGTGACCCCCAGTGCCATGTGTCCCCAGTCCTCAGCTCTGCTGGGGATAAGCCAGGAAGGGCCTGAGGTGGGTCCAGCATCCTGCCCTGAGGGAGCTTCTGGGACTTCTTTTTTTTTTTCTTTTTGGGTCACACCCGGCAGTGATGCTCAGGGGTTACTCCTGGCGCTGCACTCAGGAATCACACCTGGCAGTGCTCAGGGGACCCTATGGGATACCGGGGATTGAACTTGGGTCGGCTGCATGCAAGGCAAACACCCTCCCCGCTGTGCTGTCGTTCCAGCCCCTCCTGGGGCTTCTGAGTGCCCCCTCCTCACTGGCCCCAGCATCCCCCCGCCCTGCTGGGAGGAGGGGAAAGGGGCAGCGCGAGGGCCTTACTCAGACACGTGCACGAAGATGTCCTCGGACCCGTTCTCGGGCGTGATGAAGCCGTGGCCCTGGGAGCGTGAGAACTGCTTACAGACGCCCCTGAACACCGGCCCGGCCGACGCGCGGGCGGTCCTGAGGAGAGGTGGGGGGGTTGGCCGCTGCCTGGGGGTGCCCCTATGGCCATGGTGCAGAGGCTGCCCCCCAGGCCCCCTGCTCCTCACATGCTACTCACAGTCACGCTTCTGAGGCCTGGCCTGGCTGGCTCACCACATGTCTGTGAAAGCCTCCACTTGGCTCCCCACCCCCAGGCCGTCCCAAAGGCCAGGCTGCCTCGGTCCACTTCCCCCACCAACCACCCCCAAAGGGCCACCCTGAGGCTCAGCTTCCACCCAGCTTCTGGGTTTTCCTTCTCCCAGACCCGGCAAGACCCCCAGCCGCATCATCTCATGCCCAAGCCTGGACTACACCCCGGCCCTGCTGAGCCAGACTCAGCACACCCCTGCTGGGAGTGACAGAGGGGACTGACAGAGGGGACGGGAGGAGTAAGAGAGGGTGAAAGTGAGGGACGAGGGACGGAGAGAGGGAAGGAGGGAGGGGGGAGTGAAGGAAGGACAGAAGGACGAGTGAAGGAGGAAGTGAGGAAATGAGTGAGGGAGGTGTGAGTGAGGGTGTGAATGAGTGAGGGTGTGAGTGAGGGAGGGTGTGAGTGAGCAAGTGAGGGTGTGAGAGAGGGAGTGAGTGGTGTCACAGGGGGTCTGTGCCCAGCTCCCCCACGCCCGCCTGTCCTCAGGCCAGTGGCTGGGGTGGGCGCGTGTCCCTGGCACCGTCGGGGTGGGTACTCACGCCGAATACGTCCTGGTCCTCTTGGTGGGCAGCGGGCTGGGCAGGTCCCTGGCGGAGACGCCGCCGCGCTCCCAGACCCGGCTGCCCTCACGGTGGAAGGGGAAGGTGGGCCAGACAGGGGACTTGGGGGAGTGCAGCGGGGGCACGACAGGGGGCGAGGTGGGCTCCGACGTCATGGTGGGGCCTGGTGGGGAGGCGGCGGGGCTCCCAGGCGTGGGGGGCGGGGGGCTCGCGCGTCCTTGAGGGCAGGGCCCGGCCTGGCCCTGCGCGCCAGCTCCAGCCACCGACTCCGTCTGCAAGGAGAGAGGCCAGCTGAGGGGGCCGTGGGGCACTGCCAGCCTCCTGGTGGCTCCACACAGACAGGAGGGACCCCAGGGGCTGAGCTGTGCACCCCAAGGGTCGTGTGAGTCCCGCTACAGCTCTACCAGGCTGGGAGCTGGGAGACTTGGTGGTCCAGTGGGTAGTGCTGTTCGGAATAGTTTGGCACCATTGTTAACATTAACTTTTCTTTTTTTTTTTTTTGTCTGATTTATTTGGTTTGGGGGCCACACCGGCAATGCTCAGGGTGTAGCCCTGGCTCGGCACTCAGGAATTAACTCCTGACAGTGCTCTGGGGACCAAATGGAGTGACAGAAATTGAACCCAGGTTGGTGTGCTCAAGGCAAGCGCCCTACTCACTGTACTATCTCTCTGGCCCCTGTTTTATTATTTTTTATTTATGTTGCATGTGGTGGGGGTAGTTCTTGGGTCACACCCAGCTTGGGTGCTGTTCCTTTCTCTGCTCAAGGAATGGAACTGGGGTCGGCCACATGCAAGGCGGACACCTTAACCCCTGTACTATCTCTCGGGCCGTGTTAGCTGTTTCATTACACTATGGGGCTACCCCAAGTGTGCTCAGCAGAACAAACTACTCTGACCGTGCTCAGGGGACCACAAATAGTGCCAGGCCTCAGGCTCAGGCTTAGATTGGCCACATGCAAGGCAAACACCTACCCTGCTGTTCTCTCCCTGTTGGCTGTTCCATAGAACAGGGCCTGGATGTTGTCATTATAAGTTGGTGGCAAGTTAGCCACCTCACGCGAGGCAAACGCCCTACCCACTGTACTATCTTTCCGATTTTTTGTTCTGTTTTGGGGTTTTTTTTTTTTTTTTTTGCCTTTTTGGTTCACACCCGGCAATGCACAGAGGTTCCTCCTGGCTCTGCATTCAGGAATCACTCCTGGTGGTGCTCAGGGGACCTTATGGGATGCTGGGAATTGAACCCGGGTCAGCTGCGTGCAAGGTAAACACCCTCTCCGCTGTGCTATCGCTCCAGCCCCCCAATTCGTGTTTTGTTCATTTTTTTTTTATTTGAGGGGCCACGCCTGATGGTACTCAGGGATCACTTCTGGCAGTGCTGGAGGACCATATGGGGAGCGGGGGGTTGAACTCGGGTCGGCCGCAGCAAGGCCAACGCCTTATCTTCCAGTCCTTCATTGGCCAACGCTCTTAGCCTCTGACTCGGCCCCTTCTGTGTGAGATGGGGGCCGGTGTGCTGAGAGGAGCAGTGAACAGTTTCCTCAGCACAGGCTGGTGAGCTCTGATGCTGGGGACTTTCCCTCAGCCTCCTCCCTCTGCTCTGAAGTGAAGGGCCAGAGAGATCACATGGTGGGGAGGGCGCTTGCCTTGCGTGCTGCTGACCCAGGTTCAATTCCCCAGAAGCCCATATTACTCCACCAGGAGAAATTTCTGAGCAGAGCCAGGAATAAACCCTGAGCACTGCTGCCAGGTGTGGCCCCAAAACCAAACAAACAAAAGAAAAAATGAGGGGGCTGGAGTGATAGCACAGCAGGTAGGGCATTTGCCTTGCACGCCGCTGACCCAGGTTCGATTCCCAGCATCCCCTGAGCACTGCCAGGAGTAGTTCCTGAGTGCAAAGCCAGGAGTAACCCCTGAGCATCGCTGGTTGTAACCCAAAAAGCAAAAAAAAAAAAAAAAAAAAGAGAGAGAAGTGAGGTGGAGAGCACTGCGGCAGGAGGACTCGGGATTAGGAGATTAGGAATGAGAGCAGCTGGCACCTCCAGACTTCTGCAATTGTGTGTACCAGGGCTCCTCAGCACAGCCCACAGTCGCAGCTCAGGGGGGACAAGCTTCCCCCTGGGCCCTGGACCAGGCCGATGGGCCAAAGGACAGACTCCATCCCATCCCCAGCACCTCCGAGTCCCCTGAATCCTCCCGGAGCACTAAGCTGGGAGTAGCCCCTGAGCACACCTGGGCGCTGCCCCCAAACCAAACTAAGCCAATGGACTCATTCGCCACCTCGCTAAAGCTGAGAGCAGGAAAGGACCCAGCGGCGGAAACTTGCTTTACTTGCATGTGTGAGGCCGTAGGTTCGATCCCCAATGTCGCATGCATGCATGCACACGCACGCGCGCGCGCACACACACACACATACACACACACACACACACACAGAGCTGGTCACATGGGGTGACAGGTTCCCCCCTTCCTCTGAGCCCCTGCGGTCAGACTCTGCGCTGCTCTATTTCTGGCCTCTGTCCTGGGTTTCCAGGGAGAGTTAAGGTGGGCGCCAGCGCCCCGCCCGCCCAGCTGAGGGCCCTTGGAGACGCAGAAGCAGGTCTTGGCTGCCAGCTCGCAGCAAGTGGGATTTTTCTGGGTCATGATGATAGCCACAGCCCCCCTCCCCCACAACCCAGCCAGCACTGCAGGGTAGGGCTGTCTGCTCGGTGTCCCCCCGGTCAGTGAGGGGTTTCCTCTGCTCCGAGCCCCCTGTGGAAGGCCTGGCCTCGGGGAGGAGGAATCACGGGAGTGTGCCTGGCGGTCCTGGCCCCGTTGTCTGGGAGCGACCCCTGGCCAGAGGTCCCCGAATGTCACCGGGTAGTAGCAGCAGCTGGTGGGTCTCAGCTAGCAGGGGTCCAAAGTGCAGACCCCCTGGAACAGGCTACAATCCTGAGGCTGCAGACAGGGCAGGTTTCCTGCTGGGGTGTTTGACCCTGGGGACCAGGGAAGGGCTGGCGGGGATCCAGCACACAGAGCCCCTGAGCACTGCAGAGAGTGCCCGAAAAATTAAAAGCAGAAACAGAGGTGGGGCTGGGAAGATAGCACAGTGGAGAGGGCATTTGCCTTGCACGCAGCCAACCCGGGTTCTATCCCCGGCATCCCATATGGTCCTCCGAGCACCGCCAGGAGTCATTTCTGAGTGCAGAGTCGGGTGTGACCCCCTGAGCATTACTGGGTGTGACCCAAATTAAGAAAAAAAAATAAATAACCAGAAGTTGGAGTGATGGCACAGCAGGGAGGGCGTTTGCCATGCACATGGCCGACCCAGGTTCAAGGCCCAACACCTGAGCACTCCCAGGAGTGATTCCTGGGTGCAGATCTAGGAGTTACCTCTGAGCATTGCTGGGTGTGACCCAAAAACAAAAAAATAAAAACAAGAAAAGGCAGACAGGAGCAGAAGTTGGAGGGGACAAGGACAGTGAAGGCGCTAATGGCCCCGGGTCAGATCCAGCCTCTTCTCTGCCTTAGTTCATGCGCCGCCCTCAGCCTCAGTTTCCCCATCTGTCAGTCTGAGGACGGGCTGCTCTCCGGCTGTCTCACCTGGCCCAGCTCTCCCTGTCTCTGGGCTCCGGGACCCTGAGACTCTGCAGCCAGGAAGCAGTGAGTGAGGACAAAGCATCGCACTGGGAAGGGTGATTCTCCCTGTTAGCCGGTGACCCTTGGGTTGGGCTCCCAAGGACCCCCAAAACAGACCAGGGCTCTTGACCTTTCTGTCCTCGGAGGCAGATCAGGACACGCAAACTGGCTCCAGCCCCTGTGCTGTGCCCATTCTGTGTGACCTGGGCCCAGTGTCTGTACCACTCTGGGCCTCACTTTTCAGCTGGTGCCACTGAGACGATTAAGGGTCCACTGGACAGTCCCCTCAGGTGGTTAGAACACAGAAGGAAGCAGAATAGCGGCCTGGAGGAGATGCCCTGCCACTGAGCCACTCCAGCTAGGACCTTGATGGCCCGACAGGGACGTGCTTGGAGGACCCGTTGCTCTGCCCATTGGTTGTCACGATGCACCCTGCGCCCAGCTCCCCACCGAGTCCTCCGCCACCCGCCTCCATCGCCACCACTACCACCCCATTCTGCAGAAAGGAAAACTGAGGCCCAGAACAGTGGTAAGGCCGGCTTGGTGCTCCCAGCCCAGGAGATGTTGGATTTGGGGGCCCAGTCCTCGGGAAGAAGAAAAGGGAAAGTAGTGCCAGGGGCAGGCAGGGAGACACGGGCGCTGGGCCCGGGCGGTGGGGGTTCTGTCCCAGGCTCGGTGCTGACTCAGACTGTGACCCTGGATGAGTCACTCACCAACCCAGGCTCACAGAAAACCCCCAATAAAGCATCCCGGCCCCCGCCAGCTGCGGGGGATCCAGGGATGGGGGTGCCGCGCGGGGGGTGGTGGAAGGGCCTTCTGGACGCGGAGGTCTTGCTCGAGGGGGGCCTGGCAGGGCAAGAGAACAACCCGGATGTCCCCGTTCCCAGGCCCTCCCTCCCCCCCACCTCCCAGAGTTTCCAGAAATGCACCAGGGCCTGAGCAGAGCCGGTGACCTGGTTAGACCTGGGGCTCCCTCCCCCGGCGTGCTGGAGGGGGCGGCCTGGCCAATGGTGAGCCTCGTGGAGACCCTTGTCCCAAGCCTGGGTGGGGCCCCCTGCCCTGCAAGGGGACCCTTCGGGCTTCTTGGAGTCTTTGGGACAGGGAGGCTGTGTGACCCAGGGGCTGGTTCCTTTCCTCGGAGCAACCTGGAACGGGCTTGATGACAGAGCCGGACCCAAGTCAGGTGACCCCCCCAAGCTGTCCACTCTGTCCATCTTTTCTCTGGCCCTAGGGCTGGGGAAGCCCCTACCACCACCACCCCCAACCCCTCTTGCTTTGCATGGAGAAAGCCTAGAACTGCCCCCATGCCGTTCCCACCAAGCTTGGGGTCCTGCCTGCAGCTTGGGACCCCGAGCGCCCTCTGCTGGCGCCACTGTCGAGGGGAGGGGGGGAACCAGCCTTAGGGGCCTCCCCTCCCCACTCCGGACCATTTTGGGGACCCCCCCATATGCCCCATGCATTCTGCTGACTCTGTGGGGCGGGGGGGGAACCTCTGTGTCCACACTGTCCCCAGCCCAGTCCCAGGAGTCTTCTCTGGCGGGGACAGCAGCTGGGTGGGGGGGGGGGGGTGGGGAGGGGGTTATGTGTTGAAAAGATTTCATAGAACCGGGGCGGTGGGGGGGGGGCGGGGGGATGGGGGATGGCAGGAGGAAGTGAGCAGACTTTGAAGGTCCCAGGGGCCTCTGGGATGGAGTCAGGTTGGGGGGGCTGGCTCCCCGCCCCCTCCAAGGGAGAGGTCTGTGGGGGGGCATGGGGGGGTCCCCAGCGGCAGCCCTTGGAGGCCGCCACCTCCCACCAACCTTCCTCCCCTCCCCCAGCGGCGATGCCGCATTTCACGCGGTATTTGTGATTGTTCTCATCCCTCCGCCCCCCCCCTCCCAACTGGCGGCTGGGCCCCTCCCGGGTGGGTGCCAGGGTTAGGCCGCTCAGCGCCAGGCCCCCCTCCCCATCCACAGTGTGGGGTGGGGGTGAGCTCATCACCCCAGCTTTCTGGGGGCTGGAGGTCAGAGGGGATGGAGAACGGAGGAGGGGAGTGGCCCCAAGGCCATTATCAGGATTCACCCATCACCCATCGGGAGGGAGGGAGGGAGGGCGGACAGCATCTGGGTCCGACCATCACTGTCCCCCAAGACCTCCCTGCCCAGCCCTGAATTCCGGGGTGGGGGAAGAAACAGCCGCTCCCTCAGCTCTGTCCTTCTGCAGCTGCCGGGAACATTGTTTCTAGTCCTTTCTCTCCCCAGGTTCCCAGACCAGAGGCTGCGGATTGGCAGGTGTCTGCCGCTGTCTGCTCACACACACACACACACACTCACACACACACACACACACAGGCACACGCACACGCACACACACACACGCAGACACACTTGCGCGCGCACACACTCGTGTGCAAGGAAGCCACACAGCCTCGCGTCCCCCAGGGGTCCAGGCGGAGAGGAAGGACAGAGCCCCCCCCCAGACTGAACCCAGCTGGGCCCGGGAGGTGCCCCCCCACCGGGGGTCCCTCCTCCCCCGCGGGTCCTGCCTGCTGCCCGGCCCGGCCTGCCCTTACCTCTCCCGGCACCTGCTTCCCGACGCTGAGTGTGTGAGTGTGAGTGTGTGCGAGCATGCGGGCGCCTCACTCACTCACACGCCTCCTCCTGACGTCAGGCAGAGCAGGACGAGGCCGGTGGGAATTTGTAGTCGGCTTAAAGGCCCCGCGGCCAGACACCAGCGCTGCGGGCACCAGCGAGGGAGCCAGCCGCGGCCCCCCCCCCGCCCCCCCACCCCCGCCCGAAAGCGGCTGCTTTTTTTGGAAAGTGGCGTTTATTGCCACGCCAGGGTATAATTTGCCCTGCCAGGTGGGAGTAGCAGCCGAGGAATGCAGGGGAGGCGGGTGGCAGCATTCCTGGCAATTACACCGCGCGAGGCGGGATGGAGGTCACCGCCAGCAGGAGCTGTCCCTGCGCCACCTCCCCCTGACTGTCCCCTGTCCTCTCTGAACACGGGCCCGGGGGGCAGTCTGTCCCCCACTGGGCTCTGAGGGCCCCCAGGAATGAGCAGATGTGGGTCGCCTGTCTCCCCCTCCTCGACACCCCCACTCAGCCCTGGAGGGGTTTGCACTGAATCCGGCTGAGGAGGAGCAGGAGGCAGTGATGAGCTCGCATCCTCTCACGCATTCTCACACACAGTTACATAGTCACGCACACTCACACACTTTCACACACACGCAATCACATACTCCTCACACATACTCAGTCATTGATCGCACAGTCACAAGTCACACAGTCACAACACACAGTCACACACACTCACAATCACTCATCACACGCAGTCACACACTCATAGACACACACTTTCACACACACAATCACATACTCATCACACACTTTCACATACACAATCACATACGCATCACACACACTTTTACACACATATACTTATCAGACAGTCATGCACAATCACTCATTACACAGTCACACACACATTCATCAGTCACACAATCACACTCATCACACAGTCATGCAATTACACTCATCACACAGTCACACAATCATACTCATCGCTCACAATCACACACTCCTACACACACTTTCACACACACATACTCATCACACACACATTCACACACAATCACACACAGTGACACACTATCATTCATCACAGTCACACACATATTCATCACAGTCGCACAATCACACTCATCACACACAGTCACACACTCATATACACTTTCACACACACAATCTCATACTCATCACACATAATCACATATTCATCACACGGTCCACAGTCTCACACACACAATCATACACCATCACATACTCATCACACACAGTCCACAGTCACACATGCACACACACTCACTTGCGTGTATAGACCCAGTCGTATACTCAGTCATGCACTCACACACTTGTACAGCGACACACACGTACACACAGTCACTTGCACATACACAATCACCCACTTTCACACACACACACCCACATACATACTGACATACACACACACTCTCATGCAGTTACACACTCACTCACTAATACACCGTCGCAGAGAAACACACTCTCAAAACACACACTTTTGCATCACAGGAGCCTGCGGTCACACGCCACCCAGTCTCAGCTCACACAGTCTCCTCCGCTGCCAGTCCCCCTTCCCCTCAGCCCGGCACACAGAGGGGCTCACCCCCGCCGACGCCCCCCCCCCACACACAGGTTGGCATCTCCAAAGCTGTTTTGGAAATAACATGGAGGGGGGAGTGAAAATGAAAACATTCAAGAAAAAATACAAGCAACGGGCTGGAGAGATAGCACAGCGGGTAGGGCGTTTGCCTTGCATGCGGCCAACCCGGGTTCGATTCCCAGCATCTCATATGGTCCCCTGAGCACTGCCAGAAGTAACTCCTGAGTGCAGAGCCAGGAGGAACCCCTGTGCATCGCCGGGCGTGACCCAAAAAGCAAAAAAAAAAAAAAAAAAAAATACAAGTAACTGGGACCGTAGACAAAGGCTTAAGGTACTTGCCTTGCACACAATTAACCCAGCTTCATTCTCTCCTGGGCCCCACACAAGGGTTTCCAATGCCACCATATATCCCTGTCCTTCTAGAACCTTCTACAACGATCAGGCTCCGCGGGCTTCAGTTTCTCATTTTACCAGAGACGGAAAGACTTGCCACGCGTTATCACCTGCAGCCTGGAGCCCTGATTCTGCCCCTCGGCTGGGAGCCGCCCGCCGGAAGCCCTTCCTCCAGAGCAGACCTATTTCCAGAGAGCCGGCGACACGGTGTCAGCTGCCGCTTCTCCTCCCCTGAGCTTTGTCTGCAAACAGGCCGGGCCGGCCGAGGCTCAGGAGAGACGGAGGGGGCCGGGGTCTGCCCAGAGCCTGGTTCCCACACTCGGCTGTTCCCCAGCCAGAAGGCGGGTGTTGTGGGGGGGACACGGGGCTGTTTCCTGCTCTTCGCCTTGGGCCTCGCCCGCTGACCTGCGGGTGTGGAGCTGGGCCTCATGATGGCCCAACTGACCGGAGCACCTGGATGATGCTCACTCTGAACCCCAAGAACACAAAGGAACCAAATGGGGACCCCCCTCTAGATTTTTTTAATCACTTTTATTTTTGTTTTTTGGGTCACACAAGGCGATGCACAGGGGTTACTCCTGACTCTGCACTCAGGAGTTACTCCTGGTGGTGTTCAGGGGACTATATGGGATGCTGGGAATCGAACCAGGGTCGGCCGCATGCAAGGCAAACGCCCTACCCGCTGTGCTATCTCTCCAGCCCCAGAGTTTTTAATCCCTTTTTTTGTTTGTTTGTTTTTTTGAGGCCTCTAGATTTTTTATTTTGCTTTTTAGGTCACACCCGGTGATGCTCAGGGGTTACTCCTGGCTCTGCACTCAGGAATTACTCCTGGCAGAGCTTGGGGAACTCTATGGGATGCTGGGAATCGAACCCAGGTCGGCCGCATGCAAGGCAAATGCCCTACCCGCTGTGCTACCGCTCTGGCCCCTAGAATTTATTTTTACTTTGGGGCCACAGCCAGTGGTCCCCAGGGGCTCCCCTGGCTCAGCTCTTGGGGAGAGCACACTCCTGACTGTGCTCAGGGACCCATGTGGTGCCTGGGATCAAACACGGACCTCCTGCATGCAAAGTCGGCTCCAGCCTGCAGTGCTCTCTTGGGTTTGGGGCCGGGGGTGGGGTGGGGGGGAGAGAGGACCCTGCCCTCAGGAGTGGCCTGGGGGGAGGGGAGAGAGGGCCATGAGATGGGAGACCGGGAGGCAGGGCCTCAAAGGCCAGTTCTGAGGAACCAGAAGCCCAGCCCAAGGGCCCCCTCCGGGCCGGGCCCTCCCCGCATGCCCCGCTCCTCCTGGCTGTGAGCACAGGCCCGTGAGGCCCCCGCCCGCCCGCCAAGGCTGGAGGGAGTGTCAGGATTCTCCCGCGGGACCATTCATTCAGGGAACGCAGCCGGGCCCCGCCCAGCCACCCACCAGCAGCTGAGTAACAAAGACGCCGGCTGCTAGAAACCAGGGGCTCAGCGTCGAGGTTATTTTGGTGAAAAGCTTGAGATTCAATAGCTCATCTCCTGCCAAAGGCGCCCTGGCCAGGAACAGCTGGAGAGGTGGGTGCGGGCCCGGCGCTGATTCATCCCGATAGCGGTTCCCCCTGGCTGGCTGCCAAGCGCCGGCCGGCCCTCACTCAGCCGGAGGAGGTCTGGCTGCCACTTGGCACAGGCGGAAAAACACAGGCTTGGGAAGGTTAAGAAACTGGCCCCTGAGCACTGCTGGGTAGAGCCCTGGCGCCCCTGAGCATCACTTCATTAAGCGTTTTGGTTAACTATTACTTGGTTGACCCCCGGGCCTCCAGCCAGAGCACTGCCCGGGGAAGCCATAAAAGTAAACCCAGGCCTGAGAGGAGAGCAGAGAGGGGCTCGCCTTGCACTTGACTGATCTGGGCGCGATCCTCGGCATCCCATAGGATCCCCCGAGCACCGCCAGGAGTGATTCCTGAGTGCAGAGCCAGGAGGAATCGCCAGGAGTGATTCCCCGAGTGCATAACCTGAAAAAGCAAAAATAAATAAATAAATAAAAATAAACAGAGAGCTAGTACAGCTGATGGGAAATTTGCCTGGTAGAGCCCCAGCAATCCATGTGGGTCCTTCAGCACTGCCTGGAGTGGTCCCGGTGCCAGAGCCAGGATTAAGGCCTGGGCACTACTGGGCATGGCCCCAAAACAAACAAGATGAATTGTGTAGGGGATACAGGCTGGGGCACTAGCACCATGTGCTTTGTATGCCGGAGTCCTGGATGGAATCTCCAGTACCTGCTCCCCTGAGCACTCCCAAGCAAACACTTCTGGGTCCAACCTGCCAGAGGCTCACAGGTCGAACGTACACGGTTGCTTTGCTTTCTCTCTCTCTCTCTCTCTCTCTCTCTCTCTCTCTCTCTCTCTCTCTCTCTCTCTCTCTTCCTCCCTCCCTCCCTCCCTCCTTTCCTTTCTTCCTTCCTTCTCTTTCTCTCTTTTGGGCCATACCCGGCAGTGCTCAGAGTTTACTCCTGGCTCTGTGCTCAGAGATCACTCGTGGTGGGGCTCAGGGGAGCCAGGGATTGAATTTGGGTCAGACATGTGCAAACTCAGAGGTGTGTCTTACTTCCTGTGCTATCATTTCAGCACCCACATTGTTTTTGGTGGGGGACTTCCAGGGATGCCTGAGGTCCCCGGGGCCCCACTTTAGCAATCCACTGCTGGGCCATGTGGACCTGAGGCCTTGGTGTCTGTATTTGTTGCTGAGGTGCTGCTTGGGCCCAGTGATGGGGGTGGGGTATTAGCGGCCATCACTTGGACACACCCAGCGGTGCTGGGGTGGGCCTTGTGGTATCAGGAGTGGAGCTGGGGGGGTCTCATGCATGCTGAGCATATGTTCAACCCTTGAAGCTATGCTCCTGGCCCCCAAATTTAGTTCACTTTAGAATATGTAATATTGGGGCTGGAGCAATAGCACAGCGGGTAGGGTTGCATGTGGCCAGCCCAGGTTCGATTCCCAGCATCCCATATGGTCCCCTGAGCACCACCAGAGATAATTTCTGAGTACAGAGCCAGGAGTAACCCCTGTGCATTGCCAGGTGTGACCCAAAAAAAAGCAAAAAATAAAACATATTTTTCTATCTGAAACCTCAGAGATTGCCAAGGGTGTTTTCTTCCACACCTGCTCTCTTTGGACCAGGGAATGATGGGTCAGGAGCTAACCAACCTGCCTTGCAAGTGTGAGGTCGTGAGTCTAAAACCTGGGGTCACCACATGCACTCAGCATGAATAATGATGGCCACTCTGCGGCCAGAGCCTGGCAGCTCTATTTGAGATCCTGGCACTTGATGAGTGTTTGACACCTCACAGTCAGGCGTGATTAAGCTTTGCAGCTCAGGATGCGGCCCCTGGCAAAAGCATAACTAAAAAGGTGTTTGAGGGCCTGGAGTGATAGCACAGTGGGTAGGGCGCTTGACTTGCATGTGGCTGACCTGGGTTCTATTCCCATCATCCCATATGGTTCCCCCAAGCACTGTCAGGAGTAATTCCTGAGTGCAGAACCAGGAGTAACCCCTGAGCATCGCTGGGTGTGACCCAAAAAGCTGTCACTCTATAGACCAAACATGATTGCCACTCAATACCTCTTTTGCAAACCACAACACCCAAAAGGAGAGAGAGAACAAAAGGGAATACCCTGCCACAGAGGCAGGGTGGGATGGGGGGATGGGGGGCGGGAGGGATACTGGGACCCGTGGTGGTGGAAAATGAGCACTGGTGGAGGGATGGTTGTTTGATCATTGTACAGTTGAAACAAAAGCACAAAAATTTGTAAATCTACAACTGTACCTCATGGTGTTTCACTAACAAAAATTAAAAAAAAATGTAAATGATGGAGAATGGGCACTGGTGGAGGGATGGGTACTGGATCATTGTATAACTGAAATCCAAGCACAAAAATTTGTAAGTCTACAACTGTACCTCATGGTGTTTCACTAATAAAAATTTTAAAAAAAGCTGTCACTGTCCTCCCATTGTTCATCGATTTGCTCGAGCGGGCCCAGTAACATCTCCATCGTGACAATTGTTACTGTGTTTGGCATATTGAATGCATCACGGGTAGCTTGCCAGGCTCTGCCATGCAGGTGAGATACTCTCGGTAGCTTGCCGGGCTCTCCGAGAGGGGCGGAGGAATCAAACTCAGGTTGGCCACGTTGGCTGCTTGCAAGGCAAACGCCCTACCCACTGTGCTATCGCTCCAGCCCACCCAAAAAGCAAAAAAAAAAAAAAAAGAAAAAAAGTGTTTGAGCACCAGGGTCAGGAGTGCAAGTCTATATATATGAGCACTGCACAAACGCACTTGAGAGCAGGGGAGGTGCCACAGGGGCTAGGGTGCAAGCCGGGCGGGCAAGACGCTGGTTTGCTCCCTGGCACCACACACACCCCTGACGACCTCCAGGGTGGCCCTGATGCCCCTGGTGGTGCCGGTGCAAGGCCAGAGCAGTGGCACCTCCTTGGGCCGTGCTCAGCGCCTTGCTGACGGAACTGAGTGCCCGGAGAGGCCCAAAGGAGCAAAGAAACAAGGCAGTGCTCTAGGGTCACAGCAGAGGAACAGACACGCATGAGCGTGTGCCTGTGTGTGTGTATGCATGTGTGTGTGTGCATACGTGCATGAGTGTGTGTGTGTTTGTGTGTGTGTGTGTGTGTGTGTGTGTGTGTGTGAGCCCTGGTTGCTGAACCATGTCAACAGAAGGACATGAAGGGGCCAAAAGTCAAAAGACAGGGGCTGGAGCGATAGCACAACGGGTAGGGGGTTTGCCTTGCACGTGGCCGACCCAGGTTCGATTCCCAGCATCCTACATGGTCCCCTGGGCACTGTCAGGAGTAATTCCTGAGTGCATGAGCCAGGAATAACCCCTGTGCATTGCCAGGCAAGACCCAAAAAAGCAAAAATAAATAAATAAATAAATGTCAAAAGACAGTGGCAGGACCCCGAGCTCAGCGGGGTGAGCTCATGAGCTACACACGGGAGACCCGGTTCCATCCCGGGCACACTGATGCCACCCGGTCCTAAGCAATACTATTGATATAAATCAGAGCAGGCTCAGCAGCCTAGCATGGTCTGGCATGTGCGAACCCAGGGCCGGACCCCAGCCCCGCTAAAGCAACTCGGGGTTCAGGAAGGGGTGCTGCAGGTCAGCTCAGCTGGCTGGAGGCCCGGCGTGCTTGAGGTCCTAAATTGGGCCCTGCCACCACCTGAGCACCTGCGAATTGCCAGGTGTGCCTGTCTTCTGGAAAGTCGCTGAGTGGCTCTGGGCCCCCCAAGCGCTGCTGCAGAGGCCTAAAAGAAAATAAAAATAAAACTTTTCCCGCTTATCCCTGTCAATCACCTGCCACGACCAACGTCGCCAGTCACTGCGGAGTCCGGTCAGTGCTTTTCCCTCCGAGAGATGTATGAGGGTCACTGGTCAGGCCCTGCGGCCCGCGGGTGCAGGGCAGCGTGGGAACTCCCAGCCCTCACCCCGCCCCCTTACTTTCTTTCCAGCCCCATTTCTCCCTCTCTCTGACAACGGTTCCTCTGAGCAGTTATTCTCCCTTTTTCTTGTTCATTCACCCAGCCCTGAAGGTGTGCCAGGCCCCATGCCCGGCCCCGGACGTGCAGCGTCTGCCCCAGGCCTGGGCTGGCCCGCGGAGGAAGTTGGGTGTGTGTTTTTGTAAACACAAAAACTGTGGACTGCATAAAGGGGCCTGGTTCCCTGGTTTACCAATGAGCAAAGTCAGCCGTGCCAACCAATGCCCGCTGCTGTCTGGGAGCTGAATACCGTCCCGGGAGCCTGGGAACCCACAGGAGTGGGCACTAACGCTGGCCCCTGTTCTCCCCACCCCTCCCCCCAAAGAAGCCTGGCCCTCTTCCAGTTTCCCACCTCATGAAAGCTCCCCCCATCCCAGCCACTGTGGGAATCCTCAAGCCTGGGCTCCTCCCACATCCTTCCCCAGGGGGCCCCTATGGCTGAGACCACCCCTCCAAGACCCCCCAACCACTCCCCTAGGTCTCTGGCCTCTGTCCAGCTGCTCTCCATGGCGACTAGCTTGCCCAGGCCTCCTCTTCTGCAGGAAACTTCCTCCCTGGCCTTTGGCGTCCACCCTGGCCCCTTTCCATCCTCTGTAGATGGCGTCATTTTGTCACTTACTTGTTCTAGCATTCTATGCACCAATGCCTGGGTGGCACAGCCCAGTCCTAGTGCTGACTCTGCCACTCAATCAAATGGTCCCCTTACTTAACCTCTTTTTTTTTTTAATTATTACTTACTTAACCTCTTTAGCGGCAAAAAGCTCATGCGATAAGTGATGTAAGGAAAACACTGTCTGTCCACACACCGTCCTCCCGTTGTTCATCGATTTGCTCGAGCGGGCCCAGTAACATCTCCATTGTGAGCCTTGTTGTTACTGTGTTTGGCTATCGAATACATCACGGGGAGCTTGCCAGGCTTTCCCGTGCAGGCAAGATACTCTTGGTAGCTTGCCGGGCTCTCCGAGAGGGGTGGAGGAATCGAACCCAAGTCGGCCGGGCTGGCCGTGTGCAAGGCAAACACCCTACAGCTGTGCTATCATTCCAGCACACCACTGTAATGGGGGTAAAAATTATTATTATTTTTTGCTTTTTGGGTCACACCTGATTGGTGCTCAGGGTTTACTCCAGTCTCTGTGCTCAGGAATTACTCCTGGTGGTGCTCAGGGGACCACATGAGATACCAGGGGAATCGAACTCCAGTTGGACGCGTGCAAGGCAAACGCCCTCCCCGCTGTACTATCGCTCCAGCTTCTAAATACTATTTTTATACTTGTCAGTCTCATCAGTCCTCATTTTTCCTTAGAAATCAACCGAAATAGGGCCTGGGATAGAGTACAAAGCCCAGAATTCAATCCCCAGCAACACATAGTCTGTCTCTCCCTCTCTCTCTCTCCTCTCTCTCTCCCTCTCTCCCTTTTTCTCTCCCTCTCTCCACCACCCCCCTCTGCTGCTCAGCTGAAATAAATACAAGTAAGCCCATGACAGCATCACTCTTTCTTCTCTACTCTGAGCAAACCTTGAGTGGGGGTACCTGGGTGCTCAGTGCTCAGGGAGGGTCAGGGGACCAATCACATGTACGGGATGGAACCCAGGCCGCTGGCCTACAAAGCATGTGCTTTTCTCTCGGTCCTGGAGAAGAACTTTCATTTATTTTTTATGAATTTATTTAGAATTTTGTGCCAGACTCCGCAGTGTTCAGCGGGGGCTGCTCCAGGCTCTGCGTTCAGGAGTGACTCCTGGTGGTGCTCACACGCGCTGCCAGAGCTTCGAGCCCGGGTAGGGGCAGCGACAGCCGCATGCAAGGCGGAGCTTGAACCCGGACCTCATGCGTTTGCGTTGTTGCGCAACCACTCCCGCTGCAGTGAAGGGGACGAGGACGGCAGAGGACAGCACAGGCCAGGAGCACCCGGTCCCGGCTGGCAGGGAGGTCGCCTAGCAACCAGAAAACGCCTTCGGAGGAATGACGGATCCGATTGGGCGGCAGAAGGATGTCCCGCCCCGTGAGGCTCCGCCCCTTACGCCCCGCCCCGCGCAGGAGCCGTAGGAAGCCCCGCCCCACCCGGGCGAGGAAGGCTTCCGATTGGTCGATTCTCCGGAAGCGACGGGATTTGGAGTCGCGGAAGCGCCGCGGCGCGTTTGGTGGCGGCGCGTGGGGTTCGTGGCCGGGTGGCGGGGGCTCGCGCGGCCACAGCGCGCACCCCCTGTGGCCGAGCCTTCCTCCTCGCCCTCGGCAGTGGCGGAGCATGCTCCGCGCCGGGCTCTCCAGGCCCTCCCGCGCCGTGCCACTGGCGGCCCGAGTGGCGGGGCCCCGCGCGTGACCGTGACTCCCGCCCCGTCAGCCCAGATCGCAGAACCCGCAGCAGGATGTTCGTCCTGGTGGAGATGGTGGACACGGTGCGGATCCCCCCGTGGCAGTTTGAGAGGAAACTCAACGACTCCATCGCCGAGGAGCTGAACAAGAAGTTGGCGAACAAGGTACGGGCCGTGGGGGGCGCGGGCGGCCCTGGCACCCGGCACTGCCCGCCGCGTGGCCGTGGACGTGCCAGACCTTGGCCGTGGGCGAGGAGCTTCGAGGCTCCGAACTCGGTTCCAAGCCCCTTGCTTGGAGGGCGGGCGGCACGGTGATCTTGGGGGAACCAAAAGAAACTGGGTTTGGGCCAGAGGTGCCGATGAGGAAGTTCCGGGACCCCAGGGTCTGTCCCCCCATGCACGGCCTCCCGGGCGCGCCCAGGGCAACCCTGGTGTCCCCCAGCACTGCCAGGGAGGCTTCTTCAACCCTCACCCCTCAAAATAAATAAAAGGTGGATCCGAAATGGTGGAAGTGCTCTTCACTTGGGGGTCACCCGTGAGGGACTACAATGCCCTAGGCCGGGTGGCCGAGTGACACTTGGTTGGGTGACTGGGGCTTCTTTGTACTTAGAGGGGCTAGGACGTCCGCAGTGGGGGCTGGGGCTGGGCTCTGTGGCCGTGGCCGTGTCCCCTGCACGGGCCCAGCCATTCTGCCTTCTTACAGCCCTGAGCTCTGTAAGATCTTTCCAGCTTGGCGGTCGCTTTGGTGGAGTGGGTCCATCCGGTTCCCTGAAGCCCCTTCCTCTCCCAAGGTGTGCCCCTTGTTCTGCAGTGTAGACGGGCCTCAGGAGACAGCCTGGGGTGGGGGAGGGCTGCTGAGGAGGGGCTGGGGGTGACAGGCCTGTCTGGGTCGCCAGGTTGTCTACAACGTGGGGCTGTGTATCTGCCTGTTCGACATCACCAAGCTGGAGGATGCCTACGTGTTCCCAGGCGACGGCGCCTCGCACACCAAAGGTGGGTGCCTTGTTCCTGGGGCTCGGGTGGGGGAGGGCACAGTCCTCTGAGGGCACCCCCACATTCACGATCACGATCATCCTGTTGTTGGTCGATTGCCTCGAGCAGGCCCCAGTAACGTCTCCTTCGTCCTAGCCCTGAGATTTTAAAAAGTGCCATATTCAAGGCTCTTTCAGGGTTAGGAGAATGAGACCCATCATTGTTACTGGTATTTGGCATATTGGGTACGCCACGGGGAGTTTGCCAGACTCTGCCATGCGGGCAAGATACTTTCGGTAGCCTGCCAAGTTGTGCAAACTTGCTGGCCCGTTAAAGAGGATGGAGGGGAGCAGTCGGGGCAACCCCTGAACACGGGGGCATCTCAGGCCCACTTGCTTCTTTTGCTGCTTCCGGCCTTTTGGATCCCGAGGGAGGCGTCTGGGGGGTCACCCAATGGCCTGGGACTGGGGGTCATGACTGTGGGCGGCCCTGGCTCCAGGCTTCTCCCGGGGACCTGGGGGCCCTTGCAGGTGAGTGGGGGGCTGCCCCGGCGCCCCTCACCTGCCCTCCCATCTGCCGCCCACCCAGTGCACTTCCGCTACGTGGTGTTCCACCCTTTCTTGGATGAGGTCCTCATCGGGAAGATCAAAGGCTGCAGCCCCGAGGGCGTGCACGGTAGGCAGGGTGGGGATCTGGGGGGGTGTCCTTGGTCTGTGTGTGTGGGGGGGAAGCTAGCCGAGGGTCAGCTAAATGGAAGTGGCCAAGTGGGAGAGGCTTGTAAATGAGGGGACCACTCGGCTCCCGCTTTGGCCCAAGGGCACCACCAGTTGAGGTGGCTACAAGACTCCAGGCCTCGGCAGGTTAAGGTGGGGTGCAGAGTCTGCCCCGGGTTTGGGGCTGCTCGGGGTGGGTAGCGGGGAGGCTCCTGGGTGAGGCTGCCCGTCGAGGGCACCCAAGTGGTCACCCGTGGGCTCTCCCACTCTGCAGTCTCTCTCGGCTTCTTCGACGACATTCTCATCCCACCAGAGTCTCTGCAGCAGCCGGCCAAGTTGTATCCTCCTGAGGTTCGTGGGCTAGCGGGGACCCCAGGCTGGCCCAGGAAGGTTCCCCACCAAGCCTTGGGCGGCCCTGAGGGCCGGGGGTCTGACGCCAGCGCTCCCATTGACTTCACTCAGGTCACTCCCTTGTCCTTCCAGGTGGCAGCATTGGCTTATCTGGGGGCTTAGTCACAGGGCTGCGGTTCCCCATCCCGGCCTGCTGCCCTGGGGTGGCCTGTTTCCGACGTCCTCACAGGGACCCCGTCCTGTCGTCCCATTCCCCACAGTGCTCTGCAGAGAGGGAGGACTCCTGGGGTGTCTTGGGGGAGCTGCTTCCCACAGTGGGGCTGTCTCTGTGACCCCAGGATGCATCAGGAAACCTGGTGGTCGCTTCCTCTCCCCCATCCCCTGACCCAGGCAAGTCCTTCAGGTGGGGGGAGGGGCAGTGCCCAGAGCTTGGGAACAGCTTCGGCTCAGGGCTGACGGGTGAGGCTGGAGGGGACATGTGAGTGGCCCCCATGGGGAGCAGGTTCCGGGAGCTGGGGTGTGGCCACTTCTTCCTTTAAGGAGGTCCTGGGGAATGGGGGGGCATGGCCTATGGTGGGGTGTACATGTGTGGTATGTATATGTGGTGTCTGGTATGTGTATCATGGGGGGTTGTATGTGATGTTGGTGGTATGAGATGTGGGTTTATGTCCCATGTGGCATAAGTATGCAGGCATGTGTGACGATATGGCGGGGGTGGTATGTTTTCGTGTACATCCGCGTGTGAATGTGGCAGCCCGCACTCCCTGGCCCTGCGTTTCTGTGACCGCGCCTGTAGTCTGGGGTGCGTGCGTGACGGGCAAGAGCCCAAGCCTCCCCTCTGCCCGCTGGTTTCCTTGACCCTGGCCCCCCAGCGATGAGGCGGAGCAGGTGTGGGTGTGGGAGTACGAGACGGAGGAAGGGGCGCACGACCTGTACATGGACACGGGTGAGGAGATCCGCTTCCGGGTGGTGGACGAGAGCTTTGTGGACACGTCCCCCACGGGGCCCAGCTCGGCCGAGGCCGCCGCGTCCAGCGAGGAGCTGAAGAAGGAGGCCCCGTACACCCTGCTGGTAAGACCTGAGAGCCGGGCTGCTGACGGGGGGCCTCCTCGATATCCCTTTCCCCACAGTCCGCGGAGCCTAGGGTGTGATGCCCCAGGGGGTCTCTGGGGAGCCCCGCAGTAGATGGGAAATGTGGGGCTGGAGCAGGCAGGACGCAGGATAAAGTGGGACTTTAGGGACCTGCTTTGGGTGGTCTGGGGTAATGGGGGGCCCGGCCGTGCATCTGGGGCAGATGCTTGCTAGACACCCAAGGGCTCAGGGGCTCTCCTGGCTGGGCACCCCCAGGAAGGCCCCTCTGCCGTGTCCAGCCAGCCCTGCCCACAGCTGAGTGCACGGCTTCTTGCCCCTCACAGGCCTCCATCAGCGAGCCAGGCCTGGGCCTTCTCTCCTGGTGGACGAGCAGTTAGCAGCTGGCCAGGCCACGGACGCCCCCCACCCGCCCCCTGGACTGCCTCTGTGAAAGCATGTTTAATAAACAAGGACACTAGTGCCTGTGGCGCCGCCTCTGTCTCCGCGGCCACCATCGCGTCTAAGGACACGGAGTCGCCCCAGCTGGGCAGTAGGACTCTCCTCACCCCAAGCATCTGTGGAGACAACCCACCCTGCCAGAAGGCGGAGCTTTGCCGGCTGGGCAGCTCCCGCAGGTGAGGTCGCCAGCCTGTGAGAGGTCCACATTCAGGCTTGGGGGCTGACGCGATGGCCAGGGAGAGGGGCTCTGGGGGCCGACCAGCAGCAGGGCTGGGTCCGGCAGAGGAGCAGAGAGGGGGTGCGCCCACTCCCCCGCGCCCCGGGCGTGGCACACACGGCACAGACACAGGCAGTCAGTGGATGTTTGATTCTTATTTTCCTTGCAAGGGCGAAAGGGTCTCTAAAGTCCTTCAGCCACGAGTGAAATGATCAGGCAGGAGAGAACTTGAGAAACGTGGGGGTCTTGTCATCAAAAATAAATAGTTGCACGTGGAGCTGCTGAGACCGGAACCGAGAGCCGGCGGGCGGGGCTGCCGCGTTCTTCCCGGAACCCCCCGACCGTGGGCCGCCCCGTGGCTGAGGCGGAGCGCAGGACGCCTGGCTGAGAGCGGGCCAGGCCGCCGTTACTGCTGCAGCTCCTTCATCCTGTTGAGCGCGCTGCCCGCGCGGAACCACTCGATCTGGGTCTCGTTGAAGGTGTGGTTCAGCAGGATGGTCTCCTGCGTCCCGTTGGGGTGCTTGATGATACACTGCAGGGGCTGGAGGGTGCAGGGGCTGGAGAACTGAGCCCAGCCTCACCCCTGCGGGGCGCGGGGGCTGCTGCCCTGAGCTGGTAGGGTCCCTGCCCCCCCCACTGGGATGGAGGTTCCCCCCCCACCCCTCACCTTGCCAGGAGCAAAGTCCTTGAGGCCCTGGATGGTCAGCTTGTCCACGGGGTGGATCTTGTTGTAGTCGGCGGGGTCGGCGAAGGTCAGGGGCAGCAGACCCTGCTTCTTCAGGTTGGTTTCTGGAAGGCAGAGGGGACAGTTCACAGCCCGGGGGGCTCCTGGGAGACGCCCGCGAGCCGGGGGCAGGCCAGGCCGCAGCTCACCGTGGATGCGGGCGAAGCTCTTGGTGATGATGGCCCGGCCGCCCAGGTGGCGCGGCTCCAGCGCCGCGTGCTCCCGGCTCGAGCCCTCGCCGTAGTTCTCATCTCCGACCACCACCCACCGGATGCCTTGTTTCTGCGGGGTGGGCACGGGTGAGGCTCTGGGGGCGGTGCCCGGGGCCTACAGGCTCCCCGCGGACCCACCGCTCACCCACCTTGTAGTAGCGGGCGGTGTCAGGGACGGGGCCGAACTCCTGCGTGATGGCGTTGCGCACCGAGTTGGCTTTGCCGTTTTCGATGTTGATGGCGCCGATGAGCAGGTTGTTGGAGATGTTGTCCAGGTGGCCTCGGAACTTGAGCCAGGGCCCGGCCGCCGAGATGTGGTCAGTGGTGCATTTCCCTTTGACCTGGCGAGCGCGGACCAGGAAGGGGAACAAAGGGAGGGACCCTTTGCCGTGTGGCCTGGGAGCTGGCCCTGCGGCAGAGCCGGTCACCGTCCACGGGCTGGAGCACAGGCTCCTTGTGGGAGCACTTCCCAAGACCCACCTTGATGAGGATCTGCAGGTCCTCCAGGTCTTTGCCGTCCCACTTGTCGAAGGGCTCCAGGAGCTGCAGGCGCTGGCTGGTGGGGCTCACGTCCACCCGCTGGCCGCTGCTGTCCTTGGGGGGGTGCTGGTAGGTGTCCTGGCCAGGGTCGAAGTCCTGCAGCGGGAAGCGGCTGTGTTGGGCGCTGAGGCCTTGGTGCCCGCGTGCATGGGCCCGCACCGCAGGGCAGCTGGCTGGGGGGCTGCTCACTCCCGCCTGCGGTCCCCCCAAGGGCCTCTCACCGCCCGGGGCAGCTCATCTGCGTCCGGCGCCTCCAGCTTGAACTTCTTGCCGTCCTTGCCCGTCAGGAAGTCAGTTTCTGGGTTGAACTTGAGGGTGCCAGCAATGGCCAGGGCTGTGACAATCTGGAAGAGGGGTGACCAGTGGGCCGGTCAGCCCCAAGAAAGGCCATGGTCCCCCCCCTCAGTGGGGAAGCACCTGCTAAACTCCCAGTGCTCGGAGCAGAGACGGAGAGGCCCACGCTGATGGCGTGGCGAGGGGCCCCCCATGTCGCCTGGTTATCACTCATCAGAAAGACCCAGAGTGAGCTGTTGGGTGCTGCGGGGCAGAGGCCGTTCCCCGAGCCAGGAGCACTGTGCCCAGGAGTACAACACCCGCAGGAGGCTGTGCAAAGAGCCTCGGGCTGCCTCACCTCGGGGGAGGTGACGAAGGCATGGGTCTCGGGGTTGGCGTCGTTGCGGCCGGTGAAGTTCCTGTTGTAGGAGGTGACGATGGTGTTCTTCTCCCCCTTCTTGATGTCCTTTCTACCGGGGAAAAGGGCACAGGGTCAGGGGGAGGCCAGGCGGGCCCATGGTACAAGCCCGGCCCGAGGCAGGGAAGAGGTACGGCGCCCCCGCCCGTCCCTGACGTGTCCTCTCCTGCCAGTGTCCCCAGAGCTGCTCGGCGCTCTTCAAGGCCAGTCGGGGCTGTCCTCAGACCCGCTTACCTGTCCCACTGGCCAATGCAGGGGCCACAGGCGTTGGCCAAGACGACACCGCCCACATCCCTCAGGATCTGTGCCTGTGAGGGCAACACAGGCCGTCAGTGGGGGCCACCGGCTGCTGAGAGGTGGCCCTGCCCTGAGTCCTGCCCTCAGGCACTCACGTAGCCGTCCCGCTCGATGGTGGCCCGGATCTGCTCAGAGCCCGGCGTGATGGTGAACTGGGACTTGCACTTGAGCCCGTGGGCCAGGGCCTGCTTGGCCACCGCCGCTGAGCGCCCCATGTCCTCGTAGCTGGAGTTGGTGCAGCTGCCGATCAGACCTGGGCAAAGGGGGTGGGGCGGCTCAGGCCATGGGGCCCACAGCTGGCCCACTAGGAAAGGGCATCACCCCACCACCGGGGGTGATCAGGAGTGGTGGCATGGCCCATCTGGGCCAGAGAGGGACCCCAGGCCCCGAGAGCTGGGGTGCGCGGTAACAGGTGTCTGCACTTCCGGTCCGTGTTCCCTGCAGTGGGCGCGGAGGCACTCACCCACCCGGATGTCCAGGGGCCAGCCTTCCTTCTCTGCCACCTTGCCCACGTCGGCCACGGGGTGGGCCAGGTCAGGGGTGAAGGGCCCGTTGATGTGCGGCTTCAGCTGGACGAAAAACAGAGAGGGGGACAGAGGTTCCAGGGGGCTGGAGAGGCCCTGGGGCACTGCTCCCTGGCACTGGACTCTGAGGGGGTGGGGGTGGGGTTGATGGCAAACCCATCTCGACCAAACGCTTCCCATGGTCTTTGTCAACAAAACACTGAGCAAACTGCCCGGTCACTGTCACTGCACGGATTCCCAGGGTCCTGAGGCCCAGAAGGGAGTGACTTGCCCGGGTCCCTGAGCTTGGGCGACTGCAGCTGAAGCGGCCGGCCAGTCTGCTGCTTCTCCCCAACCGCCCTGTCTGCCGAGCAGGGCTCGCGCGTACGGCAGCTCCATGCTCGTGCCTGGACCCACCCCGGACTCCGACAAGCAAACTGCAGGGCACAACTTCTGCTCTGCCATGGCAAGGTGGAGCCCAACGGAGCAGCTGGAGTCCCCGGCCGTGGGCTCCTCCTTCTCCCCTTCTAGCCCCGGGCAGGGACAGAGTCCGGAGCCTCCCTGGGCCGCCTGCTGACCCCGAGAGCCCCGATCGATGGCTTCCCTCCCTTTCCTCACCTCGTTGAGGTTGATCTCGATCAGCTGGTCGTACTGGCAGCCGGGGTCAGGCACCAGGTGTTCCTTGTACTCGTCTGCCAGATTGGCGATGTCTGCACACGGGGATGGAAACCCATGAAGTAAACTCAGGCTTCCCCCAGCACCCGCCAGACGCCCGGAGCCTGCCCAGTGCTGAGCTGATCATGTGTGTTTGGGGCAGCACCTGGCAGTGCTCAGGGCTTACTCCTCGCTCTGCACTCGGGGTCACTCCTGACAGGGATCGTGGGCCATATGGGGTGCTGGAGATCAAACCGGAGTCACCCACATTCAAGGGAAGTGTCCTCCCTGCTGTGGTATTGCTCCAGCCCCAAACGAACGCCAGACTTGGCACTGACTGGGCAAACAGAACCAAAGCAAACAGCACAGGGCACTGTCCCTGCCTCAAGGGCCTGTGCTCTCAGGAAGGGGCTCAGTGAGCTGGAAGTTACAAACACAGACAAGGGCACGTGAGACTGAGCTTTGGAATCCAGGAAGGCTTCCTGGAGGCAGAGGAGCTGGGCTGTGAAGAAAAAGAAGTTACCTGATATTTTGAAGGGTGGGTGGCACCCTTTAGGGCCTCCACGTGCTCAGAGCTTGGAAGCAAATGGCCCAAGTCTCCCTAGGACCCCCCAGCTTATGCCACCCCAGTCAGCCTCACTCCTCTCCTCAGAGGCCTAGCGAGCTGCCTCCAGGCTCCCTTTGCGCCTCTGAGCTTTAAAGCCAACAAGAACCTCAGGAGGTTGTGGGACAATTAGGAAAAGCGGCTCCAGCTATAAATGTTCTTCCCCGGCTAGGGCAGGAGAAGCTACAGGAACTATCCAGGTCACGGGGCTGGACGGATGGCAGAGTGGGGAGGGCACTTGTCATGCACGTGGCCAACCAGGTTGGATCCCCAGCATCCCATATGGTCCCCCGAGCCCCACCGGGAGTCATTCCTGAGGGCAGAGCCAGGAGGAACCCCTGAGCACTGTCAGGTGTGGCCCCAACACTGAAAAGAAAAGTCAGTTTTAGTCTCCAGGCTGTGCCTGCAGCTTCCTCTAGGGGGCTCCGGGGAGCAGGCCAGGCTCAGGCAGGGAACGGGCTTGCGGGTGAGGCCCCCACACGGGACAGGAGCACGCTCGGCCTCACCCATTTTGGGGGGCTTCTAGGCCTTGCACACTGGCCCACACCGTCCCTTCTGTTCTCGCCGCCCTGTCCGCCAGCTCACCTGTCCGGCCCGTCTTGTTCAGGTATTTCTTCATTCTGTGGTTGTAGGGGAACACGGAGGTGGTGGCCCCGATCTCGGCGCCCATGTTGCAGATCGTGGCCATGCCTGTGGGAAACAGCCCAGCATCAGGAGTCGGCTCCCCATGCACAGTTCCAGCTCGGGGTTGGCTGCCCGGCTCAGCTGAACCGCCATGTACCCAAGGCTGGTTTGGCCAGGGTGCCTGGCTGTCACTGTGACCTATACAGACCCAAGGTCACGCCGCAGAGCAAATGCAGGCGCTGGTGTCCCGGGCTTGTCTGGGTGCATGCCAGCTCGGGTTTCCCAGCAGGGAGACCGAAGGGGCCCTGCCCATACCCCAGGCCTGGCAAGGCTCTAAGACAGCCTGTCTGGTTGGGACACCTGTCGAGGCACTGCTGGGCCATGGGCCGTGGAGTGCTGGCCACACCCCAACCAAGCTGTCCACACAGGAGGGCTACCTGGAGGAGCGGGCCCTCAGCCAGCTTAACTTGGTGGGGTTCGACAAGATAGCTGAGGCACCTCCGAGTCCCCCGAAGAGGGGAGGGCGCTCATACATGACTGGCAAGACTAACAGGGGTCCCAGGGAACCCTGGTTCTGGCCCCAACTCCCAACCACGGCCTCGTCCTTATAGGATTCTCAGCTCAGCCAGCAGCCTAGTGCTGAGGCCGGGGTCCAGCAGCAGAAGCCGGCTCGGGCCCTGCCCCCTTTGGGGGACCAACATCTCCACTGAGTCAAGAACCAGACAGATGATCCCCCTCAACCTGGAAGTGACTGTCCCAACCCCCTATCGGCCAGACAGCCCGAGGGGAGGGGCATTGTGGCTTCCACTGCTCAGCGACAGCCCCCCTGCATGCTGAGGGCCACGTGGCCCCGTCCTCACCAGTGCAGGAGATGGAGTCGACGCCAGGCCCGTGGTACTCCACAATGGCGCCGGTGCCCCCTTTCACCGTGAGGATGCCCGCCACCTTGAGGATCACGTCTTTGGGGGAGGTCCAGCCAGACAGTGAGCCCGTCAGCTTCACACCAATCACCTGGATGAACAGGCGAGGCAAGACCGCAATGACGGGGACTGCGTGCCTGCCCTGCCCCAGACACCTGGGATGGCCGCCCTCCTGAGCCGCTCGCCCAGTGGGGCCTGTCTCCCAACGCCCCGAGCCTGCCCACCCCAGCCTCACCTTGGGGCACTTCAGCTCCCAGGGGATGCCAGCCATCACGTCCACGGCGTCAGCGCCCCCCACTCCGATGCAGATGGCGCCCAGGCCACCACCGTTGGGAGTGTGGGAATCCGTGCCAATGAGAAGAACCCCAGGGTAGGCATAATTTTCCAGAATGATCTGAAACGGGGAGCAAAGTTCTGGCCCTCAGATAAGATTGACGGGGTGGTGGGCTGTGCCCAAGGCCCGTGAGTGCCCCTGTGGGCCTCGGCCTCCTCACTGGGGCACAGCAGAGAACGCCAGTGCGCCCCCAGGCTGGATCTGGGGAGGACAGGCAGGCCCAGCGGGCTGTCAGGCTTCCCTGGGGACAGTTCTTTCATGACGGGGCCCAGGGGAGCATATATGACAGCCGCCGCCACAGCCAGGAGGTGGCGACACCCTGCCAGGCTGCCAGTCCTTCCTGGGTGCCATCCCGATGGCCAGCCTCTGGGGAGAGCGCACTGCGGGACACCGTGAGGACAGCCACCTGTCCCCTCTGAGGCCACTTCCTCATCTGTCAGAGTAGTGACAGGGGTGCTTGCTCCCAGGATCCAAGGCAACTCTGCACACGGACAAGGTTGCGTGTATTTCTAGCTTGTAGCAAGATCCTCCGTCTGCTCCTCTGGGGTGCGGTTACGCCCCCACACATGGGTTTGGGGGGAGGGCAGTGAGGTCAGAAGGGAAAGGACAGGCTGTGCCTGGACTCTCACCCACACAGGCCTGGACCTTGTCTCCACAGAACACCTGAGGGGGCTGGAAAGCAACACGGTGTTCGAGGTCCCGCAGGCACGGGAAGGCGGCCAGGGCGATCAGAGCCGCTAATGGCCCGACAAAGGACTGGCTGGTAACCGCTCCCAAGCCAGGCTGAGGGGTCCGAGCCACCAACACAACCCCAGAAGGGCGCAGAGCTGCCCAGAGGCCAGGCCTGTGTCCTGAGGGGGAGGGAGCGCCCACAGATGGAGTGTCCTTCACGACAGCCAAGGCCAGCTCCCCGGCTCCCAGGCCTGCACTGACCCCGGCTTCCTGCAGGTGGCACCTCCCTCCTGGCGGCAGCCCCGGCCTGGCACAGCCACACTTCAAAAGGGCAGGACTCATGTTTCAGAGCGGGCAGTGCTGCAGCCCCCCAGGCTCGGGTTACGGCCTGACTCAGGCCTGCCCCGGGAGGCCCAGGGCACGGTCCCACCCCAGCAAGCAAGGGCAGGTGCTCAGTCACTCTGCCTTGGGGCTCGGGAGCTGGGGTACAGCTGTACGGGGGTGCGCGTGCCACATGTCAGCATCCCACCCGCGGCGCAGTCCATGTGGCGGCTCACTCCAGACACGGCCCCCACAGTCCCCCTCGGTCCCCTTAGCCCGGCCCGGCCCAGCCTTACCTGGTGAATGATCCCGGAGCCGGGCTTCCAGAAGCCCACACCGTACTTGGCACCAGCAGTTGCCAGGAAATTATATACTTCCTGGTTTATGTCCTGGGGAGACAAATCGATCCGGGAGCGTGAGTGCCCTGCTGGGGTCTGGGCGGTCAGTAAGCTGTGCCCCCCTCCTCCCCCGCCGCCGGGGCTCTGAGAACACACAGTGCCAGGGAGGCCGGGGCAAGGCTGGGGTGGGGTCAGGGAGCAGTGACTCCCCCAGCCTGGGGCTCCTTGGGACCCAACGTCAGTGGGGAGGAGCCGTCCGCGAAGCTGGGGGTCGGAGAGGGCAGCCGGGTCCCACTGGGGCTCCTGGGACCCTGGGCGACATTCACGGAAAACCCGAACGGAAAGGGCTGTGCACCCCCGCTTGCATGCATGCACCCCCAGACCTTCCATGTACACACGCCCCAGACCCTAGCACAGGCTGAGACGGGAAGGGCGGGACCCTGGCACCTCCCACGGTGCAGAGCGTCTCACTCAGGCTGCTGCCGAGTCTGTGGGGGGCGTCATCAGAGGGCCGGCTGGCACTGGGAGCCCATGCACCGTGCTGGCATGGAAACCGCCAGCGGGGGAGGTCATTCCCGGGCGGGTGGGGGGTGCGGCCGGAGCAGCCAGGAGCCGGGGGCGGTGGTGGGAAAGTCGCCCTGAGCTTTTCCCATGCGTGGAGAGGCCCAGTGGGCTGCGGTGACCCTGGGAGCCGGATCCCTGCCAGGGCGTGCCCTGCCCCTGTGCCCAGCCGGCCGCTTCTGCCAGCATTCAGCTTCTGCCAACGGCCCCCCAGGCGGGAGCCCATGCCAGGGAGGCAGTGTGGGGGGGGGGCCATGCCGGAGACCAGCTGCCCAGCTGGCACAAAGAGGCGCCCCCCTTGGGGGGTGGAAACAGAGGAGGGCCGGGCTACACGCGCACGCTGACTCTGGCCACAGCTCCCCCACTTCCGGGTTGGTGCTCGTCGGTGGATGAGCGCGCGAGTGGGCACGCGTGGGGGGATGGGAAAAGAGTCACTTCCCGCGGGCCTCTGAAGGAACCTGCCATGGCCTCATGTGACAGTGAAGCAGGTGAGGGACAGGAGGACGAGGGACAGGCCCTGCCTCTTCTCTCTGGTCACTGACGCTCAGTGAGGGAGCGGCCGCCCAGGAGGGCAGAGCGGAACGTGCTCACCTTGGCCCGACGCAGGTCCTTCTCGCCGCCCACCTGGGCCTCGATCAGGTGGTCGCAGTGGATGGTGGACGGCACGGCCACCTTGGGCAGCCCGCTGCTGATGAACTGCAGCATGGCCATCTGCGCCGTGGCGTCCTGCATGGCCACGCGGTCCGGCCGCAGCCGCAGGTAGGTCTTGCCCCGCTCGATCTCCTGGTTGGCCGGGTCATCCAGGTGCCCGTACACGATCTTCTCCGAGAGGGTGAGAGGCCGGTTCAGCCTGGACACAGGGAGGACAGCCCATCTGTGACATGGTGCCACCCGCAGGCCGGGGGAGGGGACCCCGCACAGCACCAGCAACGGAGGAGGTGCTGTGAGGTGACTCGAAGTCGGGTGAGTGACAGGGCAAGGCGGCAGGCAGGCTCAGTGCTGTCCGCGCGATTGCTCCCAGCCCGTTGGACAGGCCACGGCGTGATGGGCACTTATGGCACCCTAGTGGCCAGATCCGAAAAACACCTTCCCGTGTCCATCCCATCTCCTGCTCCTCATGCGCCTTGTCAGCCAACGGGCCGGGGTCTCCCCTTAGATCCCAAATTCCTGTCCATGCCAGCCCCTCGGCCATGCCACCAGCACCCAGGAGTGTGGCCCCCCCACCCGCGCCGGGCTCTCGGGCCTCCCTCTCCCCGACCCCACATTAAGGCAGGGGGGCTACCAGCTCTGCAGAAGGGAAACCCAGCCACGGCCTCCAGCTTCCTCTCGGCCCTTCTTCCCAGACTCCATCTCCCGATGGCCTGTACCCTCCTGCCTCAGGGCCCGAATGGCAAATCTCCAGCCTGGCCCTCGGGGAGAGGGCTCTGACGCCCCCAGCTGCTGCCCACCAAGCTCAGGCCCAACCTGGGGCCTCCTGGAAGGAGCCAGATCCACGGACCCATGAGCCAAGAAGAATGAGGACAGCTGGGAGGCCGGCAGGGCCCGGCTCAGACTTTGCCCTGCCCGGTAATTGTTTTCCCAACGTTTTACCGAGGTACAATTGTATCATAAACGCCATTTAACGGAACAGTGCGGTAACCGGAGATGCAAACACACCGGCGACCTTCTTAGCACGATCAAGATCACCAATGGCTGTCACCCCCCTCCAAGCCCCCTCAGATCTGTTCTACAGTTCCGCAGAGGACATGAACCTCCCCGCACCGTTGCCCCGTGGCATGCGAGTGAGGAGTCGGGAGGGTGGGAGGCCTGACCCAGAGAGTTCCCGACGATGCTGCTCTGGGGCCTTGGCGCAGCCGCTGGCAATGGTTTGCCGGGAGGTGCTGGAGTAAAAGCAGCTCTGGGCCAGGAGCGCCGCTGGGGACAGAGTCGCCACCACTCTCTGGGCCTCGGGAGATGGGAAGTAGCGCCCCCTCGGAAGCCCCGGCTGCCAGACACCGCGGGGAAACAGAGGCCGAAAGTGACTCCAGGGCCGGAGGGACTTGCCTCACACGCAGCCCACCCAGATCTGAACCCCAGCACCACAGGAGGGGCCCTGGCCCCCAGGAGTGACCCTGACAGCCAGAGAAAGCCCGAGCACTGGCTGTGGGTGCCTTCTCTCAGAGGAAGTGAAGACCCCACATGACAATCACTGCAGGACACGCTTGTTACTGCATCTCCCGGAGTCGAGGATGGCCCACAGATGCATCCCTCTGTCCCTCTGCTTCTAATGTGACAGAGACCCAGTTCCCCGGGGAGCAGAATCAAGTGCCCCTTGCCATGGCCAGGCCGCGTGGGGAGTTCTGTGGCCTCACACCTTCCCCCTTGTGTGCTGGGTGGGGCAGTGAGGGGCCATGGTCACCCGAGTGACTTTCCGGGTAACCTGCGTGTGTGCGTGTTTTGGGCCGCAGCTGGCCACGGGCACAAATCCTCTAACCCCAGCCAGTCTGGCTGCCCGCAGGGTGACGGGCCTTCCCCACTCTGCTCTCTGGCCCCGGCTAATCTCACTGATAACGTTAATACCAAAGGCCAGACACACACAGGGGCTGAGCATATGCCTGACACGAGGGCAGCTCACGTTGGCACCACATGGTCCCCTGGACGCTGCTGGGAGTGACCCCGAACAGAGTCTGGAGTCGACCCTGAGAAATAGAGATCGCGTCCCCAAGCCAGACAAAATGAAACGCCCCTGAAACTCCTGATCGCGACCATCACCTGCTGTCGGATGACAGCAGGAACAGCACCTGGATGACACCCTCAGGGGGCTCGGTACCCGCCACCCGGCTGTGCCCCCCCAAGGCCCCCTTACCGTTTGCGGACGATGTTGATGTTCTTCTCCAGCAGGTCATAGCGGATGTACTCGTTGGGCTCGAAGTGGCTCATGGCCACCTTGGCCTTCTGGCACAGGACGGAGGCCACATGGTACTGCCGCACCCCCAGGGCTTTCTGCAGGCAAACAAACAGCAGAACCGTCAGTGGGTTCCAGGGTACCCACCGGACAGCTGAGCACATCTGAGCGGGGACGGGGAGACACGGGCAGCTTCTCAGGAGCTGGGCTCTGGCCGGCTGCAGCCGTGCATACGCCATAAGGCCTCGGATGAAAGAGAAACCCCGCGGGGGAGCCGGCGCCCAGGGCAGGCGGGAGAGCTGGACAGGGCAGGCACCGGCTCCGTGAGCAGCAGGCCCCGAGCCCCCGAGAAGCAGCAGTGGCCACCGCTGAGCACAGAGCTGGACAGCCCCAGAGCACCACCAGGCCTGGCCCAGAGCAAAGCAAAGGACAGACGTGAAAGGGGCTTCCAGCTGCCTCCTCAGGGGAGGGGGCGGCCCAGCGCCGCTCTGGGGTAGGGGGACCCAGCGCCATTCTGGGCTGCCTGTAACGCAGGCACAAACAGATGGCGGCCTGATCACGCCAACTGATGAAGGAAGGATGGACACGATGCAGAGGACACTTAAGCAGGGGCAGGGAGGCCTCCTCCTGCCAAGACTAGCCCCAGCATGCCAGCTGTGAGCGACGCTCAGGCCTGTCACAGTCCTTTCTGAGAACCTGACTTTTCTTTGCTTCTTTTGAGCTCAGGTGTACCTCGCCAGGCTCTTGGGCACCAACATGCTCCCTGAGTTAGAAACGCCCTCATTTCCCCTGAGGTATAGTGGGTGCTGGCACGCGGTCTTGGGGGCTGTTCCGCACTGTAGCCTGTGTCCTCTTCACGGTATGTCCCCACACCACTCCTCTACCGAGGACGCTGCTGTGGGCCCAGCCCATCGCCCTGTCCCTCCAGAACAACTGGCCAACATGCTCCCCAAATGCAGCCTCCAGGACCCAGAGGGAAGGAAACAGTGGGTTGGCTCAGGCCTGTAGCCAGGGTAGAAACGCAACTGTTATAACGGGGTCTGTGAACTACTCACTGCAAACATTTTGGGGGATCAGGGCCACACCTGGCAGTGCTCCAGGGACCCAGGGCTACTCCCCGCAGTGGCCAGCCAGGGGCCTGGGTTCTTACACTCAACTCTAACCCGCCACCCTCCCAGCCTTTTTCACGGCTCTGGACCTTGAAACCAAAGCCTGAAACCTCAGCGCCTGGGCAGGCACACGGAGTGGACCCCAGTAGGAACGGAGCCTCCCCGGGAACCCTGACCCCATCCTCGCCACCTGTCCCTGGCAAAGAGCAGCACACCGGTGACCAGTGCGGAAAGGTCAGTACCGCTGGGCCGCAGGGAGCCCAGCCGTGTCCCGGCTGTCACGGAGGTGAGGAGCCCGGATGACATGACGGGCCGGCAGCTCCTATTATTAGCGCGTGCTCAAAGGCGTCCACCCGGCCGCTTCTGCAGCCCAGCAAGACAAGACGGGCTGTTCTGGGACCTGCTCTGCCATGTAGCCACGTGTCACGAACGTCTTTCCGCTTCTCTAGAAAGATCTAATTCTGTTTTTGGATAAATTAGCTGCTCTAAATTTCACTCTCCCTAGAAATAATATCTACCAGGGCTGGAGAGTGGCTCAGTTAACTGGAGGGCGTGTTTTTTTGGTTTTGTTTAGTTTGGGGGTCACCGCCTTCAATGCTTAGGGGTTATTTCTGGCTCTGCGTCAAGGTATTATTCCTGGCGGTGCTTGGGAACCATGAGATGCTGAGGGTCGAAGCCAGGATAGCCACTTGCCTCCCCCTTGTACTGTCTCTCCGGCCCTGCAGTACATGTTCTGCATGTCCAAGAACCAGGTTCAATGCCCACCCGGCTGGGAGCAACACTCAAGTGGAGAGCTATGAGGAACCCCCAAGCACTGCCAGGGGTGTCCTGAAAGCCAAAAAAAGAAATGATATCTAGGATCCAGTAAACAAAACAATTCATAATTACAGGGTATCACTGTATCACTGTCATCCCGTTGTTCATTCGATTCGCTCCAGCCTCCCCAGTGACCTCTCCATTCATCCCTGTCACGTGCTAGTGTAGTCTGATGGCATACTGGGGTATGCCATCAGACTCTTTCGGGGTCACGGGAATGAGGACCATCGTTGTTACTGTTTTTGGCATATCGAGTACGCCACGGGGAGCTTGCCAGGCTCTGCCATGCGGGCGGGATACTCTCGGTAGCTTGCCAAGCTCTCGGAGAGGGATGGAGGCTTTTGGGGCAGCCTCTAATCACCTTTACAGGTGTTCCCAGTCAAGTCTATCTGTGGGCAGGATACTTTCGGTAGCTTGCCGGGTTCTCTGAGAGCAAAAATTACAGGGTAGAGGAAAGAAAAAGCCCCCGTTCCCCAAGAGAAGGGCAGCAGCAAGAGGCACATATCAACACCTTTAGGCCAGGCTGAAAGATATTATTAACAGGCCTGGGGACAGTCCAAAGGGCTGGAAAGTGCCCATGTTGTCTGACTGGCCGGGCTCTGGCCCTGGCACCACCGCATGGGCCCCTGAGTGACAAGCCAGGTGTGGCCACACACACTGGGAAAGGGCAAAGGAATGTGCTGAGTAGGTGCCGCCGTTTCCTGAGCGCAGCCTGCGGGAGGCGCCTGCCCAGCTCTTGCGGCCTTTGGCCATCCCTGCAGCCACCCAGAAGTGGGCCCCACGTTAGCTGTTTTCCAAGAGAGGAAACAAGTTGCTGGCGGGACTAGCGAGGGGCCCCGACTCCGGCCAGACTGACCCGCTCGCCGGCCGTTGCCCAGGCATGTCAGGGAAGCCCCTAAGCTATGCGCCCTCATGACGGCGCCCGGGCCCCGCCTGGCCCAGGCCTGCCCAGGTCAGAGCCCTTGTCCTCGCCCTCGGCCGGCTGCTCCCACTGGGGAACACCCTCCCTCAGGGCAGTGGTGCGAATCTCTGAGTGGTTCGAAACGCACAAAACTGGGGGGTCAGAGAGATGATAGCACCGGGGGTAGAGAGCTTGCCCTGCACGCGGTGGACCCAGGATCGATCCCTGGCGTCTCATATGGGCCCCTGGGCCTACCAGGTGTGGCCCCTAAACAAAAAAGCACCAACATGCCAGGGACGTGGCTCCGTGGCAGAGTACCTGCCTCTATGTGTGAGGCCGGCTCAGTGTCCACGGGCTGAGGGGGCCCCTCACTGTCCTCTTCCAACACCTCCCTGGGCCGAGGGCAGCCGTGGGGTGTCCCTTTACGAGGCATGTGGCCAAACTCTGCAGCAGTCAGGCCAGGCCTTGTGCTGATGGCACAGGGATTGTCACCTCCTTCGTTTTAAGGCTGTCACCACCCTCAGTCAGGGCCCTCAGCCCAGACACAACCCCGAGGCCACCTCGCTGGAGCCCGGATGTGCTGTGGACTTGCTCTGTGGACAGGGCTCCATGTCAACCGCAGGTCACTTCACTGTCACTTTCTGCCTGCCTCCAGCCCCTCTGTCCTGACCGGCCAGTGTCGTGTCTGCCCAGCAACATGCGACAGGCACAGCCTTCCCAGGCTCTGAGCAAGTCTCGCCACTGGCCAGCAGCGGGCTAACATTCTGCAGCACCCAGCCAGGCCTGTCTGTGCACTGGGAGCCCCGGGGCCAACACGAGCAGGAGCCACAGCTGCTCCCACTAAACCGACCAAAGAAGCTGAGCCTGGCGCGAGGACTCAGCCACGCGCTTCCCTGCTCCGGCTGTCCCGGGCACGGTGGGAGGCTGAAACCTCGCCCTGCGCCCTGGGAGAGCTCGGGCGCTACACTGTAGGGACAGTGACCGCCAGACTAATGCCAAGGACAGGCACGCCACGTGGAATGAAGACTAGCCAAGGTCCCCCCGCCCTGGACACACAGTGAGCACCCACTCTGAGCCACCTCTCCCCAAGGCTCTGTGTGTGTGTGTGTGCGCGCGCAAGTGCATGCGTGTACCCTGAACACACACTGAGCACCCACTCTGAGCCAACTCTCCCCAAGGTTGTGTGTGTGTGTGTGTGTGTGTGTGTCTAGCCCATTCAGAGAGAGTTTGTTGTTACTCGGGCTCTGTGTTTGAGTCACTCCCAGCGGTGCACGGGGACCACGCAGTGCTAGGGATTGAACCAAGATGCTATTGGCTGGAAGCTGACTGACAGATGTTTGCATCTGGAGAGCAGGACACGGTATTTCTGCCCTCGGACAGGCCTTACCATGACATCAGGTGCAAGCTCCCACTCCGAGCCATGCAGCCAGTGCGCCTACCCCATGGGTCACTTTCTGCTTGACAGTGAAATCCTCTAGGAGGCCCCTAGTTCCATCACTATGCTCACCTGTACTTTGCCATTTCTACAAAATGGGCGAGGTGCGGCACTAGCTACATCAAAACTCCTGCCGGCTGGCGTGGCCAAAATCACCGAACCAGGGATTAAAGACGACCAGATTCTTCTCCGAGTCAGTGTGGGGACCAGGAGAGGGACGTTCCCCATCCGCCTGGGGGATCTGTGAGGGACCTCTAACCTTGCCCTCCAGAGGCCCCGAGCAAAGGGCAGCCACGCCAGACCTTCTCTCTGCCCCGGCTCTGCCCCTCTGGCGTGGCCACAGCTTTCACTCACCCTCAAGTACCCACGGGGGCATCCGAGCCTCAGACACAACCTGCACTCACTTTCCAAACCCCGTCCAGTCCCCAGCGGGGCTGGCACGCAGCTCCAGGGCGGGGGGTCTGATCCGGCCCCAGTGGAAAACAAACACATTATCAGCACATGACTCACGGCTCTCTGGACGCTCACGGGGCAAATGATACGCCGTGGGCGCCAGCGTGGACAGGCACGCGGGCGGTGGCAGGGAAGCCACGGGGTGGGGAAGGGGCATTATTCCTGCCCTGTCGCCGTCTCCACCCTCAGGATCCGCATCTGGCAGGATGAGACAATCAGAGGAGCAAGAAAGGGGGGGGAGGGCGGGGAGAAGGGTAGTGGGGTCACAGGCACCAGTGGACATGCTAGGTCCAAGGTTCAGGGATAGGGCAGATCTCTAAGTCGTGGGAAAAGAGCCCGGCACGCGAGATCTATTTTTTTTTGTGGGAAGAGGGGGACACACCCACTGATGATGAGGGCTACTTCTGGCTCTGTGTTCAAGGACCACTCCTGGCAGACCCAGGGGAGGGTGCCGGGAACTGAACCCAGGTGTCAGCCGCCTACAGGGTAAGTGCCCAACCCACTGTACTGTCCCTTTGGCCCCCTTTGGATCATTTTTGAGCTTAAGTTCTAAAACCCTGCTTCATACAAAGGCCAGAGAGAACTAGTGACTCCTGCAGAATTGACAGGCGTGCAGGGTTGGGAGGGAGACGTCCAAGTGCATTGCACCCGCACGAGGCCTCAGCAGAGACGGCTGGACAATGTTCCAAAGTCCAACAGCGCCCTAGACGGACTGGCACAACCAGAAAGAGAGCTCGGGGGAGGAACTCACTTGTGCCCCAGGTCCCTGGCACCCAGAACAGTCTCCTCCTTCCTTCTTGAGCCCCAGGCCACGAACTCAGGGAGGCGCTCACCGGCGCCACTTCCCTAGCCTGATAGTGGTCTCCCAGCTGCAGGCGAAGTGGGGCCTCTCACTGAAACACTCTACCTGCAAGGGCCAAGGGGTGCGTGTAAACTGTACACAGGATCTCATAAGCCAGTTATAGCAACACAAGCAATCTGAAAGATACTACTTTAGTGAACGCCCAATTACCAAAAGAGGCAAAGTGTATCAAATCAATACTCCTCATACCTTAAAGTTACATAATAGATCCTAACTGTAACTGTATCTCGGTAAAGCCAGGGCAAAACCTTATAGTTGAGAGAGCCCAGGGCTGAACAGAAGACAAGCTTCAACCCCCAGCTCCACTTGTGTCCTGGAGTACTCCTGGAGCACTAGGACAACCCTTAGGCAGAGACCCAGGAGGAGCCCCAGCACCGATCTGAGCCTTCACCTCCCCCCAAAAAGTTACTGGGTAACAGAAAAAGATTTTTTCTTGTGCAGTTCCTGGGATTCAAATCAGAGCTCACATATGTAAAGTAAGGGCTCCATTCTCAACTATATCACTGGCCCCCAAATAAAAATTCATCTATTTGGAGGGGGGGGGCATCACACAGCAATGCTCAGGGCGTACTGCTAGAGGGGTTCAGGGGACCATATATGGTGCCTGGGATTGATCCTGAGCCGACCACGTGCAAAGCAAGTGCCTTACCCACTGCATTATCTGTCTCCCCCAAACAAACATGTGAAACCTTAAAGAATGTAAAAGGAAAGAAATGGGCCTAGGGATAGCTCAGCTGCAGCCCCAACTGTGCATGCGGGGCTGTGAATCCAAGCCCACCTGTACCAAGCACAATTCCTGGGGTCAGTGGTCTTCGGAATCCCAAATACCTTCCCTCATCACCCAACCAACTGCGTGACAGGGTCAGAGAGACAGTGCAGGCGTTGGGGCACTTGCTTTGCCAGGAACCGATCCCGGATCAATCCCGACACTCCAAATGGTTCCCCCAGCACTGCCAGGAGTGGTCCCTGAGCAGTCAGGCATGGTCCCAAACAGAATAGCAAAACAAAGTACGCTATCCAGTGCACTGCAGCCAGATGTCTGAGAGCAACTCAAGTGCATGATCCCAAGTGGGCACTGCGACCAGAGTGCGGATGACCTGCGCACAGAAGCACATGTGCAAGTCTCACACCAAGCGTGTGCACCCCCGGGGGCAGAGCCATCGGCATGTGCCACCCCCACGTCATCAAAACAGCAACAAAAAGGGGAAGGCACCAGAGCAAGGGCCAGGGATGAGCTCAGGGGGCTGGTCACAGACACTTGCCTATGGCAGACCAAGGGTGCTGGGGTGAGGGGCCTTCAGGGCTGCAGCAGGGGATGCTCGAGGGACCATGTGGTTCCAGAACTGAACCCTGGTGGGTGCATGCCTAGCACTGTACTCTAATGCTCTAATCACGGTACTCTAATCTCCTGGCCCTGATAATAGCCATTGTTATGTAAACCCACAGACAGCCTTTGCTCCTTTAAGACAGCAGTTAAGAGGGGTTTTCCTCCTATGCAGGGCTTACAGGCTGGAGCAACAGCAAAGAGGGCTGGAGAGTTCGCACATATTCTGCAGAAGGGAGGCCAAGTCCAACCAGTGGCCCCAGACAGGGTCCCCTCCAGCACCGAGTAGGGAGTAGTCCCGGGACACGAGTGTGGCCCCCAAACAAACCCCCAAAAGTAGGACCTATTTCATGGGGGAACATTTAGATGACACATGGACAAATCTGCCTCACCAGTGAACGCCCCCACCCCCACCCCAGGCATCCCGTGACACTTCAGACAGGTGACTGCAAGAGGCACAAGCCAAGTCCCAAGTTCATGCGAAACTGACCTGGGAGCTGAAGCCACAGCACAGTGGGGAGGGCGTCTGCCTTGCAAGTGGCCCACCTGGGTTCAATCCCTGGCATCCTATAAGGTCCCCGAGCATTACCAGGAGTAATTCCTGAGTGCAGAGCCAGGAGGAACCCCTGAACACTGCTAGGTATGATTCGACATGTGAAACCCACCCACCCACAATAGGTACCAGTGTGCCCTCCACACCCAAATTTTTTCTCTTTTTTTGGCCACACCTGGCACTGCTCAGGGCTTACTCCTGGCTCTATATGCAGAGGTTATTTCTGGAGGGGCTTGGGGGGGGGGGTCAGATGGAGTGCCAGGGGATCAAATCAGGGCTGGTCGTGCGTAGGGCAAGCGCCCTACCCACTGTACTATGTACTCAGCCCTGCTACTTCTAATTTTGAACTTCTAACACAGTACATGCATCAATTTTGGAATCAGAAACATTATTTTTAAAGAAACAGCATATTCTCCAAGTACCACCCACGCTAATTTCTACAATTCACACAGTCTATTCAGATGTTAGAAAAGCAAAAGAACAAAGGCAGATTCTTCTAAAGAACATGAATGTTTCTTCCATTACACAAAAGTCACGGGCAAATGAATTTAAAAAATTGATGAGAGAGACTGCGGGCAGCAGTGCTTGGTGGGAAAGCTCATCTTCCACCTGCGATCAGGGAATGTGCTGTCTGAGAGGGAGTGACAGCAGCTGCTGAAATAAGCACAGCTCTGTGCCCCGACACGATGGGGGCCAGAATCCTTGCTGTGACCGGGCAGGCTCTGAGGGGCGCACACGAGAGGCCCCGGCTCCGATCCCAGACTCCATGGCCCCTGAGCAGCACAGGTGTCACTCTGTGCTCTGATCCATAAACCCACACGACAGGGACAAATATCACAGGGTGGCCCCCCCAGAGCCCCAAGTATGGTTGCAAAGTGCAACCCCTCCCCCCACCAACATTTTAAATTAGAAGCCACCTGAGAGTTCTTTTAGGGGTGGTGACAGCCAGCCATACTCTGGATTACTCCTGGCTCTGCACTCTGATGAATCACTCCTGGTGGTGCTCAGGGGACAACACAGGGTACTGGGGATAGAACCCAGGCCAGCTGCACACAAGGCAAGAGCCTTACCTGTTACACTATCTCTTCGGCCCTCTTGCAAATTGATGAACAAGGAGTGGACAGTGCTACAGTTTATTTTATTTTATTTTTTGCTTTTTGGGTCACACCCAGCGATGCACAGGGGTTACTCCTGGCTCTGCACTTAGGAGTTACTCCTGGCGGTGCTCATGGGACCATATGGGATGCTGGGAATTGAACCCAGGTCGGCTGCGTGCAAGGAAAACACCCTATCCGCTGTTCTATCTCTCAGCCCCCCTCTTTTTATTTTTAAATTGCGTTACTATATCCATTCTCTGGAGTATCATGAAACACCATAGAAAAAAATCTCCAAGATTCTTTCTTATAGGCAAATGCACAAGACACTGCTTCAGCATCCTGTATCTCTGGATTCGTACATGTGTAACACACGTAATAAAAAGGGACATAGCCAACGGATCTGGCACTCCTAGAGAAGGAAGCAAATTCAAACAGAAACTGTTTTTTTTTAAAAGAGGATTTCAGCTTTGTCAATAGAACTCAAATGGTTTTAAGAATGTTCTCGTTCTATTGTCCATGTTTTTAAGCTGAATTGTAAAGTTTTTACAATTTTGGAAGAAAACGCACCAAAATGTTAATAGTACTTATTTCTGGATAATGATGCGGTATTATAAGTAATTACAGGTAATCATCAGGATATTCTTTATACCTCTGCATTTCCAACTTTCCACAATGGATAATTATCACGGAAAAAGAAACATCAGAAATTGTGGACCCAGGATGTAGCTCAGTGGCAGAATGCATGCTTGCCTGTGCGCTGCCCTGGTATAAGTCCTACACTTCTATGTGGCAATATGTAGGTTCTATGCATCCCCCAGAAATACAAAAAGGGAGCCAGGCTGAGAGGGTGGAGGAGGGGCTTTACACGCAGGAAATCCTGATTTGAGCCCCAGCACCCCGCACTGCCAGGAGTTCCCCCCTTTCCCAGCACCACTGGCGGGGCCCCAAAACAAGAAAGAAAATAACTTACCCTAAAAACAAAGTATTACTGAGTCTTCCGCTGAGCACGGTGACTGGGAAATGCATAATCCAGATTGGTAGCACTCATATATTTGTCTGTTTAGGGCCACATCTAGCAGTGGTCCAGGGCTACTCCTGGCCGGGTGCTCAAGGGTCATTCTCCAGAGAGCTGGGGGATCCTGCAGTGCCAGGAATTAAACCCTTTCTTATAAGCAAACGCACAAGACGCTGCTTCAGCATCCTGTATCTCTGGATTCGTACATGTGTAACACACATAATAAAAGGGGACATAGCCAACGGATCTGGCACTCCTAGAGAAGGAAGGAACCCAACCACAGTTTGGGTTCTTAGGCCACACCCAGGGGTGCTCGGGGTTTACTCCTAGCTCTGTGTTCAGGCATACTCCTGGCTCTGTGATCAAACCTAGGTTGGCAGCACCTTGCCCACTGGACTTCCTCTGGCCCCCACATGGTACTATTGAGAGAAGGGGATGGATGATGTGGGCCTATTCTAAACTGTTAATTCTGAGGTTCTGCTCTTACCTCATAAATCCAAAAGTAAAACACACTCATGTACAGTTGCTCCTGGTCCCGGGGCAGAGACATTTCTGCAATCACCCAGAGGGCCGGCCCAGACGTTCAGGAGGAAACGAGAACATTTGTGCTGGGAGACCGAGCTCAGGCTTGGAGAAAGTCCCGCGGGTAAACTCTGGATCTTACCCAGAAGAGCTACTCGCACTCACTCCTCTCCTTCCACTTTCTTGGAAACAAAAGGATCAAGGTAGGACAGAGGCAGCCTCAAAGCAGGTAATCTCTCTTCGGTAACCTCCAGAAGCCAGGAAGCTCCCTCCCTTCCAGAAAGCCTCGAGTATTACTAGACCATTTACACTACTGCTTCTGCAGGCCTGAAACAGACCGATCAATAAGAGTACAGATTCCAGGGCTGGAGCCAGGGCAAAGCTTGTGTTATTTTATTGAAGCCTTCTCCTATCCAAGGGACGGTTAAGAGTCAGGGAGACCCTGGGGCTGGAGCAATAGGACAGCAGGTAGGGCGTTTGCCTTGCACACGGCCGGCCCGGGTTCGATTCCCAGAATCTCATAGGGTCCCCCGAGCACCGCCAGGAATAATTCCTGAGTCCAAAGCCAGGAGTAACCCCTAATTGCTGGGTTTGACCCAAAAAGAAAAAAAAAGAGTCAGGGAGACCCTTGTTTAAAAAGGAAGAGAAAGAGCTGGAGCGACGGCATTGCAGGCAAGGTGTCTGCTCCGCACATAGCTGGCTCAGGTCAGCCTGCCACCGCACATGGAGTCCTGAGTACCACCAGGATGATCCCTCAGCACAGAGCCACGAGTAAACCCTGGTTTTTGGTGTGACCCAAAAAGAGCGAAAGAGAAAGGACTCAGTTGAGAACATGAACTCCACCATAGTAAGCTCCCCGAGGGCAGGCAGGAAACCCATCTATTTATCCCACTCACTGTATACCCAGGGCCCAGAGCAATGTCTGACACACAGAAATTCAAGAAGTACTTGGCAGTGAAGTGGACAAAGGCAGAGCTTATCATCTGTCCCCAAGCGCCTCTTGGAGCTGTGCTGGGTCCTCCTTGCCAGTCCCCGGGGAAGGGGTCCACCCTTGCAGATCACAAGCACACTGGGCCTCTGACCTTCCTGCCACACCAAGGTCAGACATGCTGTGCCCTCTTCCCCCAGACCGAGAGAAGAGTTCAAATTAAAGGCACCGACACTCTCCTGGGCAGGAGGCCAGCCCGGCCGGGCCAGCGTGACCTCGTACCTGCTGTGTAACGGGCTCCGGCACTGCTTTAGGGAACCACGTGCCACGAACACCAGCAAATGGGAGTGAGTCAAACTGGGGGGCTGAGCGGTCCACGGGGGCTCCAATTGGTCTCTTGGGCCAATTGCCCACGAGCTGCTGACCTGTGGAAACCCTCCAAGCCCCGCGCCAAGTCATAGAAAGGGCATCCACCTAGGCCGGGGCGCCTGGCTTCCCAGGGAGCTCAGCTGGCCTAGCTGCGCCCTTACATGAGACTCTTCGCTTTCCTATGGCACCGTGTCCTCTTATGGAAGGCAGGAAAGAAGAGCAGGAATGTTGAGGGGGTCAGAAAGAGAATGACGGGGCTGGAGCAACAGCACAGCGGGGAGGGCGTTTGCCTTGCATGCGGCCGACCCGGGTTCGATTCCCCAGCATTTCATATGGGCCCCTGAGCACCGCCAGGAGTAATTCATGAGTGCATGAGCCAGGAGTAGCCCCTGTGCATCGCCAGGTGTGACCCAAAAACAAAAACAACAACAACAAAAAAGAGAATGAACTGCTTGGAAACACAGAGGGAAAAGTGTGGAATAATAAGATTTCTACTGCTGACCCCGGCAATCAAGCTGCAGAAGGCACGGGCTTTTGAGCGTTTTACATTCCTTAGAGGAAAAATATCTGAGAGCATCCAACTGGGCTCCTGGCGGGGAGGCGCTATTGGGCCCGCTGTGCCCCACACCCCGCCTGCCTGTGGGCTGCAGGGAGGCGCCGGGCTGTTTCCACTCTGGCCTCTACTCCCTGCCCAGCCGCTGAAGACCCAGAGCACTCTTGAGGGGGCCAGGACAGGGCAGAACCCAAAAGAACCATGGCAGAACTGAAAAGGCCTCATCTCTCTACCGGCTCTGCCCCTGAAGTCAGATATGGCGCTTGTCGCCCAGACTGGCATGGGGGCAGACCCCTAAGGCCACCCCTGACCCATGCGCGGGGACTCCAAAGAGGCTGCTAACCCAAGGGCAGAATCTGAATTGGCGACTCATAATTTGGCCCCTGACCTATGGGGAAACTCACACAGTCCCTGTCACCAGCAGATGACCCTAACATCTGCCTCGGTGGGGCAGACCCCCGGCTCCTGACCACGACCCTCAGCAAGCAGCCCTTAGCAAGCAGCTGCCGGTTCTTCCTGCCTAGGACAGTGCGTGACATGTGGCCCCCGGGGGAGCTGCCCCTAGCAGGTTCCTTTCCTCCCCGCAGGAAGCCTGGGTTGCTAAGCAACCGGCAAGCACAAAAGTGAACCGGTCCTTCTCAGAGGCTTGAATCTCCGCCTATAAACGGCTCTGAAAAGCATGGCTGTGCGGGTGCTTTCAGGGGATGCCGCCAGCGGCGGTGGCAGTGGCGAGGCCACCCCGTGACCTGCATGCAGATCAGGAGCCCTGCTCTGTTCGCCCCAGGCAGCCCCACAGTGTGGCCGGGCACCACACTGTCCCTTAGGAGACCCACACCTCCAGCCATCGCCCCTGGAGCTTTCTGGTATTTGGGGCAGGAGGCAACCACGCCCCAAGAGACAAACATCCGCACGGGGCACAGAGCCAGGTGAACTGTGGCCCCTATACCGCCTGTGCCCCCGGGGACTGGCATGGGGCAAGAGTCTGGTGGAAGGCCGGGCTCCTCCGTCCACGTCCACGGCACTCAGGACCTGAGTCCCCTGGCGCGAGCTGTGACCTCAGTCAGGTGCTTCAGCGTGCAGCCGCCGGGCACGACAGCAGGGCACGGCTGTCAAGCCAGCCCGTCAATGTCAAAGTCCTCGGAGTACGGGGCGGGGCGCAGGCCGGGTGGGCTGGTCCTGAGCCCCCGCTCCAGCCCCGAGAGTCCTTCCACAGGCAGGGCCAGAAGGGACAGAGGATGAGAGTGACCATCTGAAAATGTCCCAATCTCTGCCGCCAGGACTTTCCTACTAAGACATGAACATACCAGGAATGCAATCTGAGAGCACATTTCCCCAGCAACGCCCTTCACCTTAAAAAAGAACAGGAGGGGCTGGAGCAATAGCACAGTGGGTAGGGCGTTTGCCTTGTACGCTGCCGATCCAGGTTCGATTCCCCGCATCCCATATGGTCCCCCGAGCATTGCCAGGAGTGATTCCTGAGTGCATGAACCAGGAGTAACTCCTGTGCATCGCAAGGTGTGACCCCCCCCCCCCCAAAAAAAAAAAAGAACAGGAAACCAAGCTCGCTGCTGCCCTCCAGAACAGCCCGGGGGTGGGGTGGGGTGGGGAGGGAGAGCATTTCCTGAAGAACTCCAGAGGGGCAGGGGAGGGTGCACAGGGGGGAGTAGGCACAAGGAACAAGCAATCTCCCTAGAGCCAGTGTGGGTTCTGGAGGGCCTCACACATGCCAGGCAAGTGCCCTGCAGTTCTGCCCACAGCCCCAGTCCCTAAAAGGGCCCCATTTCCAAGTAACATCAGAAACTATTCAGAGTGGCTGGGGTGACAGGACAGTGGGTACAGCACGTGGCTGACCTGGGTTCAATCCCCGGCATCCCATATAAGTCTCCTGAGCGCGCGCTCGCGCTCTCTCTCTCTCTCTCTCTCTCTCTCTCTCTCTCTCTCTCTCTCTCTCTCTCTCTCACACACACACACACACACAATGGGGGGCAGGCACTACTGGGGATGGAACTCAGCCTCACCTCAGACCCGGAGGCACAATTTTATAGCGCACAAGAGGATAAAGAATTGGCAAACCTCATTAAACCCCAAGACCCCTCATTAACATCCCATTCTGCAGGGCGTAGCCGGAGGCGAGAGCGGGCTGAGGCCTGGCCTGGGCCCACGACAGCGCCAGCAGAGGAAGTCTCCCACGCTCCCGAGACGTCCCAAGCTGCGTTATGGAACCGGGAGCTGCGCCCTCCTTCCTCTGACTAACGCATCAGCTCTCACTTGAAATGCTTCCCTGGCTGGCCTCTGGGAAGCCCCTGGCCTCCCACTGAGCACTGACACGGCAAAAGGATCAGGGCCCACTGGAGGCATGACAGAGGGGCGAGGACACAGGCCTGCCTGGCGGGAGCTCAGGGGAGAACTCAGGAGCGGGCTTCAGCTCAGGCTCTCAAGAGTCACCCTCGGTGGCTGTCCCTCACATTCTGCCTCTATTACCAGAAGCCTCGCCCCAGACACTGTCACTACCCCCTGAGCCGTTCTCGTAGCACCCGTGGTCTCCCTGGCTCCACTTTCTCCCCGCCCTCAATTCCCTGCAGCTGTCGCAGTGACAAGGGTCACATATGTGCTCACCATCACACTCTGCTGTGGTGCCAGGGATCCCAAAGGAACTGTCACTGGAAGCTACTGGTGCGTGGGGTGGTGTCACACATCCAAAGAGCAGGGGCTCGATGAGGGCCAGAGCCATAGCACAGTGGGGAGGGCACTTGCCTTGCAAACAGCTGACCCGGGTTCGATCCCCAGCATCCCATATGGTCTCCTGAACCCACCAGGAGTGATTCCTGAATGCCGAGCCAGGAGTAACCAACCCCTGAGCATCGCCGGATGTGACCCAACAAACAAAACAAAACAACAACAAAATCACAGCATCCTGCCTGCAAGGCAGGGGCTCTGCCACTGAGTTACCTGCACCCTCACTTGCCTTTCTGCGGCTCATCATCAAGGCAGCAACTTGGGCATTTTTTTCCAGGCAAAATTCAGGGCCTGGTCCCCTATGTCTAACCCTCCTGTCATGTTTTCATACACAAAGTGAAACTCCAGCTCTGTACCACTGGCCGCGACTCCTCACTCAGACTGTCCTCCCTCCAGCGACTCGGCCAAGTGACCTCAGGCCAAGTGACCTCACGTCGGTGGTCCTCACCGCAGGGGCTCAGGCCCCACTTCCTCTCTCCCCTCCCCAAAGGCTGAAGGGCGGCCTTTTAATCATCAAGTCTGAGCTCGAATGTCACCTACACCCTTGTCCCCCTTCTGGGGATGCCATGAATATCCCCCGACTTTCTCCACCACGGTCCTATTTGCTAAGCCCCAGAGCACTTAGCAGCTTAATTGGTCTGTTCATTTCCTTGTTCATTTCGTTTTTGCTTTTTTGGGTCACACCCAGCAATGCTCAAGGTTTACTTCGGGCCCTACACTCAGGAATTAATGCCTGCTGGTTAGTGTGGAAATCATCTGCCCCTCAGGTAGGGGAAGGGTGTGGGATGGGGGGTATACTGGGTTTTTTGGTGGTGGAAAAAGGGCACTGGTGAAGGGATGGGTGTTTCATCACTGTATGACCGAGACTTAAACCCGAAAGCTTTGTAACTGCTCTCACGGTGATTCAATAAATAAATTTATAAAAAAGAAAAAAAAAAAGGAAGGTGGAGTTCATGCCACCCAATTCAATCAGCCTAATCAATGGCTGAATAATTAGCAATACTCCTACATTAAAATTAAATAAATAAAAAATTAAAATAAATTTAAAAAATAATGCCTGCTGGTGCTTGGGAGACCATATGGGATGTGGGAATCGAACCTGGGTTGGCCGTGTGCAAGGCAAATGCCCTCCCCACTGTACTGTCCGGCCCTATCTGTTAATTTCCTGTCTCCCTAGAGCCACAATATGAGTTCCTACTTTTTTGTTTGTTTTACCCCACTGTGCTCAGGGCTGACTCTTGGCAGGGCTCAAGGGACACTATCGGAAGCCAGGGACAGAACCCCGTTTGGCAGCATGGAAGGTAAATGGACTATCTCTCCGGCCCCCACACGCCACATCCTAGTTCACGGTCATGCTCCCAGAGTTCAGAACTAGGCCATCTTAAGTTTTCAATAAATATTTTAAGGACAATTGAGTCCATGGCAACACTGCACTTCCCTAGTCTTCAAAGTGGTGATTCTACTCCCTCTGTCCAAATTTCAACTTCGAGAGACAAGGTTTGCCGACTCATCCGTCTTTCATTCACTCACTGAGTCCAAATCGATAGTTGACTGTGCCCAGTACCGGAGTCAACAGGCCAACAGACTGACCTGTCTCACAATTTAAAGCAAAATTTGAGAGGTTGGAGCAATAGTACAGTGGGGAGGGCACTTGCCTTGCATGTAGTCGACCTGGGTTTAATCCCCGGTACCACATATGGTTCCCCCAAGCCCACCAGGGCTGATCCTTGAGCGCAGAGTCAGGAGCAAGTCCTAAACACCACCAACGTGGCCCAAAAAACAAAAAAGATTTTATTGGGGGAAAGGAGGTTAGGTCGAGCCATGGGTGCTTAGGGGCTACGTCTCCCTCTCATATCCGAGAAAGCACCTTTAATCCCTGTACCATCTCTTCAGCCCCTAGCACCTTCTAGGATTTCTTTTTGGTTGGGGGCTATACCTGACAGTTCTCAGAGTTTACTCCTGGTCTGCACTCACTCCTGGAGGTGCTCAAGGGACTGTATCTGGTGCCAGGGAGCAAGCTGGTCAGTCACGTGCAAGGCAAAAGCTTTAACCCCTGTCCTATCTCTCTGCCCCCCCCCCATGCTTCCTAGTCTAACCTGCACTCAGATGGCTGGCAGTCACGTGACTTCCCCAAGGTCGCCTGAGAACTCGGCAGTCGAGTGCCTTAGGGGACAATCAAAACCCCGAGAATTGACTCTGCAACGACCACCACTCACATTTCTGTTGATACTGACACTGTGTACGGGGGACTTATCAAAAATGGCATCATTTTCAGGGTTAGTACAACAGATAAGGTATTTGCCTTGCACATGGCCAACCTGGGTTTGATCCCTGGCACCCCACTGGGTCCCCTGAACCCACTAGGAGAGATGCCTGAATATAGAGCCAGGAGTAAGCCCTGAGCACTGCCAAGTGTGGCCACCTCCCCCGCCCACTCCAAAAAGAAAAAAAATCACATTTTCTTCATTTTTGTTTTGAATTATCACCTGTTGACATGTCTTGTCAAACAGGAACAACTTTTAAATTAAAAAGTATTGTTCTCAGAATATGGAGCACAGGGGATCCCTGGGTGATAGGCCAAGTTGGGATGCTGAAGGGAAGAGGACTCTGGGGGGTGTCAGGACCTCAGGCTCTGGAATGAGGAGACAGAGATTCAAGTCACAGCTGCGAAAGATGACAGTCAGACCCTGGGCAAGTCCATTTCATTTACTTGAATAGCACTTGGTGCAGACTAATTCTAAATACTCTGCAGCTATTCAATGACTATTAAACAAGTCAGCTGCACTATTAGTATCTACCTTAGGCAGCATTCAAATATATATATCCATATTCCATTGACAAAAGAGAAAGAATGCACCTAACCACTGCACTGTTCTAATTCTGGTTTTCTCTCTTCTTTTTCATTTCTTTGTGGGGGTGGGCAAACCCAGAGATGTTCAGGACTTACTCCTGGGTCTGTGCTCAGTCATTCCTGGAGGGGGCTGTACAGGGTGTTGGAAATCAAACCTAGGTTGGCTGTGTGCAAGGCAAGGGCTTTAACTGCTGTGCCCCTATTTTTGGGGAGTTGCTCAGGGGACTATGTGGGATGCCAGGGATTCAACACGAGTCGGCTGTGTGTAAGGTAAGAGCGCTACCCACTGTCTTATCACTCCGGCCCTGTTTCTCGTCTAATTGTTTCTGTCTATAAGATAGGTCCTCTAGGTTCCCGTAGCTCACTGTGAGATTACTGGCATGTGTGAGATAAATGTTACCCACTTTCAATGGAAGCAGTCACTGCCATCATTCCATTCGCCACCTCACCTCTGATCCAGTCAAGAGACAGAAAAAAAACGTTCTGACTAAAAATATTTTGGCCTCTCCGACATTCTTCGAGGGAGAACCCATCAGAATTTAATGAAGGGCCAGAAAGACAGTAGCAGGGGTTAAGGCGCTTGTTTACATGAGGACAAGCCCAGTTCAATACCCAGCACTATTTATAGTTCCCTGAGCACTGCCAGGACTAGCTCCTGAGCACCGCAGGGAGTGGCCCAACCCACGCCACCACCCAAAAAATTCTACCTGCTGAAACTCCGTGAGAACAGGACTCTCCCGTGCTTCTCCTGGCAAACAAAGCACTAAGAGGAGATCTGTTCGGGTGCGGATGAGGTAGGGCTAAAGGAATGCACGGACGGAGTTCTGTGGGCATGACGACAAAGACAGCCCCATCACTTCTCCAATGTCACTAGTCACCAAGGAGAGGACTCTGAGGTTCCAGAGGACAGGGTCAGCTGCCCATCGTGTCTGACAGACTGGGAAGCTTTGTCACACAGTATCATTCATCTTCTTGGCTGAATGAACAAAGGAGATCTGGACTGTAATCCCGACTCTGCTGTCAGGATTCAGCCATGCTCTCCAGACCTTGGACTGTTCATGT